>NC_082598.1:58375346-58987846 GCF_030936135.1 Gavia stellata | reverse complement strand
TTGTTCTGTGAATGGCAGAAAAAAACAGCAGCTGCACTAATAAGCCTCTTATTTCTTACACTCCAAGTCACTGTGTCTCAGACAGTGTGTTTTGATCACTGGGGATCAAAGAGGAGGAGTCTGGGATCTTTACAGTTGAGTCTAATATCCACCTTGGTGTGACTGATGTCCTGTCAGCAGTTAAAAGTAGCTTTTCTCCTGGCTTGTGTAAACACTTAGAAAGGAAGGCACCGCAAAAAGAGATGCATCTGCAAAAGGTTTAAGGAATAGTGCTTTAGAGTTTGTATAGAAAATGACACTTAGTTTCCTGAAAACTGGTGAAGCGTTCGCAGTCTAAACTTGAAGTCTCAGAATAGACTCACACAGATGAAGAATCTGATGTTAACCGCAAATTTATTGAAGGAGGCTAAAAAATAAATCCTCGGGATCTATCTGAAATATCCTGATTGTAAATGTCTATTTTGAAGGTACTACTCGTATATTTTCCCCTTCTCTGTGAAGATCTACGCTTGTTTTGATTTAGTATGGTTGACTAGACCAACACACTCTGAGTTCTCTTGCAAGTTTTACTTGACTTTTCATCCTTTCCCTAGTTTACAAATCAAGCAGGAAGATTTCATTAAGAGTTGCCAGCATTTTTCTTCCAATTCCCACATCAGAACTAATCAATCCCCTTTATCAGTCTACCCTCCACCCTTTGTTTTCCTGCCCTCAGAGAGCACAACAGAGCTGAGGGAAAGAAATACAGTGCAGGTGATTATTACGTCTTTCTTTCCATTATCCTTGTTTCTGTCCTTAGCATGAAAAAGAAAAAGGATTGTGAGATTGAGAGGAACTGAGAAGAAAAGCTGTCCCTTTTTGCTTGGTGAAGGACAGAGAAGCAGGTGAGAAGCAATGTGCGTCTAGCCCACTGTTAGCAGTTCGCATTTAGCAGCACCTTTTAGCTTGGAAGCCACTGTTTTCATTTTGTACTGACGCCTGCAATTGATGCACAACTCCTATAGAATACTGTCTTGAGAAAATAAATCCTCTTCTATTCCTCTAACGGTGCATTCGATTTCTTTTCCTTTCTTTGGGCTCAGTTTATTTAAAGCTTTCTGAGCATTGAATCTCTAGTATGTGAATAACCTTAGGCAGTCCAATCTATCGGGAAGAACACCTCCAGTTATTTATTGTGTTTCTAAAATGGCATATATGCAAAAGCAGGCTGTGGAAAAATATCACTGCATAATAATGTTACATAATTGTGTTTATCATAAAGAGGGCAATGTGCTATCTACTCTTAATTGCCACTTCCACTATAGTATCTTGGGGCACAGATCTCTTTCTTTCAGCAATACTACTTGTTTGCTAAAAGAGTAACTCCCAGCCAGATAAATGGTGCTGTCACCATTATTACAACCTCATAGTCATTTTGTATGTGCAGTATTGGGGCAGGATTTCAAACTACTTCATTCAGCCACGTGTGTTTCCCTTGTTGTGAATAGCTGTGCTTCTGGGAATGGCTAATACACAGTGATCGTCTGTATTTTATTGATAGTTGCGTTTTTGCATTAACCTCTCTTCAATTTTGTGGGGGTCTGCCTATGGGTGGCTCACTGCAAAGCAAAAGGTCAGACTTTTCAAATTGTGTTGCAGATAAAAGCTGTGTGTAGGTGTTAAGTATTACTTCCTGTAGTATCTGCATAGTGTGATCACTCCTCTGGCTCTAGTCATCTGTCTGGAGCAGGGAAAAAAAAAAGGAATTCCAAGGAAAAGTAAGCTGAAAGCAAACCGTGCCACGTGGGAGGCCATTTCAAACCATTTTCCTTTAAAAACTAATGCAGCAAAGTTCCTCTCATTGTATTTGCCTGAAATAGGAGGTGAGCCTGCACAGTGCTGAGCTTTCACCTCTTTCATATCCAACTCCCTATTGGCAAATGTAGTCTAAGTGCTTGGTGCAGTGGGCTAAGCTCTATCAATTCCTCTTAATAAAGTCAAGCTGCACTGTCCCAAAGGCAACAAACTTCAACCGCATTGAGAGCTTCAAGGAGTTCCAGGGAGTGCTGATCTTGTGTTGTCTTCCCTCCATAGACATTGCCTTTGCAGGGAAGTTTGGCTCTCTTTACCTACTTATTTCCTTTGGGGCACCTAGTGCAACGGATTGGGAGGCCCAAACAAGACCCCAGAAAGAAAACATTTCAGTAGCTGATCTCCCTATGTCTGTTGAGGAGGTAAAGATGCTTTGAGTGGAGTTTTCCTACATGAGACAGGTCAGAGGCAGATGCTCGCACCAAATTAGCGGGGCTGCCCCTGCTGTGTCCTTGTGCACAAGAGTGGTGACCTCCTCCCTCTCTCAGTTGTCCCCATGGCTAAGACCAGCTAAGACCTCAGGAATCCCTCAAAACCTCTCTAAATGGAATACAAGTCAGCCAAAACTAAGATGTCACTGTTCAGGGCTATAGCTGCCCATCCTGCAGATCCTATCTGCATTGTTCTCTTTGGGATGCGGTGGTTGAGGTAGTACCGTGGGGGTAGGCAGATCCTGCAGAGTGCCCTGGAGTCTGAACCCTGGACCTATGGGACATGCTGTGACTCCCCGCTGCAAGGGACCTGGGTTTCTTCCGGTAAGAAGGACTCCTCCAGCCTCATTGCTGGAACAGATCCTGCCCATGCCTGGGAAGGGATCACTGTAGACAAGTGGCCTTTCTAAGTGAAGAACTTTCTAGTGGCTTTGAACCTATAGCTGAATCAACAAGGATCATTGTCCTCTTTTATAACTTAATAAATTAAGCTATTAAACCTCAAGGTTTATTTTATGAGTGATCAAAAATGTGGCTACAGGACTGCTGCTGCACCTATAGTGCTTATTCAGTAGACTCTCTTTCCTACAATGTCCTTGAGATTTATGCTCTTGTTGGCACTGTTGAATGGGAAAGCCTGAGATTGTTGTTTTTTTAACTTGATAGTACGTAGAAAAGGATTATTTTAACACTTGGACATTTAAACCCATTTCTTAAATTTCTAACTTTCTAGAAAGAAAAAAAATCCATTCCACACACTCTTAGAATCATAGAATTGTAGAATCATAGAATAGTTTGGGTTGGAAGGGACCTTTAAAGGTCATCTAGTCCAACACCCCCTGCAATGAGCAGGGACATCTTCAACTAGAGCAGGTTGCTCAGAGCCCTGTCCAACCTGACCTTGAATGTTTCCAGGGATGGGGCATCTACCACCTTTCTGGGCAACCTCTGCCAGTGTTTCACCACCCTCATTGTAAAACATTTCTTCCTTATATCTAGTCTGAATCTACCCTCTTTTAGTTTAAAACCGTTACCCCTTGTCCTACCGCAACAGGCCCTGCTAAAAAGTCTGTCCCCAATTTCCTTATAAGCCCCCTTTAAGTAGTGAAAGGCCACCATAAGGTTTCCCCGGAGCTTCTCTTTTCCAGGCTGAACAACCCCAACCCTCTCAGCCTGTGCTCATAGGAGAGGTGTTCCAGCCCTCGGATCATTTTTGTGGCCTCCTCTGGACCCGCTCCAACAGCTCCATGTCTTTCCTGCACTGAGGACCCCAGAGCTGGACGCAGTACTGCAGGTGGGGTCTCACCAGAGCGGAGTAGAGGGGCAGAGTCACCTCCCTCGACCTGATGGCCACGCTGCTTTGGATGCAGCCCAGGATACCGTTGGCTTTCTGGGATGTGAGCGCACATTGCTGGCTCATGTCCATCTTTTCATCCACCAGTACCCCCAAGTCCTTCTCGGCAGGGCTGTTCTCAATCCCTTCATCCCCCAGTCTGTGCTGATACTGGGGGCTGCCCCGACCCATGTGCAGGACCTTGCACTTGGCCTTGTTGAACCTCCTGAGGTTGACATGGGCCCACTTCTCAAGCTTGTCTGGGTCTCTCTGGATGGCATCCTGTCCCTCAGGGGTGTCAACTGCACCACTCAGCTTGGTGTTGTGAAACTTAATTTAATTTAGTCTCTTGAATCTTGATTTATTCAGCTGGGACTAGATCTCATTAAAGTACCCCAAAGATATTGACTGTGCTTTTGTCCGTAAAGAACAGTTCTCTTTCTCTTAAAATATGATAGTAGAGTGCATATTTGCAAAAGGAACTTAAGCTGCATTCTAAGCTGGATTCTTTTGAACAAACATAGAGAGATTTGGGATTTCTGCAAATGGAATAAAACTGTCCCTGAAATTATAATTTAGTGCGAGAACACAAGCTGAGTTAGAAAAATATTATTTTTTACAACTAGTGGGAATTAAACTTTAATTAAATAAAACAGAGAAGGAATTGCTAACTGTAATACACAATGTCAAATTAGCAATGCATCTGACAAGGATACGTAGTATTCTGGACTATCTTTGCAATTTACAACTATCTAAATTGTCATTTCATTATTAAGAGGACTCAGCAAGGTAAAGAGAAGTGACATAGGAGCAGAAAGCTGAAGGAAAAAAGAGTAAAGGTCAAAGGAGAGAGGAGAGAAAAGTGCGTTAGGCAGCAGCAAAAGGAAGGAAGGAGGCCTCCACCAATTCAGCTGACTATACAGCAGCTTGAAAAAAATATGTTCAAGCTGTGAAAGGCAGCCTGCTATTGGCATCATCAGTGGCCTTTAAAGACACAAGGGAGAAAGCAGAAAAGCTGTCGTGCATCATCCCTTGCCGTACCGATTCATACCTGCTGCTGGGGACAGCCCAGCTGGCAGTGGCAGCTGCCTCCGTGGCAAAGAGGTGCTGCTGCGTTTCGTGCCTCTGCCCCTCGAGGATGGCAAAAGGAGCTGTGCAACGGTGACTGCGCGACCCTGGGTGCGCCAGCCCAAGGGACTTCCCTTTCATTGAGTGCAAAGTTACTTTCTCCCAAGTTTCACCAGGCTCACGCAGGTGGGTTCAGGTTTGGGGTTTTTTTTTTTTTGAAGGTTATGGTGAAAATAGGTCATTGCAGGAAACAGCTATTATGTCAACTCCTGAGATATTATTTTTGGATACCAAAACTCTCCGAGTTTTCAAAAAGCAGCTGAGACAAGAGCTGGTGCTGTAGTATGTGATCAGCTTTGTCATCGTCAGAGCTTTCTTCTTATCAACATCTTTGATAACCTTATTTCCAAAGTAGTAGTAAAAGTTAATGTTCAGCATATGGTTTGAATTTCAGCACTGTCAAAATATTACTTTTTTTAGCAGGCTTGCAGCTACTTTTCCAGTGTTAGCATCAAAGATTCAAGGCAAGTGCCAGAAAGCAGATAATCAAAACACATATCAGGGTCTTTTGTAGGCTCCGCAAAGGCAGGTATAGCAGTGTCGGACACTGGTGGATGTGGAGGTGACGAGAGCAGCTCCCACTGCCCCACTGTGGAGCCTTCCTCGAGCAGGTCAGCCAGCTCTTCCTCCCACCCACCCTGTCCTGCTTGCTTTGGGGCAGTGGCTGGCACTTACCATGTGCTTCTGGTGTCCTGCACCATGGGACTGTTAGAGATGTAACTGTGCTACGTCTGGAGTTTTGGAGGGAGTCAGGGCAGGTAAGCAAACTTCAGCTACAGCACTTTCATTTAGGTGCGTTATTGCCTCTTATCTCTAAGCAATATTAAATCTAAGGTCCTCTCTGCCTTATCTGCTGCCAAATAAAAAGGGAGTCCAAGGTTTATAGGCAGGCTATAGGATAAAATCTAAAGAAATACAGGCAAAAAAGGCTAGAGACAACATATTGCTATAGCCCTTTTTTGATTAAGTTGCTTTACCGGAGAAAATGGTTTATTTTAGGACATTTCATCTTTTCTCTGTCTCTTGGATGGCAGAGTTGCAGGCCGACAGTGGCAGTCATAAACGCCATCCATCTCCTGCCACTGAATTAGCAGAAAGGCAGCATGCCTGTCAGGCCAGTACAACAGAAGAAATTGCTAAGACGGTTTTGAAACGTTCCGCGAGATTGCAGAACCTGGAATGGCAATGCTTCCACAGGTCCCTTAGCGCTCCCTTCCTGCTTCACTCAAATAAATGCGTACATTTTAGTCTGCTCCTGCATCTTGTGCCCGGTGATTGTACCAGAAGGTCTTTGCTACCTGTCTACATCCATTTTTACCAGCTGAGCAGTACCTTTCTGTTTTGAGTAGGGTTTTCAAGTGGGAGACAATCTCCTGAGAAGCTTCAGCAATCTGCAAGAGCAGTAAGTTAGTTAGCAGTCATGAGATGCTGCTGTGAAGAAATGTAATCCCCACAATTTAAATATTCAAAATACAGCCCTGCAGTTTTGATCAGAAAACAATCTTTCAATTTAGATTGTGCTTCCATCCAGACAGCGGCACAATTTTGGTGGCAAGGGAGGGCCGTGGTTTTGTGTTAGCAGAGATCCAAGCAAAGCAGACAGAAACAAAGCCAAATATTTTACCACACTATTTCCCATTGCTTTTTTAATAGGTCTGCATAGATTTTATATAGTACGGGTGCTGGAATCGCCCATGCATTTAGCCAGTCCTATAAACTTGTTCAAGGAAACAGAGCAGACCAGATGTAACTCTTCACACCTTTTGCACTTAGTTGTCTGATAGTAAATAGAATTTGCCACCTATTGTTATCTGATTATATAAAACAAGCTTGGTAGTACTGCTAGGCGCTGATTTAAAGCTGAGATATTCAAGGTCACAAATCCACCATTTACTTATGCGGTCTGTCAAGTGTTGAGGCATATTTATGGGAAAGTGTGGGAGGAAGTTTGTGCATTTCCAGTGACTCTCTCAGACTGTCGGTCAAGGAGCTTTGAACACAAAATTAATTTGATTTTATTTTTAATCCCATTCATTTCTGCCACTGCAGAAGTGTTTGTTTCTCAGATAAGCTTTTGAAACAAGCAGTCATACCAAGGGGAAGACATGAGGGGCTTGCATTTGTTTGAGACCATTGACCTCCGAGGCGCCCTGTCATTCACACCGATGGAAGCGTGCAAGGAATTAACCCTGGTTGAAATTTCCATCATACTTTGCAGGCTTTTTTTTGTAATGAAACCTGTAAGTTGCTTAGCCACAACTATCTTTATGTCCTGGAAAAAGTAAATGCACCTTCTTACTGATTATGGATAAACTGTGATGATAAGCATCTCTGGAGGGTTTTTTTTTAAGAAGAAAAAGATTGATAGTCAACTTCTAAATGGAAAGAGCTTGCTGATTCAGACCAGCCTTGATGCCAAGTTCTGTAATGGAAGTAGGAGATAGTATCATTTCCAAAGTATTACTACTTTATTCCTTAATTGACAGTACCACGGGCGAAATCTGCCTTTCCCATGAGGACTGTATAATAAGAGTCAGGACGTGGTTTTTTCAGGACAGTGGAGTAGGAATTATAGCAGCCAAAGGGCTTTTTGAATACTTGAAGCAAGATGTAAATATCCAACTGACCTAAAGCAAAGAAGCTACTCATTCATCCTGCAGAGCATGTTCACTCTGGGAAAAGGAGGAAAGAGTCATTGATTGAATTTCAGCTAAAAATATTTAACTAACCAATAGTTAATAGTTAATTACATTCCACTTAAAACACTGTAGGAAAGAGTGGAATGAAACAGCATTTAGCTGTATCTAGTATACAGTGATCTAATATAATATCCTTCAGCTGTATACAGTATCCAGCTGTATATTGGGATTTTTTTAATTTCAGTGTGCAATTTGGGAGAAGAAAAGTGGGCAACTATTCCAGCAACGTAATTTCCCTTTCATTACTCGATCTTTTAGTATGTTTGTTTCTTCAGCTAGTATCCTATTCTGTCTTAAACACACAAGCAAGTGTTGGGATCAGCTCCAAAATGCCTATCTGTAATTAGCAGCAACGTCGAGTTCCAGTCACCATTTATTTGGTATCACCCAGGAATAATCAGTACTAGCACCCTCTGGGACTGCTGTGGGCACTGTCCTGCAAGAGCAGCTAATTCATTTCCAGCCCCAGTTCTGACTGTTAAATTCAGCTGTCTGCTTTAACTGTGAAAAAACCTTATTTTTGAGTACAAGTTGGAGCAGAATATCTATCCTGTGATATTCACTTTACATTTTTTGCTGGAAATGGGAGTGGAGCTGAGCCAACAGCAGCAAAAATCAGCTTTTTGTTTAAGAAGTTGCTGTAAACAGAGGTGTAAAGTGCTGGGCATATAAATTTCTAAATAGCTAATGAAGTGTGCTTGCAAGATATTATCTAAAGAGAAGGAAAGAAGGGGCTGGCATGCTGCTCTTGGCAAGGCACAGGCGGGGCTCCATGACTCAGCTTCCTTGCTCCGCTGGAAAAATAGGACAAGTCCTTGGTAGCTCCAAAGTATTATTCTCCCTATGCCTAGATGGCTCCAAAGAGAAACTCAGTGTGGTGGTACATGCAAGCTTCTGCCCAGGCCACAGTCCTCTCTCCCTACCCACTTACACAGGAGATGGAGTCCTGTCAGCATTATGTTGTATAACTGGCACCGTGTTTTTCCCATACAGCTACTGCCAAGGCAAAATAGGTACTTATCCATAGACCAAAACTGTAATTCAGGGGTCTTCGTGCCCCTTAGACTGCTTAAACTGCTTGCTGAAAATGAAACATGTAGTCTGTATGGACACGGGCATTTATTGCTGACTGGTGAGAGCAAGTCTTCAGAGAGAAACACTACGCAAGCAGATGGTAGCTGCTTTCAGTTGCCTTTAACCAGGAGATGAAGGGACCAGCTGGAGCCTTACTAGTGCTCAAAAAGCAAAGGCAGCGACATTTGCCTGAGCCACCCTGTTTCCAGCAAAATTATTTTTAATGTCTATTCTGCAGTGCAGAGTTCCAGCCAGGAGCTACAGCCCAGCGTGCAGAATGGGAAGAAGAGGTTTTAGCGACAGGGATTGATACTGATGTTGTCACTGGCCGTAAGCAGAGAAGCTGATTGCCATATAGTCATATGAGAGAGAGCGATTTAATTCAGGAATTAATTCTTATCTAGGCGTCCCACTGACAACTATAAAGTGCTTATGGGGCTTCTACACTGAAACGTGCAGTAGTTCAAAAGTAGCCAGCACATGCCTCAGGCAATCCAAATTTCTCTAGTGTAGGGTGGCTTGCTGTTTTTTTCAGACTGAAAACTGAACAGCAGCCTAATTTTTTTACTCAGGAGTCTCAAAACTTCCCTGATAGATCAGTGCTGTTTGCAAGTTGTTATGCTGCATATGAATGGCTAGTTGCAATAGGGGGAAAATTGCATGTAAACTGGTATTGCTTGGAATTCAAGCACACAGGTTGTTTCAATTATATTCTTTAAAAAAAAGAGGTTTTCTCTCTTTAATTTGGACAGCCCCCTCTCTTCACCAAGCATCATGTATGCCAGGGCCAGCCTAGGAGCAAACCCTAGTCCCTTCCCTTTCTGCTTGCAGTCTTTCTAATGACCGCTGGCAGTATTTTGGCCTCTGTTACCGATTTTTCAAGTAACAGAATGGATAATTTTGGAAAATGGCTGGCAGAAGTTCACACGTAGGCGTGCAGGGGCACTGAGCAGATATTGCCAGTTCGGAAATACTGCCAGCGTCCACTTGACTGCTCTCTGGAGAGCAGACTTCTGCTCCGCTCTTTTGGAAGCTGTGAAGCAGGGACTGGAGGAGCTCTGCTGCAGTGCTGTGCTCTTCCGTAAAGCCTCTCTGTAGTGTGTTCACATCATCACTTGCATAACTAACGCCCAATTGACCACCAGATGGCCATCGCAGAAGCAAGAAGGTCAAGATTTTTATTTCCGATTTGTGGGTAGACAGTTTCCAGTCCTGCATAATCAGATTCTCTGTGCATCGGCTGATTTCCTAAGGCATAATGTAATTGATGAGTAGAAAATTGCTTACGTTATTATCCTCAAAGCACTACCAAGGTAAGCAACAATCCTCAGTACCCTTCTTGTACAGAGGCAGAATAGAGACGTGAATTGTTAATCACAGAGGTTCTCCATTCACTCCGAACAGGCTCTGCAGGGTAGTGGTGTCTCCAGCTGGCTCAGGAGGGCTTAGTTTGCAACAGAGCAGATAACATCTGTGTGTTGTACCCACAACATCATGGAGTGCAAAATGGGTTCGAGAAGCTGAAGGAGTAGCAGGGTGGTTACTTCAGCACTGAATTTTATGATGCAGTGGTAAAACTGCTGCAGCAGTAGCTAACCTAAGGAGTTTCTAACTTAGGAACGTCTGCACTATTCTGTCGTTTGTGGCAGTGGTGCCTGCCCAAATGGCAGGGGCAGGAACAAAACCCAGCTCATCCAAGTCACTGTCAGAAAGCTAATCACTGAGCTGTGCAACTTTCAGCATTGGTAATGATAATGATGCTAGACCTCAACCTTTACCTCTGCTGTATGTGGAAAATAGGAGCATATACAGGACTGCACTGGAAGGCGTTGTGTCTGGTTTCAGAGAACTGGATGCTGAAAAGGTAGTGGCAGCCCCGGTTAGAAGTTGCCTTTCCTGTGCCGGACTGGCATCAGGCTCCCACTCTTCCTCCCACCAGTCTCATCAGGTCTAGAGAATCCCAAATCCTTCCCTGCTCCCATCTCACTTTGGGCTCTGCTGCAGCTCAAGGCCATCAGTCTGTGTGTGCCTGCGTGTACGGGAGTGTGCAGTACTGCCTCCCACAGCAGCGCCAGGTACCCTGCGTGAATAGGTGTGCGCTTTGCTCAAGGGCTATTTCTTTCTTCCTCACTCCAGGTGAGGCAAAGGATGCTTGCGGCTCCATGTTTGTGTCACACGGTGTGCTGCCAGGAAAGAGATGTGGCATTTCTGGTTGTGCTCATTCAGCAGACGTGGTGAAAAGAGGAGGATGCTTGGGGTACCGGGAACTATCTTTGTCTTTTTCCTCACTGCTGATGGGTTAGCAGCTACCTTAAAGTCTTCAGAAATTCACAGCAAAGGGTGGACTTGAAAACACGCTAACAAATTTGATCCGATTGTCGGCTTCAAATTAGATGGCGCGAATAGTCTTCAGCTCCTCCTCAGGTTCAAGGAAAAGGCAGACCAAAATACTGATGGATTTTGCCTTTCACCATCAATAGAGACTTGTGAAATGCTCTTGTATGTCCTATAACTGCGGGTCATATCTTTCACCGAAGTAAATCACCACCTGTATCTTGCCATTGCCAGAAATATGCCACTTTACAGAAAGCACAAATGAGTAGCGCTATTTCTGAACATATGCATATGCACGTATTCACATCAATGCAGGTCGATTACTGTATTGTTATATACTTCTGTGCCTTTTCAGACCTCCATTTTTGATCTCTACAGACTGTAATAATGCTGTTTTCCAAATTAAACACTGCTTTACTCAATCCCTTAATACATTTTAGGAAATGAATAACAAAAGCATTAAATGCTTCCTTCAGAATTAGTTGGCATTTGTGATAGCTGTGGAAACTACTCAAGATTCAGAAAAATAAAAGTATCAAGCCATGGGGACCAAGCTGAAGCAGAGCTGTTTTTCACAGCATCCCGCCGTTCCATGGGAGGGCCGACTTTCAATTTTACAGGTGCAGGAATAGGTTAAAGAATCGTACCTTTGTCACAGAACTTCAGAGAGTTGTAGACCCAGTGAGCAGTGGAGTTTACATGCATGTAGAAAGCTACAGGTCAGGCTCTAGCAAGGCGGTCATGGGTGGTGGTCTCATTGAATATACCCCCCAAAGAAAGTGGGGGCAGAGGGCTATGGAGGAGCTGCCAGCGGTCTCCTGCAGAACCAGGAAGAGAGTAAGAAATCTGTGCATCCTGCTCCCAGAATACCACCATCACAGCAAAGGAGAGGGTCGTGGTGTGACTCATGAGAAAAGCTGTTTTTACAGTATTCCTTACCACACAGGTTGAGATGTCAAACCCAAATCATGACTATTAAATGAATAAAAGTGGGAGTCCTGAGCAGGAGCTATTGCAATGGCTGGATTCACAGGTCAAATCTGCTTAATTCTGTGCCAACACTAATTGTTGCCTTGTAGGGTGCAATCAAGCTTTGGGTGAATAAAGCCAAGAACAGGGTCTTGTATAAAACAATCATGTGCTTTTTGCTAGGCAGCAGATCAAAACCATGGTAGGTATTTATGGGTTTTTTCAGCTCAACTTAGAGCCCTGTTTTGGCACAAATTCAGGACATACCTCATTCAGATCTTTGGCCAGCCGGGAAATTTCACCTTTGGTTTCTGACCTAGCCAGAGTCCTCCTCATTTCTTTTCCTTCCCCAAGCCAAGTTTCAGTTAGTGCATCACGGGCAGAGACTCGGGCCCCACATGACAGCATTTAGCTCAGTGTGGAAACCACAGGGGATTGCTGGGCAACCAGGACTGCTAAACAGTCCTTGGGAGCTAGAGCAGAAAGAAGAAATGAGGAGAAAATGAGGAGTTTGTGTGGCTGGCGTTCACACAGGCATACACAAGCCTGTTCTCGGTTGCAGTATCCGCAGTTGTTCCTGCTAACAAGTCTCAGCTGAAACCGCCTGGTTTTACAGTTGACAAAGGCTGTTTGTGCAATGGCACATAGTTGAAACGTAACATGTTTGGGTAATTTTTTTCCTCATTTTTATTGTACTATATGTTTTGTGAAAGCAATCCCTTTTAGATCTCCATTATGTAAGGCAATTTAGAAACACTCTTAAGATCTGTGAAAAAATCTCTTTTAATTACATGACCAATTTCTTCCTTTAGTGTGCTTTTTTTGCATGCTGCATACCTTTCTTTCTATCACATTATCTTCATGTGAGTGTAAAGAATAGCACTATTTACTGTTTTAGCATTGTAGTTCCATAAATAAAACATATAGTGAGAATTACCACATCTAAATAGGATTAGCATTCTTTTTCTGTTTATTTTTTAGGTGGATTATTTTTATATAATTTCTTCTTACCCACCCTTTCAGTAGCAGCAAAACAGCTTTAAGCTCCTCACCTCCTTCTCCCCTTCCCCTGCTTGCTGAACATTTTCTTAACACAGAAGTCACTGAATAAAGCCAGAGGCCAGGTCATGTATGAAACAGGATCTGAACCGTTTTTTTTTTTTTTATCTGGAGCTAGGCCTTGGCCCCAGCTGTAGGGACAGATGCTTTAGGGAGCGCAGCTTGAAGCCTTCACCTCATTTTAAATCCAGGCTGGTGGGAATCCGTTTGGGACACTCCAAGCAAGAACATCCACTGGAGATAAGGACCACAACTATCTCCCATCTCACGAAATCAAACCGAAAAGCCCCAGGGAGCGGGAGCCTTTGTCTTTCACACCGTAGGTCACCTCCCTGGAAAGGGCGTATGGGGGGCTCAGACCCCCCACTGAGCTTTGTGCAAGGCCCAGACTAAAGGGGCTATTGGGAGATGCCCGGTCTGTTTGTTCAGAGGACACCCGCGAGAGCTGGTTTTGCAAGTATGATACATGAGCAAAAGTACCAGTTTGATTGTTCAGAGGACATTAGTCCCAGAAAGAGAAATTCAGATGCAATGGGGATATTACTGCTTCCAGGGGTAGGTGGCAGCCAAGAGAAAGCTTGAGGGCACCTACCTGAAACATAGAGCCATCACTGATAGCTTTGTTAGACTTTTTTTGAGACTTCACTGTGTTCCCAGACAAATCGGAGACATCTTAGACAAAACCTTTGTTAAAAATCTCCATTAAAATGAGAGAAAGAAACTATTTTGCTTTCTTGACACCCAGGAGTTTTAAATGAGCTGGTTGAGGACCTCGGTATTTCTAGGATGAATTTTAAATAGCTCTTTAGACAAAGAGGAATCTCCAGCGCTATGCCAATGTTTACAATCAGAAGACGACATGACCCAGATGCTTTCAACTGCTATTTCTCATTCTGACATTCATTCTGGGTAAAATATTTTAAATGGCATACAATAAGAAAATAGAGGGGGGAATTAATGGCTTTATAATTATTACTTATCACTATTTATTAAAGAGCTTAAATGGATACTTTCATATTTGAAATAGATTGCTAGATAAAGATAGAATAAATTTGGATAGCATTGAGGACATAATGTACGTAGACATCTGGTAAGAATTTGACTAGAACTTACATAATATTTTGAATAATAAATAAGAATGCCACAAAATTACCATAGCATGTCTTAAAAGTAAGATGGATGACAGGTCTTCAGTCATGGCTATAAGCAGGTAACCACGAGCAAGCGTATGTGCTTCTAGAGTGGTCAGCTGGTAACTGCTTCTTGGCCATTGACTAACTGCCAGTAACCAATGAGGTTTACAATGACAGCAATGTTGGGCTTAAAAGCCATAGAGAGCAACTGGTTCTCTGGATAAACTGAGAATAAGCTAAACAATGTAGGTCTTAACCTGAAGTTTATTACTCAAATACATGATCTGGGTGTAATTTAGAATGAAAATGAGGGGAGGAAAACTTCCTGCGTCCTGGAAAGCAGCATCTCTGTAAAGGATTGGAAGGGTAATTTGAGCTGCTCGGGTAATAAGCTTCTCCTTGACAGGGTGGTGTCTAATGCAGTCCTTGGATGTATAAACAGAGGTAGCTCAAATAGCAACGGAGTGATGATATTTGTGTTTGGCACCAGAGAGAGCACTAATGGAATACTGTGTCCAGTTCTGCCATCCCCAATTCAGGAAGGATATTGGCAAACTGAAATGGGTTCAGAGAAGAGTTATGAGAACAATTAAGAAGCTGGAAAATATTTATTATGGGCAGAAATCCCTGGATGCAGGAGCTAGCATCTACTTTATAAAAAGACAGTTAAAGGGTGACTTACTTGTGGTCCATAAGAGCTTACAAGGGAGGAAAGCTTTGGTGATGGCTCTCTGCAGTCTTGAAGCCAGAAAAATGGGACTAGAAATAAGGCACAGGATTTAACAGTGAGGTGCTCATTAAAATTTATGGTAGCAATTTGTAAAACTATTTATTTTATTTTGTTTTCTTACAGTTACACTTAAATGAGAGTTAACATGGGGGAGTGCTGCTCAAGAGACATCCCTGTTGGCCTCAGGAGCTATGAATCTCAAAAAATTGCATGATCATTCACACACTCATAAATACATGCATGGGGTCAGGGTCTTGCTTAAAATAAATTCTTTACACTGCTTTGAATGTTGAGAAAATTGTTCTAGACTGCTCACATGTAGCCGCAGCACACCGGCTGTCATGAGAGATATAAGAATGTTCCAGTGTTTGAAGCTAAAATGAAAAAGGAATCCAATATTGGAAGTGAAAAGGGTTGGTTGGGCAAATAACACGGGTAAGATGTGGAGCAATGAGAGTAGCAGAGAAGCCAAGTAACTTCTTGCCATGCAAGGAGGTCTGAGAAGAGTGAGGTTTCGCACAAACACATGAGGGTGAAATGAATCTCAAAAGGAAAATGGATGAGGTAGGGATTTGTGTTAGGCTCACTTTTTATGCAGGTGTCCTCATTAATGTGAAAGTAAGGGAAACTGCAGATGATGTGAAAGTATAAGTAACTGCCCTGGAGGAAATAGAAGAGACAAAAAAAGCTGTAGAGGATAACAACACGGGCATAGAATAACAGTGTGAGATTTGGGGTGAAAATATGTAAATTAACTCATTGCGGCAGAGGAAAAGATGGAAATAATCCAAAGGAAGGAAAAATTGTACAGAGCAGCTATGCTGAAAGATAAGAAATGTGCAAAGATGGGAGCACAGAGCCAGTGAAATGAGCCTGCAGTGTGATATGGTGGCATAAGAGAAGGCATTAGTTCTGGATTTCGGATGTAAAAACACAAGCTTGGAGTCTAGGCTCTACCTGTAGGAAGGTCTGTTGCCAGTTCCCACACACAGCATCAGGTGAAGTTACCCTGCTAATGTTCTGCTTTCCTGGGAACAGAAATACCCCTCTGTGAGTTGAAATATCAATAATACAAGGCCATTTTGGAGTCATTGAAAGTTGGAGTTCGAGCAAGAGTCAGATGTGGGTCGAAGTACGTTTGGATCAGAATTTAGCTGGGGTATTTTGATATTTGGCTGTCTTTAGCCAAACTCCCCTTTGCACGTTGAAAAGTGATGTGGGTTGGATTGAGGCACGCTGCTGGAAGTTATGGGCTGAAACTGGGGGAAGATGAGGCTGAAACTGATCTGGAAATCTGGGTCTTCCTTGGTTGTCAGGCAGGGGATTTCCCTAGAAAACTTCTAACGACATTTTTGCTAGCTCAGATACCGCACTAGCAAAATTGTGCAATAAAGAAAAGCCTTTCAGAGGCCAGGAGATGGATTAGATGAGCCACTAGGCTTTTTCCATCTCTAACTTGTGATGGCTTTATGAAAGCACTTTGTCAGCTCTTCACTAACTACTATGTACTTAGCTCTGTACAGTCCTGTCAGACTACGGTTTGGGAAGTTAGATTTAGCTATAAATTCCTATCTGAGTCTCTCTGAAATCTAAAAATAGATTAGTTGAGAATGTAGGGGCTGAATTATGGATCAAATGTGTCACTGCAGGAACTAAGGACAAAATGTGTGACATGAAACTGATGTCAAAGAAAAATTCTCTACTTGACTATTTCTCTACTCACAGAGTGCATTTTTCATGCACAGAGCTCTGTCAAGGCACTAGCTAATTAATCCTCCCAGGACGTCAGTGGATCATTACTTACACCTCCATTTTTCAGACAGAAAGGAAAGTTTAGAGAATCTTTCCATGTTACAACTGGAATCAGGAATACGAAATCTTGCCCATTGCCCCATGCTAAAGTCTCCAGTCCATACTGCCACCTAATGCCTGTCTAATATATGTGAGAAAGTGCAGCAGGTGCTTTGAAAAACAAATGAAGTAGATCTTTTCAAACTATCCACAATGTTTAATAGTTAAAAAAATGATATGCTACATAAATTCATTCCAGGGAGGGAAAAGCAGGAGAATGAATATGTGATAGGAGGTTGATGGTAGTTGCATGGAGAATCTTTGTTTCCTCCTGTAAGAGGCTGCAGACAGCCTTGCTGTGCTGGTTTGGTACGAACGTGACCTCTAGCAGCAGAGTGCACAGCCCAGGCTCTTCCTCACCATTTTGAACATCACTAATGTAACACCCTGATACCTCCTGGTTGGAGCCAGTGGTGACTGGGAGGAGTTTCCTCATCACTTAGGGGGCTTCAGGATTGATATTCCCCACCATTGCTGAGGCAAGCATTGGTGTATGAGCTCCTCCTTTCTGCTAGAGGAGGAAACTAGGCCAGCCTGCGGATTGCAAGTCTTCTTGGAGACCTCAGGAGCCTAGGAACCCCAAGCCGTAATTTGTGATTACAGCAGCTGCTTTGCCCTACATACTGACGAGGCCACAAACTTGTCATGGGACCACGATGCCGAATTGCTGCTCCCTCCATAGCAGTAACTTCTATTGCATCATCAGTCACAATTTCATCAGTTTTCAGATCTGCCACAAACAGTTACAGTATCTATTATTCACAGATTCAGCCATAGCACTGTAATGCTCGTAGCTACGCGGGAACTCTGTGCTGCCCCTGGATTGTCTGCAGCTGCTGAAGCAGACGGACGCATCTGCACTGGCGCTGGACCGGTAGCAGACAGTTTATGCAGCCATCAACTAGACACCTGCAAGATGCAAATGTCCTTGAAATAAATAAAATATGTGGCATACTTGTTGCACGGAGTTAACATTGCCATTCACTCTCATTACGTACCTACCCTCTAGACCAGCTAAGGAAACATAACTACAGCGTGCAATTAGCAGTTGCCCAGAGGCAGTATAAAGCAATCGTATCTCTTTTTTCTCAAATTCTGTAGCAGCTAGAATATTCCATTAACAGTAATATTTGCATGGTCTTGCTACTCGTTTGGCAATTCTCCTGTAACTGTTAGGTTTTGTTAATATTAGTTTAATAAATCCTGGTGTTTTATTGTCCAGGCAGTGCTAACAGCTTTGCCACTGGAAGAAAATAACAAGGGAAAATAAAATTATTTTGTCATCTTGTTGCCACTGTTATGGAGGTGAAATTCTCTTTTGCTATGGTTGATTAACCTTTAAATGGGGGAAAAAAAATCAGGTCTATACAAGCACTCTATGTTTTTAAATACAATATGATGAATGTAGGGGTTTGCTGACAATCAGGGGAGCCTTTTGTAGTGAAAGCCAAGCTTTTTCCATTGTAGAATATTTCTAATTGCCTTTCTGCCCATCATTCAGAAATCCCTTATTCATGTCATTAGTGACTTGTCCATAACTAGAAATCTGTGCAGAGAAATGTAATTTTATGCCTTTGAGGATTTGGAGATTTCACAGTTTGGTTTTGCCCTAATTTGAGTGGAAACCCAAAACATTTTGAGTTCCCCACGTCAGCACTGAAGGCATCCTTCCTTCATAGCAGACTCTGCTAGAACCTTCAGTCCTAGAAGTCCCCAAAATTTTTGCCTGCCAGGAATCCGTATGCCAGCCAGACTAGCTTCCCCGGCGTCTTTTCCCCAGGGAAGAGAGCTGCCAACTGACTGGGAAGTGGGACAGGCAAGAAACATGCCAAAGAGACTTCGCTTGCTTTCTTTCTAAATTTCACTGGCATGGGCACACATTTGCAAAGCATTTCAGGTTCAGTTAATTCAGCAACTTGTAGTGAAAAGAGAGTTTTCTGTGTCCTGCCCTCTCCCCAGCGCTTCTAATCTTACCAGACGATGGTTGAAATTACTGATTATGAATTTTCATTAGAAAATGTCAAAGAGAAGAATTAATAGCCTAATTTTTAAAAGGTAATGACTGCAAACTTTCCCACTGGAATGCTCATACTCCAAGAAATTAGGTTATCCTCCTGTTCCAGTATCTTCCAAAATAGGCCAAATTCAGCTCTGGAGGAAGTAACTGTATTTACGTGGGAGAACTCAGGTTCATGGGAGGTCAGTGTTTTTTTCCAGGACAGCCTTGTGTCATTATTATCATTATTATTATTATTATTACTACTACTACTACTACTATTTTGCTTAATTCTGTATGACAGTCCCACTATGCTAGGTGATATAAGAGCACCTAAGAAAAAATACCCCCTACCTCAGAGAAGGTAGATCCCAAGCAGACAAGAGCAGAGAAAGGAGAGGAAGGGAAATTGAAGTTCTTGCATAGGATTGTGTATATAGGCCTTATCGGTTCTTACTGGTCATCTTCCAACTTTCCCCCACTGCCACTCAAGTTTAAAAAGCAATGTTTTTGATGGCATCCACTCATGCCCCCGAGCGCCGCAGCAAAGGAGATGGTGTGTCAGTGCTCTGCTGCCGGGTTTCCAAGTGCATTTCCAAGCAGCCAATTAAACCAGACAAGATAGGTACCAAAGGAAGAAATAAATATTCTTCAGCTTCTACCTTGTTATGGAATCCAAGTGCCTGTCTCCTGTCAGAATAACTGAAAGGTTTTTGGAAATGCATAAGTGCATAAATTGTGTCTGCATGATTACAGCTACCATTGCTCCTGGAGAAGCACCGTGAGTCTTGCTAGCTTGCTTTTTAAGTGTAATAATTAAAGGCATAAGTGAGGATTGTGCAAAATTCAGAGATACTGAAACTAGAACATGGACTTTTACAATCTGAACGGTGCTGCCCTCCTCCACGTTTCTTGGCGGGTATCCTCCTTTGCCAATCACTTCCATTCAGCTGTTTACTAGACCTGGGATGGACTGAATCCAGGAAGAAGCAAAATCCCGGTTTTGCCTAAGAGCGCCGACCCGATTTCTTGCTTGTATGGTCGGGTAGATGCAGTAGTCACTCAAACGTTGAGACTTAGGTATGTTCAAAAATACAAAATTCTCCCTCAGAAGAAAAATATCCTATACCTATGAGGCAGCAGACGTCAACATAGATTATTTATCAGGGATCAGCCATAGTTAGCATAAAGGGTACATGCTGGGCTTGATCATTTTATTGCCAAAGTTATGTGGATACTGTATTTGTATAATAGGAATACTACACTTTTTGGTTTGTTGCTGTTGCTAAAACCAGTACGTAATAGTGTGATTTGTACTGAAATAGCAACTGTGGTGTGTAGACCTCCCCTCTCCCCATTGAGCAGAAGGTGGGACAGAGGGTATTGCGGACTGTGATTTCTACCAAGGCCTTTAATTGCTAATATTTTGTCCTTAGAGGTAGGTTAGAAAGAATATGTATTTCTGAGCCTGATAAACTGAGATCAAATGGTTGATCTTTTTCTTCTTAGTGAGATTGCTGTAACTAACTATATTACCTGGGAATGCAAAGATAACAGATACAGAAAATGGATTGGAAATGTTCCCAGAATACCTTAATGAAATGATAAACAAAATAAGCATTTCAGCAACACACTGATCATCCCTTACAAAGTCACGCACAACAGTTAGTGCAGAGTGCAAAGTACAGGAGGAGGGAGGGCTTATGACAGTGACCAGCTTCCATTAAGGACTAAAAAACTAACGACTGAAGGTGTTTGCCTCAACTTCACCATCGATGAGCCTTGATAACGTCAGTGACTTTCTCATGAAACTTCAGGTTTCTCAGGTCATTTTAGGGGACAGTAGAAGGGAAAATCTTTCCATTACAGGTTGTTGGTTTAAATATAATCCCAGTCGCTAGTGACCAGAACACATCAGTGTTTGACAACTGTCTGCTGGCACACAGGGCCAACGCTGGCAGCCCGGCTCTTGTGAGATGAACATCCAGATCCCGGAGATCACCGTGACTGGCTTTACTTGCGCTCTCAAGGAAGGGTTGCAGCTGGACACTGATCTGCCTTTCCGCTTCTGGAGGCCAGTATGATCATGCACTCTGCTTTTGGTATTTCTTGTCTGGAGACAGATGATTGGCCCTCGGTCCTGAAGTCCGAGGCTCTCAAGGACAGCTTACTGCCTTGTGGAAAGGGAATTGCCAGTGCAATAGGAGCGAGAGGAAGGAGTCCGTTTCATTTGCAAGTGTGCAAGAAATCTGGCTGTAAAAAATAATACCCACAGACCTTTGCAGTATGAGTAAAAACACACTTTCTGTGCCAAAATTCAAATGCCAGTTAGCATTTTGTCTTAAAAGTTGGAATTCAGGAAATAGTGACCAATTCCAACAGGGTCCAACTATTATTAAATGAAATGGAAAATGTGTTTGCTTCCCTCAGCGTGTAAGAGGAATTTGGGTGCTCATTAAAGCTATTGCTTGCTTCAGCTCCTACATTTAGTGGGGAAAAAAAACATGGTTTCCCCCACGACCTTTTAACTCTATGGCTCCTTATAACCATGACCCTTACAGACCGAGTACCCCATAATGATGCAGTAGGAATATAACAAACAGTACCTCAACTCTGCCAGTTCCTGGGTGCTTTCACGTAGCTCTTAAAAGCCTGGCACCTTCGGCAGCAAAACCCTGCTTTGTAAAATCCGGGTTGCTGTTTTTCCAGCAGAGCTGAGAAAGCTGTCGGCGGCCGAGCTGCACAGGGGAGCACCTTATTGTTCTGCTTGTCAGATACGATGCCGGGATCATTGCCTGCACGCTCCAGTGCACACCTCACAAATTATAGCTGTACCTGCACGCGGGTTTAATTAAGTACATTCGCGTACAAGGGAGCTGAAACATTTCAGTGCTGGCTCTGGCAGTACCTATTCCCAGCATTCTGACGTGGAAAGAAAGAGTAAAAGGACTCCTTTTCACAAGAGCCAGGAAGGAAACCTATGGTTAAAGCTGGTCGGTGCATCCCATTATAATATCTACAATGCAGGCTGAACGATCCAGGGTAGTAGCAGGGGCCTGAGACGTGCACAGGCGATGGGGAAGGCAGGAGAGGAGTGCCAGCAGCACCGTGGGGAGCCCAGGGCAGGCGTGCAGGGCCAGAGAGAGGTTGGGAACAGAAGCAATGAGCTTGAAGCTGGTCTACAATGGTCTTTCTCTTTTTCTTTTTTTTTTTTTTTTTTTGGCAAGATAAAAGAATGGACCCACAAATGAATATTTCTCTGGTTTTCTGGTAACTGAAGCCTTTAATTTTACTCTTGAGCTGAAAAGCGAAAAGAAAAACCTTTTCAGAATGAAAATCTGAACCTTTAGATTTCAAAGGTGTTGAGATGAAATTTTGGATCATTCTAAAATACGTTACTGGAGGCAGAGGGGAGCACAGGATCCAAGCTAATTCAGCTGAATTCATGTGTGATCACCTGAGACAGAATTCTCTATCACACTCAGCTGCATTTGCTAACAAAATTTCATCCAGCCTTGCTCTTTTTTTGTTTTGTTTAATAATTAAAGTTTATGGTACAACTGTGCTCACGCTGTAGTCTGGATAGATCCCACATGTCTATGCCTGGCTCTAATGTTACTTCTCATAAATTTGCACTCCTTTTTATTTTTTATTTCTTTCTATTTTAACAAAAATGATTTCTGATTTGAAATAGTTTTAGATGTTGAAGAAAAGGTGTTATAAAAATGACATATTGCATGTTTGAAGATTTTATTTCTGTAAATACGGGTGGGTTTAAAAAGTGTTAGCACTTGCGTTGGTCAAATTAGACAAATCTTACCAGAAGATCCAGGAAATATTTCTACCTAGGGGGTGAGGGATGCTTATAATCTATAGAGCAGGGTTTGCCCTTGAAGTGTCTTCTGCAGTTAAGGTCCTTATGCCACTTCTATTTATGAATTATTTGAATAAATGAGATATCAACCAGCAGGTGATGGCTTCAGGTCCTTACCATCTGACTGAGGTCACCATTTATCAGCCAGGCTCTGAAAATGTGAAGAGAGTGAAGAAACAGATGCTGGAGCAAGGCAGTGATTATTACAGCTAGCAGGAGAACAGGAGCTACAGATACGCTATAGAAGTCCAAAACCTGCATTTCCGTCATCACACTGTACTTTGACTTAGTCGTCCCCACACCTTGAGCTACTGCGCAACTTTTTGTAGAGAGGGTTGGTCCTGTTAGAAAAAGAGGGTGGTAACCTTCCGGGCTGAAATTGCAGATGAAAGCCTTTTGAAAGGCAGTAGGAAAACTGTCCTTAGTTTCAGCTGTCAAAAATAAAAGGCGTGTCAATGTCAGTCATGATATGTGTAGGTATATACAGTGCTGAATCGATCTCTGGTTCCAGTGTTACAAACAGGTTATAATATACAAAATACTATTTTATTGCATGTTATATTGGATCTTCCAAAATACCTAGGAGATATCTTACATTAAAGGTAAACGTTTTTTACCTTTAAGAAGGTGTATGGTAAAGTAAGGTACATGTTTGTTTAAAACATAGGCATAGAAAAGAAATTTATTTTTTCATTAAGTATTTCTATGCACAAAATCAGTGGTGACAAAGTTGAATGAATATAGTTGTTTAACACTCTCCCAAGAATAATTCCCCTTTTCCTTCGGTTTCCTTTCTCTCCTTTCTTCATGGATCCTCAGTAGTTTTTGTCCCTGCTCTTTGCCTGCTAGCTCAGAGCACAGGCTCCCCTGCGGAGAAAACACAGATGAGAAGAGTTTTGCCATTGATTTCAAAAGGGGCTTGATTTGACTCCAGATCATCTTCCTGGCCATCGCAACACAAGAGTAAGGGCCGAAAGACAAAGTCTAGGAGCATTTATGGAAATTCAAGGCTTTATTCTAAATGCACTGGGGTGCAGTGTTTCACAGGGAATTTCCAAGGGTCCAGCCAGGAGGTAAGAATCAAAAGCACAGTCTCACAGCCCGTCTGACCACTTTGCCTGAGACTGAAAATGATGAGGATTTCCTTCGAGCAGTGCTGATCCCAACAAGTGCATCAGGCCTCTGAGGTTAAATGTAGCCCTTGTGAAAGCCAGTCATTAATGTCACTGGAGTTATAGCAAGAATGTATTTAGGCCAATGTGCTCAGAAAAATTTGTGGTGTAGAAGTACAAAATGCCAAGCGCGGTTGAAAGGTTCTGGGGCATGTGTGTGCAGATGGGTAGAAAGATGTGATTTCTTTCTGCTCTGTTTGGTATTTGGTTTTTTTTATTATTTTATTAAATTTTTGGAGTAATAATTTATTTTATAGCGTGTGTAGTGCTGTTTGTCATCTTTATTCCCTCAACTATTCCAAAATCAAGGCTTACTAGCTTGGAGTGAATTGAGAGGTGCCAGGTTTCAGGTCACTAAATTGGGAAATTAAATGAAACTGGAAAGTCTGTAGAAGAAAACCACCAGGAAAAAATCCTAAAAAACTGCTATTATCAGAGGACTGAAGAACAAATACGGAAAAAATACGTCTCTGTTTCCTATGTATCTGAGTGAGTTAAACAGTGACTGTGACCTACATAAGCTGAGGGCCTGATAGGCTACAAGGTCTGTTTATTTAGGCACCAACCACAGCATGGACACGTATAGCACTGGCTTCAGGGCTCTTGAGGGGACACTTTAGACCGTCCATGGCAAGTCAGTCTGGAAGCTTTCATTTATAGATGCCAGAATGCTATTAATATGGGAGGATTTTCCAGCATCGCTCTGCAATTGGATCGAAATCTTTCCCACCACTATGCGTAGACCATAATAATTGTGTGTGTGTGAATATTAACTTTAATGGAGCACAATTTCCCTACCGAGGAGTCTCCCCTTGAAAATGCTTAACTATTCTAAGGTAAATTCAAAGTGATCCCACACCCCTTCTTGTATGTGAGAGCAGAAACTATCCCCACAATGCAGATCATGTGCATCAATAAAGGCATCTCAGAGAGAATAAGCCAGTAACAAGTTTTATTATTCATCTTGGTATCCAGGAGGTCTTTGCAAAACCATTTAATGAAAACATGATTTGGGATGTTTGGACTGGATGTGAAGGTGAAATAGAGTCCTTCCCTACATTGCTATCAGCAGAGGAAAAAGCTGTGGTGGAGTTCATAGCAGACTTGGACCAGCTGATGTAAACTGCCCTACCTCCACTGACTTCCACACAGGTAAAGTGGTTGACCCTCAGTAAAAATCTGCCCCAGTAATTCTGGCCCTTACCCAAATCTGTCTCTTATTAGCAAATGAGTTTCATAAAGTACCTTTATGCACCTTGTGCCCCTCTTCCTACCTAACCATTTTCCAGAGTAGGACATCCTTCAGTAGAATACATTTCACTAGGTTCATTCCCCTAAAGTTTATAAATAACAAGTTGCATAGGCAGAACATCGTTTTTGCTGTATCTATCTGCTTCGTTTAACTCTGTACGAGCTGTGGTTCCCTGCACAGAAGGAAATAGCTTGCAAGTACCTAACAATACTCAGGACAGTACAAAAGATGGTACTGAGTAACGAACTCAGCACAGCTCAAACATCCAGTGAAGCTTTGACAAAAGCCTCCCACAGTCCGCATCTCACAGAGCCAAACTCCAAATTACCGCTTGGTGCAAGAGTCTTGATTCTCCCCGCCAAATCAAGGGGGAAGCAACACTACGAGCTAGCTCGCCAGCAGGACCCACTTATCAGGGTTTCCCAGTGCCAAGACTGGCACTTGCCTTCCCTTTATTCAGCGCCGGAGAGAGATGGAGTGGTCACTGGGGAAGAAAGCATGCCAGCAGGCTGGAAATTGCTGTACAGACTGCAGGAATTAATTAAACCTCCACTGGAGCAGAGAGGGACTGACAGAGAGTGTTGCTGCACTCTGTGCCTAAAACTCACCTGGGAACCAGGTGCCGGATGTCGGGTGCCTGCCCCTATGGCTGCTGGGGGGTTTATCCAGTGACTGTCCCACATCCAACAGTGACACCATTGCAATCAACGGGGACTTTAAAACCTGCGTGGCAGAGCTGCTACCGGCCCCTTCCCTGAGGCACCACCCTGGGGAAGCACAGCCTACCCGGCCCTAACGGGGCAGAGGCTGGTGAGAGGGGAGGGAGGCTGTGGATGGCTCACTTGGACTTTAGCACTGACTGGCACCTTTGCCCAAGCCTAGTTTTGGGTCTGGTCCTTACCCAGCAGTGTCCAAAGCGCAGGCTCCACAAGAGGGCACAGCCACCCAGCATAAGTGGGGAGCTGGGGCATACTCCTGGGAGCAGAGATCCCTCAGCAGCTAGCAGGGCTGGCTCCTGCGGACCACAGCTACGTCCTAAAAGGAGGTGAGGTTCTCCCTGAAAAACACACTGGTCCCTGCCATTTTCAAAAGAGATGCAGCATCTGCTTTTGGCACTGGAGCACATGACCTCCCAGTCTGGACAGGTGAAAAGAAGCTAGCACAGCCAGAACGATGCTTTTTTGCAGTCTTACATTCGATTTTATTTTGGATATGTGCTTCAGGCAGGCTTCCTTGAGGTAGCAACTGAGGGTTACCATTTCTTCCCACTTATATGGCACTTAGAATCATAGAGTTGTTCAGGCTGGAAAAGACCTTGAAGATCATCGAGTCCAACCGTTAACCCAACACTACCAAGTCCACCACTAAACCATGTCCCTAGGTGCCTCATCCACACGTTTTTTGAACACCTCCAGGGATGGTGACTCAACCACCTCCCTGGGCAGCCTGTTCCAGTGCTTGACAACCCTTTTGGTGAAGAAGTTTTTCCTAATATCCAATCTAAACCTCCCCTGGCACAACTTGAGGCCATTTCCTTTTGTCCTATCACTTGTCACTTGGGAGAAGAGACCGACACCACCTCGCTACAACCCCCTTTCAGGTAGTTGTAGAGAGCGATGAAGTCTCCCTTCAGCCTCCTCTTCTCCGGGCTAAACAACCCCAGCTCTCTCAGCTGCTCCTCATCAGACTTGTGCTCCAGACCCCTCACCAGCTTCGTTGCCCTTCTCTGGACACACTCCAGCACCTCAATGTCCTTCTTGTAGTGAGGGGCCCAAAATGGAACACAGTATTTGAGGTGTGGCCTCACCAGTGCCAAGTACGGGGGGACAATCACTTCCCTAGTCCTGCTGGCCACACTGTTTCTGATACAGGCCAGGGTGCTGTTGGCCTTCTTGGCCACCTGGGCACACTTCTGGCTCATATTCAGCCGGGTGTCGATCAACACCCCCCAGTCCTTTTCCTCCAGGCAGCTTTCCAGCCACTCATCCCCAAGCCTGTAACGCTGCATGGGGTTGTTGTGACCCAAGTGTAGGACCCAGCCCTTGACCTTGTTGAACCTCATATGGTTAGCCTTGGCCCAGGGGCCAAGGGTACTTGATCCAGGGGTAGCTGATACAAGGTCAGGATGTATGACTGAGATCAGATTTTGGCTCTTGTTCTTTATTTACATAAAAACCTTCCACTAATTTGGGGGCTGCCTGGTGACCAGTGTGCTTCAATGGTTGATTTTCTTGCATTACAAGAAACAGAAAAACCACCAGCTTTAACTTGTAAGAAGATGATCTTTTTTTGTAGCTGTTGTGCCCAGTTCACCTGTGGGCCATGGGACTGAGAGGGAGGGCACGGAGACCTTTCCTCTCTGATCTGAGGCTCCTCTGCCCCCTTTCCCCTCCATCAGCCTGTGCAGCATTTCAAGGGGCCAAAGCAGAGGAAGGGCATCCCTCCTTTGGAGTAAGCATCTGCGGGGGAACTGAAGTACACACTTCAGGGAGGTACAAATCAGTAGATGTGCCCTCCTTGTGCGAGGGAGAGCTCGGGGAGCCCTTCTTCCTATGATGCCTCCCATTGCTCATTTTAGCTCTGTGTTCTCCCCAGTCAGGGCTTTCCCTCTGGGGCATAATTAAAAACACACTTGAGTTTTCTCTATTTGTCTCAGTAGATCATCATGGCAAGTGCAATCCTTGTATTATACAACATGACAGTAATTAACACCTAGCTACAGCGCTATGGCATCTAGATCTTTCTTCACCGATGACCACAAATCACAGACAAATGTTTATACTATTAACAGTATGAATATGACACATTTTAATTTTATGGACAATGTAAGGAGCCGATAAGCAACATAATAATTATGCTTTGTACGTAAAATACCACTTCCCTCCTAAGGCTCTCCAAACTTTTACCACTCAGTAATGAATTCAGTCTTGCTGTATCTGCTGTGATGGGAGAGTTTTTAGTTTTGCTCTTCAGAGAAAAACTGAAGCAGAGAAGTGACTTATCAGAAGCATCTTGGAAACTCTGCCATTTAGGTTCAGTGGATAAAAATCTTTTAAGTTCACAATTTTGCGGTATAATCATAAACTGTGTTTGTGCGTGTTCTGCTTCTGACTGAAGTCCAACAAATATTCTGTTGATTCCTGTAATTAAGAATAGGCACTTTGACCTTGGGACCGCAAGCCATGAGTTTTTGGTGACACAAGTTATACACGTACGAAGCAAGTGATGAAATTTCCTGTCTCCTGGGTGTTGGTTTGAACAGATGAGGTGCTCAGATAAGAAATGCATTGATTCACTGTCCTTCCTAAGGAAGGTAGTGAAGAGCCCTGGATGGAAATGCAAAGAATCTTCCTTTGGTCAGGTCCTCATGGTGATCAGTAGTCATGTCTGACCTCTGCATATTCAAACCTTCGTTCGATCATCATACGAGCATGCTGGAAAACTCACCTCTCTTCTTTGGATTGTCCTGGAAACTGGAGAGGGAAACGACTGAGAAAAGGAGCATGGGATCAAAGACAATGGTATATTTCTGTATCTTCCTATGGGAAGGCAATTCTTATCCTTGGAAAGATCTTTCCCAATATTATCACCTTTAAAAAATGCTGAAAAAACAATAGTTCCAGATCTTATCACCCTTTTTTTCATATTCAACAATACTTAAAACAGATCTATTCACATCCTACCTTATGTCCATGTGACAACTTATGGCTTAACCCCTAGCACCAAAACTCTGAAACACCCGATTTCCAAACCAGGATTACCTCAAACAGGGCCCTCTCCCACATCGAGCGCAAGTCAACCAAGCCAACCTGAACTTGCCTCTTTCTGGTCAGAAGAGCTGGCCTAGGGCTAACCTGTTTCAAGGACCCTGCTCCTATTAGTGAGAAGTTGTTTCTGCTGTAAGCTTGCGCTGCTGCAGGCTTATCCTTGGACAACACTTGGCTGTAGCAATACGCATGTCCCAACTTAGAGATTGGTAGATAGATGATCACTGAAGCAGTAAAACAAGATAAAAACAAGCAGATAGCAGAAACTGAGAAACAACCTGTCAGCTCAGGAATATATAAAACCCAAAGAGAATTAACACTTCACATTTTAGCACCCTTGCCGTACTTAGCAGGTGTTCTTTCTTCCCCTGCCCATCCTGCCACCCCTGGGCCGAGCGCACTGTTGCAAGAGTTGGCTGCTGCAACCCGCTGGCTCGCTTGGCCCCTTTGAGAGAGTGCAAGGGGGCACCCCAGGTCCAGCTCTACCGCCAGCCACACCACGCACCCCTCCATCAGCCAGACCTGACCCTTCAGGGAGCCAAGGCAACTCACTACACAAGCTATTGACTTTCTTTTTTTTTTTTTTTTTTTAGGTGACTTCCCCACCCACTGTAGTGGGCTGAATCAGCTGCTGGAGGGGTCAGGGGAGTGCTAGGGGTGGGGAAGCAGGGGGAGGGCATGACCAACAGGAGAGCTGGGAGCAGAAACTCCCCTTCTGTGGCAACCAGGCTGGCTCAGCCCTTCCACCCCAGCAGTCTCTGCCTGCTAGTGTGGCAATCGGTTGGAGCGCAGAGAGCAGGATGACCTGTTATTTTGGAACACTCCCCAAATAGCATTCATCCTCCAAATGACCGGCAGCCTCCAGAGGAGTCATTCCTGTGGCTCCTCTGTTGGGTCGCAAACGGCATGTGGCACACAGGCGTGGTCATGTACCCAACTGCGGGTGTCTGCTTCCACGGGTAGGTGGGCTAGGATATCCAGCACATCCCTGGGCCGGCAGATAGGACATGGGATTTAGGGGAACAGCTGCCGGAGGTCAGGAAGAATACTGGAGGACATCTCAAATGGCAGTACTGGACATCCACCTCTGTGAAAAGGAGTTGAGACTGAAGTGACCAATGTTAGAGTCCTCAGCAATGACACAACGTAGCTCCAGCTACACCGATAAAACTGCCTGGGAGATGGGGTACTCCTAGGCTTGAGTAGCAGTGACAGAGCCTGCCCACAGACTTCCCCATACCTCTGAAATGGTAACAACAGATTGAATACGCAGCTGGGTACAAAAGCTTCCCCTTGACCCTGCTCACTTCCCACAAAAATCCTGGCAGTTTTATCATCATCTTAATTTGTTCTTATTTCTTCACGTTTTCAATGTAATGCTAACATAGAGCACTTTTTTATGCCAACAAAAAGCACTTCTGAGGCCAAAAAATACCTGTGTGGTCCAGAAGATGTTCAAAAATGTATTTAAAAATTAAAGGCAGCCCTTTAAAAACAGATTCTCTGTGCAACTGTGCAGCGACTTTACTGTATGACTTTTCTTTCTTGTACTCTAAAGTGCATGCAACTCTAAATTGCAAAGTAAAGTTCTTTGATAGACTATTTTTGCACAGATTCCAGATGGCACAGAGCAAGTGACTTCGCTATGTAAAGCTGAACATTTTAGAGGAGGTGACTATAAAGATTTACTCAGCGTTTGTACCTCCTTCATCACTGATGGCAGGATTAGTCCAACTGATGAAGTGAAAGAACAAGAGAAAAGCTCAGCAATCATTTCCCATTTTCAGTTTTGAAGAATCAGCCTAGGCATCATTTTGGGTTTGGTTTTTTTTTGGTAAATCCCTAAAATAGAATACAATCAATATTTGCACGGTTAAATGTCCCATTGTTACACGGAAGAGCGAGACCTTCTTTTTCCCCTTTCTCATCAGGGAGCCTTTGTGCGTACCTGTATGATCTCGTCAGCAGCAGGGAGATTATGCAGCATAACTGATGACTGAGTCCTGTCCTTCATTTCAATAATCCCTGCATGGGATTTGTGTAGCACATTCATATTTGATTTAATAACAGTGGTAGGTCATAGTAATCTTAACCATAATAGTTAAGCAATAATTAATAGGAATTGATCTTGTTATTGCCTTCTTGCTGAAGGAGCCCAAGTGATGGCTTTCGTCTTTGAATGGGCAGCGAGTGGGCTGAGCACTATTTCCAAATCCCATCGCTGAGTCCATTGCCTCAGACAGCAAGTGTGCCACCACATCTCGTCCCTGCTGAGGTCAGCAGGACTTTCCAGGGCCACTGCAAGACACAGCACAAAAACCCCGTAGCAGAATTACGATCTGGATGTGCTGCAAGCTGTGACAGCTGGGATAGAGCCTTTGAGCCGTTTGGCAATACCTCTGTTGCATTATCAGTTTTTTTTTTAAGAAGGGAGTGAACTGATTTGTTCAGGAGAGATAGCAATATCAGTTGTGCTGGCTCTGGAAGCAGCTAAACCTGCACAGAGCAGAAGCAGGTGAAGAGTCGAGGCCTGCTTGATGACACTTTCCTAATCGCAGTTGGCAGGCAAGCTCCACGCTAGAGGCTGAAACTGTGAAGAGAAAAACCCGACCACAAAATTTTCAGCATGCCCAGTATTTTACTCTGCGGCCACTTCATCAAAGTGCCTGTCAGCTTTTTGCTCGCTTTCCAAGATCGTGAAATATGCAGAAACAGGCTTTCAAGAAATTTAAAGTGTAAAAAAGTATGGAAAATGAAGGTTGAAGTACACACACTTGTTGTTATCTTTGCATCTCTCCACTCACCACCCAAAATACACACATACCCACCCATAAATAGACACCTGTAATAACAGCACTAATCACTTGAAGCAGTGCTTTCTGCTTCCGTGTCTCTTTTGGACTGCAAAGTAAAATTAAATTAGTCTTCAGAATGTGATTGCGTAGACCCCATTATTTCAACCACCTTTTCAGATTTTAACCTAATTAAATTAAAAAGTAATGTGTACAAATGTCAAGCAAATATATGGATTGACATCAAACACCATAAAAGTCTGTTCCTATTCCAACCTCTGCCATAGACTTTTAGCATGACCTCAGCACACAAACTTAGGTGGTTTAGTGTATGCATCCAGCTCCCAACTGACATGCCCATGTTTGAACTTTTTGCCTTTCGCTTCTCCGTCTCGCCTCCTGCCCTTAAAAACCAGATTATTTTCGTTGACCTCTCAGCAATGAAAGTCAATTTGTTTTCTCTCAGATTTACTGATACCGTCCAACCCAAGGTTGTAGGGAAGGAAGTACGCTGTTGGTGTCGTGCTCTCCCCAGCTTGTAGGGATGAAGCACTCCACAGGTCTGCAGATGTACTGGCAGATAATGTAGAAAAAAACTCGTGTCTTTTGCCTGTGAATGAATACCATCTGGGATATGCTTAGAACTGCTACTAGGGTATGCAAAGATGGGAAATTAAAATTCTGTGATTTATATGGAAATGGCTATCATGAGGGAGGTCTTGCTGTTGGATTGCATTTTATGCACAAGACTTCATGTGCTTTGAAACCACAGAGATTTTCCACTTCTTGCCACAAACCATGGCCTAGAGCTTCAGCACGAATTGAAAAACACTTCTGCTTCTTGTGGTTGTGAAGAAAATACTGAGAAAAACGCTTCTGCTTCTTGTGAGAGAGGGGCTGAGGAGGTGAACTGTGTCAAGACAAAGATATCATTACCCCACTTACAACCACAGAGAGCTTTTATTGAGCCAGTCTAAGCCATAGCCCCGACAATGAGGAGGGGCAGGTTCTGGCCCTTGCAGAGCACTCTGCAGCTTGCTCCTGCCCATCGCCTTTTCTGTTGTAACTGGCAGGAGCTGCATTAAAAATACTGCAGAAGACCTTAGATCGAGGTGGTTTCAGAGCACACGGGTGATTTTTAAGCGTGTGATCAAGCTGAAGTCCCTGGGTACTGTAGCACGACGGAACGGGAGTACGTTGAGACGTGGGTTATTTTATAGACCTGAAAGATGACACAATTATTCTGCTTTAAATTCCCTTACAACATTTTAATTCTGATTAGTGCTGACTAGTGATTTATTATGAGCTGACGCTTTCCAAATACAACAATATGTTCACAGGGTTTGCTTAGGCTTACCACGGCGTCCGTCCAAGCAGCTTCCCAGCTGCCTGTAGTTAAGTCCAGGCGTAAAGCTGTGGCACTGACTTGCCAGGTAGACTTGAGCTGCCCCTGCACATGCCTTGGCCATTTTTTGTTTATTCCCTGCCACTTGATGAAACCTTTCTTTTTGTCAGGACCAGTCAGGAGCAGCTAGTAGTCCTAGGGACGTCCCTTATTCATTCTTGATACCAACTCCCATTATCGTATCCAAGGGCACCACCGAATTGTTTCTAGATTATGGGGTATATAGGAGACCCCAGTTTTCCATGGCTTCCATTATTTGTACATCGCTTTGCTTTCAAGTATGGCAAAGTCACAGGGAGAGAGATTAAATCCTTTAATGCATTAATTCATACAGCTGGAAAAAAAGCTTTCAAGCACACAGGCCTCCTTCAAGTTTTTGTTTGTTTTAGTAATTGATGTTATGTTTAAATAACAATGTCAACTCTCATCGCCACTTACTATACCTTATGTTGACTTGTCAGCAATATAGCATCTCATTTCCTAGCAGCTGCTAAGAGTTTAGGTGAGACTTAGCTATACATCAGGACAACAAACTATTCAAAATCACTCCTTACAGCAATAGAAGCCTGATAGTTTTTGCAATAAATTAACACTGTGATGGGGAGGGAAAAGTATTTGCTTAGTAACAGGAATGATAATGGTAAGGTGCCCAACCTGATTAGACAGTTCTTTGTAAATCCTGAATGAACCTGCTTGCATTATTCAACCAAAGGGTCTTGGGTAAAATGGAAATGGCATTAAACATCTATCTGGTAGAAAACGCAGCGTTTAGCTGCTACGCCTTCTCTACAGCCTTAGGAGACATGCTGAATAAGGGGAATAAAAAGTAATGCTCAATAACTATCCACTTACTGAACGAGATGGGCACTCCATAGAAAAAAAATAGTAAAGGTATGCGCATGAATGTGCGCAGAGGGACTAAGGTTGTATTCCCTGTCTCTTGAAACCACATCATTCTCCCCACATCCTTTCTCCTGAAAGGTATTTACAACTTTCACTTCAGGTTCCTGCCTTTATGTGAGAGTTAATTAAATTACTTCAAAAATGATTACATAAAAGTTATTTCCGCTTAAAACAGACTATATGGTTTTGTTTACCGTTTTTGACTGCAATTGATATAAGCAGCTGAGAAGCTGGGCTTACAGACTCCTCAAGGCCGAGAAGATGTTATACGTTCTTCCGTTGTCCACGCAGATTTTGTAAGTGACCCTGAGCTCCGGTATTAACTTGCAGATAGTCACCTGCTAGGGGGAATTTTCAGGTAGCCCCCATGAGACCGGGACAGGAAAGGAAGAAGGATCCATTGCAGATTTTTTAACCTATGTAGGAGTCCTGGTGAGCTATAGAAAACTTGGAGAAGTCCCTGGTGAGCTTTTGAGACTCATACGAATCCCAGTAGGGTTTAGCGTTTCGAGGCTGTTACTGTTATTTCCTAAAACTGTTACAGCCGATTTTCAAGCGTTGCTGGGACTTAACTTCTACGTGATGCCTTGCACGGTCAGCACTCCCGAACCAGTGCCGAACGCCGCATGGATGCTTTGCGAGTCTGGATGGCAGCTGGGCTCCCAGGGTGGGTATTTCCCGACAGAAAATTTCTGGGGGCAACAGTCAACCTCATCTGAAGCCCCGTGGCCATCCTAACCCTAGAGGAGCCCTTGCCATAGCATTTTATAACCTTCAGCTTCGTCCTGTGTACCTCGCCAGCTCTGGCACTGACTTTAGGAAGCCACCGGTGTAAGGGAGCAGGTCTCAGACCTTCTGGCTAATCTGCCACTTCTAAAGTCCATCCATGCACTCCCGAAACTTTGCATTTGGGGCAATTCTGTTCCGAACAACTGTTTTCTGGGGGAAACTCACTCCCAGACCATAAACTTCAACCCACCACATACTCATGAAATAACCAGATGGGATAAGCCATTAAGCCACGCAAGTTTCTAATCCAAAATAGTTTGGAGTTGCAGAAAAAGGGATATTGATATTCTTTTGCCCCCAAAATTAAAATCTTTGGTAACTGTCTCTCTGTAACAACTCCACGTATAAGACAGAAAAAATATTTTGCCACTCACGGGAGTAAGTGTACCAGACACACAAATATTCTCTCAAAATTGGGGTCCAGATTTCCTTGTTTATTTCCTAGCCATTTTTGACCAAAAAGCGTTGACACACATGAGCGTTTGTTGTATCACACATTAATTTCTCCACATCTCTGTATTAAAGATACTGTTCAGATGGATGAGCAATATCACCTGAAGCCTTTAATGGAACAAGTGCTGACACACGCTGTGGTGAGGGCACCGCCGGGAGATATTGCAGCTGGAGGTGGCAGATCCGTGTATGGAAGAGGAAGCGTGTCTGGCAGAGGAGCAGGGGACACAGGCCACTATCTGCCATGGGGCAGCATTGACCCTCCAGCATGATGGCAAGGAGCCGTCCCGTGGCTCAGAGCCCAAGCACTGCAGCTGCGAGGAGCCCTTCACCCTGTGCTTCACCCAACCACACAACGGCATCTGTGGCTGTGCTGGAGATTTCTCCATCCATCTTCCCTCACCTGCCTTTGGGTCCCCATCCACTGAAACTGCCTGCCGGTGGAGATTTGGAAGACTAACATGCGCCTTTAGGGGCAGATCTTTTGGAGCAGGAGTGCAAATGAAGTCGGCTTTGCGCAAACACCCCTTCACCAGCCGGTTCAGCGGCCATGGAAAGCTGATGCGAAGCAGTTTCGAAAACCCCTGCAGCTCTCTGAGCTTCTCCATCTGAAAAGCGAGGCTAGGACTGTTTCTCCTCCCCTCCGTCTTGCCTATACAGACAGTGCTCTCCCTGAGAAAAGGACTATGGGACCTTGATCTGTTGAGGGCCTCTGGGTACAATGGTAAGAAATAATAATTCAGCGCGGCCTTGCAATTTCAGTGTGAGCAGCGTGGTGTTCGGTGTTTTGCTCAAAACCCCCAGTCAGATGACAGTATGAGAAACTCAGCCCTCATTAGGAAAAAAGAAAAGTTCTCATTGTCAGGAAAAAAGAAGAGAAAAGCTGAAAATCATGACTCTGAAGAGCATGATAGTCAAAATGCAAGCCGGAACATCAGGCTGGTTAGCTGTTGATGTCCCACAACTTGAGGACTCTCTTTTTTTTCCCCTCAGTGCTTGGGTTTAATGATGTTAGACACTTCCATGTCAATGAGAGCTGAAGTCCACGAGAGTCAAGAGCACGCCGACCTGCGCCGGATCTGCTCACTTACGGCTGGCTTTCTTGACACGAAAGCTGTGTCCTCCTGCCTTCAGACTGCAAGCTCGGTGGGGGCTGGGACCGCTATTTTAGCCCAGCTCGTACTGTAAAGCAGGGAGTCGGAGGAGCTCAGCTGGAGATATCAGCATGTGGCAGATGAGAGGGGAAAGCAAAATTGAGGATACGTAACTGCGGTGTGCCCCAGCTGCGAGGGGAGCTGAGCAGGGGACAGTTACGCTCGGGGGCTCTGCCCCACGCGCCACCAGCCCCATCCGCACGACGACAGCCAAAAGTGTGTCTGTGCACGGTGGGGACCCCGGGGGACAGTGCCCCCCGCCTGGGGACACCCAGCCGCAGCCCCCTGCCCCTGCAGCGCGCCGGGCCGGGGGGGGCAGAGGGTGCACCCCCGCGGGGTGGCGGCAGTCACAGCAGGTGCATATTGAATTTAAATGCAAAAAGGGGTTTTTGGGCAGTGTAAGCCTTTGCTTTTCTGGCTGAACCTCAGCTTGTGGTTCTTTATTTCCCGGGGAGGGCGCGCAGGGCGCTGCGGTAGCCATTCAACGCGGGGGTGGGGGCTCCCTATTTTTGTAGTTATTTTTGGAGGCCTGGGCGGGGGGTGGGGGGCTGTGGGTGTTCCTCCGCGCCAGGCCGGAGGGCAGCGCCGGTGCGGAGCCGCGCCGCCCGCCGGGGAGCGGCGGGGGGGGGCGGGTGTGCGAGGGGCGGCGGCGGGGGGCGGGTGTCCCGGGCGGCGGCGGAGGCGGCGGGCGGGCACTAAGACCGCGCCGCCCCCGGGCGCTGCGCGGCGGCCGCAGAAGAGGAGGAGACCGGCGGGCCCGGGAGGAGAGGCGCGGAGGGGAGCGGAGCTATGTTAAACCCGGGGTACCGCTGAGGCGGAGCGGGCCAGGCCAGAGGCGGGGGCTCTCCGGCGGCGGGCGCGCAGGGGCCCGGCTCCCGAGGCGGCGGCAGGCAGCATTTCGGCGCGGGGAGCGGCTCCGCAGCCACCGGGCCAATGAACATGTCAGTGTTGACTTTGCAGGAATACGAATTCGAGAAGCAGTTCAACGAGCATGCGGCCATCCAGTGGATGCAGGAGAACTGGTGAGTGCCGCCCCCGGGCCCCGCCGCCCGCCCGCCCGCCCGGCTCGGCGGGGAGGCGCTGAGCCCATCCGGCTGTGTGCGCCCGGCCGGCGGTGCGGCGCGGTGCGGTGCGGCGCGGCTCCGCGCCGCCGTGCGCGGGCACACGGGCGCTGCCGCCGGCGCTACCTGCGCGCCCGGGCGGGGGCCGCCCCGCCGGGTTACGCAAGGCCGGGGCATCCCGCCGGCGGCGCGGCGCGGCGCGGTGCGGGCCCCGAGCCCCCGCCGCCGCCCTCTCCCGCCGTGCCCCGGCCCTCCGGCCGGCCCGGCGGCGCAGAGCCGCACACGTGCCCCGGCTCTGCCCTCGGCCTCCCCCGCCTCCCTCCCCGCCCGCCCCTCCCGCGCAGCGCGCCCGGCGAAACAAGTTGCGCGTGTGCCTGCGCTCCCCGCGGAGCCCCTCTGGCTCCCCCCTCCCTCCCCCAGCTCCTAATAAAACTTCATTTGCAGCCGTGCGGCTATTAACTTTCCCGGCGTCTGCGTGCGGCCGGGGCGAGGTGGGACCCGCCGTGCCGGGGTTCGCGGAGACCCGGCGGGGCTTCCCGGGCCGCGGCGAGACGGAGCCTGACGGCCACAGCCCCGCCCGCCGCAGGGGAGCGCAGTGCCGGCAGCACTGCCCGGGGCAGCCCCGCTCCGCGCCGCTCCGCGGGCCTCGGCCGGCAGCGCGGAGGCAGGGCTGGGGGGCGCGCCCCAGCTGCCCCCCCCCCCGCCCCGGGACCGGCGGCCCCCTCTCCATCACGCTCGTCCACACCTCCCTCCCGGTCCTCGCCCTGGCTTCGTCCGCCTGCACGGGCCTTGCGTTCACGCCTTGCCCGCGCCTCTCTGCCCCACCGGCCCCGGCCACCCTCGCCTGCTGCCTGCTCTCGCCCTCCTTTCCACTGGTCCCTCTCCTCAGCTTGCCCCCAACTTTCCCCTTGCCCGCGTGCCCTCCCTCGGCTGTGCCGCCTGCCCTTTCGGACTCCCTCGTCCCCGTGTCTCCGGAGCGAGGACCTTCCCCGCGTCACCCTCGCGTGAGGACGGCAGGATAGGACTGCCTCTGGGTCCCAGCTTTGGCGCCTACGTTTGCAAGGCAGAACGGTCCCAGATCCTCGGTGGAGCCCAGCCAGGGACTTGCTAGAATCCTCTAGTGACTACTTTTTAAGGGCAATATAGTTAAAATGACTATTTAAGTGTGTGTATTTCTCCTGCAGGTGAGCTCACTAGCTCTTGCGGGCTGCCTAGTGTCACTCACCTTTCAGGAGACCACGTAGATATTCCTGGGCTGGGAGTGTTGGATGTTTCCCATTTTGTCCATGTTCCAGAAGAAAACTGGCATCAGAACAGGACAAACTGGTAAAAGAGGATGGAGGGGGTGATACCTGAGTGTGTATAATAGCCAAATAACCCAGGAGAGATGCAGTTTAGATTAAAGAACGTGACTAGGAACCACGAGTCCTGTGTCGTCTTGGCTCTCCTGCGCTTCATGACATGACCTTGGGAACATGACATAACCTCTCCTAGGCCTCAGTTTCCCCGGTAGGGAAAGACCTGTGGGGTGGGGGTAATAATGCTGAAATGCCCTCATGAGGCGCTTCGATGACTTAGGTAATGTTTGCCGAGCGCCTCAAAGACGTCAGGTACTACATAAATGCTGAGCAGTGTTATTAAAACCTCCCTGGCAGTCTCTATATGCCGCAGAGGTCGCCGGCTGGGACTCCCGTAAGGCCAGGTTCCCGCTTCCCAGCTTCGAAGGAGGAGACCATCAGTTTTACGTTGCTGCTGTACAGCTAAAGAGACACGACGATCTGTGCGCGCACGGATCGGTCTAGTTCCGCCTTCTCTAAGGGAACTGGTGAATTAATACTTTTGATTCACGTGAAAGTAAAGGAGGAGAGCGATCTGCTTGTGGCCTGGGAACGTTTCTGGAAACGAAACAGAGCTGTGCCCGCTGAGGTCTCTGTTGTGGCAGGCTTTTCCTGAAAATGCTGCTGAAGGCTATTCCGAGTTTCAGGTTAAATTGTGTTTTTATCTTCAGGAAATGCACTCGCTTAATGAAACAGGTCCTGTTCCAGCACTAGAATTTTGCAGGGGAGCTTAACTGGTAAAATACAGCAGCTAAGGGCTGTACAAGAAGGCTTTTCTACTTCATACCAGGATGACGCGATAGGTTTGCTTGCGCAGACGTCAATGGCAGTATGTGGCTTCTCGACTTTGTAGGCGTAGCCTTAATGTAGACATCATTAACGTAAGAGCGTCCTAAGATGAGGTTGTGAAGTAAGTAGTAGTTTGTAGGGATAAACACAGTTGTTCGTTCTTTGGGTGGGAAGATGGACCAAGTGGACTTGCTTCAGGAAAGACTGCAGCAGGATTCTATACTGTAATCGCCATTTAAATTAGGACGCAATACTATTACAGTGCCTAACATGGAGGTAAACAAATTCTATAGGTGTGGCATTTGTTATTTTACTTCCATCTCAGAAATATTTCTCGATACCTTACAAGGCCAAAAAAAAAAAAGAAGGCTGTAGGGTGTTGGGGGGGATGAAGTTGCTCTACAGAGTTGACCCTGTCTTTTGGATTTTGGGAAGCATCTTTGGAGTCTGACTAGGGTGCATATGAAGACGTAGCCCCGTTTGAAGCAGGACATGGATCCCTTTACATACCCTGTGGGTTCTGAGCTGGTTAAAAGGGCTTGTCAGTGCTTTAATTATAACTGTGTAAGCCTAAAGCTGGAAAAGCTTGAACGCAAAGCCTAGGGGTAGCGGCGTACCCCTAGGTACCGGTATGGTTGGTCTGGATGGATCACGGTGCGAGGAATGAAGTGGCTGGTTCTGTTCAGCCACGGCTCGCCCCTCCTTTGCCACTGTCCTCCGAGCCAGCCCCGAGCTCCATCGCTCCCTGGGGCAAGTGCGTGTTCTCTGCTCTCACCCGTCGCCGACACCCAGGCTTCTCTTCCGCACACCCCCATCCTAGGGTTCGTTTCCTCGCTGCCGTCTGCCCCTGGAAGTCACCCCTCTGAGGCTGGCATGGATGGAGCCTGTCCGATGGCGAATTGGTCTAATGGCAGTGAAGGAGGTCCTCCTTGCTTCGTTCCAGATGTTCCTGCTTCACTTTAGGGAGACCCCCATCCTGCAACGTGCGTCGCGCCGGGACCTCTTGAGAGCCTGGGCCTAGATTAGCAGCGCTGTAAAGAGGCTGCTGTTCGAACACAGAGGGAAAATGAATAGTCTGTTCCCTGATACTTATAAGCTGATGGGTTTTGCGCCTCCCTGAATGCTTGGCTTTACGTGTACGCACGCCCGTACGGTGTAGCCCCCAGACTGCCTGGTTCTGCTGCAGGGCGGTGCGAGCGGCAGAGCGAGGTCCGGGCTGCCGGGGCAGACCTGCACCCTGCGGGTCTCCCGGGTGAGAGCCACCAGTTAGTTATCTTCCCTAACCGAGCGATGGCAGGTTTTGAGGAGGTTAAAGAACTAACAGATCCATTTACTCTCCCGAAACTCATGCTGTGGGAAAGCCATTGTTGATGTACGTTCACGTATAGTGCCATCAGGTAGGTAGCTTTTGATCGAAGATACAGTACCGCTTTGATCTTATCGTGCTCGGACCGGGGGAGGTTCGATTTCAGCAAGATCGGGATTAAGTCAAATGTGTATTAAAATAATTGCTTAAAATGATTTCTCAAATCAAACTCTCCCAGCACCTCCTCCCAAACTTCTTGGAAGAGGGATGAAGCAAATAACCTGCAGAGGATTATTTTTTTTTTTCTTTAAACTGCTGCATGAGAATTAATGCAGCTCTAGTCCTTTATTTCTTGTGAATAAATGCGTTACTATTTTTGCAGAAAATGTGCCGTTCAGTCAGACATACAGCAGAAAGGCTTGCAGCGCTGCGGTCCTGATTGCCAGCTGCAGCCGGTGAGGTAGCAAAAACCGGCGGGTGCTTAGGAAAGCAGAAGTGACAGAAACGCACGGACGGAGCGGTGACCGCCGGGGTCCTTCAGCATCGCGCTGCAGAGCGCCAGGTTGGGGCATCGGCACGAAGTGACAGTTGTTCCTGTTATAATTGTCTGGCCAATAATAATTATCTTCAGATGTCTGCTGACGAGGGGCTCGCCAATGGGGAGGCAGGAGGCCTGTGCTGACTGCGCCGAGATTATCTGGGCGAGATGACGTCACGCGAGGGCTTGCCTAAAATCACAGAAACTTTTCCTCTGCCGCTCCGCCGGCTGCTGCAGAGCTCCGGCCATCCCTGCCCCAGCTCCGCTCCCCGCGGCAAGGCTCCCACCATCCCCTCGCTGTGGCCTCTCCTGGTTTTCTCCCTGAAAAGCCAAGGTTTAACCCTGGGCAGCGTGCTCGCGGGTGATAGCGGGAGCCGAGTGGGAGCGGAGGAGGATGAGCAGGATGAGAGCGGAGCTGGTTATTTCCCGAAGATGCTGAGGGGCTCTGCGGCAGAGAGCGGCCGTTTTCCTTAATGAGCTTTCAGTAAAGAGAGAAGCACTGTGTAAGGGCAGCTGGGCATTTTTTGGCTTTAAAGGGCACTGGCAACTCAGGCTGGACTCTGAAATTAACTTTCTAAACCTCAGATGAGTATAAATATTTGTGTATTCGGGAAAAAAACCATCCTGGTGCAGGAAGTGATTTTTAACCTTTTGTTACCTGAAACTTTGATGCGGCGAGAGACAGAAAGGGCAGCTGCTGCCGAGAGAAATTTTATCCTTTGTAATTCTCTTTCTGGTCAAAACCGGAGATAGATGTGGAAGAGCAGAGGGTCAACTAATTTGGATTTGAAAACGCGCTTGCCTTTTAATAATTCACACAAGCACCATCGTCCTAGACAGGTTAGTTTCCTAAATGCAGAACAAGCTTCCCTCATCCACTTAAGCTACTCTTACCTCATGCAGAAATCAGGAGCGAGAGGCTGTGTGCGTATCTCTCCAGGCGTACGTGCGTGGCAGCCAAAAACTAATGTAAATGACTTATTTTCTTTTTTTTTTCCCCTCCCCTGAGCTCTCGCTAAATGCCAGTGAAGGATGTGGAGGGGACGCTGCAGTCAGCCTGCCCTTCTCTCTCTGCCGCGGCAAGGACTCGCAGGGAAGATGTACGAGTTGCTCTTTACCACAGAGGAACTCTTTTACTTGAGCAAAATTCAGTCAGCCCAGGAATTTAGCCTGCCTCCACATTTCAGCCCCCAGAGGGGCTTTTTGCCGCTCTCTTCTGCAAACTGGCTATAAAGCTGACAGGGCTGCCAGTGCGCGGCAGAGATTAGAGGGTACCTGCTCCTTTGCCTTTCCTCCATCCCGCAGAAGGCTGATGCGCTGGAGTATCACACAGCTTTGGCTCCTTGAAAATACAAGGATGGAGTCTATGGGGAATAACAGTTCATGTCCTTTCAGAGTTCAGGTATTTTCTGTCTGTGTGTGTCCTTGGGGGGGGGGGGGGGGGGGGGGGGGGGAAGAAAAAGATAGAGGCACAATAATGTCGTCCCGAAGATAAATACATGGGTGTCTCCTGGATTCAGCCTACCACTGAAACACATGCATTGGCCTTTTGCTCACCCTATCCCTGGAGTATGAACACATCTCTTATCCTGTTGCTTCATTAATTTTTAAGCCTCTGACAGTGAAGACATCTCTTCTACTTCGTGAAACACCATGTGCTTGTGGCAATAATAAACTTGTAAGAATGGAGTGAGAAGTAACTTAGGAGCTTGCTGTCATTTTCAAAAGTGAATATGGACATTCAGGAGCGTTTTGGTTTGGGATGAGATGTAGGACACTGAATTATTTTGGCACTTTTGCAAAAGTAGCTCGTATCTTCAACTAGGCATACGCCGTGAAAGCGGAGGGGTCTTTGTGCAGGCACAGGTTGAGTAGCAAGTGGTGGCGTGAACCCCCGGAGTCAGGGTGCTTTTTGTGGGGGGGCAAAGGAGCGACGGGAGGAAGCTGATTTCCCCTGGGGTTGGGGTGCGGCGTGCCCGGCTATCTCCTTCCTTCTCTAAACGCCCTGGCCCTGTTGAATCGCAGGGAACTTTTCCCCTGGAAGATGTTATTTTCACCTCTGTGGCTATTTCTGCTAGCTTGTGGATACAGGCACCCATGCAGAGACAGGCAGACGGACCTTCATCCTTCGCTGGTTAACTCCACGCGGAGTCGGTGGGAGGAGGCACCCTGCGCCCTGGTCCAACTTTCCAGTCTGCCAAGCCGTAGCTTCGCAAGGATGCGGTGTTGGGGTGGCCCGCGACGGATATCCTTTTGGTTAGGTGGTAGCGTCTCTACTTGATCAGTCCTGGCAAAAGCGCAACCTGAAATCAACTTCCGCGGGCTCGTCTGCACCCCGGGCGAAGGCAGCCTGAGCGCAAAGCACCTCTTTGGCCAAGGTCCCTGCCCCACCTTGAGAAGACAGCGGTTTGTACAACAGCACGTGAGTTGCTGTTGGCTGTTTTGCTGTCAGGTTGCACGTGCTTCTGGGTTCTTCCTAGGCACCGCAGCGGCGTTCCTTTCCTGATGGCCAATTTTTAACCGTACCTTGATGACGAGCCACTGTTATTTAGGTTGGTGCGGTTTTTTCCTCCTGTTAGTTTTTCTGAGGTGGACGCTATGTGTGCCTGTCCCTTGCAACCTAGAGATCTTTAAAAAAAAGTCTTCTTTAAAAGCAGTGAATAAAATTTACGTGGGGACAGCTTCCATATTCTCCTTCTCCCTCAAACGGGCGCAGGCTGGTTGTCCGTAATCTGATAAGAGAAGCGCTGTAGACAGGCTACAATAATTTGTTAGATCCTGGTCTTCTAATGAACTCCGTGCTGGTAGATGTTGCCTTTTAATGGGGCTCAGGGTAAGGAGATCGCTGCATGTAACTCATTGTGTGATTAGGGGTCTCGATTACTCCATTTTCTGCAATGCCTAACATAACTGGCCTTTTCCCTGACCCCCCTGCTGAAAGCGCAGTGAGCATTCGTGTCCAGTACATCTACTGCTCCGTAAAAAGTCAAACGTGGTCACGTTCCCATTGGTCTCAGCAGAGAAAGGTCTGGCCAAGTATTTAACTCTCAAATTTATGCGCTGCCTTTGCCGTCGGTCTCTTCTCCACAGCCATCTATAGCGGTACTGGGAATAAAAGGATGTTTTGTACTTTTTTCTTCCTTTATGTCATTGCGCAGTCTCTGCCCCTTGGTCAAGAGTCTATCCCAAGCCCTTTTCAGCTGACTTTGATCTGCTGACTCTTAGTGATAAATATAGAGGCAAAAAGGGGGAAAAATTTGTAAGGGAAAGGCGGTAGTGTTTCTGTCTTTGTGACTGTGTTAGCACTGGCAGGCTGGTACCCCTGGTACCTTGGGGGTCCGGGGGGGACAACAGCCTGGTGGGGAATGCAGAGACCCTTCTCTGCAGAGCTGGGGATGTCAGAGGGTACAGAGCTGGGGTTTCTTTTTTTGCGTCGAGGGTAAGCTTTTATTAGCGTTTACGGAGCTTTCCTCAGCTTTGAGACTGATTTTGTGGTACAGGGGCCACTGGGACTGCACAAGGCAAGATGATGTAAACCACTCTTTGGAAAGCTTAATCAAGAGAGAGTTTAGATGCTTTTTCTTTTAATGGAAATGGGCAGAGGTTAAAACATATTATTATTGTAAAAATGTAAATTAGCATTGGCTAAAATGTAAAATAAACTTTTCACTGACTCAGACTATATCAACATGTGAACTATTTGCGGAACCACGTTACCCATGTACTGCTACCCATTACTTTTTTCTTGCCAACCATTTTGTCAGCCCACTTGAGCCTTGTCCCAGCTTGGAGTAGCAGGTTTTTTTGCATTTACTCTGTGTCTACACAGCGCCTAGCACAGTGGTGCCCCATCCCTGACCGAAGCGTCCCCGGACTGCTGCTACTACAAGCCGCGCTGTTCCTGTTCCTCGTGTCACAGCGTCACATCCCCAGGGGCTGGGTTTACTGGGGGAGGCCAGTGCAGCCCGGCGGGGTGCTCTGCGGGGACACCCAGGTTAGCGTTACGCAAGCCGGAGCAGAACGGGAAACAGCGGGGCTGTGATTGCACCCGGGCTAATTCAAGGAGAAAATTCTATCCCTTCATGTGCAGGGTTTGCCAATGTGGTTATTATTGCTTTCGGATCTGAAGTAGCGATGGCAGCCGGTCTTGCCTTTCACCGTGTGCCTTGTGCTATGTGCTCCATTGCAAACCTTCAATTGCAGGTCTTGTTGACTTTTGTGAGGCCATCTTACCCTTTGATTGCCATGAGTCTTGCTTACGGACCAGGAGCAAGGTGGAAGGACTCCAAAACCAACATGACCTGGGTTTGGCTAGAGAAGGGACCCAGATCCTGCAGAGCAGACAGGCCATGAAATGATGAAATGATGGGCAGATCTTGCGTCTGCTGAGCAGTCCTTGACCTCCTGTGGGAAGAGCTGGTACTTGGAGTGGAAAGAAGAGGGGGTCATGCAAGTCGACGGTTTACCTCATGCCAGGGGACCTGGGACTTTGCAGAGTACGTGTAGTAGTTTATATACTACACAGCACCCAGGGGAATGATGATCAATACGTCTCGGAGGACGTGGGGAGCCTGACTTCAGGCTGAGCGCAGCCATAGCCACCTTCTGCAAGTCAGGCATCGGTCAGTCAGGCGCGGTTCTTTGTGAAGTGCCCGCGTCCCACAATTTCAATGGAAATCAGGGACCTGTGTCATCTCTGGAAATTGCTCTTTGTGCCTCAGTTCCTCAGCTGTAAAATGGAGAACAATTGCTTTCTGGGGATACTCCAAGTTGGTTTTTTACTATGTCACAAAGGTGATCCTGAGGTGGTAAGAGCCGTGTGAGTAACTACATTAAAACAGTACAGAAAACGTAATGGTCTTACAGTATTACTGTGCAGCTTGACACTTGTACTAGTGCTGAAGAATACTTTATTCCTGACAAGAATGTGGGGCAAAAGTTTGTCTCCTTGATTGTTATAACCAAGGAGTAAGAATTGCTGCTGAAATACCGGAGGCAAGGCAGTTTATTGTTGGTATCGCAGGATTAAACTGCAAAAGACCATTCTTCACTGCAAATCTATGGAAGGAACTGTCCTTCAAATAGTCCGATAAAACTTCAGACTAGTCAACATCTTCTGATGACAACTTCTAAATAGAATTTAAAAAAAATTGTCGGTAATTAGTTTCAGCATATGAAGCCTGCAAACTGAGTGAAAAATGAATTGGACATCATCCATGGTTATGAGCTCCTCAAACTGAATGCAGTGGTTTTGATGTCTGATGGCCTCGGTCACCCTTGGGCATAAAACTTCAGGTCGGTAAAGAGCATTATTAAGGACAAATATCTGCCCTATATGTCTTGAGCCATCAGTAGTGTAAATACACCTGGTAAGAGCAATTCCAGGGAGTGCCAGTTAACATTTTAAGGGGAAGAAACAATGGGCCAAGTTCATCTCATTAAAAACACCAGAATGATGTTATTGAGGAGTCTGATCTTCTGGCAAATAAAACTGTCTGGTTTTCTTTTTTTTTTTTTCCCCTTCATTTATTTTTTATTTAGAACCATTAAGAGGTACTTAAGATGATAGTAAAATCCCCTAAGTATAAACAAAAGCAGGATGCCGAAGTTGTTGCGCTGTCCCATTCAGATAGTGGGTTTATTAACAAATCTTTACAAAGTCTGGCTTTTTCCTTATGTAATTTTCCTTTTAGCTTTCATTGGGAATTTTCCCTCTAGGTCTCCTGTCGTGCATCTGCTGAATGCAGGTCCTCTGTAAACATTAATGGGAATTCTGTGGTTTCCAACGTATGAAATCTCCAGGCAGCTGTAAGTCCTGTGTTTTCTTCCTTTTTGTTCTCCCTGGAGGGTCTGGCTGTCCAACTCCTTTTCCACGTCTTTGCAGGTCACAACCAAGAGAGGCATTGGTTATTAGCAGGAAATTCTGTGGACAGCTTAACATTTCAATTCCTTACCTCTTGTTTCTTCATCCTCCTTGGCTTGACAGCCGAGCAGAAAACTCCAAGCTATTCTGTACACCGCGATGATGTCTAGATCCTCTTGTCTTCATCGCGAAGACTTCTGCTCCCTTGACATGGTAGCTCTGGGGCTGACGACTGCTCCGGCCCACGTTAAGACCTCAAGGTCTCCTCCTTAGGGGGGCTGGCTGGGTCCCCTCTCCCGAGTGTGGGCAGGGACCCAGCCCTTGTGTGGGGTCACCTCGGCACTCGTGGGTGGCTGACCCAAACCCAGCAAAACCTGCTGGTGATTTCTCTGCATTTCCTAGGTAAAAGCTGAAGCTGTGAGGATGTGGTAAGTGGAACTGCTGATGAGAGGGCACAGCACTGATTGCAGACCCCCTGAGGAAACAGGTTGCTTAACAGGTAGAAGTATTTCGAGATGCATAATGTTTTCTTTACATTATTTTGTGAGATCATTGCCCCATTACGTTTTTTTCATAAGATACTGCTCTCTGAAACAAAATACTGACGTAGCTCAACTTTGATCTGACCTGATCGCTCCCGTGTGCTTAAATACCCTTTTTGGATCACATGCCTGATAAAGAAAATACTATTTTTGGTACCAGTCACGCCAGAACTGTCTGGAAGTGACATTCCCTCTTGCAATGGCTCTATGTACACAGACCATCAGTTTATTTTGTTAAATCATTATTTGTTGTTTCAGAACTCTGTAAATACTGTGCAGTTAAATTCATTATTTTTAAAACTTACTGGGACTGGCAGTTCATGCTGACAACGCCCAGCAATCCCACGTACTGCGGCATTTCTGGGGGTCTCATGCTAGGCGAGATTCCCCCTGTGCCCATGGATGCTCTGTCTTGCCCCTAACAGCTTCTGGGTTTAGTTTAAGACTGGTAGTACCCCAGGCAGACAAAACTATTGCTTGGATGATGACAGCCAGATCTGTGCAGCTGCACTGCTGTCGTTCTGACCCAGTGGGGAGTTTTGCATCTGTCCCAGTGAAGGGAGGACGGCTCCAGGCAGCCAAACACCATGGGTAAAAATAATGTTATAGCACTGAAAGGAATCCTCAGTTAATGTGTCCTTGCTCGCTGACTTCTAATATCACATCTGAAATGTTTTGGTTTTTTTTTTTTTTTCCCCATTTTTAACAATTTCCCGTAAGCTTTCCAGCATTTTCCAAGAGCTCCCCTCCTACATCAGTGCTTACATCATGGACAAATTTCAAAATCGAGTTTGAAAGCTAAGATCCACACCAGGTGTTCCTAGTGCCGCACTTAGAGCCGGACTGTCACAAGGCTCTCGTACCCAGGATGCTCACGCTTGTTAGGAAATGAAAGAAAACATCTTAAAGAAACATTTTGAAAACCTGGCCCTAGATGTTCATGAGAGGTGGACCTTGTGTAATGGTACCGCTGTGCAAAGATGGTAGTTGCAGTGCGTGCCTTTCCCACAGTCCTCCACCTACGTCTTTTGATCCCGCTGGGGAGGTCTGCGTGTCCGGGATCCTGGTACGTGGTGACTGCAGACAGTTTATATTAGTGCTCACTCCTTCAGTCCTTTGAGCACCCCGCAGGCACTGGTGATGGGATTCGCCTGACCACACATAGACGCCTGCTACCTAACGTGTCTGAGTCATCTCACCCTGAAACAGGGAGCTGGGAGAGATAAGCTGCATCCTAAAACCACTCCCTTCTCTGCACCGAATATAGAGAGACTCCAGGGAGCGAATTGGACCATAGTTATTTCCAACCATCCTTCTTCCTTTCTCCCCCACCATGCATTTTCTTCTTTTTCCAGTATCTATTTGATTTTTCCTTTTTATCACCCTTCCCCCTCCCTCTTTCACTTTCTGTATATCTTTTTCCTGTTCAGGAACAGTCAAGCCGGCAGCGCGGGTGGCTGGGGAAGCCCTATATGCTCACGTAAAACAGCCTGGGCGGTGGGAAACAGCTGGCCTGCGTTTTGGTGCTGGGCTGGTGGAGCTGGGCAGCGCAGGCTGCTGGATGAATAGAAAAAGTACGGCATGGGGATAGTCCCGCTGCCACCTTCTGATGAAGTCGCTTGGTCCTTGATTCCTGGAATAGGGCAGTAACAAGAGGAGGGTGCTGGGTTGTAGCTTTCCTCAGCCCCCACCATATCCTGGCTCTTTTAAAAGCCACTTTCCAGTCGCTAGCTGGAAAAATCCTAAGTAAAGTCTACAGTAAAACTTCTGTTGGCTTCAGTGTAAGAGATTTAGTTCCTAAACTTGTACGTGTTGCCTAAATGTAATGTAGCATCTGGTATGTAAAACGATTATGACAATTCACATATTTTGAAATGGTCATTACTGTAAATGGAATAATTGGAAAAGATGCTAGAAGAATAAGAAGAGAAAAGAGGTTGTGTCTACATTTAGAAAAAAATACACGCCTGGTTGATAATATGGGCAATCCAGAGATCAGGCAGAAATAGTAATTATAAGAGCTACCACAGCTTTTTACTCTGTGGTGAACGAGCAGAGCTCCTCCCTGTGCTTTCTGTAGTAGCATGCCCTTGATCGAGAAGAAAAACGGACTAGGATGACAAAAAAGGATCTGTTAGCATCTATGGTGTATCGGCGTTAAAGCTGGGAACGCAAATTTTGACCTCGGGCTTTCCAAATGCTCTTCTTGCCTTAGCAGTCCCCGTGACTTCAGCTGTGGTGGTGTCATGGAGCATCTTCCCTCACGAAACAGCGGTGACTTCAGGGTAGGCATGCGAAGTATGTAAGATACTGAGGGCGGTCCTTTGGTTTATCTCGATGAACTCCTGCGAGTACGGTGAGCAGTTTTGAATTGCGTCAATTAAAATGGCATAGACAATTGAGGGAGGCTTTTGACAGACCACAAGTATCTTGCCTACGCGTTTCTTTTACGAAGATGTTCCAGCATTTTGTCTTCATAGGCTGTCTCCCGATGACCTTAGTTACGATCCGTATGTATTGCTGGCGGAGTAGGCCTCTTTCCATTAAACTAGATCATGTTGCATCTGTTCCCCGGAAACATGAATTTGGCTTCAGACATCTTTAACCCATTCCCTGGTTTGAGTTTTCAAGACTGAGTCTTGACTTGGTGGAATTTCAGGTAGCTCTTGTGTTGTTAAAATAGCTGTATATCTTAGAGGAACACTTGTGTTCACCGTATTACCATGGAGAGTTACGGTATTTTAGTATCTTTTTGCCCTTTGCTAAGGTCTAGACTGAATCCCACAGTCACATTCGTGGGGAGTTAGATGTTTTAATGACGGAAAGCTTTATAATGTAGCATTTCTAACAATACGAGGGATGCCTTGAGAGTGGTGGATCTGCACGGCTACCAGGGCTGCTCGGAGAGCTGCCCGAAGCCATTGCCACTGAAGTCTTGCATTGGTCATTAGAATGACCAGTTCCACTGACTTTCACCTGAGGTCTCTCTTCTTAGCTCCTATGGCCTATATGACATTAAAAGAAAGCAAGACTTTGATTCCCAGCTCTTGTGAGAGCCTCCCATGGCACGTACAGTAAGCCAAAGCGCATCGGACATAAACTTGGTCCCATCGTGTGTTTTTCCTGGATGCAATTCTGCCCCTTGAATGTCAGCCAGCCTGTGAGGCAACAGGGACAGCCTCCCTGTCACCCGGGTTGCACAAGGGGTTGATGTCAAGGTGGGTTGCCTTGGGTTTGCTGACACTGGAGTAGCTTCCCAGGGCTGAACTCTCGCCCCACGCCACGCAGATGCAACCACCGCCACAGTTAGGTGAACCGGCCGCCTGTGCCAGGGCTGCCTGTCACGACTTCTCCCGGGGCTGTGACCTCCCACGGTGGAGCAGAAGGGACCGATGGAGACAGTAAATCGTCAAACCGCTCCAGCCGCCTCTCCTGGAGGCTGCCTGCATGGCCTTCCTTGAAAGCGGTCCCGGAGACAGCATGGCATGGAGAGGATGTGTCCTTTGGTGTTTAGTACCCATGAGAGCATGTATGCTGGGGTGCTCGGGGCTCGTGAGCCCAGAATGTTGCTCCCGTGCAGTCTGAGCGGTTTCCTTCTAGCTGCATGAGCGGGGAGGAATGCTCCAAGCTGTGAAGTAGGCAAACATCCCTCTCTAACTGGATCTCGCAGTCTGCTATGATAACGCCCTGCCGTCTGCTCCCTAAACTATCCTGCTCAACCTGCTTTGTTCAAAGAGCGGGTAAGGCACCCGTCCCGAGAACTACAGACTTTCAGGGACCTTCACTATTAAAACTGACGCCTGGGATCTGTCCAAAGTCAGTGTGAGACATGCCTGTGACTTGAGTGGGAAGAGGATGTAAATTTTTCTGCATGAGGTGGCTCTAGCGTTAGCCGTAGCTTCGATTCAGACAGAGATACGAGTGCTGCTGAAGGCGGAATAAGCTGCCATCCCGTGGGCTTCCTGCAGGGATGCCGATGAAGAGGATGTAAATGCAGGATGTGGCTCTGGAGTAAATGGTAATACATGGGGGATCACTAGAAAGCACGGAGATTAAACCGAAAAGGGCTTCTTTTCCCAGAGATTGGCTTACGTGCAATCCTCCCTGTGCAAGTGCTCCTCTTCCAGAATAAAACTGCCTGTCTGCAGCGTTGAACCGGTTAGTGTGGGCAGGGGCTTGGGCTGCCTTCTGCCATGCTGGAGAAAGCCTTACGGAACAGAAAGGGGAAAGAAATGTCAGTTCGAGTCAGGGTGTGTTGACTCATAGGAGACATTTTGAAGGTTATGGGTATATGTTAAGGAGGTATTAAACAGCTCTTGCTTTATAAATAACATTTGCAAAAGCAAGTATCCTCTTCAGAGTGCCGGAGTGTATAAGAATATGAGTTAATTAGAGCCTGCATTTTCAAAGTGGCAGAAAAACAGGGTTTAGATCAGAAAAACTGCGAATAAGTTTGCTGGTGACTTGAAATCCGGTGACTTTTGTAAAACTTCCTGGCCTCGTACCTTGCTCTTTCTTCCCTCTCACTGCTTTCTGCAGCTGCATCCGCTGAACTCGGCGTAGTCACCTGTGATTTGTGTGACCCGAGAGCGGAGAGGTTCAGACCTGCCGTCCGATGGCCCTTTGCAGAGGGACAGGTCCACCCGCGGACGGGGACACGTTGCAGCGGTACTCCGAGGCACTCAGTCACTGGCTTTGCAGGGAAACGCGGGCTGGCAGGAGGACGAGCCAGACCACAGGTTAATTTGTAAACAGGCTCGGTGGAGCCTTCTGTGGCCGGCAAAGTCACGGGGCTCATCCCCGAAACCGGCAGCCTTTATCGTGACGCCCGACGCAGCAGCACGGCCGGCCTCCTCTGCTTTACCAGATTGCCACGCTCACGTCTCCATCGTTCTAAACGTGGCACAGATTTTTTTCTTTGCCCAGACTTGAGGCGGGGGGGGGGTGTGTGTGTGTGCAATGGAAGAAATCTGCAGTAAAGCCTTCCCCAAACTGGTATAAAAATGCAAAGGCCCCCTTGCAAAAGGGAGGGGTGGCGTGTCCTCCGGCTTATCGGGGATGTGACTTTGCAGCGTGAAGAACCTCGCGGAGCGTGCGGAAATGCTTGCCTGACTAACATATTGCTTACGTTTGCTGACTCACTCTTGTGCTGCCTTTTTCTTTCTTCTTCCCTGGATGTGTTGATTTTTATCTCTGTTACTAGGGCTGCGCCCCAGACGCTGTATAATCAGCGTGTTTGCCTTTGGCTCCCGTGGCGGTGGGAGGTATCTACATTTGGTACATTTGGATACAATCCTTAATATAATTCACCCACAAGTGAATAATAGCAACAAAATACAGGGCCCTGAACCCCCCCCCAGTGTGGAGGGAGGGCTGTGAAACGCTGCTCTCGGGGCAGGACCATCCCCAGCATCGCTGCCTGGGGCTCCGCACCACCAGCTGCATTCGGTCTTACTGTCCGTTCAGGTCCTGCTCCCCAGCGCTGTTTTGCCTGATTAATTTAAATTCAGCCTCGCGCTTTCACCTGTGGAAGATGCTGACATGGACAGCCTGCGTCTAAAAGCGCTTTCAAGGCTGGAGCCGTACCCAGGCGTGGCTGAGAACCGCGGCGGAGCTGCCGGGTCCCCGCTGTCCTGCTTTTCCAGGAGCCGTGCGGGTGATCAAAAGCCCTGCTTAGCCACCCGCCCTGGTTGTAGGGTGCTCCTGGAAGGGCTTCATCCGGCTCCTCCTCTGCGGTGAGCTGCAGCAGCCCCGCGCCCTCGCAGCCCTGCTTGCTTCCTCACTTTGATCCATCACCCGGAGCCATTAAGCATCCGTGTGTCTTGCCGCTTCAAAAGGTGTCTGTGCTTGATGTGCGATGCTCATGTACTTCTGGAGGTACGGCTGATTTCCTGCATGTCTTCCTAAATACCAGTGGTCTTAAGTGATGCTCCTAAAATGCTAGAGGATCCAGGTTAGTATGCAAGGACAATTATATCTTCAGGTTTTTTCCCTTTACAGCCCAGGCTCCTCAATTTTGTCTATGGGTATCCCAGTTGGTTGCAACTATCTTGTCTTCTCAATCTCTTCTGAACAGGCCACCATTTATTCTTCTTGTTCAGCTTCCTTAGGGCTAGTTTGAAGCCCGTCTCAGTAAGCTGCCGTCACATAACGCTCTTTTTTCTTTTTTTAATCAGATGATGTCCCATGTTTTCCCAGCAATCCTCATGCAAGGAATGACATTGCATGGCCAATTACAGGGAACTAAATAGCAGACAACTTCTTCCCTCATGGGTTCAAAGAGCGATAGGTATGCAGCCCCAGGAGATCGTACCACACAGCATCGCCTTCCAGCAGCATCGCTGTGAACGAAGCGTGCTTTTGCCTGCTCATCAATGCTGTGTCAGACTGGGAGCAGACAGACGGTGCTCCCTGACGTCACTGAGCGGAATCCAGCACCGACGGTGCCTTCGAAACCCTCCCTGCCTTGAAACTATGGCCCCTGCGCGCCGGTGCTGTGCAGCGGTGGCAGCTGAAGGGAGGCACCTTTCTGAGTGCCTGGGCATGGTGGCTTTGCTTTAAGGAACTTCAACCTGGAAAGGGCTGCTTTTTCGGTTCTTTTTAGGCACAGTTGATTTTTTTTTCAGGCTAAACGGTATTTATCGCATTTCTTATTGCGGGTTTCAGTATTCCGGGTTCAGTGACATCAGGGATATTTAGCATTTGCAAACAGAAACGCTAGGTTTGAAAATCTTGGCATTTTTGATTGTGACTTTTGTAAGTGCTGGAGGGCATTAAACACGCAGCTTCTCTGGTGTCTTCTCCTGTTAGCTGCTTCTTCATCATGGAAGTGACTGTCAGCTTCTTGAACCAAGCTCTGAAAGCCCTCCAGGCATTTCAGCGGCAATACTAAGGGCTTGTGACCAGTTTTACTCACTTTTGGATTTACATTTTTGTCGTTGATTCTGAACACCTATTGGACCAAATATATATGCAAACAATATCAGGAGGGTGTGTGCTTGTACTCTCCCCACTTTTACTGATTCGCAAAAGCAGTGCCTGGCAACTTGGACCCACGCAGTGAGGACTAAATGATGGGCGGAGCTGCTGTTTTACATCAGATTAGTCCATCTTCTCTATCCCAGCTTCCTCTGAATTTTTGTTATATTTACTGGCAAAGAGCATCTGGCACCACCTATTTGTAAATCATAAATTTAGGTGGGTTTTACCCAAGTAAACAGAAACCGGTCCCAGAACAGGCAATAATAGGAGAGCTCTAAAAACGACGCCTTATCTTTATTAGTAAATGGTAGCGCGTACTCTGTTGAGATCTGCTCTACCGAAATATTTCTTCCTTTCTGTCGCCTAAGGTGAGCAATAAGCTTTTTCTTCAGCAAGGCACGCTCCTGGGGGACAGGGTGAGCAGTGCTGCTGGGGCAGATGAGCTCTCCTCCACCTCCAGGCTGCAGGACCTGACATTTTTACGTCCCCTTGCGCAGCTGCAGGATAAATTTCTGGGACGAAGAGCTGCTTCCATGGAGAGTTTAAAATGGAAACCAGGACTTCACCACCCAACTTCCAAACCCCCTCGTTGCCGTACCAGAGTACCCTTGCAGGCTGGAGACCTTAAGCCTGCTCCCACCCTGGTCGGTGCCCGAGCTGGTGGCCCGACAGCTTCGTGCCGTGTCCCCTGCCCAACCCAAAGCTGGTCCCTTGGCCCTTTGCTTAGGGGAAGGGAAGAGGTTTGTACCACTGGAAGATGCTTTGGGCTGTGGGCAGAGTCAAGGAAATATCCGTGTATTAGTTATACGGATAGTTGGGCCAGATTTTCCAGCTGTTTATTTTACAAGCATGTTGAGACATCTTAATGCAGTTAGAGCTTATTAAGTCCAAGTTGTTAATTTTAATGACTTTTAGACCTTTAGCATTCATGTTTAATCCAGTACTACTTACTGGCCTACGCGGTATGTTGATACTTTCTAAAGCTTCAGACTTGGCAGCTCTCTGAAAGAGTACTTGTGTTTCCCAGCTGCTTGGATGAATTTCTTTCTTTCTGCTGTTGTTAACCAGCTCTGCATTTGGACTAAAATTTAAAACCATCTGCAGAAGGGAGCCTGATGCTGTAGTTGTAAGCAGCGTCACTGGCTGACTCCGAAAAGGGACCTGTATGCGTCTGCCGGGCGGAGGTATTGGGGGGAAGGCTGACGGAGAGAGAGAAACGGATTTGGGTTGGTTCAAGTGAGGCATAAAACATGGAGGTCTGAGAAGCTGCCCAAGAGACGTTGTTCGCTGAAATGAAGCCTAGCTCCGGATGCTTCCAGCCCTCTTCAGATTCCCAGGGAGAATCATCCTGCTGGTTACAGCACGGCAGAATAAGTATCAGCCGCCGCTTTTTTCTGTGTTGTTTGAACATCTTTTCTTTTGGCCTAAGAGTGCTTCTCCAGCAGTTAAATTTTAAGTTTCAAAGCTTCCAGACTATGTTAAAGTTTAATCTGCCCTCTACTAGGTAGCAATTTCTATCCAGACTTGCAGTGACTAAAAATCAGGATTTGGTGGTACTCCGGGATTCAGGCGTTTTGATCTTGTAAGGTTTTAAACTAAATGCACATTACATATCCATCTACTTTATTTAAAAAACAGAATCAAGTGTTTTGTCTTTAAAGTAAAGTTTATTCCTGATTTCCTGGTTTATTCAGAATTGCAGGTGTATCACTGCAGCAAAGCAATCGGAGAGCATCTTCCAACTGACCGTTCGTCCCTTTGGAGGGATATCTCTTGTGGTTGGTATCAGAAACGTGTACAAAAGGAGATTTTAAGGCTGTGACTGCTACATTTCTGCTATTGTGTTTCAGCTGGCAAACCTGGCCCTGCCACGCTTTGCTGAGGCAAAGCTTCCGCTAATGCTGTAGGACAAGTTTTCTTCTTTACTGTGAGCAGCCATAAAAGAATGCTAACTTAAAAAGAGAAGAGATTCAAAGCCATATAAAGACTTGATTCTCTTACAGAGATAATCCTTACGCGATTTTCCTAAATATTTTGTCAGGTTTTTCTGTCTCTTATTTTCTTATGTGTACATTGGCACTGAATGCCCGCAGACCTTCCGTGGATCAGCTGTCATCGTCTAATAACTTGTGGTAATGTGTGCAAATCCTGGGATTTACGTCTTTGACTGATTTACGAGTAAATACCTCTCGGTCTCTGTTTAAATCTGCTGGAGCCTAAAGAGGTGCTGATGTGGATACCCCACAGCTGTATTGCAGTCGTATTGCAGGTACTTGCACATGACAGGTTTTGTTCATTAACTCTTCCCTAACTATGATAAAATACTTTTGCACCAAGTAGAAGCACCGGTTCAGGTGTTTTCCATCAGATCTGTGCAGTTTTGGCGGAAGTTGTACTAAACCTGTTCTTCTGCAAATATTAACACAATTTTGTTGTTTTAACAAGTATACCATAATTAGCGTGCCTCTCAATTCTGCCTGGCAGTTTGTTAGTTCATGAAGGGCTACAGCATTCTCACTGGTTAAATTCAGTGGTTAAGGCGCTTGTGATGAAACCCATCTAACCAAAGCTGGAGTCTTCGGTTCCTGGTGTCGGTGCTCCGTCCGTATGACTTTCTTGGCTTGCTCCTCACCTTTTTCAGGTTATGATCTGTTTAGCTTAAAGCATCTTTTGATCTTTGGCTTGTAAACAAAAGCAATAGACGCTTCTGTAAAGTGTCCAGGGCTTTGTGGAGAGAGATGTCCAGTTGTGCCATTAGGTAACTGTTTTGTGAAATAGCTTATCCCAGTAGACATTGAAATGTGTTTAAATGGTAATCCTATTTCTAATCCAGGTTGGGTAAATAAGTATGTTTGTATTTGGACTCCTTGCCAAAGGTTAGTGCGTTATCCAGTAGGCTGCAGTCACACTAATGACAAACGTTGTTTTATCACCCTTGAGTAGAAAATAGTACCATCCTTGAGTAGCACCATGCAGTGTCTCAATTTTATGGCACTGCTCAAAAGCAACTGTAACGAGCATTGCTTTGGAGAGGCTTACCGCACCCGCAGTCACCGACGCGTGGGGATGAACCCCCGTTTCCACTTCGCAATGCGTTGTGTGTACTCTGTGTTTTACAGCCTCGCATTTTATTCGATACCAGCCTGGGCTGTGGTCCTGCGTGAGGTGGTACCCTTTCGCTGACTTCTGGGAGCTGCTTCCAGCTGACCTCAGGATGAAGATCCAGCAGATCTGCATGCACAAAGTGAAAGATTCAGGCCCAGGTTTCAACTATATTAGAGTTTTTGAATATTGAAAATCTTTGATTTTTCATTCTTACTCATCTCTTACAGTGAATGTGAACTAGATCGAAGATCCCAACGTGCTGTACATTTTGAAGTTCAGAAAAGTCCATTTCACTGAATTCAGAGGTTTCAAACCTTTCCGCGTTACTTGTTCCAAGTGAAATGTAGAACAACCACCGTTACTGTTCTTTTCGACATAATTTTATTCTGTAACTTCTCCAGCAATACGTTAGGACAGTACACGTTTGGTGTCACCTGGGTAGGCATCCCAAGTCTGATAAGAGGTTAATTGGGGAGACCTAAAGCAATTCTTAAACCTGTACCATTGTAGCAATGTCAGCTGGAATATTGAAGCAAAGTTTTCAGCATTTCACTTTAATGCTTTTCTGCAGGTAGCTTCGTAAGTCAGGACCAAGTTTTAAGTGAGATAAGTAGGAAGTGAAGCATAAAGTACAGACTTCCAGAAGCAAAAAGCACAATACCATTTCAGGTTTTAATGAGATGTGAAATGTTCTCACCGTGCAGAAAAAGCTCTCCAAAGAAAGATCACTCTTGTCTTTAGGTTATTTTGTGGGTAGAGTCGTGCTTTCTCTACTAACAGTTGATCTCTAATACAATTACTGTTCAGTTATAAGATAATCGTTTTACTTGGGACACCCAGGCTTTCTTCTCTTATTTAGTACTTCTTTTTTGCTTTCCGTGGATGGGACCATAATAGCTGTCCTAACCATACAGTAGACGTAGCAGACCACATATAGGTTCAGTAGTCTTTTCCCAAAGCAAAGGGTTTCCTACAGATCGAATAAGGTAAAATCAGATAGCCAATTCTCTGAGAACACTGAAACTTCAACACATGACGTGTGGGAATCTGGATGCTCTGCATGGGACTTTGCGTGAGAGTTAAGTGTAGAGACAGACTTAGCTCTGTATTTAAGTGGTAACCTTTTAGAAGGTGATAAAATCATCTCTTAGTGTTTACATGAGCTATTCCTCAGGAACACCAGGCGATGCAGTAACCTGCACAGGTTGGTGTGACCAGGCTGGAGTACCCAATACAGAATTACAATAACACTGTTCTTTGCTATCTGTCAGTAGAAGAACAATGGACAACCCCAGCTACAAACTCACGTAGACACTGGGTGCTCTTTCCCCAGTTCTGCAGAACTGTGCAGAGATCCATCTGTTCTTCTCTGCACTTCAGTGGCTGTGTGGGGAGAGAAAAATCACAGGTTTCTGATGTTTTTAGGGTCAGTCACATTTTTCACAAAAGGCAAATTTTGAAGTCATTTTAGAAGATCATAACTGAATGAATCAGCTGGCTCTGTACTTTTGAATTGTTGTTAGGATGATTGCATAATTCTGTATTAGATTTAGTTCAATTCAGTATAGTTTGGGCAGTTAAAATAGCTGGGAAATAAGCAGGAAGACTGGAGAATGAGTCCAGGAAAAATCACCAAAAGCTCCTGGTCAACATCTCAAAGGCTGAGAAAATTAGCTTCTTTTCAAGGGACTTCAAGCTGCCATTTCCTCCAAGGCCAGGAGGAACTCACTGTATTCTGTCTAATCTTTTTGGATCATTCTTCATGGCTCCCAAGTGTAAAGATTGCTAAACCTAAATGCGCTTAATGGTCAGTAGAAAAGGGCCTTTTATATTGAAACCTCTTCCTCTGAGTCGAGAACAGAGAGAATTTGAGAGAGAGGAAGAGGACGGTCTTTGAGGCATAGTCTGGACCTCTCTTTGCAGACCTGATTAACCTGGGCAGCCTTTAGCAATTACAGAGTTTGCCTTTATAGGGTCCCTTCGATGCTGGGTTTCATGTAAACAGGAAACAATTAGAGAAGAAATGTGGTGCTCTATTTCCATTGCATTTCCTGTGCAAAACTGTGGGCTGAGCCATTTGGGAATTCTCCCCTTAATTGCACCCTTGGTTGTGTGAGGTGTGTTGATTAACTGTAGGTGATGCCCCCACACACATCTGCTTGGAACCGATTTAGGCAACCCGCTTTGCGTAATTAAAGGTATTTCAACGCAGTTTGCTGCCTAAAAATATTGAGGGCTGGATTCAGACCTCAGTTATGCAAGAGGAGTTGCGGAGGGATTGTGCCCGTCTTACCAGCAGCGGGAGGGAGGTGGGATGGTACGGGCTCGGCACCGTCCTCCTTGCAGGCATTCCCAGGGAAGGATGGGTGTGATTACGGCTTGTGCTGGCTGCAGGCAGTCACACCACATGGTTGGGGAACCCGAGCTGCCTGCCCCAGCCCTTTGGTCACACAGGATGTTGTGTGTGTTGCACAAATAAACATTATCATGTATAATCCTCTGAGCTCTGCGGGATGAGCTGCTCTGCTTGCCTCGGGGCTCCCTGTTTGTTGCCGTGTCGCGGTAGTGATGATGTAGCTCCAAATCAGAAGAAGAAAAGACCACTTGAGGCAGGCAAGTCTTTTGAAAGTTTAGTAAGTGCCAGCAAAATGAAACTAGGACATCAAGATATCCACAAACCCTTGAAAATTCAAGGAATTTGTGCATAATTAATAGCAGTAACCAAAGCAGAGCAGGAGGTGAACATCGGGCTCGGCTTTCTTTTGGCAACTGCTTGGTATGTCCATTTTCTTGACTGAGAAGAAGCAAGACCAGAGGCAGGTTTAAATGCTGTCAAACTCTGCTCAAGGTGCCACTGGTACGTTTTATCACTGGTGAAGATCTCAGAATTGTATTGTACTTTCATCTGGCCTCAGAGATGCATTAGCTCTGAGGCATCTGGTGGAGGAATTTGGCTGCATATACACGAGCCAGAAGGCTTCTGGAATTGCCCAAGAGGACTAAGATCTTTCCAGAACTCTATAGTGCTAATTCAGAGCAAGACACAGGCGATGGTTCTCTAAGTCCCCCTGTAAGCCTGCAGTTAAAAACGGTAGGGGTTTTAATACTTGCTGGATTATTCATCTGGATTATTCAGCATATGTAGCTGTGACATATGGATGGATGGATGCATACATGTAAACTTCTGAAAGGCAATTTCAATGGAGAAACAATGAAATAGCACAGTAGGGGGATTACTGGCAAAAAATGCTTTGTAAGCCACAGGAAGGGAAAGAACAAATAAATACCATGTTCTAACTCAGAATCAATTTTTTTTTTCTTGTTGTATGGCTGGTGATATGTGCGCTCTTTGGCAAGGTGGTTCTTCTCATATTATTGAGATACATGTGTGAAGATACCGTGGTTGGGCTTAGAAGTTTCTGTGTGAAGTGCCAGTTTGCTTCTGCCCCATAAATTTTCATTAAAAAGCGTTTTATGATCATCCAACATGAAATATGAGGTTGGATTGATAATATATCCAAAGCTACAGAAAAGGATGCCTTTTGAATCTATGCGCGTGGTGCAGAATTGATCTTTTTGCATAGTTGTATTGGAGGGATGGTATTTGAATTACAGCCTAGAATAATTACAGGAAAGCAAACAATTACATTTCTGCATCTAACATTTTAGAAGTTCAGTTTCTTACATATATTTGCTGAATAAATGTCACCTTGCTGGAACTTGCACAACCAGGTGATGTGTTCACTTGCACAATCAAGAGCAGTTCAAACATGCAAGAGGACAAAGATAAAATTGGTTTTGGAATGATAAAGCCAAAGGCCTTTATTTTTGTGCAATTAAAATTTCACCTCGACATTGCGTAGCGAGTTGTTTGCACAGCATTTCGTTTGATTCTTCAGCCGTCTTACCCCAAGAAGGATACATAAAAGATGTGTTAAGCAGGTGCCGAGCTGCAGTTTGTGTGGAAGCCCTTCTACATCTTGGTGCTTACTTCTGATGAGGCTGTGCTTTTAGTTGTAGCCATCCTAAGTTTTTCTTCTTTGGTATTTCTTCCCAAGGGCTGAGAATGACCTCCAGTCAAACATTTGTCTGGGAGGTGAAGTCCTGTCCACAGCAATTGTGACTAGTATTAAGTATTATTATGCATTGGTGCAAATTAGTAAGGGAATTGGTGCATTCGTATCTGGATTTCTTCCTCTCAAGAGCAGATGTCTCCCTGGAAGGTATGCCTTAACCAAACCTGGCTGCTTGAGCTTAAGAGCACTGTAAAAGGTTTTGGCACCTTGGAAGATTTTGCCCTTTTCCTGTCGATTCATCTTGAGATAGTCGCATCTTTAGAAAAAGCATGTATTCTTATAAGTAAGTCACAGACTCACTAAGGTTGGAAAAGACCTGTAAGATCATCAAGTCCAACCATCAAGCCAACGCCACCATGCCCCCTAAACCATGTCCCGAACTGCCACGTCTACACAAGTCCCTACCTGGAAGCCTTGAATGTTGAGTTTCTGGAATTCCTTGAGTGAAACAAGATCAAAAAATCATATTAATCTAACTCCCGTGTACAGTTTCTCATTCGTGGCATTTTGTGCGTTATCAGCACTGGTAGTGGCATGTCTGGGAGATAAGGCTCGTCGCCACCTAAACAACTGCTGGAAACGAGCTGTGTCTCTTTCTTTGCTCTTACTCGCTGTCATTCCTGGGATCAGCTTAAGTGTTTGTTTAATCTATTACCTATGTAATTTTATTACATGTTACGGATGTAACAATGCTTATGGATACCGTTGCCTTACATTTCCCACTGGATTGTCATGTTGATTTACTTACACCTTTGCCCAAATTAATCAGCCAGAAGGTGAAGCTCTGAAAATGCGGAATCAAAAACTACCGTGGCCATTGAGCTTTGGTTATGGATAGCACACTGTTTTTCTCTGAAAGCAAAAAGTGTTGGCAGTGGATAAAGCCAAAGGATGACATGTTTTTGATAAGACACTGCTCCTCAGCGCTGCCGTTGGGGCTTCAGAAACCAACTTTTCAGATATGATAGAACTAAAACCTTGAAAAGAAAATAATTAAACCCTTGTGAAGTAGGTTTGCATCAACATGCCATTTTCTGCCCGGTAGCTTGAACTGAATTGAGTGCTGCCTGGTTTCTTTTCCATAAAGCACCAGTTCTGAGGTTTAATGACAGCAATTTAAAGGCATCTTTGCTGATTCCTTTGTGGGCAAACACAAAGGAGGTAGGCTGGGGGCATCACATCTGACTGCTGTCTGCCATTACAGGAGTGATTTGAGAAAACAGTTTGGGGTTTTTCTTCCCAATTAAATGCCCTCTCCTCCCAGTTCTCCCCGATACCAATATATATACAGTGTGTATATACAGCGTATATATCCCTTTCGCACAGCGCAAGGGACATAGATGGTCCAGATGGTAAATTCTGCGAACTTGTCTTTCCTAAATATGCGATTAAAAAGCCCATTATTGGCCTCTTCTGGAGCAAAGGCAGGAAAGTTTCTGGCAGGCAGAGGAGAGGAGCCTGCCTCTTATGTAAAAGACATGTCCACAGCCCGGCTCAGCTCCGGGCCGTCCCGCTGGCGTGCTGATCTGGCAGCAAGTGACCTCACGCTCTCTGCGGGGACGCGGTGACTCAGTAACAAACGGATCCCATATAAACACCGGAGCGCTGATTGGCGAGAGGTCAAACGCAGCAGCCGGCGGGGATTTGAACGTAGTGTCTGCGCTTGAGAAAATGAATCTGAGGCAAAGAAAAAAAAAAAAAGAAAAAGACAAACCAACCCTAAATTGCTGGAAATTAAAAAAAAAAACCCAACCCATACAACAACTGCAGCACAGCATTGATTTGCTTATTTGAGATGATACCTGTCTCTCTCTCTCTTTCTAGTAATCTCATCCACTGTTATTTGATATGTCTGATCTTTGAAAGACTAGGATTTTTTTTTGAAGAAGAAACTAACGAAATCACCATGTTAATTAGTCAATTGTTGTGGAAGCAGGCTGCTTATTTTAGTTTATTGTAGGAGTAAAATATGCAGTTAGGTCAGCAGAGACTAGCTAAGCCTTGTAAAGCTGCTTACATTGTATTAGAGAACCTGTAAAGTAAGGGGAGGCTCATTATTTCTTCTTCAAAGTTATTTCAGGAACGTCACTGTGAATTGCAGAAGATCCCACTTTAGAGGAATTCCAAATACTAGGAAAAAAAAAAAGAAAAGAAATTAGCACTGCAAACAGCAAAAAGACTTGTCAGTAGGAAAACAGTGCTATAGCTTGCTATTTGAGGAAAAATATAAATAGAGAATAAAATGCCCCATTTCTAGAGAATCAAAGTGTAGTATTCAAGCAGTGCTATTAAAAGTGCACTTTTTTCCCCTGTCGAGTCTCTGAATTCAGGCAGATTCAGTTCTGCTGCATCGAGATAATCCTTCTGTCGCCTTTGCCTTGTCATATCAGTATGTTTGGGAGGCTGCCATCCAATCGGTTTGGATTAAGCATTAAAGTCAATAAACAAATAATTTGAATGCGGTTGTACTTAAGATGACAACCCTGCCTGACACCGTGGTTTACTAGATGGGAGTACTAGCCGCTCGTCAAGACGTGGTAGTTAGTCAAAGGTTTTTTGGTTTGAGCCTTTTTTAGCGAGAGGGGCTGTCCCAGACTGGGTGCGATCGGGGATTTACTCAAGGACCGCAGGGGTGACTCCGTATCCCAACTAGAGGTGGTCAAGTGAAAGCACAGAGCGACTGGGTTGGTGCTGAAGGGTGCAGGCATAACGTGGGGAAACCCATGTTTGTTTATGTTGGTGTGGGGTTTGGAGGGCTCCTAACTAATTAGAAGATTGTGTTTGGATCTTCTATGTGACATTCATTATGCTGCTGCATATATTTGTGTGAAAGCTGGAAATGGAAGAAAAAGACTGCTCCTGAGCGGGCCGGTAACTATGGAGTTCAGGCTGCAGGATGTAACGTGGAAGTTTCCCTTTGAAACGTGCATGAAGTGGGATGCTTGACCTTGTATATCTACTGCTGTCTCAAGGTTTCCAAAGTGACTAATGGTTATAATACCTCCCCAGTAGGTTCCTAGTCAGATACACCTTATGAGGGTCTGGTTTGCAAAAGGTACCAAGCAGCTCCACTCTAAAAACCAGACTCGCTGCAAAGATCTTGGCGTCTGAAAATGGCAGGCATGCAGAGTCACTGGCCCCTGTGAAATCTGAGACAACACTGCTCAATAAATTCTTCTTGGCTGTTTCATGTATCGTCAATTGCTGATACCCAGTCTCATATATATATATATATATATATATATGTATGTATGTGTATGTAAATACATGACAGCTGCCCAGTTAGATGAGTGACTGATTTTTATCCAAGCTGCGACCCTTTTTTAAAAAAAAGAATAAGCTAGACCTACTATCTGAAATGATGTGACTTTCAAAAAAGTGAGCGCAAAACCAAAACCTAAGTCTTGATCATTATTTTAAAAATTTCATGGAAGACCAGCCCTCTACATGCATTTCATTTATTCTCCATCTGCACACATGGACATTTGAAGACCGTAGCCCATAACTACATTGGCAAGAGTGCTCCCATTGTAGTGTTAAATCCACACAGGCCTGGCTGCCACTCAGCAGCTTTGATTTCATTTTCCGTGGCCAAGAAGAATGGTGAGGGTTTGTGAGATCTCTCACCGGTGATCTCTTGCAGAAGGTAATCTAGTCCAAATAAAACTATGTTCTTAGGAGACTAAAGAAGGGGAAAACTAAGGTAAGCTAGGGTATTGCATTTTTATTATTTATTGCATATATTGCCTATGTTTATTGCATTTATTGCATTTATTGCCTATTTGTTTCAAAATCAGTGCTTCAGGAGGGGACTTGTTCAGGATTCGTGACGTGGCTGTGTTGTGACTCAATGCAGAGGCAGGAGTTAGATGGCAATGCGAAGCAATACGGTGCTGGAGGTATCATCCGGCTAGCGAGACACGTAACCTCGGCCAAGCCCGTATGCAGTCATAAGAGAAGGGTTGCCAGCTTGAGTGCGGTGTTTGCATTTCTGTTTGAGTAATTATGTTGTGCCTACTCTTCCTAAAGTTCCCCATGAAAACTTAAATCGGTCCCAGTTCCTTTAAGTCCTTGAGCAAATAATTTTGTTGCATGTCACATTTTACTGTCTGTGAAGAGGTAGCAATAATTTTTAAGACTTGCACTGGTGTGCTGTCAGGGTGAATTTATTAATTTTGGGTTGTGCTTATGTATGGGCTGAGTTATATCACTACCCAAACAGAAGAAGAGCATTGTTTTTTACAAGAGTGGATGCAGTATGTGTTGGCCACTGTTGAAGGTCGTGTGTCACCTTCTGGTTTGCTGACGTGGCGATAGGGAGCAATATCCCAGGAATAACATGGTTCACCTCTGAAACGCTTTTCTGAACCTAATGAGTGAGTGGCTAAAACTTAGAAACACCAAGTATGATCTTTTATGGGTTTAGTATTTATTTTTCCAGTTCTCTTTAGAAGTGTGCTAAAAGCAAACAATCTGTGGCAGTGAGTCAGAGAGGCTAATTGTATCTCGCACAAAAAATCCACAAGCTTTTTCAACTCAAATGATTTCTCTTCTGCCTTCACTGAATTCATTGCTGGTGAAAGGTGCTGGGTGAACAGTCCTAACGACTGAAATTTCCCGACCGCAGCTATGTAAAAGTAGCACGCTGCAGTGACCTTTCTCCGCTTTGCTTTTCTGCTGAGAGCAAATTGTAAGGCCCTTTCTTGCCAAGCGTGGGCTTAATGCTACCAAACCGTCTTGCGCAGATTATCAAATAGTCTTCAGGTAGTAATGACCTTTGGCCATGGTGGACACGGGCCAGATCTGAACGAACAAACTGGAAAAGGATCTATATCCCATTACCAAACCACTATCCGGTCTTACTCATTAACATTTTAGTGACAAAAGTTCAAATGAGTTATTTCATTAATAGTCATGAAACTAATTACATTGAAGTGCATCTGTCAGTAGTAAAGGCAACTGACTTCTGTGCTTCTGAATAAATTCAGTCTGCGTTAGGAAATGTTTTTCTGCCTCTAAATGAGAGAAATACATTGCAAATCATGAAGAGGTATTAAAAAGGAGAATGCAGATGTGTCCTAAATGTGATGTGCTTGATGCTGCGGTTCCCTAATGCAATCAATTAATGAAATGAATAATCAGAAGTGTGTTTGAGTAGAGGAAGGGTCTTGGGCAATATTTTGTGCCTTATTTCCTCCCTCAGACACTGAAGAGTCTGCAAGATAAGAAAGGTTGGAGGGCAGGAGGGTTGTCATTGACTTGGATAAAATCAAAGTCAACCCAATATCAAGATTAGTTTGGATATGTAAAAATGAGACCTGGGTATACTGAGGAGATCTGACCAGAGCCCACAAGGTATCGATTCAAGTGATTTCCACGGGAATTTGGCATCTGATTGTGACTAAGGGCATGGTCAGATTTTCTTTGCTTAAGGTCACAGGAAAGTTTGTGATGGAGCAGTTCTAGTTTCCTGAGCACTAATTCAGCAGCCCAACACTGCAACAACTCCAGTTTGCTGAGAGTGCGTGAATTTGTCCACCACATCATTCCCGTATCCAGTATATCATGTCAGGTCAGGTCTGGTCCCACTGCCGCCACGAGGACTGTTAATTGCCATTGCTGTCATCCCTCCTGGCCCACGTCTTCCTGAACCTGCATGTGGATGTGCTCCACAGACACCGTGGAGGCACATACTTGGAGGTACCTGCTGCCTTTAGGAGTGAAAAACAAAGTCGTCCTCATCGTGTGGTCATTTATAGTCCAAGAGGTGTTCAGTGGGGCCAGCGAAACAGCCTGTTCCTCCACGTGTGTGCAGGTAGATGGGGGAGCAGCTCCATGTGAGACCCAGGAATAGGTATAGGCTAAAAGTGGTTTGTAGACAAGTCTCAAGGGTTTCCAAACCATGAAGCTGTTCCCCTGCAATCACAGGCTGAGAGTTGGCTGGATTAACCCCAAAGAGAGAGTTCTTTGCTAAGGATCATCCGAGAGCACCGTATTTATAATTCTAGACCCTACGAGAAATTAATTGCTCTACAGTCTAAGATATGTTTATCTCTTTGCTAGGGTGAGCAAGTGGAGGAGGAGAGAGAAAGGGGAAGAAGTCCTAAATCTGTTTCTGCTAATTCTTGCCATTGGCCGGCATTCCCCCACAGGAGGGACTCAACAGGAAAGATGGGAATGCGGCCAGCTCTGCTTTTGTACCACAGTCTCCTGCTTGTGAAATGGCACTGTCCTTTTCTGGGGAGAAGTGAAAACATTAAAGAGCGTGAGCAGTAACAAGGTTACACAGGTATTTAAGGTAGATGAACCAGTTTGTATAGTAATGATGGCCTGAAGTCAGCTGCATTTACAAACAGCCCACTGTTAGGAAAAGTACTATATATGAGTATATAATAAAAGTAACTGCTAGTTATGACCATGAATCCATCCGTATTAACATGTCTTTCTGCGCCTCGTAGTGCTGTGGCATTCTGCACAGGTATGAGAAGTTAGGGGAAAATGCAGTTTTCTCTCTTGGCTTTGCTGTCTATTATTTTTGTGTTGTTACCAGGCTGTAGCAAACACAGTTGTGTTACAGACACGTTGCAGGAGATGGTGTCTCCAGAGTTTAAGGAAGCAATGCAGACATTGAAAATATCATTATATGTTTGTTTTACATCTGGGCAACTGAACTGAGATACTTCAAGGACCCTACAATGAAGTTAATGAGGTGGTACTTGCATACATAACATACACGCTGTATCCAATGAACTGTTGTAAACCACAAGTGAAGCTCGGTTACTTTTGCTCCTAGTAGGTTCTGGTTTAATTTCTGTTCTTCAGACATACTCTAGAGAAACCTGCACTAGAGTAACTATAATGAAGGAGTTACTCAATGCGGATTGACAGGGCAGGCAACCTGGCACCAGTGCAAATACGGTCTTGTAGTACTGCCACGAATGCCCATGATGTGAACTGTAATGGGTTCAGCTGTGTTGGACAGGCCAAAAATTAATAGAAAGAGACAAACTGGGTTTTTTCTTTAGTAGAGAGCACCTTGCTCGTACTTCGTGTGGAACGTTTCTCAGCAGCCTGGGGTCTTCTCAGCTTGTCTTGAGAGGAAGCTAAGCTGCAGTGGGACCAGGGGTGACACCACCTGCGTGCAGTGAGTGGGAGTCACACAAGCATGATCTCGAGGAAGCAGGGAGGCAAGCCTGCGGTGATACCTGTCCCCTCCTTGCTCCCAGCTAACGGCTGCCGTAAGAATGCAGAGTTGTGAATGGCTTGAATTGCCTCCTGCGGTTGACCAAAGCAGGAACACGGTCAGATGTGTAGTTCCCTTCTTTGGATACCTTTGTTTAACTCACTCTTGGAATCTGGGCCATGTGAATATTTTAGATGAGGAATAGCTTTTTTAAATGTTTCTTCTTTGCTTAGTAAGCAATGTAGATATAATCAGCACACCCACATAGGGAGTGGCAGTCTTGCCAACCAAGTCAGCAAAGAACAGTTTTGAATACTTTAGAGGTACCGCAAGGAACCCCAGGGAAGCGGAACAGACATTCAATGCACCTCTACTCGTGACGAGGTCACACAGAAGGAGAGATCACTGAAAGCTGATTTGTCCCATAAGAAAGGTTGCTTAATCAAGAAAAAATATTGGATGAGGGACTTGGGGGAGTAAGAAATAAAATAAGATTGTTAAAGCTGTCAGGTTTTGCTGACTGAGATACGGATGGCAAATGACAAAACTAATATCCACCAACTAATATGCAACTTTTCCAAAGTGCTCTGAAATTGTAGGGAATTTTCCATTAATGCCCCTGAGCTCTGGACCAGACCTAAGCATTTCTCTGGCAGTAAGAGAGAGGTGCAGTCTCTCCTAGCTTCTGTGCATTCTCACCATGTATTTTGGCAGTGTTTGGCCTCCTCGCTCTGTTATTTCCCAGTGGGCCTGTGCAGATAAAGAGGACAGGATACAAATATGTTTGTTATTTGACAGGCAGTCGAGCAGCTTTGCCTGCAGCATTTGTGTTTGGCTTGGGGTTGCTGAGCTGTATTTCCCAGCTGTAGAAACAGATGCTTTCTGCCCGGCTTATGCCCTAAGCAAGGGTTGTTCCCTTCCCTCCCTGCCCAATAAGTTGCAGTAACCTATGCTACTGCTGTTTTTTCTTGATACGTGTATGGTCACAGCTAGAGAATTATGTGGGAAAAGCAGAGAGTGTGCTGTTTCTCTGGGTGAATTTACAACTGGGAGCAAACACCGGCTTGGCAGCCCTGTTGGCTTCCCTTACGGGTTGATCGGTGCAGGTCTATCCGCACCATCTCAGCCGTGACCTGGGCTGACCTGACCTGGGGTGAGAGAGTCACTCAGTTAAATCCTCTTCAGCCCTTTCGGTGGCCGCTGCAGCGATGGCTGAGGCTGCCAAGTGCCGTCAGTGCAGCGCTGTCCTTCAGGAGGTCTCTTGGGGAGGGGGCTGAGACTACCAAAGACTTGTCAGCATCAGCTGGTAAAAACTTTTAGTTACACAGAATCACAGAATCACTAAGGCTGGAAAAGACCGGTAAGATCACCAAGTCCAACCATCAACCCAACCCCACCATGCCCACTAAACCGTGTCCCGCAGTGCCATGTCCACACATTCCTTGAACACCTCCAGGGATGGTGACTCCACCACCTCCCTGGGCAGCCTCTTCCAATGCATGACCACGTTACCAAGACTTCCAGCTTGGATAAATACTGTTCTCTCTCCGAGACCCAGGCTCCCTTTTTCTCTCCTTTCTGCACACACAGTGGAGGACCAAACCCTGAAATCTTTACCCTCTTCTTACTCTGTGGTGATGCATAACGAATGCCACTGATCCAAACCAAGCCAAACAAAAACGTGCTCTTATTACAAATGACATTATTTACTAGAAACGGGCTAGCAAATAATTTACTGTTTAGTTCCCAGAAATACACTGTTGTCAGCCAAATCAATGTGCTGTTGCACCAAAGCATTTCACCGAAATAAAAGAAAAGAAGGAAGAGGACTCCACGCATGGGCACAGCTCGGTGAGGTTTTCTGAGTGAGGCGTTCAAAAATTTTGCTCCGAGTTGCCTTCCGAACCGGAGCCCTTTCAACCGTTCGTGTAGCTACAGGGATGTGGAGTGCTGAGCAAAGCCAGGCTCAGCGCGGGGCGGTGCGGGAGCCTGGTCTCGGGTAAATGGCAGTGCTTGTTCGTTCTGCCGGCGAGGGAGGGACGAGCACATGGGGGAAGGGAAGCGCAGGCCTCTAAAAAGTCTACGCTTCTGCTATGAGTCAGCCCCAAAGGAATGTTAATTTTAATTTATTTGTTTTGGGTTGAGCTACCAGCGTGTATCGGTGCAGCCAAAACCCCTGGGTCTCCAGGGCGCTGTGCCGGAGGCAGGCTTGGTACCTTGCCAGGGACCGCTTTGGGATGCCCGAGCAGCTGCAGCCGCTCCAGCCCCTCTCGGGGTCCAGGGTAACGGTACATGTCCCAGGCCTCCCCCCAGCTCCTGGGCGCTGTGTCGGAGTGGCTTAGACAGCACTGGTCTTCAGGGGCCCGGGGACAGAGCCCGGCTTTGCCGCTGGGGCTGCAGAAGGGATGCGGAGGAGGATGTCGCGACTGGGCTGGGTTGGCAGTCACTGTATGGCTGTGCAAGGGCAGACTTAATCTCTCTGTCCCTCAGTGCTTGCAAACAGGCTTTTTCTTTCCTTCTTTCCTTCCCTGAATTTCTCTTCCTTGCTGTGGTAACTCTGCAGCTCTCCTCAGGGTGCGGTTTGTAGGAAGGTGCCTGCGCAGAGGACGGCCGTATATTGTTGTTCCTATGCTGTCGTGCTGCGCAGGAGCCTCAGCCGGAGTTTCATTGGGTACATCTTGCTCAACAAGCCCCAGCCTTGTAGCCGGGGGGGTTTGCGTTGGCACTGCAAGTGCCAGAAAGCAAGGGAGAAGCTTTTGCAGATTACAGGTGCCGGGTTTGCATGCTTGCTCTACTCTGCGGTAGGGTAGAGGGGAGACTTCTCTGCCACCTCCATGCGTCACACCCAGCCGTACTAAGCACCATCGAGCCTTTCCTCTCCTGGGTCTGTGTTCCCAGTGACCACATCCAGTACAGTTGTCCTGGAAGTGATGGGGTGCAGGCAGGAGTGCCCAAGCCCAAACCTAGTTTTATTTTGTAAGAAGGGACCTGGAGGGTCATGCAGCCCCTCACCTGGTCTTTAATTTTTTTTTCCCCAAACTTACCAAGCCCCATCTTTGAAGCAGGCAAACCTTTTTGCACTTGGAAAGCAGAGTCTCCCAGAGTTTGGATGTCCGTCCTAATGGTTGGGAGTAATTTTCCTGCCTACGCATAGTGGTGGCTGGCGTCTGCGGGTTTGTTCTGGTGCCAGGGAAAGAGGAGAGGTTATATACCTTCCTCACCTTCCCCCTTGCATGAGAGCAAACTCAACCTGCCAGGTTTTTTTAATAGACACGTAGCAGGGAAGAGTCGTGCGAGCCTGTAGAAGGCATCAAGAGATCTATTTTTTTTTTTTTTTAATTTAAAGCATAGGTGGTTAGCACATGCTGAGGGTCAAGATAGTCTTTCAGCCCTTGCGAGATCAGCCACCCGCTGTGTTTGTTGTGATAGGTTTGCCCCAGCCCGCGTGCTGGAGACTGTTTCTCACTGTTAGTTTGTTAGAGTTTATCATTTAATGTGAATGCAGAAATCCTCAATCGTTGAAGACGCTTGTTCGTTCCCCCTCTCCCTCCCAAATTAAACAAGGCTGAAAAGTAAGACTGTATTTAAGCCTTTTCCCAGTCTTAAATATGGAAATGGCTTGTGTAAGGCAGCTGCGGTATTTTTTTTTTAAATGCAGAGAAGCATGTTTCCTTTTCATTTGTTAATTATAAAAGAAAATTCACCAAGGAGAGTCTCGTTAAACAAGTCTGGCATTGAAGGAGAGAAAGAAAGAAAAGAAAAGAACCTGCCTTCGCTCTGTAGCTGGCTGACCCGGCTCACAGCCATGACCTGAATTTAGTTTCCTTCGGATTTTTGTTTCCACGTTGTCCCTCCATTTTTTTTCCAGACTCGCTAAGAGGCAATGGGGGTTGGAGCATTCGGGCGGTGCTGGATGAGCTGCCACTGCGGGAGGCTGACCTGAAATCGCTGGAACGTCTCATGCAGAGCTTTGACTTGTGTGAGGAACTACAGCTCTTGGTCTAAAACTGTGCCCCCAGAGCGGCTGCTGGGCCAGCTCATGAGTTTTGCTGGGGAACCAACTCAACGGTGAAGGAGTCCTCCTGGTGTGAAGGAGCCCTGGTCCTGTTGGGTTCGGGGAGCCCCGGACGTGGAGAGTTTTCCAGGACTGTTCAAAATGGACTAGCACACAAGAATAAGCCATGCCAGCATCTCTCAGGACGCCAAGCCTGTATTCTGTCACTTTTCGGTTACACTAGCTGCAGGATGCTGAAGTTTCATACCAGGACTTTCACATTTTCATTTTGGCTGCAGGACGTATGCCCAAAGGCTGCTTAATATGCCACCCCTATGGTTTAAACCACGCTGGGGTTTAAAATGCTTCAGTACGCCACGGTGGGAAAGAGAAGCAGCTGCTTGAGAACATTTCTCCATTGCTTTATTGGATAACTGCAGCCACTACATTCAGGCAGGACCATCACTGGCAGCTTTTTCTTGGTCCCAAGGAGCTCCCAAACTCTTGCTCATTAGCACCTCCTGTTATCTGTAGGTTTTAGGAGGTCTGATAGAACCAGGTCGTTATCTTGAGCCTTCTCAGAAGGGTGTCAGCCGAGCACAGGTGGTGAGGACCAAATTTAGCCAAATCATTTCAATATAGTTTTACTCGAAGTTTAGTCCTTCTGTGAATGCAAACGTAGCAGTGCTGTTGGGTTAACTTCCGATTACGTGGGGCCACATTCTCGCGTACTTACCTGTTTTCTGAGTGAACCCATTTTCTTTCATGATTAGTTAATGGGATCATTTAGTGTGTTACCAGTAGTAGTATTATCAGTAGTATTTGGTTTTTATTGGTGCTATTGGTATTACTTAACAGGAGTGAGTAGGAAGTAGAAGTGGGATTTATTCTTCCCACCATCCAAGCAAACAAGAGCACTTCTGAGACATGAATAAGACGTGTTGCAGTGCTATAGGGAGTTTGGTGTATATCAGCACAATATTTAACTACACAGACAGAAGAATCACGGAATCCCAAGCTGATTGAAGTAATAAGGGCTGGTACTGTTGTGACTGAAGTCTAGTTAGGTCCATCATCTGGTTTGCAGCCACGTAGCACCCTTGTTTTATTTAGGGCAAAAGCTGCCAGGGGTGGGGTGGGATGGGTGGAGTGGCGGCTATAGCACAGATCTAGCGTTTTTCAGAAATTTGGATGAGAAGCTCAAAGCTGTATTTATAAGAATTCAACCCCCAAAAGAACAAACTTCTGCAACTGTGGGTTTGATACATCTTTGAACAAGTCACCAGTGTCGTGTAAGCTTGCTAAACGTCTAAGGCAGGGAGATGTTGATTCTTTCTGCTGATACTCTAGGTAGCTAGAGGGAGTAAAACATAAACCGTAGGCTGAAAACAAATAATTCGCAGTGAATCACAAAACGGAATGTGTTTTTGCTTGGCCCAACCTGTCATGCTTGCTAGCCTGTGCTGGGGGACGCGGGAGCTCTGCTGGGATTGCTGGTCGGGCTGCTGGAGCGGCACGCTGGGCTCTGCCCGCTCCGGAGGAGCTCTGCGCCGGCCGGGCACTGCGCTGCCGGCGGGGCTCAAACTGCTGAACGGAAGGGCGCTTTGAACATGGACTTTGTGCCTTCTCGGTAAAAGACAGAGGGCCCGGAACGTTTTTCGTCAGAGACCTTTCTCGGCCACTCCTCCCTCTGCCCATGCAGTCAGGTCGGTGATTCAGGCTAGCGAGAAGGAGCAAAATGAAGGGCTGCGTTGGAAATGTCCACGTCAGCCGGTGCGGCCCTGCGCTGTGCTGACCAGGTGGAGATAGCAGCTCAGGAGCCTCCAAGCAGCAAAGCAGAGGTCTCATGCCCGAGACCATTACCGCTGGCTCTCAGCACAGGTACGGGTTGGCCCCGGCACAGCAGTGCCCTGTCCAGGATGCAGGGGCATGCGTCTGCGTTTGTCAGGCGTTGCTGGTGCGGGTCAAAGTCTCTAAAATATTTTTGTTTTCAGTGGGCTGGAGTCCCAGTGAGCCGGAGAAATTAAAATAAAAGTAGAAAAAACCTTGCAATGGAGGAGAATCACTGCCACAGGTCCCTAAAACATGAGTAAACTCTTTCCCCTTGGCATTTTGAATTCAAGGCTGGCTGCCTTTTGGAGAACATGCTGGAGTGAAATTTCGGTCCAGATGCAGAGTAATTGTGAAACTCCCATTGCATTTATAGTGTGCTTACACTCATGAATCTCAAAGCAGGCTACAGCTAAAGGAAAAAAAAATCCCCAAACCCAAAAGCAGTAAACATCAGCAAACTGCCATTTGCTCTGGGGTATCGTCAAAGTGGAAAAACTTGTTGAATAGAGTGTTACAACTTTTTCTCTGGGCGCTTGCGTTAGCTGGGTGGCGAATACACAGTTGCGTTGATCATTACCAGCCTCAAAGAGATAGCATTTACCTTTCCCAAGGAGAGAGGCTCGTAAAAGCAAGGTATTGCTAATGTGTGCTTAATGCACAGAAGCTGGAGTGCCCAGCCCGTGGAGACTGCGGTAGGCGCTTGGATCACGCTGCTTTTAGCAAGAAGGCGTCAAGCTGCCCGGCATCAACGTGCGCGGGTTGTGTGACGGGGCGGCCGGGTGCAGTGGCAGCGAGGGTGACCGGTGCCTGGGCGGTTTTTCTGTTCAGCCGCTGTCACGGGCCGTGGTGGGAGCGCTGCAAAGCGCTGGAGCACCTCAGGGCATCTTCTGGGAAAAGAGTATCTTTGGGAAGATCACCCCTCTCTGCTGCCCACAGGTGCCAAGGGGCTCCTGTATTCCCTTTGCAAATGAAAGAAGAAACAGAGCATCCCTGAACGAGGTACTGACGTAAACGGGTTCGTGTGTAGTTCCGACATCTGGTCATAACACGGCAGAGACAGTGGGTAGATGTAAGAGGCAGATTTATTGGTGCTCTTACAACAGCCGCATGAAAGAAAAGTGGTAAGAATAGGCGATGAGAGTAGAGGGTGTTCTACTATATTAGCCGTGTGTTACGGAAATTCATTTAGGAGTAGCCTGGCTTTTTACTGGAACAGAGATCTTTTTTTTTTTTTTTTACCTCTTTATAGGCTGGCCATAAGGTAGCAAACCTGCCATGGAGGGAGGTTTGAGCAAAATCCACAAGTTATGGAGGTAATCAATGGTGCAGGATCCAATTAAGAAAAATAATAGCAAAAGGAATATGTTTGGAGATGTAAAATAAATTTTGGTTATGTGACCTATGGGAAAAAAACAAAGGTCGGATCATTTATTTAATTCCTCTACCTTCATGGGATGCTACTAAAAAAAATCTGAAACAGTATCACTGACATCCTAACACACTTTGCTATTCATTTGCAGTAATCTGGTTCTCCCTTTTGCCCCTTAACGACCATGGCCATTAAATTCTGACTGTTGTTGTATCTGAATTGTTCAAAAACATATTTATTTCCTTCCTTCGCTCCATTTGTCTGCCTGTCCCAAAGAGCTGAATGTCAATCACTGCTCGCTCCTGGTAATGCTCCTTTTCCTTCTCACGGTGTCATGTATGCAGCCACTTCCACCGTAGTCCGGATTCATTGCCTTGTTTGTCCGTGGTTTCTTTCCTTTTGGCATCTCCAATCTTTTAACAGGTCTGCTGCGACCAAGATTTAGCAGAGACTAGGACAGGCAACTCTCTGTGTATATGTAACATTTTAATGGTACGCTTACTAATCCTGGGCTCCTTACACCGCGATGGAAAGTGAAATACTGCTAAGCAGTTTAGTATCCCATCTAATGAGGTGAGGGGGTGGCTAAGGGCAGGATGCAGTCAGCCAAGCCCTTACAGCTGGAAGCAAAAAGAAAGACCCAGACTCTTGAGTTTGGGAGAGCTGGTGGGTCCTGCCACCTCGAGAGAGAGACGAGGTTGCCCGTGCCAAGCGTGAAGCTGTAAGCAGAGGTGGAAAGCCAGAACAAGCTGTCACAAACATATTGCTGACAGGATAGAGATAAGCTACATTAATGCCGTGTACTTTGTACTGCCTCGTGCCGCTCCTGCTGCTTTATTCCGATTGTTCCGGGCTGGTTCAGGACTGCCAAGTGGGATGTCCACGGGAAATGCCTGAAAACCAGCTGGGCTGTGATATTTAGTTGAGGAACGGGTGCTGGTGATTGTACAGTGTTTGCTACGTTCCTCTGTCCCATCCTCACTTCCACTACAGGTTTAGGAATGTCATGCTGCCTCTTAAATTTTGTCCGCATCGGATCCTGAAAACTCTGACAGTAATTAGAAAATGACTTCTACTGGTTTATCGCTCACAGTATTTATATGGTGTTTTACGTTCCCTCCTCAAATTTAGTTGGATTCGCGCCAGTTTACCTCTTCCTTTATCTTTGGAAGGGTCTGCTTTGAAGGTACCGCCTTGACCGATTTCCAGTAGAGCGATTCTGGATTTAACGAAGAAGCTATAGGTCATGGTCAATGTCATGGGAATTGCGATGGACTGAAAGTACTGGGAAATTTATTAGCAGATGAGTCTGGGGACTGAAGCCTCTGCTGGGAATGAAAAGCATAAAATTCTTAGGTGAGTAGCGGCGAGGTTTAGTTCATGAAAATGCCATTTGATAGTGGAAACGTAGCCAGCCAAAGCACGGGGCTACCTTCTCTGCTGGTGGACGCGTTGGGCAAGCTGCAAAGCATCGTGTTGTAAGGAGGCAGCAGCACGGAAACCTGCCTCCTGGCTACTCCAAACTGCTCCCTGCTGCAAGTTTCGAGCACTGCTGGAACACCTTTGTATTTGTCCTGACCTGCTTCCCTGTTGATTAAGAAGGAAGACGGCTGTCTGGCAGGGCTCTTTGTTTTAGAGAGGTGGTTGAATACGTTATGGCAAGATTGCCCCATTTTTTTCCTGGATTTTGCTAGCTTCCAGGTTCGCTGCAGCGTTTCCATTAGCATCTTTTGTCACTGGATCTCTCAGCACTAGACAAAGGTCAGATGTCCTTGAGGATTTTATTAGATACATCAAGCAGTCCTTGACATCATGTATCAAAAAGTACTGCGGGACCAGTCAGAGCAGGCAGTTGTTCTCCAGATGACCTGATTTTTCTTCGCTAAGGGATGCTGGGAAATATTCTTTCATTTGCCTCTCTACCAAAATGTCCTTTTTTATGAGCTCCATTTGCTCCCATCTCTTCCACAGGGCATGTGAGCATTTACAGGGTTTGAAAGCAAGACATTTTATTCCACAGCTCCATTACTGCAATGTCACTGGTACCAGTATCCCCTTTTGATCGGACCTAGGCCACAGAATGGCATTGCTGGCTTGCTCTGATCTGTTGGTATGGGTTTAGGTCTTTAGATGGGGAGGAGAAGGGTGGTAATTTTATGTTCTAATTTATTACACTTTCCACGCATCCCCTCAGTTTGGTTTCCTCCAGGATAATTTAATGTTTTCCGGCACTGAAAGAGTTATGAAGCGATCCTTTCTGTAAAGTGGTCACCAAGCCCTAGCTGTAAAGGTTTATTTGTACGTGACTCTTGTCTGCCCTGTTTCTAGGGTTGTGCTCTGGTCCATGGGAGAATCTTGCACGTCTTTTTTGGCTGGGAACGCTCTCAGGAAAATCAGAAAGGTTTTTGTTTGTTTGTGTTTTGCAATCCACTGGCAGTTGTAGCAACATCATTTTCTGAGGTGGTATTGCAGAAGGCTGGAAGGGAGCAACGTCTGCTGGAATGTCTTTCAGGGCAAGTAGGTAGAAAACCAACACACTGCTTGCTTGCAATCCCTGCATTTTCCATGTTTCGTTTTGAATGACTGCTAATTTTCTACATAAATATTTTCTGAGATCCAACAGACAGTATTTCCAAGGCTGTTCACAAGTTGCCTTTGCAATGGTAGAGAGACCTGACTGCGCCACTGTGGTCGTAGGCTTTCCTGTAGGCGCGGGGGCAAAGGTAGCTTTAGTGAAGTATTCTTATTGATGTCTTGTGTCATGTCCCGTTAAATGAATAAATATCTATCCCCAAAGCAGTGAAAAAAGCAGCACTTGTCTATATAAATAACTTTTGTGGGTTGCTTCAGGGATCTTTCTGGATCTGAATGCCTTACGTTGATGTACTCCTTTAAGTATGAACTTACTAAATGTCCTAACCATTGATTGATTTGATCAGATAAAGCAGATCAAATGGGTAAGGTAGTATGGAGATCTGTTTATTTTCATGGTATGTCTACGTGACATTCCTCCACTAGCGTCTTCATTAGCCGCGTTCGGGTGAGCCGTGGGTACAAACAGAATGACTTCAACTGGGAGAGATGTAGGTTAGTAGTCCCCAAGTTCAGTTGCAGTTGTGTTTACTAGCTCCTGGTTTTTACTGTGGAGGCCAGAGGTTTAAACTTACACTGATGAAATTAAAAGTGAAAGTACTGTAGCTTTTCACCAGGACTGCAGTGCCCATGACCTACATTAGCTTCCCTGCTCTCTGCCATCTCTCCACCGACTGCCTGAAAGCCCCAGCAAAGCCCGGAGAAGCCCGTGGTGGGTCCAAGGGGACACCAGGACACCCCACTTTGTCACCTGTTATAACCCCAAGTCTTTGTGTTAAGAAATAGGTATGTTGTCAGTGATACAGATGGATTTAGCAGAGGCTCCCAGTAGAGAAGGAGTTTCTCTGACTACACTGTCCTACGATGAAGACTATTAACAGGGACAGGGATTGGTCATCATTTTGCCGGTAGGCTCCTATGGCTCCTCTGGGGCTAGATTCAATTCTTAGCTCTGGTGACGTAAATCTTGGAGGGGGGTTGTGCAAAAATGGTTGTTGGTTAGGATCAGTGTCAGTAACAGTGAGCTCAGATGCTGGCCCGTCCCTGGGGAGGAGTGGAGGCACTGAAGATGGGGCGACGCAGGCTTCGGCGCAGGATGAACAGCGTCGCCTGGGACGCCAGCCGGGAAGGAGGGTACGATGGGGTTCATCCCGGCAATCCGGCCCGCTGGGCTGCAACTTCCGCGGCTGTCCATGCGAGGTGGAAGCTCAGGGATGGCTGTCGTCACTGCAAGCACACTATCACCTGCCATCTCCACTGGGTGGGTCCCCACTCCAAGCACGGTTTAAAAGTGGAGGAAATCTGGGGCAGAGCCGGAGATGAAGCTGATTTGCTTCCAGTGATAACAAAATTTTGGCAAGCTGGTTTCAAACCCCAACATTTTGGAGGTTGTTTTCATTTTTTTCTGAAGCGCTTTCCATTTGAGGGGTCATTTTCTCTTGTGATGTTGCTTATGTTTGGGATTGTAGCTTATGGGTTTTTAAGGGTTTATGGTTTGTTCCATTAAGCCTATATGAGGCTTACAAAGAACAAGGGAATTCATATACTTCAGAGCTGAGTTTGCCTCTCCTGCTTGAAAAAAGAGGTGGTCCCAGAATTTTAACTTCATTTTCTCACCCTTATGCTTCTCTTGCATTTTCTTACAGAGGGAAAGCAAGAAAAATTTGCTGCTGCTTTTTGTGTCCCTAGCTGCACACGTTTTAGTTTATGGCTAATACTCTGTAACACGTATATTCTACAAGCATGAGTGCAGCAAACTACTGGCAAACACATTTCAACAAAACAAATGCAACCATGAGGGAGGTGCAGGACATGAGCCACCTTCCCCCCTGCCTCCACACTGCCGTGCCCTGGTTTCTTCCCTCTGTAATTTTAGGGCTGTTGTCAGCCCTGCCAACGGCATGACCTGGGAGTGCTTTCCTGCTCCTGGCTCCAAGTCCTTCTCCTCCTCCGTCCTTTTTGGCCAAGTCGAGCTTGGGACAGTTGCCGCAGCAGTCCCTCTGGCAGCCTCCCAGCGCCGTGTTTGTTTCCTTCCTTCCTTCCCATGGATGAAGGAGTTGGGTTGATGATATGGGTACTCTTTGGCAGTAATGACGTGAATTGGGTGATGGGAATGGGATCCCAGAGAAAAGGCAGATGTGGGGGAATAGCAGTCCCGGGATGTGTTCCCGGGGCCCTGACTCCTCTTCCCTTGCTCCTTCCCAACAGGGAGAGGAGTGCCTGGGGAGCTGCTCGGCCTCGGGGTGAGCACAGACCTGTGTGTCCGACAGTACCGGTCACGAGGAGGCTGAAATGGTCTTTTGTGAGGCAGGCTTTAGAAATTAAGGGATCAGATGATTGGTATGAGATACGTCCCTGTTTACTCTCTGACAGCCCATTACGTCAAAGAGCATCATCAGTGAGTCACCTACCTGTGTTTGTGACTGTCGTCCTTGCTGCTCTAAATATAAATGTCAAAGGATATAGAGCTGTAGGAATAAATCAGGCTGTGTTGGCATGTGTGTATCAGACAGGTCTTCCTCTTCTGCATGTCCTTCTCTCTCCGTTATTAAGGCTGGTATGGTCAATGGGAAACAGCTGCAGAAACTCAAATCAAAGCCAGGAGTACAGGTTATATTTTCATACGCAGATCTGGCATATCCACACATTGGGTCTTTTCTTGCTGGTTCTGTCAAAATTCTATCTGGGAAGAGAGAGAGAAAGGTTTGCTTTGACAGCATTTCTGAGGTAGAAACACTGAGAGACTCAGAAGCGTTTTCACACCCTTTTTTCTACATACAGAATGTGTGATTTTTAAATAAGCACTAGAGAGGGAGTAACTTTGCCAAGGCTACCAGCCACTGCTTGTGAGCTGTGGACACCAGTATGCTGCGTGATTTACACTGGTTCGGATGAAAGCACTTCAATTAGACTCTCAAGTTAGGAGTTTCTATTATAAACACAAGTGGCGGTTGTTGTTTTCTGTTGAAAGCTGGGAGAGACCGGTAAGAAAAGTCCCTTATCTTTCATCTTACTGAGCATCCTTTTTTTTTTTCCCAGTAAAATCTATTTTTTTAAGTCAATAAAATGGTGATGAAGAAGGGCAAAAGAAAAACACTGGGAGCCTGAAATTGCCTGTTTACTTGCCAGAACCACTCTGCTCTGGCAACTGCAGTGGGTTTTTTTTTTTAACCTGTTCTGTTCCCTTTACAGCATATGAAGAACTGGTAATGAATTGAAGAATGAGCTCTGCCTGTGTGAAGTAAATACATCTTGATAAAAAAAAAAGTTTTTAAATCCTATAGCATGTAAATACAGGGGGCTAACAATGCTTCACTTTACTATTCCCATACTGAATGCTGTTATGAGGATAATACTGTATTACATGATAGAGGATGGTTAAAAGATCTATGATAAGGTTGTCCTTTGTGCATTTCTGTAAGGATTTTCCATAATGATTAAAGAAAATCCTATGGAAATACTAAATTTCATAGCACATATCTATATCTCTGTCAGTTTACTCATTAACATCCGAGAACTCTACGATAATGACTCAGGCTGCTATTTTCAGGGGAAAAAATGACAACAGTGCATCAGGGCTGAAACCACCTCCTTCAGCGGCACTGCAATATTCAGGGCTATTTCTCTTTGCATCAGAGACGCCGGGATGTCTCGCGCTGCTGCACGTGAGGCTCACCCTCAGGCTTTGGCCCCTTATTTTAGAATGCTGTGGTAATTCTTCAAGTATTTCGTAAATAACGTACTTCTGCAGGAGTCAGGATTGCTTGCTCCTCAGCCGTCCGTTTACCGTTGCTTTCCTCTTTGGATTATTTGCTGCCCCTTTCCGTGTTGTGTTCTCCTGCCTGAGGCTGGGTGGCTCATCTCTCCCGGTCGCTCCTTGGTGCCTGAGTGGGCTTTCCTGGGTGGGACTCCCTGGCTGTGGATGAGGAGAAGCTTTGCTCCTGGGGGGGTGGATTTCCTCTGTCTTCCTTCGTCAGCCTCCCTCTTCTCGGTTATACTTCTTTTCCTTGTCTTCTTTCCTGTCTCCGTTCCTCTGCCGTAGGGCAGACCTAATACAAGATTTCAGCTTCTAAAAAGCACATCAGTGCCCAGACCTTCACCCATCCTCGATAAAACACATCACTTGCCTATGGTTTCCACAGTGCAGAGGGACAAGCAGCGCCCACGGGCTGTGTGTGGTCCAGGGACTGATAATAGAATCACAGAATCACACAGAATCACTAAGGTTGGAAAAGACCTGTAAGATCAAGTCCAACCGTCAGCTAACCCCACCATGCCCACTAAACCATGTCCCGCAGTGCCACGTCCACACGTCCCTTGAACACCTCCAGGGATGGTGACTCCACCACCTCCCTGGGCAGCTTATTCCAGTGTCTCACCACTCTCTCAGTAAAGAAATTTTTCCTAATATCCAGCCTGAACCTCCCCTGGCGCAACTTGAGGCCATTTCCTCTTGTCCTGTCGCTGTCACTTGGGAGAAGAAACCAACACCCACCTCTCTGCAACCTCCTTTCAGGTAATTGTAGAGAGTGATGAGGTCTCCCCTCAGCCTCCTCTTCTCCAGACTGAACAACCCCAGCTCCCTCAGCCGCTCCTCATCAGACTTGTGTTCCAGACCCCTCACCAGCTTCATCGCCCTTCTCTGGACATGCTCCAGCACCTCAGTGTCCTTCTTGTAGTGAGGGGCCCAAAACTGAACACAGCATTTGAGGTGCGGCCTCACCAGCGCCGAGTACAGGGGCACGATCCCCTCCCTGGTCCTGCTGGCCACACCATTTCTGATACAGGCCAGGATGGCGTTGGCCTTCTTGGCCACCTGGGCACACTGCCAGCTCATCTTCAGCCGGCTGTCGACCAACACCCCCAGGTCCTTTTCTGTGGGGGAACTTTCCAGCCACTCGTCCCCAAGCCTGTAGTGTTGCACGGGGTTGTTGTGACCCAAGTGCAGGACCCGGCACTTGGCCTTGTTCAACCTCATACAGTTGGCCTGGGCCCATCGATCCAGCCTGTCCAGACCCCTCTGCAGGGAGGAATACCACCTGTCCCTGTTGTAGGATTTCTGCAGAAGAGTGACCGATCTCTGCGTTCAGCATGGGTAGCTTGAGGCCCTTGGTGTGCCCATGGGTGCAAGAAGCGTCCCTCCGGGGCCTTCAGCAGAGAAAGGACTTCAAGCCACCTTCCCTTCCATGCCGTCCCAGCTTCACGTCCGTCTCTTGGCTGCCAGCTCCCCTCATTTGCTGCCATGCTTCCCACTCATCCTTTCTCTTCCGTACCACCCATCGTGTCAGCTGCCTCTGCCTGTCCCCTTGCCTCGCGATACGGCCACCTCCGGGCTAGCGTCCTGCAAGATCTGCCTCACGTCTTCAGCCTGTAGCCCCAAACTCTTGCCTCCCTTTCTTGTGGTAACCCCCCCTAGCCCAAGCAGAGCATTTTATAGGTTCTCCAGAAAATTCCCCTGCTTCTGGCAGCTTTCGAGGGGGAAACATGGAGTTGTATTCCGTAGAGGGAGTACTTAGTCCCTGAAGTCTGAAAATGTAGGAAGGTGGGAGACAACTGTGAGAAACAGAAATGCCAGAAAAATGTGGAGGATTTGGCAGCCCTGTCTTTATGCCTACTGTGTTATCCTGCAGAACAGGCTTGAAGACAAACATACGAATGTGGTAACGTTGATGTTATTGGATGCGAGTCTGCTACTGGGTTACTTTGGGGGATTTTTAATTTTTTTTAGTTTCAAGGTTAATTTTTTTGTCGTCGTTCTGCTCTATTTAGTTTCTCTTCAGATAATAGTAATGAAAAGTTACAGTGCTCCAGGACAACTCCAAAACTCTGTCTTTAAAAACGCTCGTTTGATATTAGCCTCCTTTGGCTAAAATCGTATCAGATGTAATTGAATGCTGTCGGATTGCCGTTGCTTCGTGTCACCAGCCCAGGAACCAGACTGTAGTCATGAACCTTTCAGGAAAATCCATCATAAAAACACCGGTAGGAAGCTGGTTAATACCAGTCTAACGCAGTTAAACAGATTATCTTAAGAGTACATACCGCTGCAACCCCTTTATATCGCCTGGACTACCCAGTCCTTTTAACCATTACTGTGCTGCAAAGAGGGGAAAATTCAAAATCCTTTGGATGCAAAAAGCTATCAAAAGTTGTCAGCAGGTGTCAAAACAGAGAGATGATTTCAAAATCAACCTAATTGTTATTCAGTATTGTGCTTACCTCTAACAGGAGATAACACTACTGCGTCCCTCCTTGCCTGAAACTGCTTACAGCTGCTCTCCGCAGTTCACATCATGCGTGCAGTCATCTTCTCGTGCCTGCCACCGCCAATACCGAGCTGTATACTGCGGGAATAGCATTTGCCATCGTTGCAAATGTTGCTGAACTCATTGCAAAGCTGTTAAAAGTGACCTAAAATTTGTCTGTTCTAATTAGTGTAACGTAGCTACTGCCCTCGATAGACTGACTGAACTCACAAAAAATAGTTTCAGTGGTAAGAAGCAAAACAAAATGTGATTTGGTGTAAATATAGAGTATCTTGCCTAGGAAGAAGGGAGGCAAACAGAGCACGGACCTGAGCTGCTAACTCATTCAGACTGGTCTGTTTTTCTTGAATTGGAACAGAAATCGAACCATTACTTTGAAGTCTTGGCTGTATTTGATCCAGAACTGAACTGCTTCCCGTGAAGTACCTCTAGCTACTGCTCTTAAATCCTGACCTCCTCCCGTGCCAGCCCGCGTAACCCGCGTCCTGTTGGCAGCTGCGTGGCCGCAGGCTTTTCCCCTGCAGCGAGACGTCATCCTGCGCTGCTCTCGGTTGCGTTGGAGCTCCGTGCATGGCCCAGCACAAGGCAGACCTTTGCTGCCTCTGGCGTGAGGGGCTCCCACCGCAGTGCCGTGAGGTGGGGGCTTTGCACCTCCCTCCTGGCGTGGGGCTGCAGGGTCCCTTCTGCGGGGCCGCTGCACACGACCTGGCTCGAGCGGCCGTATGCATGTGTGCATATCACCATACCTCGTCATGTGTGTTGCTGCCTGTCTGCGCTGCGCGCTGTAAGCCCAGACTTTTCTGCCATCGAAGGGGCAGAAGCATGCCGAGCGGACCTCTCTCCTGATGCCCTGGGGCAGCCAGGACAGCACTGCAGACTGCGTCACACTCCCTCTGCCTTCCCTCGCCCATGCCCAGGTTGGCGACAGGCTGCTCGGCACACCGCGGCGGAAGAGGCTGCAGAGGGAAGGAGATGGAACGCAGTCCCACCTCACACTGGGAGCCTGCTCCTGTCCCGTAACCCATAAATCTTGTCTTAACAGTTAGGCGGTTCGGTATGAACCAGTTGGAGGTGGTTCATCACTACCCAAACTGGTTAACAAATATTTACTGACCTCCAGCCAAGCTAAACTGCAATCATGCTATCAAATGTGGTAATTCTGCCCCTTCCCTGACTGCGGAATTCAAGACCATAGAAGTGAAAATGAATGCTTTTTCCTTTATTATGAGATGAATAAGGGCCGAGGCTTTGTGGTTTTCAAAACACGGTTGTGATATACATTGCCATGGCAATTAGACCATCTCAATGCGCGAGCTGAGAGGGCGCTGGCTCTGTGGTCATCCTGGTCTTCCTGGGGCTTGTTGCCAGCGCGGATGCTAAGGCTCGCCCAGGGGACCGCAGGCACCGGGTCCTCCCTTCTCAGTGCAGAGCACCAGTTGGATTTTCATGCAGTTACCCGTGTTTTACAACTCAGAGCTATGAACTTGTCAAAAGAAACAGAGGAATTTCTAAGTGGGCAGAAAATGGCGTGCTGCTGCACGCATGCTGATACGCCTCTGTCTCTTTGGACTTTGCTTTTACTTAGCTTTCAAAGTCGTATAAAACTCGTTTATCTCCAGTGAAGGCTGCATGTGCTTTCTTACTTCCAATCAGATGTTCTGCTACAGCTTTGCTTAGTTTTCATGGACCTCATGGGAAGACCCTTGTCCATCGAGGAGCTCGTGATCCATGGACCAGTTGCCTTGAGCAGGTGCAGATGTGCGCTGTGCCGTGCCGTCCTGTGCTGCACGTATTGCTTGGTCCTGATATTGCTTGGCCGTCAGGACCGTGCTGTGCTGCCCATATCCCTTGCCATGGGGTACCCTCAGCCAGCTAATCATAATGGAAGAGCCTGGAGGTGGCACCTACTTGGCACCTGTAGTGACACCACAAGCACGTCCTTGTCTTTATCTTGAGGTGAAGCAATGTACTTCCATGTAAACGTCCAACTGAAAATCCTATAAAAACTCTATAAAGACCACAGTGCGGGTGAGCCTCACCCCCGATGGGAGGTCTGGGCAGCGTGCCATGCCCTGATCGCAGGTCTGTCTGACGCTGCGTCATCTCGGCGTTCCAGCATCAGAAGGAACGTAAGGTCTTGTAGCTTGCTGCTGCCTTTTCTGGGACATTAAAGAAGTAGTTACCTTTCTCAAGAGTGTTTGTGTTTCTTTTTTGGGGTCCAAAAAGAACCAACACCTCTTAGTGCAAAGCCATAGTCCACTGATATTTGTGAATATAATGATAGATTTTGTAGAGAAAAATCAGTTCCTAAATATACGCCCATCCAGTTAGGCCACCATTAATGCTGTACATTATTAAGTCTTAGCCAGTGTAATATTGTGTTGTGTGGGAAGGAATCCCAGGCTGAATCTATTTTTGACCTCTAATGGTTGATTTACAATGAGTTACAGTAGCAGAGTTCAAATGTTTGCTGATTATTGCTGAGCTGGACTACTATCAGGCAGTTTTAAAAATAAAACTTGCAGTTCTAAGAGGATCATTGAAGTTCCTTAACAGAGCCCTGCTTGACCTTTCAGCAAATTCACTGGGTTTCCTGACCCGGCCCTCCAAGGCAGGGCTTGCGCAGGGCTATTGACCTCTCCTTGCTGGTTCTCCACTTTTCACGAGGCTCTTCATGTTGTGTTGCAGTGCTCAAGATCTTTAAGTGTCTTCTTGGAGGAGACAATGGGAAACTAAATTGCCAAGTAGCAAGGAGCCTGCAGGAAACAAAAATCGATATGAAAAAGATAGATGAGCCCCAAAACGTCACCAGCTGGTTCGAGTATCAACCCTGTTGTGCCTGCAGAAGTGTGTCTGGGCTCTGCCATGTCTATTCTGTTCCTCACGGAAGTTCAGTCTTCAGAAACTGGGGAAGAATGGGAGCTAAATTTGGCTGTCCTTTCTCAGAGCTTCCCCAGGGTCGGTTTTGCCTGCTCCTGTGTGCCGGCGTGTAGGTTCCTACGCTGACAATAACCTCGGCGGGGCTGCAGGAGCGTCTTCCTTTCAAGGAAATGCACAAGCCATTGGCAGTTATGTCCAGATGTGACTCTGCTGTGTATCTAATACTAATTAAATACTTGACAGGTGTTTTTTGGTTTTGTTTTGCAGGAAGAAATCATTCCTATTTTCAGCTCTGTATGCTGCCTTTATATTTGGTGGTCGGCACCTAATGAACAAACGAGCAAAATTTGAACTGAGGAAACCACTAGTGCTCTGGTCCCTGAGCCTTGCCGTCTTCAGGTAGGCATTTCTTCACACCAGCTGCCTTTGACAGTAGTCCACAAAGAGGGTTTGGGGTTCTTCACATATAACAGCACTGCTAACGCGACAGCGAGTTCACCCAGAAATGGCATTTCTTTAGTTCTGCTATTCAGGGTTATGTCCTGATCCACTCCTCACCATTGAAACGATCCCCTTTGAGTCGCCAGATCATGCGGCGTTTGAAGAGGAGAGAAGTCAATAACCCTCTTGAAGAAGAAAGGTGAAAATAGTGAGGACACGAGAAAAAGCGCTTATCGGTGCAATAAATTTACCATGCAAGCTACAAATGAAAATAAACACATTAAGATGTTAGTCTTGTTCTCACTTGCTAGTTAGTGCTACATTTATATGGGTGCATATACGAAATATTTAGTCAAGACTCTGATCTCCGTTACCATGAGGTAAACCTGAAGTCACTGCTTTGATGACAAGTATATTAGGCCGCTGTAACTGAAATCAGAATCTGGCTTCTGGTTATTCCAGCGCAAAGAGCTTGTGAATGTAGCAAAAGGGCAGCTCTACAGGGAAAGGCTATTTTTTAGTGATGCACATCTCTCTAGCTGTGCGTTGACTCTGCATCATCGAGGACGGGGAAAATCAGGTTCAGGTTCTTGATAGCTGCTGAAGTCAGGACTAAAACTGACCAACCTGAATTCCACTTTATCTGCTTAATGTGCTGGTTTTTAAATGAGGCTGAAGATAAACGAATGAATGAACAAATGCTTATAAAAATAGCCCTTACAAACACACAAACTTTTGGTACAATTTACTAGTAACAGTACACAGAAGACCTGAGGATTATCCTTCCTTTCAGTGCCTATTGGGAGTGTGAGTTATGTCACTCAACAGCATAGGAACCTTTTGCAAACCATTATCAAACACTGATACCTGTATCTTTTTCTACTATCAATATACTGATTAGTGATTATATCAGTTCACAAGTACATAAAACAGGTTTGCTTACTGAGCAGCTGTGAATGGGGCGTGATTTTTCACAGGGTGGGAATAGTTTGAGCTGAGAGTTTCTACAGAGTAAAACAAAGCAGGAATGGAGAAGTTTCCTTTCTTTTGTGGCCTTTCCTTTAGTCCTCCAAAATTGTTCTATCACATTGACACTTTCTAAAACTCTGGCAGGGGAAAATAAATTGTATTTCTAAGTTGTCTGATCCAGCTGGGACATGCTAACAGAAGAACTTTGTGTTGGCTTGATTTTAATAGATCATTGATACCTTTAAAAAAAAATACCCTAGTGCAGGCAAAACTTTGAGCAGTCTGGATAACTTTGAGAGCAAGTTCTAACACTGGTGAAAATTTGTAATTTTCATCTGGCTGCATTTGGTGCTGTACTTTTGGCTCTGCGTCTAACACAGTATTGCTGTTAGGGCCCTGTAAGTGATTATCGTCATTTGTTCCAGAAGCGGCTGAATTTCAGCAGCTGTAGAACTGGCTGCTAGATGGCATGTCATTTGTGGATCAGTTTATAAAGTAATTTGTAGCCAGCGGGATCCCAAAATGCATATTCCAATTACATTTTCTTATTGAATGTAGACACTAGAAATGAGCTGACTTGCGCAAAGCATTTGTAGTTTAATTCCCAATCCGAGGGAGGGAAGCATGATTTCAGAACCGTCCTCTGCAGAAGGTGTCTAGGATGAATTTTAAAATCACATTATTTTGAGCTGGGTCTGTGGCTGACGTTCACAGTGTGGAGCTTTTAAGCGATTTCACTAATGAATTTCCTCCCAAAATCATACACGATGCACCGATCGACGAATAGCAAGACTATACGCTACACTGTGAAAGCGCTGTCTAGATGGACTTGGAAATCAACAGGCTCGTTACTTGTTAATTGGAGTTTCCCATCGTAATCATGTGAAACAGCTCCATCAGCTCTGACAGGGGCGAGTGTTCCCCGAGCGCTGCGGGACTCACCCTTCCTCCGCACGTCGGGAAAGGAGACAGCAGGGTGGAGAGGGGAGGGATGAAGAGGAGTGCGAGATGTTAGGACTAGATGGAAGCGTTGAGTGGTTAAGCTGCTGGGTTTGGTAGTGGGGACCAGCTGATTATGAAAATTATATGGCTGTGCTTAGAAAGCTTTGATCTTCTGAAGCACTGGGTAGTATGCAGGAGAGTGAAGTAGGGAAGGGGAAAAAACGACCCAAAATGTTTCCAGTAAGGCAGAGCATGAAACCTCTGTAGCTTCCATAGTAACACACAATCCCATACAAAACCAACCCAAACACAAAACCCCTTGACTTACCGCTTGAAAAACAGAGGAAATGCAGAATATTCATTAAAACCCGAGACGAAGAGTTATAAAAAGTGTTAGTTGGAACATCCATTTCGCGGTGTTTCACCACCGCTGCCCTTTCTAGGGCCATGGGTCACTCCCAGCCTTATTGACTCTTTTAGCAAGCTGCACTAGACTTTGAATCCTGTGAACTTTCCAAGCAACTTGGATCTTTTTTCTGGCTTTTTGCGTAACTAGGTGTTTTGTTTACATATGCTTGGCATGAAGGACATTTCTGCTTCCTCTGAAGGACAGTTCAGATAGATTTAGATGCCAATGCTCTGCCTGTGGACTTACTATGGACCCAGGAAAATGCTCCTTAACTTTAAAGACACTTCCTCTTTGGCTTTCTGGGATGCTGAAATGCCATGACTTTTACGATAGCTTGCAGAAATTCTAAGAAGTAATGTATTTGTCTGCCATGAGTGGTTGTTCTCAGGAAGAAAAACCTGCCTGGAGAGCCCTCAGTGTTCTGCCTCAAGGTCAGCGTGAGGCTTTTTTCCAGTGTCCTTGTTTATCTCCCTTCTAGCACTCCTACCATTTCACCTGCTTCAAATATCCTCAGAAATAGTAACACTTAGCAGAGGCTGGAAAGATGTGTTTAGGGCTTAAAAAAAAAAGGAAATTGCCTGCCAGGCAATGACATGGTCCTTCTTCAGAATGTATCCCGTACGTCTCGCTCTTGCCAAGATCATTTAAATGTGGTAGCAGCTACAGTAGGAAACTTGCCACGCTTATAAATAAACAAAACAACTACACCACCCTGCCGAGCTTGCTGAGCATTCAGGAGCTCGGTCAAGAGTGAGTTTTGTGTCAACACTGGCAGCCAGCAGGATTTCTGAGGCAGAAAAGCAGCTTTATTTCCCTTTGGAAGCATTGACTAGTTTTGAACATTCTTGTCTCTGGAATAAGGTTACCACTTCTCAGTGAAAACTTCTGTAGGAGCAATGACAGTAAATCTTGCTTTTCACTTGGAAACCACTGTGAAAACATCATCTTCTGAAATCTTTTGCTGAGAAATTAGTTCGGGATATTTTTCTTGGGTTGTTGGGTTGTTTTTTTTTTCTCTGTAGCAGGTTTGTTGACTTGTTTCAAGCATTGAAGACTTATTGCTGTCTGAAATGTTTTCAGTCTTTTATTTTGTTTTGTTTTCTACACTTATAAGTGTTTTCGTCCAGCCCGGTTATGTACTGAGGTCCTGGGGGAGCAGCTCTGTGCTGCTCCGTGTCAACGGGAACCTGCTGTTAGGAAGCTGACACAAAAGTTCATTTTTCAGTCTCCTAAGACCCCAAGGAAACTGTTCCTGATTCACCTACACATCAAAGTGAGTCAGCCCTGTATTTCTGAATATTTCCTGGGGTTAAAAATATGCAGAAACACATCGAACCTGAGTTGCTGGTTTTCTATTCATGCCACTTTGAACATAAAGTTAGGGTCGTTCATTGAATTTTTTACTTGGAGTGTATCAAAAGTGTCATGCTGGCATCTCTAGGAAGCAGCAAAGCTGAGACCAGGACTCTCACAGAAGGATAGGAAGTCATTAATTCATGGTTTCATTGCATCTCAGCTGGATTTTTGTAATTCCTTTTATAGGCCGTAGAGTCTGTGTATGGGTAGCATCGCTATCAAGGAGCTTAAACATGTATTTGATCGCCTCGTCTTCATGCAAGACGGCAGTATGGCACCATTTTCACTTGCTCTCCATCTTTAAGGGGCTGCCAACAGAAGTCTCAGGGTCCAGGCACTAACTCATCATAGTAAAACGTTGTCTTCCCTAGGGAATACCGTCACGTCAATACAGGAGGCGAAGCAGCTAAAACATCCAACATGACGCAACCATTTGTAGGCAGAGGCTGAGCCTGACCATGACTGGTGCAGTGAGAGGAGGGATTTCTCTTTATCTGGCCAAACCACACAACCATAATGCTATTATCATCACCTGAGATCACTTAGATTCTAATCCAAATTCAGCCATGCTTTGTAGCAGTGGTGGAAATCAGTTGATGTCGATACAGGGTTTCCAAATGTCTTTCTTCCTGGGAAACGCTTTCTCTCAAAGTAGTAGAAATGGTATCAAACGTAGCTGAAAGGTCACTAGCTGCTTGCCACAAAGCTAACCGGAGCCTCAAAAGCGAAGTATCCCAACAGCAACAGGTCTTATATTTGAAAGACAAAACCAAAAAGGCTCGCTGGAGGAAGGTGACTCGCTTTGCTTTTATGAGATGGCTGTAATTGATTTGTTATTTGCAAGCACAGCAGCATTTTATAGAAAGGTTTGCCGAGAGCTCCTGACAAGGCAGTCCGGAACGCGTCTTCATGTGAGGAACTCAGTCCTAAGCTGAACTGAATGGAAAAGACTAAACATAAGTTTAAAGAAAGGATTTCAATTGCTTGGATTTGTGACTCTGAAATACATTCTAGTTATCATGCTTATAAGTAGGAAAATTGATGAAAAACTATTCAAGTTTATGTCCTATCTCAAGGACTGCCATTCACAGATACTTGTCATGGAGATTAAAACACAACTTAATTTCATATGTTGCTGAGCAACCCATCAAAATCTTAAAATACTCTGACATTTTATAAAGGTCCTGACAGTATATTCAAAGAGAAAATGAATTACTGAAAAGAGCAATATTTGGCAAATAACATTAGAATTAATAAGCAGCATTTAAGGTGAATTAATAATCTTCTCTCTTACAAGTTTAAAAGCAAGTGAATTCCATGTGAAACATTCTCTATATTTGGAAAGCATTAATGCATATTCTCAGTAGGACATTTCTCAGAACCCAAATCAGTAAAATGCTTAATATATACCTACCTAACAATTGATTTCTATAGGACCACGTTCATCTTCAGGTACTTACCTGATTTTCTTATACAACGGATACTGGAAACATCTTTTTAATTCCCATTTTGGAGCAAAAGTTGAAAGTTGGGTGAACGGTAGGAATTCAAAATGCTTGGATAGAAGACAAAAAATCCCTTGGATGAGAATTAACGGTTTAAGAAGAAGATTATCTTTTCTGTAAGTTGCACTGTAATCCCAGTAGGGAAATACAAACGGTGCTATGTAGGGTGAATTCATACGTTGCAAAACAAATGCTAGCTGGCATAAAAAAAATGGTGTAGGGGTGATAAAAATATATAGGCTACGAGCAATAAAGTACTGTCAAGAAGATGTATCTCCAGTATGTACCTTATTTATTCTAAGTAAGAAGAGCATCCCATGACAAATACTTTTATTCCCAGAACTGTAATTGATGCCACGTGACAAAATGCTGTGCCCATCCTCTTCTGAAACCTCACCTCATCAGTCACTCTGCTGTTACTGCTATGGGCTCTCTTGTGTCCATCAAAGTCATTTTGACTGTAAACTGGTTTTACTGTTTTCACCTAATCAGGCCTAATTAAAAGTAAACCAAGCATTCACTGTGAGACTGGCTGATGCTACTTTAGAGGAGATACGGATAGGACGGGCTAAAAATTTCTATGAAAATCTCTTTTTCAGTGCTAAGCTGGGCCTTTCTTTAAAAACTTCTCCTTTTTTTCTCTGCTTGCTTGCTGGTTTGCCTTTATTGCTGGAAAACGGAACATCTTAGCAAAGTGAATTCAATACATTATTTGGAAAGCAGCTGTTGCGCTCGTTTTGCCCCTGTTCCCTCCCCACTCTCGCAGTCAATGAGAGCGTTGACACTCAGTTTGTCACCTTGAATTATACCTTTCTCATGAGATCACCCTGTCCCAGCCCACGGGAGCCCTCCCAGGCCACCACTCAGCATGAAAGTCCTACTCAAAGCAGAGCCCCCGGGGGGTGAGACTTTTCCTCTCCATCTTAAATGGGGAGCAGACTGACGAGTGCGTTTGAGGAATAAGGAACATCTGTCTGGTGGCTTAAGGAGGGAACTGTACTAGAGAGAAAGTGGGTAATTCATTCAAAAGAAATCAAACCTCCCATCTGTCCCCCTGCGGTGGCACTTCTGCATTTTACTGAGCCTCCGTACTTGGTTCCTGGGCCTGGTAAAAGGTCCTCCCCCATGCAGAAATCCCTGGGGAACAGAAATCTCCATGCGTTTTCTTCTGATTAAGTCCCCAACAGCTTGTGCTTGTTGGAGACAGTGGGAATAAAACACTGGGAGGCGTTAACTTGCATGACCCATCAAATCCAACATTGCATCTGCGGACGAGCGTGTTAATGAACGCTGCCAAACCGAGCAGTGTTCACACGCAGGGCGTCAAGCCGTGGTTTAGCAAAGTCATCATTTTGCGATGAGTTTAACTTCTTCTAAACAAACGCGCGTCCCCGTGCCTGTACCATTCAGCATCTTTCCTAGGTTGCTGAGTAAATAAAATGTATTTATTATTTACCAGCTGTAGGCGAATCCCTGAAATCTGAACTTCTCTAGACGCTTGCAGGAGTGCTGCCCCCGGGAGGACCGAGTGGAAAAGGAAGATCGATGGCTCCAGGCCTGTAACTGCCATTAAATTTATGGATCTGAGCAGCTCATTACAGCTGTATTACAACCTTTAGCTTCTTTAAGCCTTCTTTATTCTGTCAAACCCTAGTCTTTTCCTGTAACTTAGTTTTTGCTTGCTTTGTTATCTGCCTGTTTTACAGCTTTAGTGATGGCTAGCTCCATTAGTTGGCTTGATTCTCTGCTAAATCTTTTACTTTATTACTTTTTGGCTTTATTTGCCTAGGATAATTTCAAACTCCTGAATACATACATTTCAATGCTACACATGACAGTTACTCTACCAACTCGATACGTTTGATCCTGTAAGTATCTTTAATTTATCCTGCAGAAATAGATAGGCCACTTTTTTCGGATTATCGTTTAAATCACTGCAATATTACAGTTATTCTAAAATTTTCTTGAGATAATGTTGGATGCTGAGAATAATTTCAGTAACGACACAGGAATGAGTGCAAATGCCCCTGAAGCATTCATTAAGGATTGCTTAAGAGGTGCACTGTGTTTATGAATCCTCATGGGCTGCTTTAGAAATCCTGAGATGGATTCCTTAATTCTTATGAGATTTCGCACCAAACACAGGGCTTAAGTTGAAAATGGATTTATTCTTTTTTCTTTTTAGTAATTTCGCCACAGCACAAACGTGCTGAAATAAATATCTAAGAACTAGGAAATGATTCTTGGCAGAAAAACATCTCACCGAGTATACAGCCTTCACAGGGTGCCAGGGATCTTCAGCTGCAACAAAAGTCCAGTTATTATTTAGCGATGGGAGAGTGAGTTATTGCTCGAGAAATAACAGCTTTCATCAAGAAATACTGCTCCTGCAAGCTCCTGCTCTCCATGTGCCGGATAATCAGGGAGCAGCGTCAGGTAACAGCACATTGAGGAGGGCAAGACCGGATGATAGGTAATTACTATTGATTAGCTTGTAACTGACTCTTTGGAAGTCAGATGAGATGCAGGGATGCGTGGGTAGAGCTGAAAAATGATTTTTCATACGTTGAAAGAAAACAGCTACATGTTTTTCAGCAGTGTATGGTTACACGGGTGTCCCTGTAAGCAACTTACGCTATTCTCTCATGTTCCTCGGGTAATGATTGCGTGCAATTGCCCTTCAGCCTGACCATTGCTCCTTCTTTATCTCCACCAAAACCCGATGGGCCTTGCATAGCCACCGACTGCTCTGCGTAAGACTCTCTATGCGAGTATAACCCTTTTTACCCCCACCAATTATCTTCTTCTCTGTTGCAAAGACTACTTGTAGGAATCTAGCCCTGGCATTTGTTTATCTGCTATGCTTTATAGGCGGTGCAGCTTCTTCCGCCGGCTGACGGAGCTTTGCTTTATTGATTATTTTTGTACCCTGCTCCTCAGGATTGTCTGAATCTAGCTAATCCCAGTCATAAAGAAGGCGGGTCTGGGGGATCAAATTGCGTTTCCTGGAGAGGGAATTCAGGCTCCGTGAGGAGGGACTGGAAGACGGTAGCTGTGGTAGATCGATTTTTATCCACACATATAAATAAGCCTTCCGAGTAGTAGTTGCAGCAATTGGCAGAAGTGTTGAGCTTGCTGCTTTAGCAAGGGAGAATCAGGTGGATTTTACTCTGCTGTGGTGTTAATGTGATTAAAATCTCCAGATGACAGTGTCCATTGATCCGGAGCCCTGCAGAGATGTCACTGTTTGGATATCCTTAATGAGGTCCCCGGAGAGGGGAGGAAATAAGTTAAGCCTGGTTTTCTTTCCAGTTTTGTCAATAAAAAGGACAAAGAAATGGTTTTGGGAGCCAGGTGAGTTGTGATTAGGAAATCTGCCGATGAGAGGGAAGGGCTGAAGGGAGTGGCTCCACGTAGAGGGATTTATTGCTGAGGAGAAAAAAAAAGACTGATGCAAGGAGCACAGTATTTGCCCTCACTTGAAAACCTGAGAGCAAGCTGTCACTTTTATATACCTCCTTTCCCTCCCCAAAATTTATCACACGGGAAAGTAATAATCACCCAGGCACGTACGCATATGCTTATGGGTATATAAATCTGCACAAAAGATATATTATTTCTTAGAGCCATGTAAAATATTTGCACAATTTTTAAATCTCTCTGAGCTGGCCTGGCTTCAGGTTTTGGTCCCAACTGAAAACTCAAATGATTTCCACTGAAAAGCTTGCTAGAGAGAGATCCGGATCAGGTACAGCAGAAAGGTCCGAAAAGCAGGGCTTGTGTGTTGGGTTCAGTGATGGGAGGGTTTTTTAGAGATGGAAGGGGAACTCTCTCAAATCTTGCTTAGGGATTTTGATAGAACTGAACCCAAACCTCAAAGTATGCGTGAACTTACGCAAAGAAAAGTCTTCTGCCAAAAAGAGTGATAAAAACTGCAAACATCAGCACAACTTTTGCTCATGCACATGGTACTGAGACCTAGAGCACCCCGTTATAAAACACTTCCAGCACTGCTGACCACCAGGTTTTAGGGTAAGTGAGTGCCACACTGAGAAAAGCGTATGTTATTTCTCATCTCCCCTTTTCTTACCTTTTTCTTAACAATACTGTGGCTTGCACTCCACCCTGAACGGGACCCCGTCACCTTCAAGGAGGGCAAGGGAGGACTCTGCGGGTGAGCCACAAGACCCGGCTGTTCTCCTTCCCGGTCGGGAGATGGGCTGGGGGGAGAGGTGAGGAGCAGCTGGGCAGCAAGACGGTAGAAGGAAGATTTTGCTGTTGGGGGCTTGCTAAATTCTTGGTGTTCTCGTGCCCTTGCAGAGATAGCAACTATTCTAGTAAGTACGGTTTGGAGGCACCCAATTCTGTTATTCAGAGCGGGGGGTTATATAGAGGGAATATGTAACAAGCGTGTAGAATGGCAACAGTACTTAATACGGCATTGGTACAGTTCCTGCTCCGTTCTCAACCACATCCTGAGTGTATTTCTGAGCTTTTGAGTCACTCTGGGATTTTCTGTCACCCTCTAAAGGAACCGTATTTGAACAAGATCCAGCAGAGAGATGCAAACCAGTGCCTTTTAAATGCCTTTTCAACAGCTTCCCGGAGCGGAGTAGCTGCTCAGAGCACGGTGCCACGTTTTGAAGCCTGTAGTGCCAAGGCTGGCTGGAAAGACTCCGGTCTTCATTTTCCCTGCCGTGACTGAGAGCAATGAAATCTCCTCAAAGCTGAGGAGCCCCAGAGCGTGCCCATCGCCGGTTATCGCATACGCCTCCTCGAAGAAAACGAACGTCTTTCAAATAATGCGTTCCCTGGGCTGGAGAGGTGAAGTTGCCAGCGGGTACAAAAGCGTTAGTCAGTTCAAGCTTTCAGGGAGTTTGGGAAGCTAAAAACATTTCTTAGTCTAAAAGATTTGTGAAAATTACGCTCTTAATTACAATAGTTTAGTCATTATGAAGAGTATAGATTCCTTACGGCCTTTCAGACACATGGGCTGAAGAGGATGAGTTCTGTGTTCTTTTTAAAGAGTGAGATTAACTTAAGTGCTCTTAAATGACTGTTTTGTTAATTTTTGAAAACGTGCTTTTAAAGGTGTCCAGTTACCATAGGAAGAAGGTGTATCATGGGACCAGGGCCCCTTTTCCATAATTTTTTCTTGTTCCTGCCCATTATAAGAGAATAAACAATGGTCCCAAATAATTTTATCAATAGGTTAGGCCTTGGAGGACACAGGCACAACGGAGTTACTGTGCTTGCGGTTATCTGCTAGCAACTGAGTTGTGGTAACTGAGCACGGGGTTGTCCAAACACTGTTACAAAGGGGTAAAATACGGTAGCACAAACCTTCTCTGATTTTACAGTTTTACACTAAAATTTAGTGTTACACTAAAACTTAGTTTTACACTAAAATTGCTGTAGACAGAATGAGCACGTAAATAGTTACCATAGTTCATCAGTACCAGAGAAGGCTCCGTAACGTGTTTTCACATCTGTGCCCAAAGTTAGTTTTGTTAAAGGAAAATATGGGAAAATGATAGCCAGTGTGACTTTTTTCCCAGTGGAACGCAAACAATATAGAGCAGAAAGGAGTTCAGCTTAGGTACACAGGAACGTACAAAAAACAAGCATTGCAGTCCTCTGCAAGACTGATTTCTAAATAATGAGACTTTTTCATTTTACAGTGAGAGATTAGGGTTCTGGTTTTCTCTGTGGTTGACTCACTGGTCATGTCTTCAGGCTTTTCCTTCATAGACTTGGGTAGATAGAAGCCTTCGTTTAAAACGAACTTCCCACAGAATCAGTTGCTGCCAAATGGGATTAAACCTGCATTTTTGTAGTTTCATCAACTAGTTAGTAAAAGAAAACGGGAGTTTGAAAGAATCTTGGCCTTGAGTTTTGCACCTCGCTAGCGTGGTTTTTGTACCTGCCCATGTCGCGGGGAGTTAGGCACCCCCCCCACCGTGGAGTCTGATCCATCCCTGATTTTCGCCTGGAGTTCACTGGCGCGAGTAAGGGGATCAGCAGGGAGCATTAACACAAAGCAAAGCCGATAGCTAGAACAACTGCAAAAATTCCGCGAGGGGGAGGAATCCAAATACTTTCTCCTGTGGCAAGGTCGGCGGCTGGGGTCTGGTCCTACGCGAATTCAAGGGGTGGGGCGGTGGCGGGGGAGATAGAAGCAGGGACTCCGTAGGTTCACATTGTCTGTGGCTTGTGTCAGGCCAAATCCACCCTGGTATTTGCCTAATATGTCAAGGGAAAACAGAGAGAAAGCAAGAGTCTAAGTCTGTGGAAGGCACGTCTTGCTCTTATCTGGTCTTCTGGCGAGCTCAGGAAGTTTTCGGCTGTTTGCGTTTCTAGGACAGCACAGCTCTGTAAACTTGCGCTGTATCTTTCTGCGCATCACGCTGTATTTTTAGGTCTTGAAAGCATTCTGCCAAAATATCAGATGTGCAGACAATGAAAATGTGATGTTAAGAGGTGTAACAACAGCTTTTATGTCTATAAACTGTTTATCTTTAAAGATACAGGCATTCCTTGGGTAATTAAGATGGAGGGTTTGGGACTTGAAGGCTTGGAGAGTAACTTTAAAAAGTGAAAAGAAAATCTATAGTAGGTCAAAGGACTCTCTGAAGAAAATTCCTCCTGCTGGATTGTGTTTACTGTTAATTCAATAATACTGTTTTCACTGATACAGAGTGAGGGCAGACCTCTTGCTGCTTACATCAAACAGACCTCATGGGTAGGGCACTGAACCACAATTCGTGATGTTGCACATCATTTCTCAGCCTGGCTCAGACACAGATCTTTTGGCAGGACACAAATTTGTTTGCCTCACCTCTCTGTCTTTGAAATGGGTCTTACGCTTAGCCACCTTACGAGGCTGTGACAGGAATAAAAGCCATTAAGGACTGTGAAATACTCACAAATACAATGCTAAGGGCCCTGGAGATGCTAGCGAGGACGGAAGAAGTCTGAAGGAAGTTAGGTCTGAACCTGAAGAGACCCCAGGGTACGAACGGCTTTGTACGTAGCAGTTCCTCACACAGGGACGTCTGACCTAAAGCAGTTGCTGGCCGGAATATTGTTGAGGCGTTGGTCATTCTGGGACAGCCCGAGCCGGAGGTGGTAGGTGACTTGGCCTTTGGAAGGCAGAGAAGACCAAAATTTTGGCACAGCAACAGGAAGGTCTGCTCTGTGGACGGAATGGAGATGTCTTTTTCGTCACAAGTGGGTTTGATGAGGAGACGGGGTTTTCCGGGGAGGTACCTGGATCAGTTCTGGGAGGTGAAACAGGGAAGTGCTTTGGAAGTGTTTTATAAGAACAGTCTTTCTGCAGTCTCCCTCTCTCTGTCACTAACCTTGGTGTTGCTTGAAAGCACTTCAGAAATGTTGAAGGATGATGAAACAACAGCCTAATTACAATAATTTGCTTTGCCATTTCTTATAAAAATAACAGTTGGGCTAAGTTCATCGTCTGTAATTTGAACAAGTGTCTCTCTAGGATTTCAAGGTAACTCACTATTAAGAAGTCCTCTCTTTTAAATGCTTGTAAAATGCCTCTTAAAAGTTACATTTAGAGTTAAGAGAGACCAAATCCATGGTCAGTACTATTCTTTTTCAAACTTCTTTATCACTGAGATGAATACCGTATCGCTGTGTATCCTTCACTGACCAAGAGATTGTTTAATTTAATTTGGAAAATGTAACCCTCAGTTCCACAAACCTAGCAAAAGACTTTTAATAACCAGGTGCAGACTTAGAAAGCTGGTTCTTCTAGTCAGTTATTAATAAATATGAGTATTTCATATAGGCTGTTCTTGTGTCACATTGACCGTTTAGGATGTTGGGTGCCAGATCCTTTTCTAGGCTGCTCTCCGTGAGATTAGAGGACATGTCGTATTGCACTGACTTAGCCACAGCTCTCATTCACTCACGTTTCACGAGACTGCAGAAGGTAAGGGTGATTTGAAAGAAGCTTGCCCTTCCCGGGTGGAGAAGAAAAGCTCTATAAATACTTCCAAAAAACTACAAACCAAACCTACCAGTCCTGTTGCAACATTGCTTTGTTATAAACTTATTTTTAGGAATTAATCAAAGAGCACAGCGAGCAGACGGCTGAAAGATGTGAGATGTTCCTTCGCATGGAGATGCACCCACCTCCGTACATGCTGCTCGATGATACCCGAGTTGATAAACACAGGCGTTCCTGAGTTACTTTACTGATTTGGGGGTAACTGCCCTGTTGGGGAGTTCAGAGGTGTCTGGTCAAGGCGGCTTCAGCTGCATTTCTTTTCAAGAAACTTAGTTCAGAGGGTTGTTTCTCTTATAGATGCTTTCTCTGTGCATTTTCCCAGTATCAGCTCATATTTTACATGTTTTCCGTAGCTTGGTTAAGCACAGAAATATTCTGTTGCCCTTTTACAGTAAGTGCTTTCTCAAGGCGTGCTCTGGGACTACCCAGCCGCGCTGACCCCTCAGAGCGAGGGCTCGCTGGGCATCCCGCCTGTGCCACAGCCTGAGCAGCACAACTTGCTCCTCTTTCTGAGGGCCACGGGTTTTAGATCAGAAGGGCACAGAAAGGCTGTTTTACTGTGTTGAGAGACCAGCTCTTCAGCAGCAGAAGGGAAACTTGATACGACCGCTGAACAGAACGGGAAGGTGAACGCGGTTTGATTTGTCACGAAGGAAGGTGTAGGAAGCCCCGCGTTCCTCACCTGCCGACCTTTAAACATTGCTTTTGACTTCAGAGTGCCTCCTCTGTAAATATTTTGCATGAAAACAACCAAAGAACCTGCTTCCCTTTTTTTTCCCCATTACGGTACGAGCGGGCGGCATTCTGAGGGCTGTGACTCCGCGTGTAAGGTGATCTTGGCTGTCCCCCCAGACCACCGTCCGTTCGATGTGGCTTTCACGGAGGAGGACCACGCGCTCTCCGCCGCCTCCCTGTGCTCCCGGGGCACAGACTGCCTCCTGGGACTCCTGTGAGTCGCCATGTAAGCAGGTCAGGGCAGAATTAAGATTTCTTCCTTCCTCCAGCCAGGCCCCAGGCTGGGAGCTGGAGCCGGACCCGTGGGAGCCCCGACCGGGTGCCTGGCCGGCTCGCTGCCGGACTAGCCCAGCACACCCATGGCAGAGAACAGTCCGACACCTTGGAGACTGGTTAAACCAGCTGGGCGCCTGTGGTTTGGGCCATGTCGAACAGCCTGTGGGCCTGGGTAAGGAGGGCTCTGCTCAAAGTCCCTACCAGCCCTTAATTTTGCAGAGCACAGCTGGATCTGGCTGTCTGCGGGCTCCCTCCTGCTCTCCACTGGTGCTGTGTACGCAGGATGGCACGCTGTCGAAAATAAAGATACTCCATTTTGACATGCAGCTTGTAGCTAACGTATTTTACCTTCACCCTAGCCATAGTCAAGGCTATTACCCCCTTTAATGCCATCCCTACCTAGTTCTGCAGACAGTTTGCACGGTGCGTTTGGTTAGTTGAAGGGTTTTTTTAAGACGCAAACCAGAGCAGAGAATTGCCGCTCTGTGATTATCACAGCACTAAAATCCTTTAGGAAATGTTGCTCTATGTTGTGCTGAACTTTTTTTTTTTTTTTTTTTAACGTGGAAGACACATTCCCTGCTCAATCCTGCAGTGTTGATCCTGGACCGGGATGTCCCGAGGTGTCGGGAGCCAGGTGCGGTGATGGGTCTGCCTCGAAAGCAGCCCTAGAGAAAATGGGCAGCGTTCTCACTGCGCGGAGGAGCTGAGCCTGCCACAATGGCAGCTGGGGTTGAACTGGAGTCCTGAGCTACCTGCTGCCCTCTCAGGGCGTCCTCCTGGAACGGAGGATGGAGGGAACAGAAAGCAGTAAGAGGATTCAGCCACTAACGCCTGCTCTGTCTTCCCATCAGCTAGCTCCCCAGCCCTCGCTTTCCCTCCTCAATACTGTGCCCAACTCACGCACGGGCCGTGTTTTGAGGCTCTCGTTTGAAAACAAGCTTGTGAGGGAAAAGTCTTAGTTGTTATTTTACTCATGGATCCGTTTTGATCATATTCTGGACAGCAGAATATCAGTTGGGCGTTTGTTAATCTACCAGAGAAGTCGCTGCCTGAAGGGAGGCGAATGTAGGACGTTTTGAGTCTGAACAGATGAGAAAGCTGCATCAGCCGGTGCCGTTCGTTTCTGATCAGTCTCTCTAGTTGCAAAAGGCTGTAATTGTACCGTAGTTTACTGCTACCTTATTTCTAAAATCCCTGCAGATGATTCCCACCAGCCAGACTGCTTTGGTAAGCAGTTCATTTCAATACCTCACAAAAGCTACAGCAGAGAGCAGGGCGAGGACAAAATGAAGCAGAAGTGATTTACTGAGCAAGCAATGTCATCACTCTGCTGCACATCATGTCTCTGCAAGATAAAAATTTGTTGGTTGATCTTACGTTACAGAACAAACAAGATTAAGTGGCAGAGGCACAAAAAGCAGTCCTGGCTCTCTGGGTCCAAGGCACTTTTTCAGGCATGCATTAGATCTTTTTCTGTCTCCGGTGGCGTGTGCTTGTTGGCACGGTTGGCGTGTTTTGGCATGCAGCACATCTCATGAACAGCTACCTGCTCATGGCGTCTGTTTGGGTAATTGAATCAGTTACTTCCAGTTTGCCCTCCTCATTATTTATAAAGCCTTCCCTTGTGAATTATGTGAAAATGTAACTTGGTTTTCACTGATGAAAAATTCAGATTAGTCTGACCCACACCATGTAAAGCAGTAGCTGGAGTCACTTCTTCTGGAGTCATGGAACTAGAGGAAGCCATCGTGCTGCGAAATTATAGAAAAGTAAGTGTGTGAGTGTGAGAGAGAGAGTGTGTGTGTGTGCACTCCAAGAAGAGCCCTGCAGTAGCTGCTAAACAGAAAGACAGGAAGAATTACATCATTATAATCTCAAGCACAGCAAAGTGAAACTGTAATCCCCACAGAGCGACTACTCTCTGGCTCTGTTACCAGTCCAGATGAAATCCCTAGGTGTCCATACTCCATCACTTCCAGTTAAGTCAACGTTTGCCTGTTGCTCGAACAAGCGCTCATCTCATCTGAGTTTGTGCTCATGGCGCAGAATCCTCTTTGGTTTTAAAACTTTAATAATGCTATTTTAGAAAAGCAGCACAGCTTCTGTACAAGGAAAGGCGTATTACTTGCAGCTATTTGATTTCGTAATTTAAAATTTCCTTTTTTTCCCCCCGTTTTAATGTCAGCACTGAGGTGTTTGCTGATGGGAGAACCAGCGTATCGTTAGGTATTCTGCCTGATCTTCCTCCACCCAGTTTTGCCACCACCCAAAATATAGGAGCAAGCAGCAGCCTGCCCTGGCTAGCTTGAGGAGTTCACTGCCTCGGGAAGTGATCAGATCACATCTCTGTCAGGATCTCCTGTCTTCTTGGGAATGAGAAATGCAACTCCTGAGAAAAAAAAAAGGGCATGTGTTAAACGCCAGAGAGAAGACACCGAACGAGTTGCACCTCGTTTCAAAACTCCTCCTGCAGGTTTTGGCACTTTCTGCCCAGTTAAAAGGACCGATCCCTGAAAGACGTGAGAAAAGCATGCTGAGAGAGCATTTCTGGGAGGGAACACCCCTACACGGGGAGGTTGCACTACGGGCTGCGTAGATGCTAAGAATACCGCACACACTCTTCTGCATGCAGGGGTGGATGAACGCGAGAGACTGCAGCGGCTGCCTTGCCTAAGCCTGGGAATATGTGCATTGCTTTGGGCAGTGCTAATGGGAAACCCAGCCTCAGCTAAACTCCTTCAGTACACCCATACCACAGCAGGATGGGTTTTTATTTACACATAGCACAAGAGGATTCACCTGGCAGTAGAGCCCATGGGCAAATACCACCATACAAATAGCAGATAATAATAGTAGCTTCTTAAGCGCTTGCTCTTGTCTGAATTTCCTGATGGCACAGTGAAACCTCGGGCATCAAAATGTAGTGGTGTGGGAGCCGGGATGCAACGCGTCTGCCCGGGTGCGACCTGGCTGTAGAGCCCCATCTGTGATGCCACTGGGAGAGCCCGAAGAGCAGCAGGCAGCGTGGTACGCCGCTGGGTTGCGGAGTGCAGGCAGCGGGGAGGGGAGAGCAAGGGGCGTTGCTCCTTAGCAGCAGGCAGGTTTGCCTGGGTGTATTGGTGCTGCAGATTTGGAAAGCTAAATACTTTGTGCAAAAAATATAAAATCTTAGGTCAACAGTTTTTATGCTCGGCAGGCTTACTTGAACCACCTAGTCTGACCGAGTGCCATAAGAACTGCCATAGACCTCCACTTTTGAGGCTGCCTGGATGATTTTAAAACACATTTTTTAAAGAATGTCTTGACTTCGTAAGACAAGGACAAGTAACAGAGAATCTGTAACTTCAGATGAACTGTTCCTTATTTCACACACTTTGCATAAGCGGTGGCTTGCATTGCTCACCTGTGTCCACACATCAGTTTTAGGTGGCTTGGTTTGCTTGCTGCCATGCAATAGTCACGAAAGGCACCAACAGAGCAGCAATGAGAGGATTCCTAAGTAGGACAAGGTCACAAAGAAGTTAGAGGGGAGATAAGATGGAGCTGTGTAGAGGCACAGGGACATACGATGTAGGCATAAAGTAAGATACACTCAACCCCAAAGGAGATTGGGTCTTTCTTTGCTCTATTTTTCTGAAAGCTGCTTGTTTCACCTAGTATTCCTCACAGGTTTTGCAGGGCCAACAAGCTACAATGGTAATGGGCAAACATGTTGTTGCTGTAAAACAGTGAGGCAATTCCTTCTGCAGAGCTGCTCACTGCTGAGACAGAAGCCTTTGTTCCTTACATCAGCTGGATGTCTTTTATCTGAACCTATCCCCTCTATAATTGCACTAATTAATACCACTGCAAATCTCTTGATGTTTCTCATTTACAGAACAATGTTACCTTGCATCTCACTTTGATGAGTGAGGGTGAGTCTGCTGTTTACGACTCGATCCGACTAGTCGATTCCTCTGTTAGCAATGACCTGTTAAGAGATGAAGTCAGCACGTGCACCAAAACACCAGCCCTGACTGAGAACCCCCCCCCCCAAAACCTGGGCACCCTGCCTGGGTTTGTCTGTGCTCAGAGTAGCAAACCCAGGGAGAGATGAGAGAAAACTCTGAGGAAATCAGAAGAGGGAATTGGTCTTGATCATGTTGATGACAGCTCTTTATCAGCTCATTTCTTGTAGTCTCCCAGCCGTCAGCATCAAAACTCTGCATGTTGTTTTCAGCTGAAGTAGATGTCTCCCAGTGCTCCTGAAAACGGAAGGATCATTCCTGTAGTAATGAAATAAAAAACATTGACATTACCGTTCCAGACTTTCCCCAGGGGATACGGCTGCAGGCTGGTTTACAAATCTGAGTTCAGAGTAACTTCCTAGAAGCCAGCAGAGTTGCTCCAGCTTTAAGGCTGTCTCAGACTTACTATTTCAGCACATTTATGGCCTTTTTCTCACAATGATTTGAAGTGATGGCATGTAGCTTTCAAGTGTCCGCTCAACTTTCTTCATTTTCTCTTTTAAAGTATATTCGGTGCTGTTCGAACTGGTGCTTATATGCTGTACATTTTGATGACCAAAGGCCTGAAGCAGTCAGTGTGTGACCAGAGTTTTTACATTGGACCTGTCAGCAAATTCTGGGCATATGCATTTGTGCTAAGCAAAGCACCCGAACTAGGTGAGTACCCTCTCTCCCTTTCTCTCGCTATGCATATTTAGAGCAGAAACATCTGTGCAGGAAGCACAAGAAGGGTCTCAGCGCTGTCGAAATCTCATTGTAGTCTAGTCTTAGAAGAACTGAGTAAACAAAACCAACCCCAAACTGCATGTTTTGGTCTGTAGAGATTAAGTCCAGCTTGGCTGAAGTTAGAGCAATGTGCAGTTGGTAAGATCATTCCCAGCCCAGGAATAAACTGCAGTGATTATACGCAGCAGGACAGTCAAGAGGTAAGAGCAATCTGGTCCATACCTCTTCCTTAGCTACTCGGAGGCATATACGAGTAGCGTAATCGGCAGTCACTCACCCCATGGGTACAGAAGTGAAGGGTGGACTACGGCAGCTGTGTCAGCAAGAAGCTTTGAGTCAGGTTCTGCCTCCGTTCTGCAGCGTTCATCCTTAAATACACATGTAGGCGTACAATTAGGAACAGTAACGTGCTTCCTCCCTAAACATTGAAAGCTGTGGCTGTCTGCTTCCTCCAAATAGAAACCAATTTCCCATAATATCCCTAGCTTTTCCAGTCCTGATTCTTATAAACTCCTGTCTCTTCAGCAATTTTTTGGGTAAGGATACTTACGATATACATGCCAAAGCCAACTTAATAGCCAGTCTGCATGTGTTCTCATCCTGTGGCTTATTAGCGTAGGAAAGGATTGTTTTAACAGGAAGGAGGAGGCAGCGATTTAGCAGCCCTCCAGCTTCCATTTTGGAGGATGCCCTTACTAAACCTCAAAGGGCTGCAGCACCCGCTGCGTTCAGGTGTACAGCAAAAATTAAGTCTTTACCTTTCAGCAGAGAATTTGATTCAGCAAATTGTAGGACGGCAATTCATCAGCGTAAAAACAGGAAAGAGACAGACACCAGAATCCCTTGGTTTCCTGCTGCTTAAATTACTGCAAAACCACGGAAATTCAGTTGTTAAAACTGGAAAACATCAGCTAGAACTGCACAGCAACAATAAATCGAACATATGATTACTTATTAAAATGTGAGTCAACAGCTTGCAGCTAATGAAGTAAACAGTAGCATTATGGCTTATTACAGACCTTGTGCAGACAGTGCAGTTTTGGTTCCACCCGTCACTAATATCCATGATTTGGATTTCCTGGGGTACATATATGTAGAAATCAGTCCCCAGATTCAAATCTCGGGCATCCTTTTGGAAGCACTGTGTCTATAACAGTAGAAAACAAGGAGCATATTTGTATACATATATCTAACTGAGATGCAATTAGTGCAATCGTGAGAAGCAGAAGGAAGGAAAAAGCAGGGAAGAGGAATAAAATTTACTTTTCTGCAATAGCAACATGAATTTGCAGTAAAGGATGTGCATTTCAACATAAACCAGATTTCTTTCTAGAAGCATTTTTTTCTGGCAATTACAAGCCTTTTGGTAATGTGGGTCGCATATGCAATAGCTTTTTGCATAGTAGCTCAAAAGGCTCTACTGAGTTTAACTAGGTTCAGTTTGCAGGTAGGGATTTGAATCGGAGGATCTGTGCTGCATCCTCTTTAAGTTCAGCTCTCGATTCAGCTGCATTTCTCTTCTAGTCCCAGTATGTAATGGACAATCTCACAGTCAGAGATGATACACACGCATCCACCTGCCTCACCACAGCCTTTCACGGATTATGCTTGCAGCAAAGGACTACCGAGTAAACCTATGGAGTTTTCAAACAGGGGTTATCCACACAGGAAAATGGGGATACGTTGGTTTTCCAAAGATTGCACGGAGATTAGGAGCCAAGCTGGCTCTCAGATCAGTCAGGCTCTCAGATCTAGAGCTGAGGTGGTTTTTTATGCTCCGAAATAGTGTATACTCCAGCAACAGCAAAGGGAAGAATGCACTGCAGCAGTTATGGAATTGTTGACGATGTTTCTCATTTCCTCCCCTCTTTTTTTTTTTTTCTTTGTGTTTTGTTACAGGTGATACAATATTCATTATTCTTAGGAAACAGAAGCTCATCTTCTTACACTGGTACCATCACATTACTGTGTTACTTTATTCTTGGTATTCCTACAAGGACATGGTGGCTGGCGGTGGCTGGTTCATGACCATGAACTATGGAGTACACGCCGTTATGTACTCTTACTATGCCTTGCGGGCTGCTGGCTTCAGAGTCTCACGCAAGTTTGCCATGTTCATCACCTTGTCGCAGATCACTCAGATGTTGATCGGTTGCGTGATCAATTACCTGGTCTTCTCCTGGATGCAGCATGGCCAGTGCCATTCCCACGTGCAGAACATCATCTGGTCCTCTCTCATGTACCTCAGCTACTTTGTGCTCTTCTGCCATTTTTTCTTTGAGGCCTATATCGGCAAAACTGGAAAAGAAAGGAAGGTTGACTAGTGGTAGAACCGAGACAGAAGCCATAGCTCAGGGTCATCAAGAAAAACAAAATTATAAGAAAAGAAAATGGCACAAGGAAACACATATATGTATGGTGCAGCTAAAACTTGGCAGCTTAGGGAAAGTTAGCTTGGTTTAACCCAGTAAGTTTATGATCCTATCATGGTGAGGACTCACTGAATTCTACTCTATCTCAAAGGACTGCTGATGAAAGACAACTTCCTTCTTGTACCTGTCTGCTCTAGAAAAGAAAGGCGAAAAGAGAGAAGAGAAAAAAGGAAAGAAGAAAGAAAGAAGAAAAGAGAAGAAAAGAAAAGAGAAAAGGAATAATGTTGAGGGAAAAAAAAAAGTACATTAAATAAGCAGTGTGTTTCCCCAGGGTGGAGGAGAGACGTTTATTTAAAAAAAAAAAAAAGTTTCTAAATCCTTTCTAATAATTTTTCAGTGTTAAACTTGAACAAAACGAAGCCGAGAGGTGACAAAATATCCGATAACAGTAAGATTGCAAAATTAAACTCTTTTCCAGAGAAGGTCGATACCTTTAGCCAAAACGAAACCCAAAAGGATGTTTCCTGCACGGAAAGTGGCTGAACTCCACACTGTGGTCGCGAATGGAAAAGAGAAGAGATTGATTTCTCCGCTATGTACTCTGCCGGGGGAACAGATCTGGGACGCAGAGTCGCCTCCCTCAGAAGACGGAAAGGAGCAGTACTTCTACAAGAGTTTCATGTGGAAAGATGCACTGTTGCAATACATATCTCGGCGAGTGCATTTTCCAAGTGCATTTTTCAGTTAAAGGCAAGGAATTTCTGCAGCAGGATAAGTCATAGAGGGTTAAATCAATCAATATTTGCTAAATTACCAGGGGCTAATAGCAGAGGGATGTTCAGGAAGGAGAGGGAGACAACTCCCCTCACGTCATTTTTAGGAAATACCCGTTAATCTCAATTTAACCCGCAGTGACATTGAATTAAATGGGGGAAATCGGACGAAATCTTTGTTAGCGAGAAGAGAGTGATCTGTCTGCCCACTGGTTTCAGAACAGAGCCCTGTGGTACAGTAGGGATGCTGTATTTTTGCGGACACGAGGATGCCCGCCTGGGCGGAAAGAGGTGGCAGGACTGGGCGACATTGGGTAACACTGTGCTTCTGCATCTGCCTCCTGGGCGGTGCAGAGATGTTCAAAGTGCCCTCCTCTGGTCATGTGGAGATCCTACTACAAAACATACTTGGAATAGGGTTTTCTGGAGGTTTGTATAGAAAAAACTAGTCTAAACGGAGTAATTTTGCTGCAACAGCTTAACTCTAAAGTCCAGAGAGAATTATCCTTCATTAAATGTGTATCTCTCTCTCTGCAGAATCTGTGCTGTAACATCAGCCTGACCACTTAAGAAGACACTCTTTCTTCTCTCAAGTCAGCTGCAGATATAAGGAGAAACGTATTTCCCTCTGAACCTTAGAGAGTTAGTTGAGAACAGCCATATTCTTTCAAAGACAAGTAGATTGCATTATCTGTGATATTCCAGTCCTTACAAAGCCAAATAAAATGTGTAAAAGTTCCTAGTATTTCAAAGACGCAAGTATGTAAACTTGATGTTAAATGTGTTAATGTAGTATTCTAAATTGTATCAGTTAGGTAGTTTAACTAAACGATTAGAAGAACTAGATCAACAAAATAGGGACTGCTGTTCTGCATAGGATATACACACACCTATAACTACACCCATATACACGTTCTGTGAATTGTCAACAAGAAAAAAAAGCCCAGTGGCAGAGAATCACGTTTCCTGGCTAATGCAAAAGATTGTCATTATCTTTCTTGCTTTAATTTGAGATTGTACAGTACAAAGGTTTTTGGTTTTTTTGTTTTTTTTTTTTAAATTACGATTTTTAGCTTTAATTGTGCTGTCATTCATGAAACAGAGCTGCTTTAGTATCCTGTTAAGAGATGACAAGGGCTTTCGGTGTCTCATTATATACAAAAGAAAAACAAATAAAGTTACATTCCATGGTACGTGAATGGTCTTACAAATCAAAGAGCCTTTGCAGGCTAAAATCATAATTATAACAAGCAGAAAATGAGTTTACATTTGTGTTATTTAAGTTATTGATGTGCTGACGTTATTTTATGGTACACAACAAATAGCAAAATGTGATACGCAGTAATGAAGCTATGATATTCATTAATAGGACTACTGTATACGTGGAAATATTAGACAAAACCAATTAAATGTGTAAACCATTTTGTTATACAGCTTGGGAGTAGATAATTATAATGCTGAATAAGCCTTTTTCCTCATGCTTAATTTTGCCCTGGCTAAGAAGCAGGTTAAGAAGACTGGTTAAGAGTGGAAAAGGCAAAGTTGAAGTCGCCTGCACTTAGATGAGAAGTGTTGGTAGAAGCCCACCACCGTGCCATTTAGACCCTCGGTCCTGTGTGTCTTAGGTCTCTCAAATAAAGCGAGAGGGGTTGGAAGCGGTCCGGCGTCTGGAGCTGAAGCCCAAGCAGAAATCTTGGACCCTGTGAAGTCAGTGGAGGCTTTGTTCTGCCTTGAACAGGGCCGGTGTGTCCGACCGCCTTGCACCCGAGCACAGGGGAAGGAAGCGTGCGCATCTCCTGCTAATTTGAGGCTTATGGCTAACGACTTAAAAGCCCCGTCAACTTTATCAATAAGAAGCGACACCACAGCAAAGCAAGGACTTGCAGCCCAAGTTTAACACTGGCAGAAAACAGGGTGGGTTGCAAACCACCTACTGTGTGTCATACACCCTTTTCCTTAATTGCATAAGAGAAAAAAGCCCCACACCGGTGCGTGCTGGATGGCCGTGCTGGCAATGCCGACACTGACTTCAGCGGAGCAAGAATTTCACCCACGAGGGGCCCACCGCCCCACCAGCCGGGGCCGGTGCAGAAACCCGCCCCAGCGACCGCCTCAAAACGCGGTGCGGGCATATTCCGGCGTGCAGGGGGAACTCGGCGCTGAATTCAGTGGGTGTCCTGGCAGGTGACCAGGCTGCAGGCAAGCGTACGTGTAGGGAAGGGGCAGCAAGGTCAGGCAGGCGAGGGACGGTGGTAAAGTAGGGTGTGTTTATCGTCATGCTGGAAATAGGCTGTCACGCTGCCATTTGCTTTAGGAGATGACGCGTCACACGTGCATTTACACAGCTCCTGTGGCCCTGCTGTACCATTGGGCTTTTCCTCGGCGGTTTTCCACTGGAGTCAGATGTGGTAACTGGCATTAAAGAAATTGAGGATAAGACCAAAACCAACTTCCACTGTTTTTTCTTACTTTTTTCTTTTCTTCCTAAAACATGCACGCATGCTGTTTAGACATCACATTTAACCCACTCACATGTACTTAAACACTGAGCCAGTCAGCCCTAATGTAATGACACCTCAGCAATACTCCAGCTGCCAACCTACGAGCCACAAGATACAAACATAGCTAATCGGGTCCTATTTATTTCCCCTGGTTTGAGCCTTGGGGTCACACTTTCAAATTTTTCTGTCCACTACCAGAACCTTTTTTTCTCTCCTTATTTTAAATAAAGCTGCAATTCTGCTGCATTCACACACGCCGTGGGGAACTCAAACTTCATATCAGTTACCAAGCATTATGGGATCTCTAACAACCACCACAGATGCTGGAAATGCTGTTAGGGGATTCACTGTTCAAGTCAGGAAAGTTACATGAGTGATGAGGTTAAGTCTGCCAGGGTCGAAGTCTGTGTTTTATGTTTTGATGCATTAATCCAATGTGCCGAAATAAAACCGGGAAGGTTGGTATGGATTCATGCTTAGGCAGCTGCAAGCAGAATTTGGCTCTTCCTGAACAGTACTGCTGTGTAGTGGACGCTTTAAGGAAAATATTTGCAACTTGTTAGTGGAAGAACAAAAACTTGGGTCATTCTGCCGCCTCTTTAAGTTGTGCCTGTGATGAGAAGGAAACCCCTTGTGCTTACAGACCTTCTGTAACTTGGAGTCACAAGTGATTTATGTCTGGGCTCACTGATAACACCCAACTAATTGCGGCTGGCTCCAAAAGAGACCTCTCACCAGAATCTCACAGTAAACTAATACAAGCTTTTACTTACAAGATAAGGGCCAAAGCATGCAAAAGGAATCGCTCAAAAGAGCCAAGCTGGGTAGTAGGAATAAAGTATTGAGTGCAAGTTGCAGGAGAGACAAGGAAGGAGAAGACCTATTCCATATCCCAGGAGAAAGTGTTTCCCGGCTGAACGCGCACTCCTTCCCACGATGAGGAAAGGCAAGGCGGGAGGAGGGTGGGCTGCGTAGTGCCGGGCGCCCAGGATGGGGTGGCTGGTGGAATAAGTCTTGCATGAAGGGGTCCCTCCTGCAGAAGTTGTTCCGCAGTGGCTCCCTGAGTGCAAGCGTGGGTCTCTGGATTTCTCTGGAGGAACATCCATGGTCTAACAACTTGTGAACTTCAAGGCCTGGGTGTATTTCATTTTTCTCGCCTGAAAGTAAAAACCTGGGACCAGGTTTTAGTTGAGAGCAATGGAACCTCAGGGATCAATATTCAGGTGGTTTTCAGGCAACAAAGAGCGTAAGGCACCAATTATTGTGACCATGAAACAGCAGCCCTTGTAAGCAGTGCCAGGTACAACATATTAGTGCGGTAATACCTCTGGTAGTTGTAGCCTAGCCTGTACTTCAGAACCAGTAACAGAAGTATGAGTTTATATACAACTCATAAATACAGACATACTTTAAGTAATAAAAAAGGCTTTGGTAACGGAAGAAATGAAAGCGAACTGCAGAGCGTACCGCGTAAGTTGAGGACTTGGTCGGATGCCTACTGAAAGTGAGGTCGTTGGTGAGATGTTGAGTGACGCCAGCGAGCTTTGCTTCAGCCCGCTGCAGCCCAGTTGCAGAGGGCGATGCAAGACCTAAGTCTTGTTGTTTACTTCGTGGTGACATGAACCACCCGGGGCATCGTTCGGGCCCTGACATGGGTCTTCAGTGGTATTTTCCAGCCTAGCGTCAACGAGCCCTCTAAAAGGGAAGAATTACAAGTCAGAAGTGTCGGTGGGTTTCTACTGCTTTATTTCAACACATTTTCCATTCCATTTACTTTATTAAAAGCAAGCTAAAGGACAAGTCCCTGATCCTGCTATCGTAAACGTACCGTTGCAGCCAGTGCAGCTATACACGGGCACAGAAACCTTTTGCTTACAGGGGTAAAGGCAGGATCAGTGCCTTGTTACAGACCTAATTTCTAGCAGAGCAAACACCACAGGGTAGGATTTGATTTCTTCAGTTAAACCAACTGTCCCAACACAAGTAAGAGTGGATCTGCAGAAGAACTCAACAGCTAAGGGGAACCAGGGCCCTCCCCAGTACATCATAAAGCTCAATAAAATGCTGCCCGAAGTGGGGTTAGAGTGTATTTCTCAATGGGTATAAAATAATACTCCCCTGAAACAGTGACATTGCCGAGAAGTCTCACTTCTGTCCGGTCCTGGACAGCTTCAAACAGGCCTGTCTGCTGAAAAAACACAGCTCAGATTGACTTATCTGCTTTCGCAAAAGAGCCACTACATGCTTTAGGCTTTTTGGAGTCTTGAGGCTTTGAGGCTTGAAGCTCAAGCTAGATTTATATTCAGAAACACCCTCCCCAACCTTAAATATGTGTACAATAACTAGGAGACAATAGTATGAGAAATATCTTTATTTTACCATTTTCAAATGGCTATTTCACTACATAAAAGGAAGTTTTTATTTTTTGGGGTATATTGATATTCCAAATAAAATTTTAACTTTTGGTTCAAAATAAAATCTGTCTCTGTGTTTTATTAATCTGTAATGTCCATTTCGTTCTCTATACTGCCACCAAGTCCAGCTTTTGAAAAAGAGAAGCAGTTCTCCATCTGTGAGATGGAGTAGCGTGGCTACTCTGTCTTTCATTTCTCAGCAAAATTCTTATCATCAAGTTCATATTTTTTTGTACCACATAGAAGCATTATATGCGTTTTTTTCTTTGTGTGTATGTGTGCGCATGCATCTGTACGCTATGAGGGCATAGCATACAGGTGATAATCGGTGCTTGAATGTCCTGTTTCTACACGCTTGCCCTTTGGAAATCCTGATCTCTGCATCTCTGGTAAGAAACAAAATCCCTGTCCATCACGTTACCCTCTGAGCATGGGGACCCTACAAACACAGCAGCGCTCGCCAGCAAGCCCAGCCACCACTGTCACCCAATGGCACTGTCTGCTCTGTAACGTTTCTGCACCAGCCTTTTTCTGAGCGATCGTGTGTCCTTTGTTCCCTGAACATCACTTTTACCCATCCCTCTGCCTGCAGCACAACTCACAGAGTCACAGAATCACTAAAGTTGTAAAAAACCTGTAAGATCACCAAGTCCAACCATCACCCCAACCCCACCATGCCCACTAAACCATGTCCCACAGTGCCACGTCCACACGTTCCTTGAACACCTCCAGGGATGGTGACTCCACCACCTCCCTGGGCAGCCTCTTCCAATGCTTCACCACTCTCTCAGTAAAGACATTTTTCCTAATATCCAGCCTGAGCCTCCCCTGGGGCAACTTGAGGCCATTTCCTCTTGTCCTGTCGCTGTCACTTGGGAGAATAGAAATACTGCATTTCCATGCAAAATTATTAATGAAGTACCAACACTTAACTGTGTCAGCTGCAGTGTCAAATGATGCAGAAATTTAGTTTTACCTGTTAAAAATGAGCCATGTGGCTTCTTACGTATTTTACGTCTAACTCATCTAACCACAGAAATGGTAGTAGGTGAAGTTACAATAAAGGAAGCAGTAATAGAAAATACCAATTTTGGAATGTGTTATATAGAATAATTTATTTTTGCTAAAAGAACCTTAAAGATCACACGTAAAAGATTGGGGGGGTGGGGGGGGTGGGGGGTGTGGTGTGTGGGGTGTGGTCAGTATTTTTTCCTTTTAAATTTTACTGGAAATACCAGGGAGCCTAGGTTTGGTCAGTACAATGCTGGCACTTACACCCAAACGGTGGCACTGGAACTGCCGAGGGCGTTTAAATCCTTTTTCCCAAGTATCCCTTAGACAGACAGCTAAATACAAGTAACAAAGACTTCACTGTTCACCTCTTCTGCTTTCTCACTAAAGCTTTTCTTTCAACATGGCTCTATCTATATAAGATAAACTGAGCACACGTGGGCTGATGACCATTCAGGGTATCCGTCTGTAAGATAGGTAAGGTCACAGCTGGTTGCTGGGGAACTTTTTTTCCTGTTGTGTAACAGAGGCTAGGTAAAAGCAGTTCAATCCTGTTACCACTTAACAGGGTTATGCATTTCATAAAAGGAACTCTGTGCCGTTTTGGAGTTTAATTCACGACTACTGATACCTGCGGAGTTTTACGCTGGAAGGACGTTACATCACTTCAAACACAGCTCATGTAACTGTTGCTTCAGGTAGAGCTTTGACAAGCCCAGGTAAACATCACCAGCATGACGCAAGCGTGGGGCCTGGAGACATGGGCAAAAGCTGGAGAGAGGGCGTCCGCGGGAGCTGTGCTGGCCCGAGCATCCCGCAGTTGTGGGAAACACCCATCCCAGGTCTTGGTTCTAGCTGAGTTCCTCCATGAACTCCCACCCCACTTCCCACCACTGCAGCCAGCCTGGTCAGTACAAAACCGTCCGGTGTGACACATCTTGTGGGGCAGGAGAAAGATTTGTGCGAGTTAAGTATGCCTACACCCAGGGAACACACTTCCAGAATATCTGCTCCTATCCAATATATGTCTCTTCAAGAGGACACCTAGGCTTGTTTGAATTAAGTAAGTTCGATCCTAGACTTGTTTGAATTACATCAGGCAAACCCTGTTTCTTCAAGCAAAAGAAGAACTCAGGCAATGAGATGTTGGCCAGGATCATTGCGTGCGGTGGCTGATGTTGGTGGCTTGTATGGTGTTGCATACAGAGGCTGGGAACACCTGGCTTGCTCAGTGCGAGCGGATCAGAGAGAAATCCCTGCGAGACAACTACCAAGCACTCACACAGCCTTGGCACCAGGTTGTTTCTTCCCTGCAGCTGTAAGCAGCTTCGCCCTTCCTTTGCTAAACTGCCCATCCCTGCTGTCGTAGGAGGTGGTGGGCAACACGCGGTAGCACTCCAGCACCCCGGGGCTGCTGGCTTCTTGCGCTGCCTTGACAAAATATTACTTGCTCCCTGCTCTGCAACCTCAAGATGTGGCCTCTCTCTGTGCGTCGGCGAGTGAGGCAAAGGGCTTTGCTCTGAGCAGAAGAAATGATTCATCTGTAGCAGTGAAGGAGGGGGCTGCTGCGTTAAAGCCGTGTCCTGTCCCGGAGAGCAGCAGGAGTGCTGGTGGCAGGTCTTGTTGGGACCAGCCTGTGGGACTGCTAGGGGCTCCAGGCCACGCGTGTAAAACGGCGTGGCTCAGAGAAAGCAAGCTTGGCAAGGAAATCCTGCACGGGAGCCTCAGAAACAAAGACATCTCTGTTTCTAGTGTCATACAACACCATAGGGAGGATCTAGTGAAGGAGCCATCAAAAACTGGGCAAGAAAAAGGCTCCTTTCCCTTCCGCCTCCCTCAGTAGAGCAATGCTAATGCGCTTGAGGGTCTTACTCTGGGAAATAAAAGCACTAAATTGCTGAAAAAAATTAAACAACTTCAGCTGTAAAACAGAAAAAAAAAAAAGTTGCTGGTATTTGAAAGAGGACAAACGAGTTGTCGTCATTACCCAGACAGTCGTTCCTAAGCCTGCCTTTTCACACCTGCAGAGACAGCAAATCTGGCCAAAAGCCTCCGTCACAGCTTGGAGAACCAGCACGAGCTGCGGCGTCTGCGGTACTGTATGTCAGTACAGCCAGAGCCGCCTGCTCGCCCGGGGAGGCTGAGCAGCGCCTGTGCCGGGCTCTCCGGCTGCCCGGGGGCTGCTGCCCGCCAGGGACCCCCGGCACGCATCGCTCCTCCACAGGGAGAGGTTTCCCGTCTTCTGAAGGAGGGAACTTCAGTTGCGCACAGCTTCAGTAAGTCCAAGCTGTACGAGGGTCTCCAGGAGATGCTCTTAATTGCTCTCAACTGTGTGGGGTTTTTTTAATTTTCTCCCCCCCCCCCCCCCCCCCCCCCCCCACTTTCTCATCCTCCTCTGTGGAAGATAGGCGCAGCACGAGGCATCAGGACCTAACCTTACTGCTCAAATTCTGTAGAAATCCAGAAAAGTCATCAAAAGTATGTGTGTATTATATATACAAATACCAATATTTTAACTACAAAGGTCTCATAGGTGAATATTTGATGTATAGAACTTTTTGGAGTTATTTTCTTAAAAGGTAGCAGCTGAGTTTGATCGTAAAATCAGGAGATTTTTAAAGGAACATATAACTTCCATTCTGAATGACAGCTCACTGCTTGAAAGTATCCTATGCAAACTTTGAATTTGCAGTGTTACAAGCAGAGCTGTGAAATGGCAACCAAAGTATACGGGAAGTTTCCAGAGGAGGGTTTTGTTCCTGACGCTGCCTTCGAAAAGGGTTTGTATAACTCTGCATGCAGCGTGCTCTTGCCGCTCCTCCATGAACTCACTTTCCCAGTGGGAAAGGTCTCAATAGTTAAAACCCCACAGTGCCGGTCAGCTGCCTGCAGAGTGAAGTGTGTTCATCAGACACCACCACCAACTTGGTTATTTTGCAGCCGTCACTTTTTCTTTTTTAAAGTTAAACAATAGTGGCAGTTTAAAAGAAAAAGTCCAGGCTATCGCTTCAGGTAAACTGTTCTTCGCTCCTACTGATAAGCTTCGTGCTACAGTACGGCAGACCCTCCAGGTTTTAAGGTCTGTGTTGTATTTACGTAGACCTTCCTTTGTAAACTCTTATCCACTGTAATTCTACACAGGGCCTCCTGTTCCCAAGCCATCCCCTGCTGAAGAGGAGTGAAGCACACAGGTTACACCTGGCTTCGTGTCTATCGCTTCGAGCAAATGCTTCTCCCAGCCTAGCTCCTCTATAACACACTGGCAAGTCTAAAAGAGGGGAAAAGGGGGAAAGGAAATGATCTGTTTTTCCAGACGATGCGTGAAGAAATAGTAAAAGGGTCACCTGAACTCGCTTCACGCCTCTGAGGAGATGCAGGTGCGGAGGCTGCTCACGGTCACGTCGTTGCCACCGCAGGTTCTGAAACGGGGCGTCCGCGTCTTCAAAGCAGGTGCCCGGACTGCCGAAGGCCCGAGCTGGCGGGGCACTTGTAGCCTCTCTGCTGCCAGGAGTGAGAAAAAGCGAGTCTGAGGCATGTCCCCGAACAAATCACAGAAATGCAAGTGCTACGAATGATGAGCAGCAGAGGCTTTGCACGTGCAGCAGCCTACAGAGCTGTGATGGTGGCATTGCAATGTACCGAACCAGTTCACTTCCCAGACTCTGGATGTAGGATTATTTATACCCGTGGCTTAATGACTCTGACTGCTTGGTGAGATGCACGTAAGTGCTCGCAGCTGGTCGGTTGAGAACCTGCTGTTAGCCACAGTATGTTTGGTAAAAGATTCTTCCTCCTGATAACGCTGGGCTCAAGTGCAGTTACTGGTGAGCTCTCAACACTGATGGCCCCACTTATATCACTGTACCGAACCCAGTTATCTTCACCCTCACAATCAGTGATAATTAGACAGGTTAAACTTTTCAGACTTTCTAGTTTTTACTGAAATTGCCTAGATAAGACAGACACCATCTGGGTAAGGCAGTGGTTGTAATTCTATGGGTCTCCAGACCTTAAACTATTTATTTAACTTCTCCTTCAAAGTTCTGCTCAGGTATCTACAAGCTACCTCTTTATTTCATCATTTGCTACTCCTTTTGTTGCCATGCTCCATTTAGATGCCTTTCACTGGCTCCAAAAAGTAAGATAATATTACCCAGCGACTTTCATAATTCTTTACAAGAGCTGCAAGCGTGAAACTTCCAGTCCTGCTTGCTGTATGGTTGAGCTGTTCCAAGTCACACTTCCCTGTGCCTACTGACATCCATGGCAGCAGTCATAAATTGTGCAAGAGCAGTACAAATAGTCCTTCTTGAATTCAGAGAGACTGTTTATACTGTTAAGTAATATATACCTTACAGGGATTATAACTCTGTAGAGGGAGGAGTAGTTAGAATAACAAAGTCAGGTTAAACTATAAGACTTTAACTTTAGAAAGTAGCATTTGTTGAAGAGTGACTCATCAGTTCTTTCTTTAAGCATCTTCCACAGTTGCAGCTTGAGCTGAGTACTGTTATTATTATTAACTAGGAAAGCTTCCAAAGCCGATATATAGGAAGATCCATGAAAAAATATTTTGGTATTTTAACTAAAGCTAATCTCTCCATTGGTCATGTCAATGGTAGAATGGGAGCCAATGTTTTCCTTAAAAAAAGATATTTCACCAGCAGGACTTACTTACGAATCCTAAACTTTAGCGTAACTATCGCATCAGCACTTCCTAAGCTTGTTTTCAAAGACAACGAAATGAAAATCTTGATGTCGTAATTAGAGGGTAGTACGTAATTACAGGATTTGTGTGACCTACCCTCTAAGCATGAACCCTCTTCTAACAAAGTTCTTGCCACCCATTACTTAACTCACGTTGAACATGGCTGTCCTCCCTTAGCCTGGCAGCTCTCCACCCGGAGGGCAGCTGGAAGATGTGCACAAGAAATGCCTCGAAGAAGCTCTCCTGGTTTACGAGAGACCGTACTGGTATGACCCATCTCTGCTCTGCAATGCAAAATTACCACGGATGCACAGGCCACGTGCAGGCTTTCTGCCGACCTGCCTTTCTCTATTCCTTCCAGTCCTTCCAAAAAATGGGATTTGAGAGGCAAAGGCACTGGGTATGTTGCAATCTGCCTGTTCAAGTGCTGAGCAAAAGGGAGAGCGGGCTCTGCAATGGCCTGCCATCCTACGTCTGGCTTGCACCCGGCTGACTGTTGCTCTTCACCAGTTCCTTCTCTCTAGAGATGGTATTTTGGGGAATGAGGAGGTATGTAACTTCCCTCTGCCAGCGTGCCCTGGAAACCGTAAAAGCATTTTTTTTTCCCTTAAAACTTTCTGGACTCTGCCATTTCAGGAAAAATATTTCACAGCTTTCATCGCAAGCGTGGATCCTAAGCTACTAGGTGTTCAACTTTCTGGGCCTGAACTTTAAGGGAAGCTTAGTTCTGTTCTCGTGCTAGCTCCTCCTCCCATTCCTCCGGCACCAGGATTTAAAGGGAACTTTGAAAAAATTCTCTTTGTTTAAGGTTGAAGGGAAAACAATCGCTATTCCTACTTGGGACAAACTTTATCCCCATGGAGGAAGCCATCAGGTAGCTGCTAGGATTTCCTTGCCAAAAGAGAGCCTGACTGGGCAAGAAGGTAGCAAGTGGGGTGACAGACCTGTTGGCAAAGGCGCTTACTTCAGACTCAAAGTGCGTGGAAGAAGTTGGCCTCCAAGACTCTTTTCCTGAGACACTTTCCAACTGAGGAATACCATGTCCTTCCCAGCGTCAGCTTCCTTTTCGCCACACGGCGTGAAGGTGAAGCCTCAGTGCCAGCCTCCCAACCCCTGCCAGCAGCACGGGGACGAGCAGGTCGCCAGGAATACGTGCCTTGGCGTTTGAAAAGCCTCGCTTCTCGCCGCCAAAGCAACGCGTGCCAGGGGACCGTCCGTCACCTGCAAGCAGAGCCCGTCTCGCTGAGTCCCTGGGCAAAGAGGAGCAGCAGCAGCCGGGAAGCTCATAGCGACGAGGACCGCTGCGGGCTGGAAAAGCAGCCCTTGGTTTGGGCAGCCAGTACTTTTTCTTCCTAGAAATACATTTCATTACTAAACTCTTGGCTAAAAGCAGAGGGAGCCGATCCTAAAATGAGAGTGTGCCTAGGGTTTTGCTATCGCAGCTCGGGAGGAGAGGAAGCAAGTGCTCCAGCCAGACTCCCGCGGTAGTTATTTCGGAGGAGCCGGGATGCTACTACAGGGGGGAAATTAATAGCTTGGGCAAGCCAGCCTGCAAGAGGAGAGCAAGCAAGCCGGTGCACAAGACTCTGGAGTAGGTATCAAAAGGGCTTTAATTTGCCTGCCCGTCATGTCATACTCTGTCTCGTGCTACTTGGTTAGAGAACGGAGGAAGCAATACTTCTTCAGGCTCTGGAAAGTCATCGTCGTCTGTTTGCATTTGTATAAGCTTTCAAGTATATAAAGGGATATTCCCGTGGAAAGGTAGCCCTGATGGAAGGAAATACGCGGATACTCAGCGGGGACACGGCAGGGAGGATGGAGTGTTTTCTCATATATATTCCTTTTCTTCCTTCACACATAAGCCTATTTGAGGTTTTCTGGGCAGAATCTGAAGGAAAGAAAAAGAAGCAAGTTTCCATCAGGAGCACTGTGTTATAATAAACCTGTGGATGAGATGTAATTCCAAGCATGCTTCCACCATGCAGCATGGCACTCTGTGATCCATGAGCAAAGCCTACAGTTAGGCAACGTGCAAAAGCTGGCAGAGAAAATGATTGGGAGAGTACCTGACTGCTAAAAGCTGCATAGCTTCCAGAAGAAAAATACCTGTTTGACAACCCCCTCAGGCAGTTAATAAGGGGAAAACCCTCTCATTCCCAGAAATTCCTGCTTTCTAGACAAGAGAGCTGAAATCAGGTGGGAGCTAGGAAGTGACCACAAATGAGTGTATAACAACTGTATGTGCCAACACATGTATCATCGGAAGAAAGCGAATGTCTCCATGGCTTTCTTTCATCATCCAGGTATGTGGCCCTGAAGAGGAGGAGAGCAGACATTTTTTGAGAGGGAAGAAATCTTTCTTTAATCTCGCTGTGGAAACTACAAATGAAAACCGACGGCTGCCGTGTGCTGCTGTTCTGCGCTCCTCCCTTGCATTGTCTGCTGGGCAGCGCGGGGTTGGCAGCTGCAAAGCACCAGGAGCGGGCAGTGCTCGTAAGTGATACCTGTGTCCTTGTGCAATTGAAAGCCCGTAGGCTTCCTTGCTTTCCTAATATCCCTTGAAATAAGGGTTAGGCGAGCAGTGCTGGAGGGAGTTGTGTTGGGGACCTGAAGGCTCCCCGCTTCAGAAGGAAGGTTGAGGCACCCATCTAGGCTGCGGGTCTCCGTACCGAGACGGATGCTCATGGGTGGTGCAGCCACCACAGCCCTGCACCGGGCACACGACCAGCCATGGAGCCAGACTGCGCGGCGTGCCCAGCGCCCGCCCAGCCGATTGCTGGACGAAGCTGGGCTGCAGCCCTGCTCTTTCATAGCAGCGGGGTCGGTCATGCCGTGTAATACTGCGAAATGAGGGAGAAATCTCAACAGTAATTTGGATGCTCCGTGGGACACCAGCCCGAGTGCAGAGAACTTGCTAAAAGCAATGTGGGTCTGCAAAGTGACAGCTGCCCTGTTTTCCTTTTGCATGAGTGAAAGCAAGGCTCCCGAGTTTGCTAATCAGCCTGCTTCACTAGCTAGTAAAACATCAGTCCCTTGAATAAAAGTTTACAGCCTTCAAATTAAAAACAAGTCGTGTTTCTCCTCCTGCCTGCAGACTTTTCTCAATGGAGTTCTCAGAAATTCTGCTGGAAAAAAGGTTAACCAAACTGATTTTCCTCTCTAAATCCTCACGCAGCAGGACAAGGTGAGAGGCACTAAACGTGACAAATCCAGAAAAAGGGAAGTGAGGAAGTGCTGGCTCAGTGCCTCTTGCCCCATGGCTTCGCTAAGCACTTTTCAGTTCCATTTTTTTACACACATTAAATAGCTGTTTCCTGCTGGATGGTTAAAATTTGTTACCTGGAAGACCAGAGAGAGTTTGCAATGGAGCGGCTCACTCGATGGCCTGGTGGATCTGGTTTTCCTGTCTAAACGACCATAGTTCGCATTTCTCCTCCCATAAATATATTTTGTATATAAAAGGGAAGCACTGTGCGTGCAGAAGCTGTGAAGAAAACCTGCTCTGCTCACTCTCTCTTCAATTAGTAGCCTGGGGGTTTGTCTGATTGATGAGTAATGACTTTTCTTAGCAAGTCTGATGCGAATCAAGCAGAGTGGGGTCTGGCAGCAGCATTTCCCACACCTCTGGGAAAGCCCTGCCCGACAGGCGTGCTGTCTCGCTCCTGCTCTCACCCTGCTTGGTCACACCTAGCAGCCCCGCGTTGCCTTTGGCGTGGGAGTACTGGGAATTTCTCCCGGCTGGTGCCTCAGCGGGGCTCTGGCAGTGGGAAGCGTCCCTCATGCTCCCCGCCAGCATCCTTCCCCATTAAGGAAATGGGCAGCAGGACGTGGACATGAGTGTTGGGTGCTTGCATGTAAGGGGATGGACAAAACCATTCTCCAGAGACGATTGTGGCTCTACGATTTCCAGAGGGAAAACTGCAAGCCAGGGAAAGTTGTATCAGCTTAGCACTGACAGTGTGGTGGAAACGTTCTCAGCTGATATGCCGCTGTGTCAGGGTCAGGTCCCTCTATCACTCCTAGTAAGACTGTGCATTTCAAGTGCATATCCTCACTCCCACCTACTGTCCCTTTCGTCCTACCTCCCTTCTCACTCCTCCTGTCCGTTGTCCCAGGCAAGCAGACCAGGAGGAGATGGCACAGACATGGTAGATGGGTCAACCCAGTGGTTCTCTTCTCTCATCTGATGCACGGAATTTCAGGTCCCAGATATCACTCGTGCTTTTGGGTTAGTCCTCAACACCTACAAAGCACAAACAAGTATGAGCTAGCCCCAGGGGTTTCTCTACATTAAATGTGGTGTTTATGAGATTTGGGGGGGTGTATAACAGAGTAGGAGGTGCTCACGTAAGCTTGTAGTTTAGCAAGTCAGTGCAACCGGCTAATAGCATCAGAGCAATAGGCTTGATCCCTATAGCTAGGGCCAGCTGCTAAGCCAAAAGAGAGAAGGCAAGGCTGACAAGTTTTTTCCTTATGCTGCATAAATAATACAGGCCAGCCAGCGAGTCAGTGGGGAACTACTCACTCAATGTGAATTGGCAAAGACGACAGCATCCCCTTGAGAAGATTCAGAAAATTACGCTGAGGCAAAATGCTTCCTTTTCTTCCCATTCGCTGGGGATTAAGGGCTCCAGTGTCACTTTCCCTCTTCAAAAGTTTTTCCAAGCAAAACTTCTTGATATTTCATACTTTAATATTACATTCTGCTGTTAATAATGTCTCTTTGTCCTTGAAGGAGCTACCCAGAAAGCCAGCAGCCCAAAGGGACAGACCAGCCCTTAGGAAATGGTGAAGGCAGAAGCTCATCCTCTAAGAGTGTAACCCTGCTCACCCAGAGTGAAGACAGATGCACTGAGACTGGAATAAGTGTGGAGAAGGGCAGCGTGAAGAGCGAACAGAGGCTCTAACTAGAGCTTGGCCTTCAAGTGAGCATGAGTTCATCTCACGGCATGGGACCAACTACCGCAAATTGCTATCCAGTGCTTCACATCCCTTTCCATACCACATCTCTCCTGTCTTCTTCCCTTTTTCTTTCTGAAGCAGTGGGAAATTGCTAGCAGGGCTTCCCAGGAGAGGAGGAAGGGGGTTTGGGGTTTTTTTCCCAGACTTAGCGGAAAAAATATCCCTAACAATAATTGTAAATGTGTTTGAGAATGATGAGAATGAGAAACTCTTCAGAGAGATTAGTCTGCAGAGGTGTTATGGGAACTTGGCTCAAACGCTGTGAAATTGTGCTGTTTGCCAATCCTTTAGTTCAGAACTTGTCTATTCCAGGCTAATGGATTTGTAAGTTTTTTCATTCTGCCTAAGGGAGAAGGGAAGCAGGTTGCTGTAACACCTGCACTGTCTGTGGATGAGATTTTTTCCTTTGAGTTACAGCGTAGGAGGACAAACTGATCACAGGACTAGCAGTCAGAGTCTGATTCAGGAGTTAAAGTCACTGAGAAAACAAATTACTATGCTAACATAAAATGTGGTAAGGAAGAACAAGAATTAATATATGACTGTAAGTGATTAATGAAAAAAAAAAAAGGAAGGAAGGAAAAGGGGAATTTGTTTCCCTCAATTTAGGAAGAGCCCATACATTGTGCTATTGGCAGAGGTGCGCATTTATGCAATGATGTAAGGAATTTTAGCAGGATTAAGTAACTTTTTTCTGAATCAAGGGAGTAATCTTTGATCCTTCCCTCCCCAGAAAGGACCAGTATAAGCAAGGTAAAGTGTCTGCAGAGTAGCATGAATGGCATGCGTTACTGTTAGGCAATACATCAGCCAAGAGACCAACCTCCTGAGAAGTTAAACACTTGGTTTCTGCAGGTCTGTGCTTTGCCACTAGAAGAACTGTCATAATCAAATTTCTTTGCTTCAACTCACAGTGCCAGGAGACCTTGCAGCATTTTCTTTCCTTCTCATTTTCCTTTTTCTCCTTTCTGAGAAGTCTTTGTTTGTATCGCACAGCTTGCAAAGTTGTTAAGGCCAGAACAAAGTAGAGCAAATCAATCATTTCTCCCGCTTTAATGAAGTGATCAAAGAAAGAATGAACATACACACTCAAAGTGAAGTGGATGCTCAGAGGTTTCAACAAGACAGACTCTTGTTTGGGAATAGAAACCGCTATTTTTCTTTCTTATGATGCAGTTATTTATTTTCAAGGAATCTGACATGAAGTATACTGAAGCAAATATATCTTTCCTAATAGCTTGACTACCACATGGAATTTCAGCAGCTATATTAAAAAAAAAAAGCTATATTATTGATCCAAAAAATAGCTTAAAATGACAGTGCTGAAAAACGATGAAAGAATCCTTATTCTGAGACATCACTCAATTGCTGTTAAGACTGTAAAGATCTTGCAAATGGAGCAAGATCAAAGAGCATCACTAGAATTAAGTTCATAGCAATAACTACGATATCTGCGCATAAAACACAGCAAATTAGATGTGGTTTGTCTGCCCATGCCCCAAAGCCCTTCTTCCCAAATAAACCAGCCTCGCTTATCCTTCTGTTTTTAATCTAGAGAAAAAGAACGAGGAAGAGGAGGAGATCTGACTCCTAGGCCTATCTGCTAACCTGCTAATACCCCTAGCATATGGGGTATTGCAGCACACTGGTGTAGGAGCTTAGTGGGTAATTTGGGACAGTGGTAACAGGAGCTTCTCCTCGGTTTTAATCCAGCCAGGCCGTACATCCGCAGCAATACTATACAGCAGGGCTGCACCAGCTCAGCCAGGCTCTGAGCAAGTATTTGGCAGTAGAAGTTCTTCCTCCTCCAGTTTCTTTGCTCTCAGTGCCAGGCTGGTGGAGTTTTAGTCAGCAGGGTCTTTCTGGCCCAGAAAACCTTGAAGATGCTTCCCACGTGCCTGCGTAGCCAACCTCTGTGTTGAATTAGCACTTGCAAGCCTCACCGAAGCTGCAGGACCGGTTGGGCTTTGCCACGAGGCGGTCAGGTCTTTAGTTGCCCACTGCCCAAAAGTAGGCTACCTGGTTTTATGTCAAATTGTGATGGTAGGCTATTCTGATAGTCGTATAGCAGGTATGCTTTGGACTTATTTCTCCCCCTTGCCAGTGTATTTCTTTATGGAGAGAGTGGTGAAGCACTGGAAGAGTCTGCCCAGGGAAATGGTGGAGTCACCATCACTGGAGGTGTTCAAGGAACGTGTAGACGCAGTACTGCGGGACATGGTTTAATGGGCATGGTGGGGTTGGGTTGATGGTTGGACTTGATGATCTTACAGGTCCTTTCCAGCCTTAACGATTCTGTGATTCTGTACCAAGCCATAACACAGGCTGAGCGCTTCTGTTAATTCACTGTGGTATAATTTTTCCCTTAGAGTATCAAACCACAAAACCAGCTTATAGGAAATCTTGGCAAAGTTACTCCCATTTATCCAAACACAGCAACTATTCAGTGTGATAAAGAACAAACAAGGATCAGTGGTTTGCTGCTATTCCTAAGCTACAGATAGCAAATCAATCATTAGCTATTTATGTATCAGCTGAGATTTGAGGTTTTTTTCCTAGTGATCTCCTTCCTTTACCTTAATTCTTTATAAACACATCCTGGGGAGAGGTGGAAATTTTGCAGAGGCAGCCACAGTTTTTAACATGCTACAGTGGCTTTCAGTCGAAATGATTGAACATGGTGGGACACCTTTTTCTGTGCTGTTGAGTCATTTCAAAACTTTGTGAAATATCACTCGTGGAGCTTCTTCTGAATCGTGCAAACCACAGAGCAGCTCCTTCTCTGGGGATGACTAGGAAACTAATCCCGTTTTCAAACAGACACATATATGCAAGTTGCAATGTTATTTTTCATTTCACGGGATGTACAAAGGCTTTTCTTTTGGGGACATTTTTCACTAGTCACAGTCACGTTGTCATTTGCTAAAACGAAATCACGCTTCTTGATCATAGTCCTGATTATTCGTAAAACAGAAAGCCCCGACAATTTCAGTGACGCTGGTTTTGCAAAACTGCCATTTTGAGGAAGGTCATTCAGAAAGTTTTGTTCTGAAACAGATGGGTGGTTTGACCTTTTCAGGCTCCTCTATTATATTTCAAAGCATCCACAGAACAAGTGAAAGATTTCTAGCACAGACTCTTTCAAGGTTGGGCGGTAAGAGAAGTACTGCAGTGCATTGCAGGCAAGGCTGTGGTGTGGTGTTTCTATCACTGGAAGTATTGAAGAACATATTAAGAAGATATAATATGATAACAGAATACAATATTATTATGAAGGTAATTGGCCTTATCCTGGAGCAGAAAGAACCAGGCAAACTATTGGATTGCCTTTCAGCCCTGCGCTGCTTCTGTGATTTTTATTGCAACCCTCAATGGGTTTTCCTGGCATTTTTTTCCAAGCTAGAGCTATATAAAGCATTTCCTAAGAAACATAAAACTCGTGATTACCAAGTTATGTGCTTGGTAATAAAGCTCAAAAAGTTCACTTTCTAAAAATGAACAGATGAGTTTTATTCCAGAGGGTGAGATATGACCAAGAAAGTGTACTTAACTTGCAGAAAATGGCCAAAAGAAACCCTCAAGCAGCCACTAGGCAAAATGGTATTAAGAGCATAATCAGTCTATATGTCCTATATGAAATCAATAGCAAATTATAGTAGAAAAACAGTAACCCTCTAAAAAGCAACTGGTATTTCTCCAATAGTCACCCTGGACCAGTGACTGTGGCAGAATTTATATGGATTTTCAATAACAAGTGTTAATGTATTCTGTGCTAGGTATAAGATTAGGTGGCAATTTTTTTTTTTTTAACATAATAGGGTATCTTGTGTCTTCCTGCTGAGGTTCATGGAGACAAAGGATTAAACCACTACCACAACATAGATAGCACAGGACTACACCTGAAGAACAGGTCCTAATGTTAAATTACAATGCATGGTCTTTGTGCATCAGTGAAAACTTGCTATATTAAAATAACATGTTTAAGAAGTAAAGCTCGTTGACCTACTTATTTGCACGGGAAATTTTGGAGTTTTGCTACTTGCTATTGGACATGCCTGAGTAGGAAGAAAAAATTTGAGTCAGAAAAAAGAAGCTGAGAGAAGCACTGTCAGATTTGGATGACTTGAACAAACTGTGCTGTGCTAACTTGTCATTCTTTGTGGCTGTGCTATAATTCATACAAATAAGGATTCCACTCTGTCACAGGGAGTCAAGCACTTAAAAGGGAGAAAGGGGTGCCAAAAAATTCAAATTGCTCAAGCATTTTTCCCAAGCAAGCACATTCCATCTCTGTTCGGACATCGTGTCCTTTCTCCACTGTGGAAGCAGCTCACAAACTTAACCTATTTCACTTGCATTCCCTTCTATAAATCCCTCTGCCTTGCAGAATCCTGGGTCCAAAGTCTCAGATAGTTTCCTGGATTTTTCCATCAGTATATGGACTTCCTGATTAAAAATTTTGCCAAACTGATAATAAATACAATGCACAGAAATGTTCAGGGAAAAATGATCACTCTGAAAGTGAGTTGCGGGGAGAGGTTCTTATGAAATGCAGATTTCACCTTCCTACCAACTCTTCCATTGCAGCAGCCGTGGCCTTCCTACGATGCTCTCGGTGAGGCTTTAAGGATGTCCCACATCTTTCTCCTTCTTTTCCCCCCACTTTGTTGCCGAAATACATTTTTCTTCACACTTGTCTGTTAAATCATACTTTCTTCTTGTCAAATGTTAATTGACGATACCCTATTTGAGGAGGCAGCGCTAAGAAATGTGCAGGCTGCAAACCAGTTCAAATGAAAAGGCTGCATTTATAGCAAGGAAAAAACCAACAAACCAGCAAGTACAAAAATATTAACACAATTAAGATGTTAAGATGAGTCTGCCCAGGATGCTTACCACTGTATATGCAGCAGTATATATAAAACTTAGAAGATGAATGGCTTGCAAGCAGCAGCAGATTAAAATATACATCGCACAGGGACATACAAAGCCAGTGGGAGTCACATCTGGATTTCAATAGCCAGGGTCGCTCCACAGTAGAAGCCACCTTAGCCGAACAGTCATTTCTCACTCTGCATCTAAAATGAGCTATACCACACCTCTGATCACACTGCGAGTGTCTGAAAAGATATTAATTTATTTGGTCGTAACTCAGATCTGCCTCTGCATGAAATAAAACAGCCAACTTTTTTTTTATTTATCAATGGGTGAATTTCTAAAGGCCAGTCATGCTCGAGGAAGAGCTTGCCCCTGGCTCTGCACAGACACTGGCTGACTAGAGGAGGAGCCAGGAGCTGCTGTAAATCATGTGTATGGCTATTTGCAGGTCTGGCACATGATTTTGGGATGTATAAATGAAATCTGAAGAAGGCAACATACCCACAGTGGGGCTGGCTGCAAGGAGTGGGGTTTAGTGGACGAAAACAAGGTCATAAGCTTCTCTTAACCACTGAGGCCCTGCTTGCACAAATGACCAGTTTTCATTTCATGGAGTTTTAATTTTCCATGTGCAGGCAACTAACTTAAACTCAAACAAGACGTTTCAGAGCAATAACTAAAGCTTATTCTATGATATAGAGGGTCAATTCTAGGTGCTGCATAAATTAAATTTTTAAACCTTTTGAGGTTTTAGGTCATTACTTCCTCCATGATCGTATATCGCTGTTGCTACATTTCATCATGAGCATATTTTTTAGCAGTCGTTGAAACACCCTATGATTGGGAAGGTGGAGTGACAACGGGGGAACATTTTGTTATCAGACACAACAATACTGTATCAGTCGTCGTGAGATGACTGGTCCAGGTGCAAATAAGAAATGCCAAATGTCTCCTGCACCACAAATCTAATCTAATAAACCCATCACTGTGTTTACATACTAAGTGCTGTAAGTGAATTCTGGTCAGACTGCTGTTTCCTGCCACAGGAGCACTTGCACCTGGGTGTCAGGAACTGCACACAAAAAACTGTCTCTCCCCTGCGTAAAAGTCCCCTCTGCTCGACCAGCCTGACATGTAAGCAATTCATAAAACTACCGGTTCATCCCTCTTCCCCCCGAAAACGGACCAGTTGGTGAAGCAGTTCTCCCTCAGCTGCCCCTTCTGTAGGGAGCCCTTCTCCTGACCGACGCAACGCGAGAGGCAGAAGTGGCCAGGTTTTCTAAAATGCAGCAAGCTTTGATGAACATGTACCTTATCTATGCCATGCACGAGGTGAGCAGAAGGCCTTTTCTCCAAAATTTGGAGAAATCCCAAGGTACAGGCTGTTTTCTGATGTCCCACTGCATGCCAAGGAGGTTCTGATCTGGCGGAGGGAGATGCCATTCCCCAAAAGACACCTTGTATTGCCAATCCTTTCATCTTTGTTGGAGACGATCCTCCAAATACTGAGGCGAGATGTCAGGAAGTTGGGCAATAAAACCAACGTGTCCCAGTGAATTGAGTGTGCTGCTCTGCCACCTTGAAATCACTCCGCGTCAGAGAAGACCTAGAGTGAAAGTAAAGATGATTATTTTCCTAAATATGAGGTTAAAGAACCATTTACTCTGTTCAGAGAGAGACACTGACAAAAGAATCTATAGCACTACAGCCTCCTCGCTCTCATCTAGCTCAGTGTTGTCTCTGTTCCCTTCACCCAAGAGTCTCTGAAGCCAAAACACCTCCCCAGTTACATTTGGTAGGTTCTCATGGCTATCCGATCCTTTAGACGAGCTCCATCATTACGGGTTTCCTTCTTTCAGCTGGATCTTGACTCCAAGGAAAGCTTCCCAATTGCCCCTTCTTCTTGCTGGGGCCTCCACCCAGTATCTAAGCTGCACCCAGGGACGACTCCCATCTAGGTGCTCAATAATGCATTAGGACATCATTAATACAGCTCTTTTCAACGAGCTGCTGTCTACAGCAGAGGTAGCTTTTAAGATGCAAGAAGTGGAAGACCTGTGGGTGCTTGCTGGACAAAATTGGATGCTGTTACCACCTGACTTTGTAGTAAACCAAGTTATGCTATGCGGTCAGTGTGAATTTTCCTGTCAGGCACTTCTGCTTAAGCAGTTAAAGATGGTACAAATCTGTGAGTTCAGCATCTGGCCTGGCCATAACAAAGTCATTTATACAACCTATGTGAGGTTCTTCCTGATGGCTGGTGAGGGGAGTTTCGTGTTTCAGAACTAATAAAATGGATTATCTTCACCATGCAATGTTTTATAACACATGCTGAAAATGACATTTAACACAAGCCTGTAAGTGAGAGCCAGTGATGCAGCCACTCACTCTGACTTGATAGAGACTAAACACGACAGCAACTCAAATAAACACAGGGACTATCGTTGGTTTGCAATAAATCTCTCCTACACGTGGCTTGCTGAAGCTGTGTGACAGCATCTCACAAAGACAAAAGAGGAAGCATCCCCAGTGAGCAAAGGGAAGAATTGGAGAGGAAAAGTCCACAAACCGTTGAAGGGTGAGAGTAAAAAGCAGCTGAAACATATGCTTGAGGAGAAAGGAGCCCTGTAATTTTGTGAGGACTTAAGTGAAAAGAATGTGAGGCAAGGTACTCAGGGAAAGGCTTACAACTATAGTTTTGCTTATGGAGTCATTAGTACAGGAAGAAATTTAGCCACCATTTTCAGCGCAGGTGAAAATGGCAGAGGGGCATCAAGCTGTGGGAGAAGAGAGAGACTGATCTGCGTAGAAGAGGTGGCACAGTTTCACAGAAGAGCATCACGGGGTTGAAGGAGGAGCGGTCCGTACGATGTCCAAACTATTCACTGTGAATCGTCACACCTGGAAAGCAATGAAAATAAATAATGTCCCTTTCCTTTGGCAAACCCTTTGTAAATAAGTACATTAATCTGAGCCCTCAAATGACTTATTTTCTGGAACGTGTGTTTCACGTCGACAAACTGTTGAGACTCAACTTTCTGCCTCAAATACGCTTCTGTGACAGTGGGCAAAAGTTACTTACTCTTTCTCTTCCTGACTCCCTCACTTGTAAAATGAGAATAATAGTACTGTCCTGCTCTATCAGACCTTCGCAAGGATAAACACTCTGAGATTGCGAGGGCTCAGGTACAGTGGTATCCTGAAAGAGGTGAATACAGCACACTCTTACCAGGCCTTCTGCTCCAAAAATGAACATCCCACCCCTCTGAGACAAAAGAAGAGGCACCGTTTTCCACTTTGCTGTTGTATTCACCATCTCTCCCTGCCAGCCAATCTCAGAGCCCAGGTGGAAACCAAACATAGCAGCAAAACCCGCTTCAAAGTGTACCATTAAAGCTCACTGACTTTTTGACCAAAAAACCCTCACAAGTCTTGCTCAGCAGTGTTAGCTAACATGACATTTCCCAAGTTCCTTCTTTAAATCCCTTGAAATGGGAGACAAAAGAAAAATCAGGCAGAAGAGGGTATGACCGAAGCTTTCACAACTCAGCTCCTTGACTTCCAAAGCATTTGCTGTGGTCTGAAACAGTGCAGCTAGCTTTACCCTTTTGTCTTTGCCTTCTCCCTACGCACTCTACAAATCTGGCTCTTTCATTCCCTCCAAGCAACTTCTTGCTTGGACCAAGGCAGTGTCAAAGGGATCTCATCCCAAGCCGTTATCTTAATTCAGCCATGTGGCAATAGCTCTTTTTCACTTCTGAGCTTTCACCTACTTGAATTTTAAACCTCACAGTTATGGCTCTGTCTAATTTTTGATCAGTTTAAATTCTGTCTTTCATCCACAAGTGGAGCTGGAACAACTCATTCTCAACAAAGAACACATCCGTGACATGAGAGTCTCTTTCCATCCGCAGAATATTCGGGACCAATTGTGATTTCCTCAAATGTATTTCTTGTTCTAGCACTGCTGAAAGAATTATTTTGTTCTGTAAAATTTTAGTTGTGAACACCATCCTGCAAACATCTATGCAACTGTTCAATTTACCAATTATTTCAATACGTACATGTATAATTATCTACCAAATCAACTTGTAAACAAATACTTCATGTTCCAGACTGAGTCTTGCTCAGCTATTATTGGTCACGCTTGGGACTCGTTCCAGCCCTTGGCTAAGAGAGCAAAAATGATTGTGTCACTTATATATATTTCTCTTTCACTGAATACTTTTGCATTAGAGTTGGAATTTAACTCTTCTCAGATATTTTCCTGTTAAAGTTTTTTTACCAGAGAACAGACAAAACCAGACATAAAACTGGCTGCCAAAATTCACTCAAATGTTAATTCACGGCAAACATATTTTTGCAATACCCACTTTCAGGCGTCCGGCTATACACCCTCAGCCAGCAACAAGGCCTCTCATTGATAGCGCTAAGGTCAAAATCTTTATGATTAAATTACAGTGTTTATACCAGCCTCCTTCAGAGAGAATAGAAAGGCTTGTTAACCAATCCATAAATCCAGGTGAAAAGATTAACCCAGTCATCCAGGCATATATGTTATTACTGAATATATAAGTTTTTAGAACATGGTAAATAATCAGATCTGTGTTTACTGTTATGTGCTGAATGTAGATTGGAGTCACTGTTTCCCTATATATTAGGGGATATATATTAGATCCTGAATATCTATCAGCATTATACTTCAATATAGCTTTTATTCTGCTCGGTCAGGGTAAACAGCTCCTGGATTCCTGATTATATCAAGGAGTGAGCAGAAGTAACACACGAAGAAACCAGCTCTCCATGTTAGCACGCTACAGAACTTGCCTTCGCACTTATCTGAAGTGACAGCCCCTCTGGGTATACCTCGTTGCTCTCCTTTATTTAAATGCTACAGCTTCTTTTCTTTAAATGTACTTACTTTTGAATGGAAGACTAAACAAGGGTGGTTATATCCTAATTTAATCTGTGTAAAACCTCACATCTAAAGGGTTTAGTCAATAAAATGAAAGATATTAGCACCGAAGACAAACACCCCAAACCAAACACAATTCTCTTACAGATGAAAACTACATGACATGCCTCCAACAGAGTTTAGAGCCCCATTTCCTGGCCTCTCTGCAAGATGCCCACAGTGAAATCTTGAGAGACACTGAACCCCTTGGCAAACTAAACAGCTAGTTTTGTCAGAGGTATGGTTAACTCCTAGTTGTCCTTGGACGGATTATGCAGGTTGCAGCTCAGTGGGGTCCTGCTTTCCCAAAAAAGCCTTTGGCCACCACTCAGAGCCCAGCATTGGCATCAGTCACCATGCTGCCTCTTACCGTTTATAGAGGCTCTTGATATCTACCCAAATCTCTTTATAAGTTTTTTAAACCTTATAAAGGTTTACCCACTTTATTTCCTATTAGCCGATAGGATTAAGAACTGGCTGTGGCCAGACACTTTTTGAATGTTTTGAATATGAATCTTCAAATTTTCCTGTAAGAAAAAGAACTTCTTTCTTAACCAAGCCCCCAAAACCCTCGGGTTTTTTTCTCCAGTTACATATTTCAAGACAGAAATTAAATCAGTTCTTTATCTCTCTGCCATCATACCTGCCATGCTAAAACAATAGCTCTAGTTTCTATTCCTCTTGTGCACATTTCATCAAATTTCTTCCCAATTGATAGTTTGAGGAGAATATAGCACAAAAAAAATTGCTGTAGATACCTCCTTTCCCAAAATGGAAAAAATCCTGCACAAACTCCCAAACACATTCAAGGCTGTTACTACGCATTTTCTCAAATATATGTCAAATTGCCAAATTCTTCCAACACTTCCCCAAAGGTTTGATATGAGCTTTGGGAGAAACACTGCATAGGTTTTTAAGTTACATGAATTAGTTCACATCTCTTTGTTTAATGGCACTGTCTGACAGCCTGGGGCTTTTAATAATACCTTATTTTACAGCTTCAAAGGAAAAGTTCCTGGGTGTTGCAACCTGAATTTGTGCATTTTGACATGCTAGGTGTCAATACCAGGAATTCTTATTGCTTGGGAAAAAATGAAGGAGAAAACAAGGGAGGAAGCAGTTTGTAGCGTAAAGCCAGTGTGAAGCACCTGAGATGTCCCTGCCTTTACAGTGATCCGTCTGGCTGCTGCCTCAGAGCAAGCTTTCTGATGCTCAAGCTGTGCTCCAGGTGCAAAAAATTAGAGCGGCAACCCAGGAACCAGGGACAGGATTTAGAAAAGAGACAGACACCTTCTCGGTAACAGTGGTGGAAAATAAGTGGTTTACAAATCGTTTCTCTGCTGATTCCCTGAGCTCACGGAAAACCACCTGCTGGAAGAGACCCTGTGCCATTCCCTTGCTAAACAGTCACCCACAGGCTGCTGTCCTGCTGTGCCTCCCTTATCAGACAAACCCTTGAGCTTCCTCAGGTTCGCTTCAAGAAGATGAAAAAAAAATCAGAGGCCTGGAGGACCACGCTCAAATTCCATTGCTCAGAAACCAGGGTGCCAGCAGCATGGGTGCGTGCGGGTCTCATTGAGGGATGGTGACAGGTTTGGCCAAGGCAAGCAAGAGACCTAGGAGCTGGGAAGCGCTCCGGGTTTAGACACGAATCCCACTATCACGAGTGACTTTTTTTCTACCACGTGTGTCTACCTGTGGAAGCTCCAGCCCAACCAGACACCACTGAAAACAATGAAAATGCACCGTGAAATCTGCAGAAGCAGCGAGATCTTTGAAAGAGTTTGCCATTTTTACTCTAGGTGTGAGGGCACTGAGGACACGGAGAGAAGGGCAGAGGCGGGTTAATGCCAATGCCATCCATGAAGGTGCTGTTGAGCCACAGGCGGGTTTTAGAAGCCGCCCGCCTTCAGCCACACACACAAAGAAGACCATGTTGCGTGGGCTGGGTGTTAGTGCCTTTCTGCTAGTGCTGCAGGAGAATTAAACCTTGCGGGGGGGGCACGGGAAGAACTACGCTGGTCCCTGGGTCCAGGCACAAGCTATGGCTCATTGCCGTAACCCTCGCCGGCTGGCTGTGACGCCCAAGGGGCCCCTACCACAGCAGCAGAGACTGAGGTGCTGCGGGAGGCTCCAGGGAGAGGGGTGTCGCTGCCGGGTGAGGCCCCCCCACAGCAGCCTCCTGCTTCCCATTCGGGGATACGCAACAGACTTAACGCGTTAACTCCCACAAGCAACTCTCTCCATGCCTCAGGTGCCCTGTTCATAAATACAAATAACGTTTCTCTCCAGCCAGGATTCATTAACGTCAGTAAAGCGCTTAAGAGCTCGGATGGAAGTGTTTTCTCTATAAATATAAATACAGGCCAATAGTATTGCATGCTGGGCTACCACTCCTTTAGGAAATGTAATTGAAATACATTTAGTGAAGTAGAAAGGTTTCTGGGGGATCTATATGCTTTCAGAAATTTCAAAAGGGCTCAGAGAGCAAAGGCTATGAGCTGGCTCTGCTCCATTAATGTAAGCCCTGCTCCATTAATTCTGGTCTCACTTTAATTGGGCAAGTTATCAGATATAATTTTTCCAAGACAACACCAGACATGTAACCCAAAATTTTCCTTTCTGAATGATAAGGATAATAGTACCTTTTGCCAGAAGCCCTTTACAAACGCACGCTTAAAGAAAACAGCACCGGTAAATTAAAAAGCACTCTTAGACACCTCATAATATTAATTGGCATTTTATAGCTCTTTATATCTTCAAACCAACATGCATGAATTACCCAATTAATTCCAGCTGCTTGGGATTCTCCTGCTCCGTTGCACCAGCCGGCTCCATGCCCGCCCGCGCAGCCCAGGACCCCGTGCCAGGCGGAAGAGGGACGGCACGACCTTGCATACACTGGCCAGCTGCCTCCAGCCCACCCAGCCACCGGCCAGAGGAAGAGCCTATGGTATTCAGTCAAGCCAAAGGCCACATTTTCTAGCAAGCTTGGAAAGCTTACCAGAAGCTGTCCCTCCCTGGGCTGTAAAGCAGCGCAGTGGCCTTGCTTGCTGGGCAAAGCTAGAGAGCAGCTTCCAGGACCGGCTAGATACCCTCACTAGGGTCCACCAGCCCCTGGAGCAAGGAGGGCCCCTCATTACAAGAAGGACATTGAGGTGCTGGAGTGTGTCCAGAGAAGGGCGACGAAGCTGGTGAGGGGTCTGGAGCACACGTCTGATGAGGAGCGGCTGAGGGAGCTGGGGTTGTTCAGTCTGGAGAAGAGGAGGCTGAGGGGAGACCTTATCGCTTTCTACAACTACCTGAAAGGGGGTTGTGGTGAGGTGGGTGTTGGTCTCTTCTCCCAAGTGACAGCGACAGGACAAGAGGAAATGGCCTCAAGTTGCCCCAGGGGAGGTTCAGGCTGGATATTAGGAAAAACGTCTTTCCTGAGAGAGTGGTGAAGCACTGGAACAGGCTGCCCAGGGAGGTGGTGGAGTCACCATCCCTGGAGGTGTTCAAGGGACGTGTGGACGTGGCACTGCGGAACATAGTTTAGTGGGCATGGTGGTGTTGGGGTGATGGTTGGACTTGGTGATCTTACCGGTCTTTTCCAACCTTAATGATTCTGTGAAACCACAGCATGGTATTGCAAGCCCACATGCCATGGCCCCAGAGGAAAGGCAAGCCCTTGTCCAAGCCTCAGATTCAGCAAGTGGGGCAGGGTGGGGTTGTCTCTCCCCACCAGTAGCCCACCCACAGTTTACGAGCGTGGATGCCCCCAAGAGCCAAACAGCACGGTGCCCCCACATGCTCAAAGCACAGTGGCGGGGGAGCCCCTGGTTCCCTCCAAGTCACTCACAGGGCATCACTGCAGGGTAGGAGACCCCTGAATCTGCATCGAAGCACAATTCAAAATTCAGACCCTCCAAGACCACACATAGCCTCCCCAAAGCTTTGCCGCTTACCTGCCCCTAAACAGAAAGTTTCTTTTCCTAATGCAAAATACAATTATAAATACGCTGAGCCAAACAAAGCTCAAGCGTCCCCCTTCTCTCCTCTGGGGAGGGGGTAAGAGGGAGGGTTTCTCCCTTCTCTCGACAGACAGACACATTTGGGCAGCTAAATTGCTTAATGCACATGGCTGAACCATCCACATGGGAAAAGTAAAGCAAAAGCTTTTAGCCTAAACCTCGGCAAAGGAGATTTGTCCTGTCAATGAAAACTTTGACAAATGTGTCCTGCTATCTTTCCTCAGTCCCCCATTTCACTGCCAACTGGGCCTTATTTTGAAGCATTACATAAAATCTTGGTACAAGTTACTGATCTCTGGTTGACTCTCTGCATTGAATATACACATAGAGCTACATATAATTCTTTTTTTAGAAGTAGAAATTATTTAAATAACTGAAACGATAGCCTATCGAGATCAAGGGCCAAATCGCCTTTGATTTTAACAGGATCAGGCTTTCACGACATGACACGTGTTAATCCATGATAAACTCACATGTTGTAATGATGGAGATTAGCTAAAGTAGGAACAGCTTATCTCAGATCTCGAAAGATTCCTTAAATAGGGGTCCCCAGATCCCTGTTTTGTGGGTTCTCACGTTAGATCACTGTGATACTTCACCCACCTCTGCTTTAATATTACAACAGTCAGTGTTAGTGCAGAACTGTGGGGTTTTGGGGTGGGGGATTGCCAGTGTTTGGGCTTTTTAATGAAATCTATATAAACCTCAACTGCAGAGCAATTTAGGAATGACTAGCAAAGGCATTTAAATATCCTCATTCATAAACTGCTCAACCTGCACCAAATTCAGACCTTCAGATTAAACCCTGAAATATTCCTGGAGCAGTTTCAGTTGCGACTCCAGCTCCGTGACCTGGGCTGCAGAGCAGATCCCAAATTCAAAGATGCATTTTCTGTGTACCAGCGTACACCGCTCGCTAACAGCACCCCAAATGCCCTGCACACAAGATTGCTGAAGTGAGCCCAAAGCCTCGTGCAGGTTCAATGCCATACTGCTCAAATCAGAGAAGGATCAAATTATGTCCCTTGGTCCATCTCCAGAAGTAATGACATTAGGTGAATTGCACAAACCCCTCTTCAACAGGCAGACTGAAGAAGATAAATGTGCACACAATTGAAGTATTCTAGCTGTTTTTTACACTCTTACTTATTTTAAAAAAATAAATAAATCAGTGCTTATGCAACCAGTTTAACATCCCCTCCTGTATTTTTTGTCCCAAACCAGCAGGACAGAATTTGATATACGATTAAAAGAAGAAGTCTTGTTTCCTCTTGCCAATGGCAGATCTACATTGCTGCACTCTTGTTCTGATTCACTCTTTGCATTTTCATTTCCTGACAGTGACTTTTCCTGAATGCACAAACATGTAGGTAGGCTGTTTAGAAAAGCAAAATTAAATAGTCAGGTTTCGTCTTCCCCTCCCTTTCCCCCGTCTGTCTTCTCAACAAACCAAGCAAACCCCCTCAGCTCAAGGCTCTGATCCTGCCCGCAGTACCGCCCCAGAAACCACTGGCAGCGCAGAGTTGAACACCTACATAAACCTCTCCAAGGCTGGGGACTGAGCCCTCTCCGGCTCCTCTTCTTCTAGGGGTCAGCATGGCACTGGCAGGAGGAGACGGGGCGACTGAGGAAGGGATGCTGACCGGCGCACCTCTCACTCCCACCGCTGTGGGCTCTGCACGGCTCTCAGCAGGGTGCTCAGCCGCTGCCGTGCCCTGGGCGAGCTGTATCTGCCGACGAGGAGTCTCCCCGCTGAACCGCGCTCGGTTCTTAACAGGGCCTCACATGTAATACTAGAAAGTGCCTGTCAGCCCTCGCCTGGCTCCAAGCATTTCGTGCCTCACGCTTTCCTTCAGGACGTTTCTCACCCCTTGTTGCCGGTGGGAGGTGCAGCTCCATCAGGTCAAGAGGCTGTTTACCAGACGCCGTGGGGCAACCTAGAGGAAAGTAATGAAAAATGGGGTTTTGTAGCTCAAAAGCGGGTCTGTCCAGCTAAAGCTGACAGTAGATTTGCCTGCTAGAGAGCGCAAGAGCTCTTAGTTGCAAATGTACATGCAATGTGACGCTCTGCTGACCCGTATTTTTCCTCCGATACGCTCGCTTCAGTTGCCACAGATCTCTGCAAAGAAGAAAGGAGGCAGCGGTCGGACCTGCAGGTACCATCCTGGTGTAACGGGTCCAAATCAGGCCAACAGGACTTACCCGTTTACAGCAGATTTAAACCAACACACGGAAACTCAGCCTGCCTCTGGCCACACTTCACATGATCTATAGATACACATTATATGTGGCTAATCCCTGATCGTCCTTACAAGGACTTCATATTCATTAGTCAGTGAAATATAAAATATTTTTTTATCTATTAAATCTTCACGATCTGCAATTATTCCCCAGGGCACAATAGATAGTGAGTCAGCAGGCACAGATTTAATTATCAGTTTTTACTGTAAGATGATGATGTTTATTGATATCACTATCAGACAGACACTGAAACGAAGCAGATGTTAATCTGAGGTTAAGCTCCAGGAGGCGCCTAGCAGTCTGACCAAAGGGACTGATGTTCATCAGATAATAAGAGAGGAGACCTCCCCTCCCTTCCTCCCTCCGGAGGCCTGCACCGAGCTCACAGAAGTGCCGCCTTGTTTTGCAAATTCCTCCTCGCACCATTTCCAACCCGTTCGACAAGCGGCTCGCCCCTTCGTGCAGAGCTTTCAGTCGGTTCTAGCAGACTGTTTAACCTAACGTCCTATTTTGCTTATGCAGGAACTTTATGGTTGGGTTTGGTTTATTTTTCCCCAGCGCATCCTAAAGGGTGATGCCAGAGAAGTCGAAAACAGAAGTGAAGTGGTCACGAAGTTGCTGTGGCGTCACTGTTGTGAGCAGAAAGTTCTGTCACTGATTCCCATCGCGCCAATGTCTGCTTTAAGTAAATTCACAGCGAGGCAGAACACTCCTCTCCGGTTCAAACGATACAACGTAAAGCAAAGGAACCATCAGTGGGGAAGGAGAGGATGATGAAATAGCAGCTTTCTACATTTCTCAGTCTCCCATCACTTTCTAGTGTTGAGAGCAACGACGTGACAGCCCATATACTAATAAAAAAAATTCTGGCAGCTGACACTCACTGAAATATATTAATGCTTAACATTAGAACTTGCAACAGGACTAGTGAGCTGGTGCAAATGATCGTTTAGATGGGTAGTTTTCATAGGTATTTCAGCGGTACACTTCTTTCCCAGTTTCAGTGGAAGATGAGTTAAAAAAAAAAGTGCTATTTATTTTCTAGATAATCACTGGTGCTGCATCCTACAGCAACACCATGCATTTTATTTTTATTATTACCATTTGCGGATCAGTTAGGGCATTTTGAAGCCATACCATCTTGCAACACCACCATCCAGGTCCTCCAGATCTGCTCCCAACCCAGCAGTGGCATGGCCTGGCCCCGCGCCCAGCCTGCCGCACCAACGGGGTGATCTTGCTCTAGCCCTGGCTCGGGTGGACCTGGGCAATTCTCTGGGCACAGCACTGGGGGACACGACATAAGTAGGCTTTGCACAGGAGCACAGTCCCAGGAACCCAAAGAACTGTCTGTCTCAAGAGGTACAGACGAAGCGGAGGAGACAGACACAGATAAAGCACCACGTTGTCCAACATCGAAGAGCAGTTAAGTGGCGACCCTGGGACCAGAACAGAAAGTTGCTGGATTACATTGGTTCAGGCAGTCCCTTAGGCGATATTTTCTCTGTTAAGGCCAAAGTCAGAAGGAGTTTGATAGAACATGAAGATCCCCTCCCTGAGGTCCTGCTCTTACCACCACTCCCAACTTGATGCCTGGACAGACGCAGGACCCTCAACAAGCTGACGTTGGTATACATTTAAAATGATGTTAAAGAGTCGCTTTAAACTACTAGGAAGAGAGATTTAATACCACTGGAGACTGGCAGAGTTAATGAGGTGGGGGAGCAATGATTCTTTTTTCCAATTAAAAAGAGAAAAAGAAGGAGAGACACCGACCTTTGGAATTTCAACATGCGAGAGCAGATCATTTGCAAGAGAGGCACGCTCAATCTCCGTGCCTAGCTGAAGGGAATTTGTGGTTTCATTTTGGGCCCTTTTGGACTGTTTTTCATGTCAAAATTACATATTTGCTATAATTTGTCTCTCTTCCAAGATTTACTGAAACAAAGGAAACATTTGAATGAGGTTTGAGACAACTTCTTTCTCACCCGTCAGGAAGGTAATCCCCAACCTTCAGATAAATGCGAGCATGTGGTTTCCAGTATTCTCACTCCATATGTCTTCACAAACACCAAATAGATCTCACGTAAAAGGACGGTTTTTTCTCCCCATAGATCAAAAGGTTACAGCGATGGACCTTGCCCAGGATGATCCAGACTTTCATCCATATAATGCCTTCATTTGCACTCCCTATGGAATTACAGACTCCCTGGCACAGAAATCAGGAGACAGGTTGAAGGCACCAACCCATTCCAGCACTTTCCATCTCGGCAGTATCAGCTGTAAAGTGGAACAAAAGCGTAATGCCCAATTTAGGAACTGAGCTTTACAGGTGAACAACTGCAACATTTTGACCGCTGTAACTCTGAAATGGGGAAGACATTTCATGGTGGTGTTCTGTCCTGACTCTCATTCCTAAAGAAAAATGGTGTCTGATGTTTTGTGCCAGCTCTCCAATTCCTCCAATATTTTGGAGCAGACACTATAGAGTAAACACTATAGCTCTTAAATCTGCTGCTTACACATTACCCTGCTCGTGGGTTTGGAATCTGCCTTCGTATGCTCACCTTCATACTGGGTTTGGGGAAACATCAATGAAAGCAGAGGTAGCGGCTCCTGCAAAAGAGCAAAAAGGAAAGGCGAGCAGAGAAAGCCAGGTTTGCACCGCACCTCACCGCCAGCCCCAATTAAAGGCAAGTTTAAGTTGCATATATGCATTCACATGAGGAATTTTTGCCAGTTGAGCTGTTCCAGTCACAAACCACTCCTCATGGCACTCTGACCCCTGTTTGTACAGCAGGTCCAGCCCTTGCCTTACCCCAGAGGCAACAGTTTCCTCTGCTATTAAACGCAATATAGGGTGAAAACTTGAGGCACCAAGCTCAGGCAGCCTTGACGCAACCAAAGCCTCCGTATTTTCTGAACGAGCCACTGGGTCCGGCACTGGCACGAACAGGTCAGGCAGGGGAACAGCAGCTGGACTGACAGCTGCCGGGTCGGCTCCACCACTTGTTGGTTGGGAGTGCATCTGTCAACGCTTTTGCTTTTCTTGCTACAGGGCTGGATACCTTCCCAGAGCAGGGAGACAGGGAAAAAAGAGGAAAAAAAAAAGAAAAAGTGCTTTACATGGGATTTTCCCATTGGAGAAGGATGTGGATGTGCAATCAATTCTTTCCAAGAAGGCAAACATTGAGTTAGGCTAGATTTTCCCCGAAATCCCATTGACACGCTGATGCAACATTTAGCATGTAATATAGAAAAGGCTGTATGACACACTGTGGTGTTTCTTTGTGCCATAAACGGACAGAAGTTATACATAATGCAAAGCCGTAAACGCTGACAGACTTTTGCAAGAATGTTTACATTTATTTTTCATAGCCCTGAGAAACCGATCTGTAAAGACATCCCATAAGAGGCTGCCTTTGGTCCTGAAATATTGTCCTGAGAGACTGTGTTTCTCCCTTCCACCTGACACATTTTACAGAGGGTATCAGCATATGGATTTGCACCTCAGCTGTATCATGAGCAAAGAATTGCTATTGTTTTAATATGCTACACTGGGACATTTAAACGTTGATATTGTCAGGTACTACTTTACAATTCCCATTAGATTTGTTGTAAAGCACACATTTATGAAATAAAATATTGCTGTATTCACCCATAAAACTCTGTGTTATAACAGTACCGAGCATCTGGTTTTAATCAAAAGTCAGGAAATTCACAGTTCGAGCTGGAACTCCATCCTTTCCTAAACTCATTGCATTTAACTTCTGCAACTCAGATGTGAACAGGTTCTACAAAAGTCTCATCGCCCTACTGAAAGCTAAGCACAACAGGCACACAGGTTTGGAGTTAGGTTGCGGATCAGGGGCAATTCCACTTTTTGAGGCTTCCTGATGGAGCAACTTGAACAGTGGTAGTAAAGCAGGACAAAGAGACGACACAGAACATCATTGCCAATAGTTTACACAATGGTGTTAGTGTTGTGAAGAAGGCACGTTTGAACTCAACTTTCAAATCCAAGCTTTATCTGAAAATGGTTTAACGCTTTCTAAGATTCTGTTTAAATGAATTTAACGCTTCCTTTCTCTAAAACCACAATAGAGATTTTGCTGGTCAAATACAATCAGGATTTAGCACCAAAATAATTTTTTAGTGTAAATCTATTCTAAATCATTTTGTTCATAAGTGAAGCAAAAATCCATAGGAGCAAAGAAAATAAATCGATGTAATACACATAAACAAAGTGGTTGAATTAATGTTGTACAGTTTTGAATGCAACATTTAATAATTTTCATTTGATCAGCTTTGCTAGTAGATAAATGGATTTTCATTTGTGGGAGTTTGTGAGTGTTCTACTATATATTTAGCATTTGGTCCTTCATTTCAATCTTTTTTTTTTGAGGCTTTTCTCTGCTCCTACAGCTGAGGCATGTCCTCAGCTGGAAGTTTGATTAAAAATTAGACCCCAAAACCCTGCCCAAGAAAATAAATGGAGTTTCAAAGTATAGGAAGAAAGATTAATGAATGCAAACGCTCTTAAAATCTAAAAACAATCTGAGAGTTCTACAAAACCAGGAGCTCCAGTGGCATTCACCAGATACTTAAAGGGAACCTCGACAGGTTCCTTTCAGCTATGATCCTATACATTCGCCTGATTCTCCTCTGAAGCTTAGCCAAACCCTTGTGAGCTGCAAAGGTCTGCAAGAAGAAAAACTTTTCAGAAAGTCCTGAAGGAAAAAAACCAAAAGGCTGAAAGTCTTATGACCTGCAGGACTGGAAACCTTGCATACATTTACCCCACCTCTCAGGTTCTGCAACACTGATTATGTTCAGCAAGAAGGAGATGCTACTACAAACTTACTGTCACTTCTCTATCCAGCAGCCAAGAAGACATATCATACACTCACAATTGTACTGATCTTTTAGAGTTTTAAAGAAAAATGGATCCTACAGCTCAGAGTACCAGTAGATGGATGCCACTTTCATCTAATATCTGAAATAGTGAAGCAGTTCACTGCTGTGTCCCTTTCACCTGATAGAACGGAAAATGTTAAATTAAGTTACACATCTCTGGGAGTATCTGAAGTTCCTATTTGACAAAGTGTCAATTCTTAGCCATGGTGGCGAAGATGACAAGTGGTCTTCCTATGTAAATCTGTGTGTTTAAGTGGTGAGGCAACCAGTGGGGTGGTCATGCAGTAAGACAGTATATGGCAAGTGGATACAGTTCAGATAGGTAACCTACAAAAGGGTATGGCTGTTTGATCTACATTCTCTATCAGCTTGAGTGCACAGTAGGCACGTGTGTAAAGCACAACCCAGCATGAAGAAAGGTTGCAGAGTGGCTTGATCACCGCCCTGCCCAGAGCTCACAGGGGTAGCACAGACCACGTTCATCCACAGGCTGGGGCAGTAACGAGACTCTGCGCCCGTGGAAAGAGCTTAGTTCCTCTGAACAATACATTCAGCTTTGTGATATTTCTCAGATATATCCATCGTCCATTAGTACAATAACATAATCTGTTCTATTAAATCCTTAAACAAATTCACTATGTGCTAATGTAAAGACATGCGTACAAAAGAACCACAAAACATTGCAGCAGAAATGGTAGTTTCACATATCGAAAAAATCGAAGGAGAGGTCTGTGAAGAAGAGCTTACATGAACTTACGTCATATGAGAGATGATCTAGATTTGTATTCAGGCAGGTCTGTTCCGATGAACCGTTGCCTTTAACCACTGTTCTCCATTCCTACTCCCTCTTCTAGACCATTTGCAGAATGATTGACTTCCCTATTTCGTTCTTATTTTTATGACAAGGAGATTTGAAGCCTGCCAGGCATTGTCATTTAAGATGTTTCCTGTCCTTCTGGGCATTTGTTCGGCTTTCGTGTTTTTGAAGAAGCAGACTGTGGATGCTTGTTATCTATGCACAGCATGCAGGATAAATGCAAATGCTTAGTAGTGTACTAAATATGACCCTTTGATTTTGCAGATGGGAAGCAGAGGGATACTACCTGGGTTACAAAGCCCTCTAAACATAAGGCTGAATGACCTGTAATAGAACAATGGATGGTGAAAAAAACCAAACCAGAAGAAAAAATACACATTAAACTGGAAAAAGGTGAAACGTGAAATCTATCCCTCTTCTATAAACACATGTGGAAAGAATAACACCTAGACTTTTTATTCCTGGCTTCTTCCCCGCCCACCCCTCCTCTTTTACATTCCAAGAGAAGATCTGCCAACTCTTGGCCGTATCCGTTTCTCTTCTGTTGTTCGTCGGCTTAGTGCAGTCTAGCACACATTCTTTCCTAAGACTTCAAAACCTGTCATTTGTTAGGTCTAACTGTTTAAAGAACCCAGCCACCCTTCCCTCCTTTGCTCCTAGCAAGCTGGGTGGCATATAGCACATTCCCATACCCCAGCTTACACACTGCGGGTTTGGTTGAAATCTTTAATTGGAGAGACTCTGGAACCAGACTTCACACTGTGTGCCTTGTGTTACTGTAGATCAGAAGACCTCGCTCCGATACGTTCAAATGCTTCTAATCCTCCCTTCATCCTAAAATACACACTGAGGCAAACGTACCTGTGTTTTGCTTCTTGAAGCCTCCTGATGCAGAGCTTCAGGACTTCTGTTCTGTAAAGCATTTCTAAAATCTTAGATCTGGATCTGCTTATCATTACACATATAAACAGAGGATGAATTCACCTCTACACAAAAGGTTTGTGCAGTTTAACTGTTTTAGGATTTAAGTTCGACTCTATGGTGGACAGGCTCTAGACAAATGGCTGAGTTTTACCAAGAAAGATTAGTTACCATCACTCAAAAATAAAATACCGAGTGAGTTAGGGTGTACAGTACCCACTCTTTGGGTAGAATAATGTGAGAATGGGGTTAGGTTCAGATCTGGTGTAAAATGAGTCAACACTAACAACTGTGCTAAAACTGGGTCCACTTCAAGCAGGTCTTAATCTGTCTCTGGAGCAGGAAGAAATGCAAATCTCAATCAGCTTGATTCCAAGTCCCACGGTTTTAATGTTAGCTTTGTTTATAAGAATAGCCCTTCTGTGGGCATTCCTTTCAAAGATCAAAAACCACGCCACACTGAGAGCTATTACAATACAGTTAAGAAATCTTGTGTCCTTCTCTTGCTCTCTTTCTTTCCACCTCCTTTTTTCTTCAAGTGGGGAGGAAGCCGGCAAGGACCTGCCGAGTTCTTTGCCTGATGCCGCCCCGTGAGTAGTGGAGTGAGGAACGGAACCAAGTGCTCCTGACTGCTCACTACCGCTTTATAATGTAGCAGCATCCTCCCCCATAAAGCTCTGAATTTGCATTTTGAGGGAATGTTCTATGGGATGCAGAAGAAGAGTAGGGAACCACTGGCTGGATGAAGACTTCAGGTTTGGTTTATTATTACATCCAAGCCACAAGGTACATCAGATCCAGATCCAACTGCCTCAGCCTTTGGTAGTGCTCAGCTCTGGGGTCATGGTTCACTCGCTGTTATGAAAACGGGCTCATAGTGTGTTTTGACGTGCTCACTTCCTACAATCGAGACGCGTTATTTGGTATGAGAAAGGAGAAAAGAACTACCATGATTACAACATATCGTAAGCAGGCGGGAGTGCCTTGTTAAATATCTCAGTCTCCTGGAGGTGGTGTTTAGCACATTGCTGGGTTTAGGCAAACAAAATTCTCTTAGAGGTCAAAAATCATTGTGTAGTCATTAAGGATACTGACAAAGCCAAAAATGGACAGTTAATACCATGTTTAGGCTCTCATTTAGGAGATTTTGCAGAGAAGAATGTTACTTAAAACTAACTGCTGTTGACCATTGGAGAAACGAGGAAAGATACCATAATCTTATGCAATCCCAGTTTTGGTCTGTTCCCTTGACCTGGATTAACCTTTTTCTTTTTATCTGTATATTAATTCCAAACACCTCGCTTGAATGCGACTGTATCCAGGTCTCTGCTAAAACCTTTAATGAGCAACACTAAGGTCAGCGGAAATAAGTTTGAACTCTATTATTATTTCATACAAATACTGTAGGGGTCCTTGAATCTCCCATAATTATTAGTGATTCTGGTCTCCAGTGAGATGTTCAGCATCTGGCTGTATTTAGTTTATTGATTTCTTTTTTAAATGGCTACCATTCAAGAGCCATTTAAAATACTCCTTACTATTTACAGGCACGCACACTGCACTGAGGGCCAACTTTCTTTTGCAAACAAGAAGTAAATAGCAAAATGGCCATTAAAACCTTAGTCTAAATATTTCTATTTCTTTCTTGAGTGAAAAAAGGATAAATTTATATATAGCACACTTTCACTACTCTTACATAATGACTAACTACTGTTAATAGACTAATGAAATATCAACTGTGCGTTCTCTCCATTTAGTACAGCACACTCAAATTTATTGTTTTGTGCAATCAATATTAACAAAGATCATGTCCATTAAAATGTGCACACTGTTCTATAGGGTGAATACACCTCATAAAACTTGTTGGTTTTAATCAATAAAACGCCCAGAGCTGCATAAAAATTGCTGGGTCATGAAACTATGAAGCTATTAAACTTCTTTTTTTTTAATAAATCTCTTTTTTATATGGGCATGAGTAGCTAATTCTTTTGTAAATTATTAAGTATTCTTTTCATTGTTTGCATCGTATTAATACCTAGGGGACTTATTAATGGACCAGGGCTCCAGCTGCTCTCTTTCCAGTAGCTGCTCACATAAAAGTGAGAAATTCCCTCACATGGTATCTTTGACTTACTTTTACAACCATTCCAAATTGGTTTGGCTAAAGGCCATGTGGATAAGGCCAATATTGCTACATGGACTGAAAACTGCCTGGCAGACGGGATCCCATAACCCGTAATGAGCATATGGCAAGGGTCAGACTGATGGGGCTAGATCAGGGGGTAACATGGACAAGACTATCCATGAACTGAAGCTGCTAGAATGCACATGGTACAGACCTGGATGCTTGGAAAAGTAACAGTGTCATGCAGCAGTGGGTGTGAGTGAAAACAAGGGTCTAGGACTCAGGTGTTCTTAAAATTAATCTTGGAGACGTATCCTAACTTCTTACCTGGAAAAAAGGCAGTTGCCAGACTACCAGGTCTTGATCTATGAAGTGCAGAAATTTCTTCTAGGCTTTGGCTTAGCTTCTGCTTGTGTCTAATAGAACGAAAGAGTCAGAACCATCCCCTCCAAAAAGAAAGTAGGCAGGGAGAAGACATTTTGGTTGCAACACCTAGGCTTGAGGAAGAAGATGTGATAGTGGCCAGGGTCTCGATACAAAAGGGCTTCTGCATCTTTATAGATGGTTATTGCAGCAGTTGCCTCAAGAATCAAGTTCCAAAGCCTTGAAATTGCAGGATATTGAGGGCCCTTAGGCTGGTTAGAAGGGACTAAGGCTTTTCACTGCTCTGAATCTAGTCCATCCACCTCAGTACTGAGGAGTGCCTGAAAGTTAATCCCATGATGAATGGTCCTCACAAAGTTGGCCGTTCCTGGTCCACATCAAAACTGGCATTAAACAGCAGTCTCAATAAAAGATCAGAGGAACGTGAGCCAACTTAGGCTATCACCCTTGCAGATTGTGTTTGGGGTGCATTCCTGGGGCTCTGGGGGAGGCTTCTAATGCCACTAACATCTTTCCTTTTCACATGCACAGAGATAAAGATGGCAAGTTATCAGGGAGCGAAGCAATAACACCAAGTGTGTCCTGAAGACTAACTGAACAGCGTAGGCATCACCCTGAAATAACATGAGATAAAATGACTCCCAAAAAGAAAAAAACACAATATATGTTAACAAGGCAGACTTCCCCTAATCCCATTCTGAATAATTTTTTACTTTTTTCGTAGAATTTTTTTAGAGATATTTTCATCCTGATAGAGATTACTAGAATGAAAAATTTTTGCCTGAACAGATAAACTTCTGCAAAGCTGCAAGTGACTGCAAAAGGGTCCTAAAATGAGATGTGTCATGCATTCCTATGACTAGGAACCATTGCATTGCCTATGTTCATTATGAATGAGCATGAATCATTCCTCACTTGTTTACGACGAAAATATGGCTTTAGAGAATTGAAATGTCAATTTCAATGAAGTCAGGATTTACTAAACTAAACAAACTCATTTCCTCCCTTGCTTTTTAGAATTGCCCAATAATTTTCTCACTTCAGACTTGTCAAGCTTTTTCCCCCTATATTCCTCTATGAATTCCCCTCAATTCCTCTTTTACAGCTTAATTAACACATTAATTTCATTTTTAAAAGTCAGAGTGTACCAGTAGGATTTGAGGTCAATACTAAGTTAGCTACATACCCTGAAAGTCTAATAATTTTCAAAGTTTTGGGGTGGTTTTTTTGCATAATGAAAAAAGTTTAGCCAAAAAACTGAGGCTCCTGCAGGATTTAACCATTTGACTTCAACTGACCTGCATGTCATGCCCGAGAATAACATCTTGGAGACCAGTTTGAAAACATATTTGGAAGCCATGGATATTATTTCTAGACCAACAAGTAGCAACATTCATAACAGAGACATTTAAATGTGCACAAAATGGCTTCTGCTGGTTTATGGGCATGTATAACTAAAATAATAAATAAAAACTTACCATATTCAAGCTGGGATCTACCTGTGAGCTGCAGAAGATAATCCTCATTAGTATAGATTCTCTGAGCGGTGAAAGAAAAACCCACGATATCTGCACTTGCTGCACCAACACGTTACACTCTGCGGCTGTATGAAATCAATGGAGCTATCAACAAACATGACACGAGTTAACGGAAACCAGAATTTTGCATTCTCTTCTTTTAAAACAAGAGGGACACCAGCGATCTTTTTTTATTTTATTTTATAAATCAATAGCTTTATAAACATACAAATAAACCAAATATATTATATTTGTGTTGAAATATCATCTCAAGGTTTTACACTAGAGATTATTTTGAGTTTAGAGGTGTGTTTAGGAAACATTTAAAACTCAAACCACTCTAATTACAAAAACACATCAGCTCAATTTTCCTATCTTACTCTGTAAAGAACACTATCAAATTTAAAATTAGATCCTTAGACTGAAGGAAAGCAAAGTAAACAAAACACAGGGTTTTGTTTGAAACTAATTTGTAAGGAGTTTGAAACACCTTTGTTTAGACAAGATTCAAAGTTACAAATCTTTATTTCCTTGGAGCGGGGAAACTTCCAATTAAACATTGAACGTCATTCAACACAACACTGATTTTAAGCACACAAACATATTTCACCAGAGATAATCAAAGTGCAGGGATCAAAATCCTTTTACTGTCTAACTCTCACAGAAATAAAATGCTTTACTGAATCGAGGCCTTCATAGCTGGACTCTCTTCCCATCGAAATACACAAGATCAATGATGAACTGTGAAAGACCAGGGAATCCAAACTAGATGCTTTTAACAATGTTAATGAAATTAAACTATACTGAACTTAAAACAAAATCTACCAAATGCTAATGGTTCAACCCAGTGGTTTCCCGCTCCTGAATGCAGTTTAGTATGCCACCTCTCCTCAACCAATTCTCTTTCCATGGAAACACCCTTCTTGCCATTCACACAAGAGAATGCGTCCTCGTTGCTACTGCTTCCAGCTAACCTCTGGAAATGCCTATTTTACAAGTTTATTCTGAGTTCAGAACTGATGTGATTAGAAAACAGACTCAGCAATTCAAAACTGCTAGCAAAAATCACTTTAGAAGATAAACAAAGAAGTGACAACTCTCAGAGCATTATATTTATTGTAATTCAGACACCTTGGGCTCAACGTTCTTACTGTTTACACCAACATAAGTCAGAACTGACTCCGCAAAGTTACTCAAGTGCGTAACTGTTTTGGACAAGAGGTAAAAGCCTTTCAATATTCTTTCCCATCATTGGCCTACAGACCTGGTAACCAAGTGACGACATCCCATACCTTCCTGGCAGGATTCTAACAAACCGAAAAGCACACAAATTAATAACGTTTGGCACTATTATCCAGCTAATGAATTACAAAGAACACTAGAGGTGGGCACTGTAGCGGAGTTTAAAGAAGGCGTCCGATAGTTCTAGTAGTAGGCTTCAAAGACAGAGGACTGAGAGATCCCCTACAATTAAAACTTTATTAGTGATATAGCTGATTTCCAGATATCTTCCAAAACCTTCTGAAAACAGCTGTAGGGAGTCAAGAACAGTGGTGAAAATCACTTGAGATGATAAACAACTAAGCTACAACTCTGTATACAACAGAGCTTTATAAGTGAGTTAGTTCTTAGTAGGTAACTGGAAGGGAACTGTAGCTGTTAGAAAGCCAGTTACAAGAAAAATTGGTGGTGTTTTCCAATTGATCCCATGGATTTTATCAGGCAGCACAAATCAGATATGTGGAAGTCAGTCCAAACTGAGGTGGTTCTTTGTTTGTCCCACTCCTCCTGTTCTTCTGGAGCAGCAACTGGCTGGACTTCTTTCTCCACACTAAGTCCTATATAATGGACGAGGTTTTGCTGGCAGCCACACTTCTGTGAGGCAAGGACAGCTCCAGCACAAGTTTCCTTGCAGGGCTGAAAGGAGACTCAGGCCCGCTGCCTCAGTCTAGAAACAATCCTGTAAGGCTCTGAAGGACCAGTGTAGACCAGAAAATTTAATGGAAGAATCACCTTTCCCCTGAAATGTTATCTCTCACTTAATAGACGTGACCATCATTAATACCATATGCTCACAAACAATCCTCCAGCCCACCAAACCTGAGAAACGCAAGACCCCATTTGGTGCTCGCTTACAGAAGCAGATACAAGAATAGCTCTGGTGAAGTCCAAGAAGTTAGACTGGCCTGACAGCAGTGCTGGGGAGAGGCTTAAAGTGTCCATGAACAGTATTTGAATAAAAAGATTGGGTTTTAACCCCTTTTCCTGCATCATCTTCATTCCAGTTTCTCTGCAGTTGTGCTTGCGGCCCATTTTCTAGGCAGTTTTCTGGACTCCGCCTGTGTGTGTATGTGTAAAGACCACGACTTGCAATAAACTCCATTAGGAAATACTTATCTCTGACAAATCACCCGCTAGTCTGGTTTCCCCTCAGTGTCCTTTTAGCAGGCAGTTAATGAAGTTAGCAGCGGTGACCCTTAAAGTGATGCTGATAGAGGGCTCATTGCTAAAACATTGCTTACAGTAATTCTTCCAAGCAGAGATGACAGGGAAGGAGTGGCAAGGACTTCTCTGTTCTGAGTTGCGTTTTTTTTTCTAAAGCAGATTTTAATGAAAAAAATGAGGGTTGCTTCAGTGTTTCACAAGTTCCCATTCTCTACTGATGTCATCCTTCCTCCTTTTCCCACTCAAACCCAGGCTGCTTCTAGTCTGGCTGCATCAGCGGGCTGGCTGGGGCAAGCTCGCAGGGCTCCCTTTGCAGCCGGGGCTCAGGGTGGGTGCTCCAGGGAGCCCGGACAGGGCCCTTCGCCGCTCCCGTGGGCTGACGCGATTGCTCATCACCAACAGGAACCTCTTGCCGACAGCCTTGTTCTTTCTCCTCGTCTGCCAAAGCCTCTGCTGCTTTGCCGTGTCTTATAGGCTGTTCTTCCACTGGGGAAAACGGATACGTATTACTGAAAGCCGTTTGAGAAGCTTCACAATAACCGAGCTAAAAGAAAGCTAACGGCAGCTTTGAGGGAGGAAAGCTATGAAAGGAAGCACAGAACTGAGTTCAGAAAATTACAAAACCAATTCATGTCAAAAGAACAAAAAAAGAGGCAAAGTCAAGAACTTGCTTCAGATTTTAAGAAATTACTTTTCCTAGGCAAATTTCATGGTTTTCTGGTTTAATATACCAGAACAGGAAAATGCATGCCTGTGACAGGAAGACCACCTGCCTGGCAAAAATTAAAGCCCCTGCTCTAAAGTCAAAAGATCTCAGAATTATTCCCTGCCATGGTACATGAACTTTCTTGTCATGTTAGAAAAGACATCAGATTATTTACCAGCCTTGACATCTAAAATGGTTGAACCACTTTTGCTAAAATTTTCAACTAGGAAAAAAATCAGACACCTGTCATGAGGAATTTCTGTTCCAATAGCTGCATCTGATAAAACTATAAATGAAAACAGAGCCTCCTAATGGGAAACATCAGGCTTCCTTCACCGGACGATACACTTCTACACATGTGCACAGTGTTAGTCCAACAAAGTAAATGTGAGGCATAGTTTCTGCTGATGAATAAAGTGACTTCACAACATATGCCTAAGGACAGGATGGGCAATTTTGAAAATCTTGCAAGATGTCTGCCTGTTTGAGTATCCTCAAACATTTGTCTCTGTGTATTTCTAAATGACTGATGCAAACTGGGTTCTCTAGTAACTTCTGTAGTTAGGAGGTATATATGGTAAATAAGAGGAATGGTTAAGGATATCAGTCTTTCTCCACCATTTCGCACCATCTGAGCAATTAGGAGATTCAGTTGCCATCTGTAAGGCAGCATTTCCTAAAATTCGAAGTGGTCCAGCTGGCAACCTGTGGGCCATGGAAGCCCACCGTGTGCTTCTGTGCTGCCTTTGTACCAGGGATGGGAGGCACATCTCCTTCAATCATCTCATCTTTGTTTAAGCACCAAACTCTTCTCCAAGCAGTCAAACACCTTGTTTAACGCAAAAAGCAGAACTGCAGATGCTGCCACAGGGCAAAAGTTTTCTGGGGAGACCTGGACTCCTCACACCATGTCAGTTTTCCTGCCTGAATGAATAAGGACTGTCAAAGTATATCTTTCCATGGATATACAGTCCCCATCAGTATGACGGGCATAACTCACTTGCTATGAAGCAAACCTGTGAAGCTCTATATAAATGCAAAAATATGATATTATTACTATCACGAGGAGCATCTGGCTTCTTATGAGTGTGAAAGCACTGTTGTAGTGTCATTTCTCATGAATAATCTGCAAAGTGAAGGACTGAATGGTCTCTTCACAGCAATACAAACGTGGCTTCTGCTGTGCACAGCAGCTATAAACAGGCCAGAAGTATAATTTTGATTTCTCTGTCTCCTCTATCAGCTGCTGCTCCTGCTGGTACAAAGGCGAGGAGAGGTCTAATAAGGAAGGAAATCCTACTCACCATATTCTGAAGGACAGGCAGGATGAGGATCTGTTGTCTCACACTCAATTAGATCAACCGCTTTAGTCTCCAGAGAACTGTTACACTCCTTAACAACCGCAAACTGCAAATACATACAATATGCACAAAATATACAGAGCCCAAATTAATATAAAATGAACCGGTTCTCTGAAACCCAAGAGGCATACTAGAAGAGCCACGCACGCCAACCACAGCAGGGGGAAAAAGGTCACCCTGGCTTCTGGGATGACCCTTCCCCTGCAGATAATTAAACATTTGAGTTGATGACAGCCCCGGTCTTTCTTTGGAAAGTGTGCGGTCCCAGCCTAGTAAAGAACTACCCATTCTCTTGCCTTGCAAATCAACCTTTCCAGATGCAAGAACAAAAGTACATGAAAATCAACCCTCTCCATAGTACTGAGGGCCAATTTTAAAGTATTAGAGAGACCCGCAACCAGACAGCAGGAAACCCTGTCAGACACAGGGAAGGAAGCAAGCCTCCCTTTCCGGCTCTCGGCACCACCTGGGGTGCGCGATTCCATCGTCCCACCGTGACAGTGTGGAAGTGACACCTCGGAAGCAGAAGACGGGCCCCTCTGGGGGAACATGCGGAAAAGAGCAGGGGGAAAAGAGAAAAAAACGAGGGGTAGAGGAAAGCGATGTGAAGCACTGGGCTGAAATAGTATAGAGGGAAAGAGGGAAACCCAGTAAAAAGGGGATGTTTAAAGAGCAGAGACAGGGAAGAAGAGAAAACGTCTCTAAATAAGATGTTCCAACAGAAGGACTGACAGATTCAGTCGTCCAGGTGGATAATTGGTGGATTTATGTGGATAGATCACAGATGTAGCAGGTGTGACTACTTAGGCATCAGTTCATTTACATAAAATCTGTAGGCTTACAGCTGCTAACCCACATGCCACAGACCCCCAGAGGAGATCCAGCTACACGCAGTTCTGCAAAATATCCTTGACTGTGCAAAGCAGAACACTTGCTGGATGAAAAGTCTCAGAATAGCATCAAAATCCAGGCATGTGCAGAAGTTTACTGAGGCTTATATGTCCCTAGGACAAACCTAGCCTGGCTCATGGAACTCTAATACGAGTGTGAAAAAATACCCAGGCATACCCTCAGCTACATGCAGCCTCACCTGGCAGAATAGAAGTAGAGGGAAAAGTGAATGACACTTGGACAATTTATAGGTATAGTTTCACTATCACGACACCTAGCATTTCATATGCGTGATAGCGTAAAAACTCATTATCCTCTACCTTAACCTAGATGGGCAAGAACAAGAACATCTTTGCACTCCCTCTCCCCAGCCTCACAAATGAGCAGGAGCACTGTGGGCTACAAAAGGTGTGAATTTCATGAGCTCTTTACAGTTACTGCATACACATCACCCAGTCCCCCTATGAAGTCCTTCATTAGGATTATTAATGCTGTGTAAATCACTAGCTCCCAAAACCCTATTCCAGTACCTTAAGAGTGGAGGAGCTATCGAGTTTTCTATCCCCGATGTTGTATAATCTCTTTTTTTTACATAAAGCTCCCCCATAATCCACTTTAAGTGAACGGTAGGACAACTTCCTGCTGCTTTTTGGCAACTCTACAGTTTCTAACCTGAGTGCATGCATGCATGAAGCCCCACTGAATTAACACTCAATGGCTACGTCAGCACAGAGAAAATCACATGCATGAAACCACAGAAATGCATTACCGTCTAAGCAGCAATAATTAGCAAAGGGTCAGTGATTTCCTCTCCCAGCCTGCAACAAGCCATTTGCAATAAATTACTTTAGTAATGTATTTGATGTCTCCCAATGCAGGAATGCATGGTGAAATTCAACACGAGTGTGTAATAGATGAGCAGGTTGGATTTGTTTTTGTTGATTCAGTCCGTTGCTTAGCTGTCTAATTACTCCCATATTCAGCAAAAATGTCATTGACCACTAGCATTAACTGTGTGGACAGCAGCAGGAGGGGACAGAGCCGATGAGCTGCAGGCCTCCTAGAGCACTGCTCCCAGGCATCGAGCAAGTCCCAACAAACATTTCTGACTTTCCAAGCCTCAGATATTTTGCAAGGTATGGATTTTGACTCTGCTGTGAACAAATGATGACATCGCCATGATTGAGCACATTTGCGGTCCAGTACCTGGAGGAACAAAGTGCTGCTAATAAAAGGTCCACAAGAGTATGCAGTTGACCAGCTAAGGAATCACAGAATCGTTAAGGTTGGAAAAGACCTGTAAGATCAAGTCCAACCATCAACCCAACCCCACCATGCCCACTAAACCGTGTCCTGCAGTGCCATGTCCACACTTTCCTTGAACACCTCCAGTGATGGTGACTCCACCACCTCCCTGGGCAGCCTGTTCCAATGCTTCACCGCTCTCTCAGGAAAGAAATTTTTCCTAATATCCAGCCTAAACCTCCCCTGGCGTAACTTGAGGCCATTTCCTCTTGTCCTGTCGATAGTCACTTGGGAGAAGAGACCAACACCCACCTCCGCGCAACCCCCTTTCAGGTAGTTGTAGAGAGCGATGAGGTCTCCCCTCAGCCTCCTCTTCTCCAGACTGAACAACCCCAGTTCCCTCAGCCGCTCCTCATCAGACTTGTGCTCCAGACCCCTCACCAGCTTCATTGTCCTTCTCTGGACACGGTCCAGCACCTCAATGTCCTTCTTGTAGTGAGGCATAACAATATGTCGTAACCAGGGTCAGGTCAATTCAGTACTCTCAACATATGTTTGATAGTGTGTTTCATTGGCTACGCGCTCAAAAGTCCTGCCAGACACTCAATCTAAACCATTTGTGAGGCATTCTTCAGGTTGATTAAAAATCCTTGGATTTTCACTCTAAATATTCCATTATATTCAACTCCTCAAGCAGACTCCCAAGTAGAACAAACTCATCTCTTTCTGGACTCAAAGATCTGGAGCAGAGTCAAACTTCAGGCCATTTAAAGTCAAATTCTTTTATGACCGTGACTACTACACACACAGTTCTTGTACCTTTCCAGCTATAGTTGGGTGTGGAAGGCTTTAAAACCTTGCAGTAATACCGATAGTAGAAAAACATGCGTGCGGTTCCCCCAGTAAAAAGGTATGTGCTTCGCTAGATTTTATTGCCAATCTTACGCAAGTATAAACTCTTCCAGTAGTCTTTCCACTGGCATAACTGTGCTTGTTTTGAAGAGTCTATGCTGCTTAGCTAATGTCGTGCTGCCTGGGCAGGTACAGTGATACCTGCATTACAGCCGCTTGCTCAGAGCTGAATGATACGTGTGTGCAGAGCACCTCTCAGGATAAGTCATGCTGTTCTGAGAAAGGAGTCTCAGACTGGGCACAGAAGTAGCCACAGATGCCAATTATGTCACTTTTGCCATCTTCACGTTTCAATTGCTGTCACCTTGCAGTGTAACATCATTTTAATGCCAGTGAGAATCGGGTCCTGAGATCAGATCTTATGGTGCCAAATTCTCTGATGCAACTTCAAAAATGACAACAGAAGCAGGCGAGTACAGCCAGATAATGATGGCATTTCTACCTACACCGGTGCAAAATTGATACTTTCTATTCCCTCCCAAACTGCCCGATAACATCCTGGTTGTTTTTCTTTACAAGGCAGCAGCCTGTAATACAAAAACATTTAATTTCATCAACCCCCAAAATAAAGTTCAACCTCTCACGTAGCACACACAATACTTGGCTTCCAAGAAGTCTTTTTTACAGAGGGCATACTTTCCTGTGAAAATAACTCTGTGATATGCCATGTCATCGCATTGCCATTTCCTTAATTTAGAGCACAGTCTCCCAACTGTTGTGTTCAAAGCTAACAATAACACTGGCTAATGGTTGCAATACATCCAGGCAGCTGTGAACTTTGAGGGATAACAATGAGGTAAGATGAACTAGGGTTCACAGCAAAGCACTTGATGACTCTAGCAGTTATTTAATGTATTTAAGATGTGAATTATTTGATGGATAATCTCAAGTGGATCCCTAACACTCTTTGATCCTTCCTGCTTCCCTCTCCACTCCACATTAATATAGTTACCCGAGACTTGTTGCTGGTAGGTGTCACGTTCTCATTGTCAGCGCGGCTGCTGGCATTTCTTAGCGCTTCTGCATAGAGATTCTTCTTATACAAGTTTTGACTTCTGCAACAGAACAAAAGCTGAAACAAATTATTTTGCTTTGGGAGGAACAGATGCTGTTTCCTTTCACACATTATTCTACAGGTATTTACAGAAGGGACATATATTTTGTTTTCTTTCATTGGTTTGAAAGGGTTTATTATTGTCAATTACCGCACAGTGGTTAAAACAAACAGCTTGTCGGAAACAGAAGTCAGTAAAAGGTGAAGAAATGTTTGTTCTAATGTGCCATCTGTAAAGGGTCGTTCATTAGAAAAAACAATAGGCTGCATAATTTTAACTACCCCCTTCCATTTTCTTATATTATTCTATTTAAAACACATTCCTCTTTTACAGAGATTTAAGTTTCAGCCAATACAATGAACAGCCTCTGTGGGTGAAGCTCAGAAATAAAAATCCGACTGTATTTTTGCACACCATTGATAGTCACAATTATGAAAGTCGCTTCTGCATTCATCTGGATCATTTATCAAAACCAACAATTTCAGAAATTACTATGAAATAAACAAACCAAAAGCCTCAAAAAGCTTGGAACTAAGACACTTCCAGGAAAAAGCATGACCAACAGAATTATCTCAAGGGGGAAAAGAGCCAAGAGTACAACCTGGAGTTGGAAGAGGATATGAATAATCAGCTCTAAATGGCTAGTTCCATAAATTCAAAACCTGTTACATTTGCAGTTAAGCAGCAATCGCTTACAAGGCAGTATTAAAAGCCCATACAGGCTCCAACGTAGAAAACACGGTCATAAGAAAAAGAGCTCATTTACACTGCTCGAGATGCAAATCAGTACATCTTTATTGACTTTACATACACGTTTTTTCTCCTCCTAAACACCAGCTAACAAAATTAATGTTACACTCTTCAAATTCCGGAAGTCCTAAGTTATAACATCCTTTTACTTGATCTATTTTAAAGGAAATTTAATAGACGTGTACCAAAGAAAATAGGAATTTTCCTTTTATTTCTACATCACGTTCATACACTAACTGCGAAAGTGCATCTGCCATAATTATCGTATGTTGCTCCCTTCAGGAAAATACAATGTAAATAAAATGTGCTTTTTGCTAGTAATGAGAAAACTCTGTCGTGGATTTTCTCCCCAGATTCTTTATAACATGTCCCTGTGTATTCAAACATCAAAAAACAACAGTAATTGTCTCCAGTAGAGGATAGGACTGGGACTGCTAATACGAAATCAAATGGGTGTCAGATCTGAGGGTATATCCACAGAGCAGAATGCTGAGAAATATGGTAAATTAGTCCATTTTGACTTTTCCTGACACTGTGGCAAGGCTGCTCTTCATCTTTTGTCACCGGGATGTGCCCATTCTGCATTGCAGCTCATAGTGCTAACAAAACTCGAGCCCGTTACTCAAGAGTTACAAAATCCATTGCACAGAGCTCACACACAGGCACGGTCCTTAGTGGGATGCCCCGCTCAAGAGGATCACTAATTCTACATCTACTTTACAGCATGCAGAGTAACAGACGCCAGATGGACTTGGCGGGCACAGGAGTCGTCGTGTGCGACTGAGCACAAGCAGGCGAGGCAGTGAAATCTCGTTGACCGAGCACGGGCAAGAGGCCAAGAATTTCTCAGTCCTAATCCCAGTCCTACTGTCGATTTTTGCACGGCCTTGGCTGATTGAGGAGAGGGATAGTGGGTGTTAAACCTGTGATTCAGATTTTTTCTTTGCTGGAAAAGAGGTGTTTCCTTGCTTCCCAAGGAAGATAGGAAACTTGGCATGCTATACAGTCAGACTACATAAACCTAACATTAAGAATAACACAATGGTCTTCAGCAGACTACAGTCATTGAACAAACCAACACAATACTTTGGTATTCTTGGCCTCCAGTTCACACATTTTTCAAATTGGCAGGTGTAGATCTCCAACTTCATTTCCTCCAATTAAAAGGAGATAGGCGTCTCCATTTTACAGGGGAAGGAACAGGACTATTACAGACTTAATTGGTACATTTCAAAATACAGCAGATTATGTGAAAAAGCAGTACAGCAATTTCAACCCAAATACTGGTTTCCAGACTCCAGTTAAATAGGGATTTTAGGTCAGTGGTTTCATTTTGAGCTAGTTAGGCTAGTAATAGCTGCAGTACAAATTCACTCAAGTATGTAATTGAAAACTTGTTGTCAAGGTAAATAGTTATATTGATCAAAAGCATTTGGCAAGAAAGAAAGGTAAATAAGGGAGAAATGACAAAAAAGAGAGGAAGGGAAGAGAATGAATAGCTTCACACCCTAAACCCAGCCATATTATGGCTATTTTCATGATCATTTATATGACATATATAGGAAATGTAAGAATCTCACAATTTGTCTTTAGCTTCTGAATCCCAGGTCATGAGAACAAACCAGACTGCACCTAGCTTTAATTCTGGTCCTCTACCATTAGTTAATAGAAAATGAGAAACGTGCTGGCTTCTCTACTTTTAGGGACTAAATATGGTAGGAACCCTTAAATAAGAATGGGTAATATTCGCTTCCATAGTTAACTTCATTTGTAGCTTAACTTTTTATGCCTAGGAGAGTCTAATTTTAAAATTAACCTAAACCACAAACAAAACCCCTGCACACAGAGGGCAGGTCGGCATGCAGCAGGAGACTCTCGATTGGGCTGCTGTCTGGCTTTTTGTTTGTTTACTTATAAATATAAATATGCATTTAAACGAGAGCCTCTGAGAGCAGTTATTTGCCAAGGTCATGGCCAAAAGACTCTAACTTATTAAACGCTGAATACTTTCCAGTCCAAGGGACATCGATGACATTTAATTTCACATCAGACTGGGTTCTTAAATAGTGACTGTAGGGATTCTTTTTGCCATGAGAAGAATCCCAAACCTGCACAATTCATTGCAGCCATGGAAAATGCCAGGGAGTACTTTTACAACAGATGTGCCTTAGACTCACATCCCTGATTTCACTCTTTCTACTGCCAGGAAAACTGCTTTCACGTTTGTTGCTGGAGGCACCACGGTGGGAGTTTGCTGTTGGAAGGTTAGTACGCTGCTTCTCTCAATGGCGAGGAAACTTTCAGGTGCCACTCTACACCAAAAGGGAAGCAAAACCAAACTAACAGGATAGCTAGCGGAGAAGAGCCAAACCCTACCGTGAGAGTTTCAGACACCTAGAGCTCTAAATGGAAACCAAGGAAGTGGTAATTAGCATGCTCCTGAACTCTCATCAATACAAATTGCAGCTCCTCTTCAAACCTAGTAAGGTCTATTCTTCTTCCCCCAACACACATCACTCACTAACACCAATGTGAGTATGCAGGCAAGGGACATGCCAGAACTTTCTGAATGATTCCTAGATCCAACTACTGAAAGCAGAACAGTAGCAAGGATGATATGGTGATTTCCACCAGCTGAGAAACAGCTCACGTCCTTTGCCATGAGCCCTCTGTGAAAGTCAGCAGGACCTCGGTCCCCATGCCACACGTTCACGGTGCGTGTTTGGAAGCACTACCTGTGGTAGTAGGCGGCCAGGGATCCCAGCAGGAGCAAGAGGACCAGCACTGCTACGCACACGCCGATGGTGACATTCCGCATCTTCACCCGCTCGGCGTGCTGCTGCTCCCACCACTCCAGATCGCTGAACTGGCACCGCTCCCCGACGTAGCCCGTCACACAGCTGCCAAAAGGAAGCGAGCGCAATTTGTAACTGGCGGCAGAGGAAAAACCCCAGATCATCACTTCAGTCACCTTGTGTATTGATTTACCATCGGCAACCGCTACGGAAATATCTGCTTGAATTTAGTAGTGGAGAAGAGAAAATTACTTTAAAGGAATGGCTGTCAAAACCTGTAGAATTCAATAGTAAAAGACTTTTTCTACTGTAAAGCTACAGAATTATACAGCGAGATTATAATTTCCAGATTCTAATGGGTAAAGAATATAAAAAAAAATTTCACTTAAATCCTGCTATGTAATTAGTGTTTCCCTAAGATTTTCCATTTAACTGTTTCCAGCAGCAAGCTTCCCTTTCTTTGAAATAGGCAATATAGGACTTGCTCATATTTTCAGAGTGATTTGGTTAAGGGAATCAAATTTTAATCTGAATCCTTACTTTAAAATAAAAGACAAATGGAAGTGTTTAAAAAAAACAAAACTTGTATGGGTTAGAAGTATCTTCATAATTTGGTTTTAATACAAGCTTCTTCTGTAGGCAGTTTTTGTTAATTTGTTGTTTGTTTTTTTTTTTACCACTGTAAAACCCAACATAGAAATCTTATCACTGCATGAAACCCTCAAATCAAAATTACTTGAAAGTGAGAAATACATAAAAAAGAATCTTAGCCTGGTTTTACTGTCCAAGGTGAGATACATAAAAAAGGAAATAATAAACATAAAGAATGAAAAGTCTACTCAATTTGCAACAATCTTTCAGTACCGTAGGCTCAAATCTTTCTCACAATTCTTATCAACTCAAGTTTTATTTACTCAAGCCAAAAGAGCCAGTCAAATGAGCAGAAGAAGCAGGATTTGACCTGCAGCAGCTTTTACCTAATGTTCTGAAAATGTTATACCTGCATTCATTATTAAATCAGGCACAAGCACATTCATTCTGTCACGAATTAGAATGCATATATGTTGGAAAGCACAAAGATGCCAATTTTTTTAACGTAAGATCACAATAAATTCCAAACAAGCTAGAAGATCTACTTGCTAGTGTAAGAGCTTTCATTAATTAAAATACAAATCACATTTGCTATGTGATTTTTGCTAGATAACATTTTTCCATGACTTTGTTTTGGTATTTAATATATTACAGCCTACATGAATGAATGCTGCCATCTAGTGAGAATTCAGCAATGTGAGAATTCAGCAAGGTCCGCACACAAACCCTGGTCCCCAAGAACACGGCTAAGCACGGTTACTCCTTGATTTTTCACACAGCTTCCACTTCCAGAACTGAAGAATACGTAAATTTGGATTCTTACTACGCACTAACACCTAACAAATAGAAGAAAAAAAGATGTGATCCAATCTGAAAGTTCTGCAGTTGTAGGCGCTTCAGTTTCAATAGGAGAAACTCAATGAGGTGAAAAAAGACAATTTTCACAATGCCTCTAAAATTTACACTAAAAATTCACAACAAATACCAGAGATGACCACGAGTCCATCTCCTGTATTGGCTTTGCCCAAGGGCTTTGCTGAGCTTAGGAAATCCACAGCACAAAGCATCCACTTCATTTCCATGTATGTACAAGATACATTCTTTTCATATTCCTGCAGGTGCAGAGGTTGGTAGGCAGGGGAGACCACTCATTTAAAAATAAGACAGCCTAGGATTTGACAGGGCTTGCAGGAATGGCCCGGTACAGAGGTTCCTGCAGTGCAGGACAAGGAAGATCTGGGGGAATGGTGGGTCAAAGAAACCCTTCAGCCCAAAGCTTGCTCTCCTCACTCCATGGTTATACCAGGGCCACCCGAGTTACTGAGACACAGAGGGAGATTTGCCTACTACAGAACAGCACCCATCCCCTGCACAGGTCCTCACTTACCAGGTGAGACCCCAAGGGACGAGGCAGGCATTGGATTGGTCCCACTGTAAACACTTTTATGCTTGATTTTGAGGAAAGATATAACATGGATTCAAATATAATCAAGTTACGCAATTAAACTCCAGCACTAATGGTTTTGAAGAAATGACTACCCCACATGGACCAGGCCAAGGTTGACTTCTGGAGATAGGAGATTCTCTTTGCTTTTGTCAGTAACTGCATTTGGGGAACCAGGAATTGGGCTTCACAAAAATACCAACAGGAGGAAGGCGGTCTCGTTTTTGAGGTCTCATTGCTACTCTCCCTGTTTTTAAGAGGACCATCATGTTGTACCCTTTCTGCCAGGGACCAAGACTCTTCAAACGGTAAGGGAAGATACTGACAGCAGACTTCTCCTCCCTGGTCCCAATCAGAGAAGACAAGACAGAGGTGTCCTCTTCCATCCCAGCGAGTGCTACACATGAACAGCAAGGCCAACAGGGAGGTACAAGTCAGCATGATACGGGCAGGAGAGACACAGAATCACTAAGGTTGGAAAATACCTGTAAGATCATCAAGACCAACCATCAACCCAACCCCACCATGCCCACTAAACCACGTCCCACAGTGCCACGTCCACACGTTCCTTGAACACCTCCAGGGATGGTGACTCCAGAGAGCACCTCTTTCATAAAGCCATGAGCACTAAGTCATTTAACAACTTATCTCACATTTCCAAAGCAAAGAATCGAGTGCTTAGGGAGCAAACCCAATCCTACTGATAATTGCACTGGGTGTGAATGGAGTGACCACTTACAGAAACTCACAGTGATCACTTATAGAAAAGAGCAGAGCCTAATGATAATTGCTAGCATGAGTGATGAACAGGTAATTTATGGACAAACACTTCACTGTCTGCTCTCAGCTGAGCCCTAAGAATACCATTCATCAGCACAGACAATACAAATTTCTGTACTTACTTGCAGGCATAGTCTTGTAGGTCAGAAACATAATTGCACACTCCCCCATGGAGGCAGTATGACTCGTACGAAGGAGGGCATCCTACAGTATCACCTTGCACAGGGTGTGTGGAGTATTCACTGCTGACAACAGCGGGGGACGCAGTAGATTCTGAAACACAGGATTTCACAAGGACATCTCAAATTTTTGGCCGCATTGGCAATGGGATCTTACGAAAGAGTTCCAGAACTTCAAGATAGGAAAGTAGGTAAAAATCTCTACTTTCAACCAATTACTTGTATTTTACCTGTTTGCTTATGTTGCTGATCAAATCTAGGCACACAGAACTTTAGAGTAGAATACTAAATACGCTTGATTCTAGATTTGCAATGAAAGACCCAGGGAGGTCGGCTGCATTCTGTCTATTTAGATGTGTGAGTACCGCTCTGGAGAAAAACTGCACTGGCTGCCTAGTTACTTACGCTTAAATGATTTTTGCAACTTATGCAGCTTTAGGGGATGGTAAATCTCTTCCATGCACAAAGCACCGGAGTCAGATGTACAGGTGAAGGGTGATTGTATTTCACGCACTTGGATCTCAGACTGAGTTTTGACACGCAACTTGTCGTTCTTATGCAGATTGTTTCTACTCTGCTGCCATCCAGTTGATTGCATCTGTGTGTGACTGCAGATCACATTTTTTATTGTTTCAAGCTAGCTCAAGTACAGATAACAGCATCACTGGGGAAGCAGGGAACCCTATTGACCCAGTTCTTCAAAGGGTTCTGTAGCCTGCTCTGAATCACACACACTCTCACCTACATAGATATCCAAACTAGCTAGTTTTAAAGGTAGCTCTAATATCTCTGCACAACATGACCTACAGTGCAGTCATGCCCTCACAAAAAAGGAGCGCTTTCTTGCCTACTCTGATGCTACAGCAAATCTATAGGTCAGAACCAAACGTCTACATGGCAAAGAATTTCTAGCAGTATGGCTTAGCAGAAAGGCACCTAATCGCTCTCATACATTTATGGGATCAGTTTTCTGACTCACACCAGTTTTATTGCAACATGACCTTCAATGACATTTGTTTTTTAAAATTTCATTTGCGGGAGAACTGCCACGGCAAAGAGCCTGAAAGGAAAGGAATGAGTGATTTTAGTGAACCTCAGGTGTGACTGCATTCTGCAAAGAAAATTTCAGCTTGCTAAAAGAGCATATTAGGCAAAGAACTGAACCAGTGTGTTAACACCCATGAAGACATGGGATCAGACTTGCAGGTGAGGAACCTAGAAAGCATTACTTCCAAGTCGTGCATCATTTAAAATCATCATTTCCTGAGTGACACCTGAAACTACTGAAAGCTTAAGTAACTGAAAAGGGGGTGGGGATCCTGATAGGTAGGTGTTCTACTTAAAAAAGCCATAATTTCCTTCTGTTTTTCTGCAGAAACAGATCTGTGACAATCACACAGTGTCCCTCCATCATCAGGCAGTCACTTGATCTGGAGTAAAATTCACGCCGATGAAGAGGGCTGACACAGAGTAAGACGATGAGTCACTCAGCTCCATATTTGCAGAGAATGCTGCTGTCGCGTTGAGGCACTGAGATGAGGGTCAGATAGTCACTAGCGCTGAACCTTCAGCAGCTCCCTTCATTAAATTGGTAACCAGATTTTCTCAAGAGTTTCAGAGCCCTTGTGAAAAATTAGCCACTCGATCTGAAAGGCTAGCTTGTTCTGAAGAAATAAATGGGACTTAAATTATGTGCAGTTTTTGTGCTAGCCTTCTGCAGAGGGAAAGAAGGGACAGAGAGTTTGGAAAACGACACAGACTGAAATCACCTCCAAAAATGTTACCTCCGAGGAGTATTTACTTCTGCTGTTCATTGTAAAGGCCATTAGATAGATGTGTCATTACATTCAGACGGTAAAAATTAGCATTGAACCCTAATGTAGATATTTCCAAACTAAACTTGGATCTGGACTCCTTAGCCCACCTCCAAACAGCCTCCTAAAGCAATGCTAAATGGATCCACAAGCTGGCCAGAATGTCACTATACAGGGTTTCCTTAATTTCCAGGTACAGCAATTTACCCAAGAGCACAGCTCTTAGCTAAGGGCCACTTCATTTTAATTGCTCACTCCCTTTACTCACTGCAACCGACGCCAGTCCCAGAAGCATCATCAGCACATGAGCAAGTGAAGTTTCCTTCTGTATTTGTGCAGGTTATGTTCTCTCCACAGGTGTGGGACCCCGTCTTGCACTCATCAATATCTGTCACCCAAACAGTCTGCAGTTAGAAGAACGAAATGCCTCAGAGCATCGGTTACAAGGGCAGCAGTTGCGGCACTGCAGCCTCCTGGCAGTGGGGAAAAACACCAGAGACCTTCCCTCTACAAATACGCCTTCGTGGAAAACGTAAGGGGAAAGCAACCAGCATATTTTCTATGCCAAGTCATCACAGCCTCCCCCACCTCTCAGAGCATGCTACGCTGCTGCAGAAGCTCTCCACAGGGAGAAGGAAGGCAAGGCTTCCCCAGGAAACGTAATGAGTACAGGAGAGTTGAAGAGAAGACTTTATCTACATTAAAATTAACAGGATCTGGTCCAAAACAGTATAGAAAATTCAGAGCACTTTTAAAAGCAAAAATACAGGAAGAAAACTGTTGCAGCATATTCCAAGAAATGTGGTTTCAACAACACAACATGAACTCAATCTTGTACCGTCTCTGGATGTACTGATACATTTCTGGACACTGTGCATGCATGCAGGCGTCTAAAACCAAAATACAAAATCACTCACTTACCAGTTTCTGGTTTTTATAGTACATTTCAAGCCATCAAACACAAACTTAGTTTCAATTCTGTTTACATCACAACATTGCGTCACTTATAAAATGCTGTGAAAACGTATCTTACCATCTTCTGGACTTAAAGACTTCAGGAAAAGAGCGGACTGGTTTTCAATAGTAGTGGTAGGTACCACAATCATTCTAGCTGAGCAACTATACCACAGGCAGTGAGAGCCCAGGGCTGCCTGGGGATGTGCCTTGTAGGTGGTGCTGGGACAGCAAGAGGGGCTTGTCGCTTCTGTCTGCGCTTCCAGACATCCTCAAAGACATGAGCTCTGGATCTCTGACCACTGTAGGCAGGAGGTTCCAGAAAGCCTGCTGGCCTTCTGGAACCTCCTGCCTCTGATACTTTCCACACCCTGCTCGTAAGAATGATATTGTTCTTAATTTTTCAGCCATCCTTGTCTGTGTCAAAGAACCAAAGTCCAGTAAAGACTATGTAAAAATTGGGTCAAATTTAATGGGCTTTGAATTAGGCTATAAAGGAGAAAGGAAAAAGAAAAGGACAAAAGAGAAGCCAAGACTCTCATAAAACTCTGAACAAACTGTGTGCTAGTCAAACACTGGGGGGGAAAAGCTTCCTGTTCCTTCATACTTGCTGCTAAAACGGATTAAAAAATTAAGAAATGCAGGGAATGAACTAAAGACCTGGCATTAGAGCTGGATGGGAAAATCAGTGGGTCTGATTATTAACAAGACTCTAAATGTACTTAAGTTGTCAGTGTCAACACCTTGAACCTCATGCCTATTAAAAAGACCTGGAATTATTTGATGAGTATTATGACACACTCAATACCTGCTTTCGTTTATATTCATGGCAACGATTTCCAATAAAGCTCTACCGCTTCACCTCTACTTCTCTCCTCCCCTTCAATCTTCCTCTCTCTCCTGCTGTAGCTACTAAAAAGAGTGCAAACACAGAGAGGAGATATCCACTGACAACTACAGGCTTTGCATATTGATCAGTTGCTGAGGTTGCCACACTTCAAACAGGAAGGAAAGAATCAAAAAGGAAGAAATGATAAATGTCAGCTGTCTAGGGGAGACACTCGTAGGATCCGTGCCCCTACCAGATTTTTCAAAAAGAACCAGAACAACTCATTTGACAGCTTCACAGCTTGATGCAAGACTAGCCCAAATCGTAAGACATGTCTCTTGCTCATTCATCCTGCCCCAGCCTCCCAGACACAGCGCAGCCCTCACACATGCCCGTACCGTAGCAATGGACTCCGTCTCCAGTGTAGCCCTCCAGGCATTTACAGACGTAGCCCCCTTCCGTATTGATACAGCCCGACACGCTTCGATTACAGCGGTCCATATTTACAGCACACTCATCAACATCTGTGAGAGAAAACAAGGAGATGGGACACGTGGGTCATGAAACCATCAGGTAAATCGATAAAAAGAAATGTCTGTGTCATAAATGTCCCTCAGACTATGCTGTCACTTGTCATTTGTGCATCTGAAGCAAATGGGAAGAGAAGGGCTTTGTGGTCTTTTCTCGGTATGAAATTTGATGGGGATGTTCTAAAGAGCCTAAGACAGTCAACCAGCTACTTCCAACTGGAGACCTAGAGGTTCCACAAATACCACTTGCTTAAAAAAAAATCATGTTTGGAGGGAATGATCCTATTCAAAACTAGCCTTATATTCTTAAACCCTACTCAGAGAGAAACTTTGTTTTGAGAAAGAACACATAAGCTTAAAAATAAAGAAAAAAAAATTACACTCATTTCATCTTCTATTTTTTTTTTTTTCCCTTTCCATAGCAACATAGACTCCCGTGAGTCTTCATGCTTAGCCACCAAATGGTAAATTGTTCTGTTTCTAATGCCTTCCTGTCTTGGCCCTTATGAGAGAACAAAGGGCTTCCATTTATGTTGTATGCAAGTCCAAAAACTTAAAGACCACTCTGAGCAATGTGTTGTCTGATTGTTAGAGTCTCTTTCTAGTGCTAGAAAGAAACAAGAGCAGCACTTTTATGTAAACATTATATCAGGCATACTAATTTTTAAGAGATTCCTGAATACATACTTCTAAATTATACATCAATTACCATGTCTGTGGACTGAGCTTTTATAATTAGGCAATTTTTACAAATAAATACATTATGCTTTTATTCCTATTATCCTCGTTATTGCTTGTTAATATTAATAGGATTAACACTCGCGACTCAGGGGAAAATAAGGCATGTGATAATTAGCCATTTCATCTCACATGCTCTCTGTTCATCATCCCTTTCAAACCAAGCAATACCATTGACCTTTCTGCGACGGCTCACGCAGCAGAGCTGCCAACGTGAGAAAGGATAGATTTTCTTCCTCTCCCCCAATCTACAGTTTTCCAGAAGGTTGTATTAATGTCTTTTATTACCATAGCATGATTTCCCCTTCCTGGTAAATCCTTTCAAACACTGGCACATAGCTCCATCTTCCAGCAAAACACACTGTGCATTCACACCACATTCTAGTGCAGTGCAGTCATCTTGATCTATAGCATAAACAAAACAAAAAAACCCACTAGATGCATTTGGACACATCAAAGGAGGTACTGTATATAAAAAAACCCCACCAACCAACCAACCAACCAAAAAACTAACAAGAAAACCAGAACATACAGTCAAAGTTTGAAACATAGCTCTCCAGGATTAATGATGACAAGCCAATACAATCATTAGGGCTATTGTCTTTGTCTAGATGGAGTCGAAGTGTCATTTAGTATCAGGATTTCTGAATACTGTATACAAAACTTACTGTACAATTTAATGATCTAGTGTCATTGAACGTATGTAGAAGTCAATGGTTTTACTGCAATTTTGTTCAGAGGAACTTAATATACTTATAAAATCTAAGGGAGAGACTTTCACTAGTGTTCCCTATTAGAAATGTTTGTTCTCCAGAGCTGTATAATACTATCAAGTTTTGTTGACATAGCGAAGGAACATGGAGACAAACAAACAAAAAAGCAGTCCTACCTGGCATAATTGCATAAACCCAACTTCTTGCAAGAGGGTTAAGAGCATGAATGCTACCAGTCTTGACACTGAGCCTTTCTTCCTTTAAGGCCTATGAGTTCTTTCTGTTCTATAAACCTGTTCAGACCCTCACAGTAAATAGAAGGAAGACAATCATCAGACTCTACCTGATACCATGATTTCAGCCATTAGCAAAATGCCGATTTTCTGCTTTTCCCCACTGTCTGTATCCTTGAATATCCCACTGCTTTGTGTGCTTCGGAGCAAGGTCTCTGGTGTTGGCAACGGCACTGTCTCCTTCTGCCCAGAGACGCTTCCTGAAAAAGACAAGAAAAAAGTGACACAGACTATTTAAATCTACTGAACTAGCTGATTTTCTATCACTTGTCTACTTTCCAATAATCACGGTGGTTTCCTTTTAAAATAAACATCAGTATCCTCCCAGACTAGCCTCTTTCTGGCCTCAAATTATTACTAAAACCACTCACTGGTAGGTTTTCTCAAATACAAAAGACAAGGAATGCAACTCATTGCTCACAATACTTGCCAGCACTGCACACCCCTCTCTTACTGTTAATACGCCAAGGGAAAAATTACAGTGGTCAGACAACATGCTATTGTCCCAGGACAACACCACAGTGTTTTCATTCTTCAGAGAAACCATCATTCATTATGTAGAACAAGGTGAGTATTTTCCAATGCCATCTGTCAGGATCCTCAAGGGTTTGGGGAGGGTCTTTTTTGAAACTGGAGGATGGTACCTGCTGTTGTGCTGGAAGCATCCAGAGCACGACAGGTTTTTCCATCTTGGGTTTTCCCAAATCCTGGATGGCACATGCAATGGGCAACTCCAAAATTGTTCTCACAGATCTGATCACAGCCTCCATTCCCATAAAGGCAAGGATTTGCCCCTAATGCAGAAAAACAGGCAACTTAACAAGCTGCTTCTTCAGTCAACATCTCCTTTTAGCTGTGCAGAGTTGAAGCAGTTGGAAAAAGAATAAGGACTGACAAAAACTAGAACATCCTTTTTTTTTCTTTAATTAAAACCAGACGCATATAGTAAAGCACAGATATTATCACCTAGCCTCTGGCAGGAAAGCAGATTCACACACTCTCTATCTAATAAATGTATCCCTTTTTTTTATTTCCTTCATTATTTTTCCTTTAATATTTAGAGTCCTGACATTCCCTGAAAGAACATTACAAGGGCATACGGAACCTGTGATTACTTTCTTTCAATCCTGGTCTATTGAATTACTTTTTTCTGCTTACAGGGAGATTGTTCCCAACAGAAAATCAAATTATTTGATCCAAAACTAATAAATCTTACAAAATCTTTCTCCATGTCATTTATTATTATTTGCGTGTGTGAGGGGTGCTAATAAACTAGGATAAATAGGAATTAGAAGACTATGGTAGCCTCATGGCAATTGATCAGCATCTATTCTTGGGCATGATCATAAATATACAAAATCTGTTAGCATTCCTGGGACACATGCCCAGATGATGATGCTTTCAATAAATGCCTGTCTGGCTACGCAAGGCCTTTTAAAGAGCCTGTTTCTGAGAAGATAATCCTCTCCCCCAGGACATCTATCTACTGATATCAGTGAACAAGAGGAGGCTGGAAGGGAATGACTGCTTAATTTTTGCAGTATACCTGGTTTCGCCAAAGGATGAACTACAACCATTGATGAGGGTCTCAGCATGCTGCCTCGAAGACGTACCCTGTTTTGGCCGGTCTTCTTGTCCACCCTCATTAGTGATGGCCTAGCCCAGTCAGAGAACCAAAGGTGATCCTCAAACACCGCTACATCAAAAGGGTGGCCTACAAAGAAATTACATTTCTCATTTCCACATCTGTAGAACATACACAAGAAACCATGTAAGCAAAAGCAGTATCTGCATACAGGTCTACTTCTAACACAGTGGCATAGCCATAGCCATTTCTCCACTTTCATGTCTCATGGGGAGGGATAGATGTCCATGAATGATGGACCATGGGCACATGTTACTTATGCTCTTAGCAGAGGAGTCTATGACACTGGCCTGGCTCAAGTATAGTCTCTATACTGCTGGTGACCTCCAACCAGATCAAGTTCACAAGATGCTGCTACCTCAGACATCACCATTTCTTGAAGCAGCATTGGGAGCAGCCTTTCAGAAGTGGAGTGCCTCCCTCCTCTGCCAGTAAGTGGCCAGCACAGAGCTGCTGAGGTACACACCTCCTTTTGCAGTCTTCAGATAACAGGGAGGAGAGGACCTCATGGCACGTGTCGTCCTGCATAAGTGTTCCGGCACGGGGCAGCATGTGAGCTACAGACACTATAGCCACCGACTCATGGTAGGACCCCAAAGCCAGTGTGTGGTCTCTGCGAGTGCCAAAAGTACACACAAGTGCACTACAGTGGTCCACACGTACATATAAACAGGCACAGACATTCACCAGCCAATTCATCGCAGTGCAAAATTCAAGAAGGGAATATATTTTCCTCACTTCAGCCAACCAGCAGCAGTAAGCTGTGACTAGTTGGTCACTGTCTGTTAGCCAGCTAACAGTAACAGCTAACACAAACCACAGGATGCAATAGATCATCCGGGTAGCTTCCTCTTTTCACTGATTACAACAGCAACCTAGGCACCCACCTCAACTCCAGAGTACAGCAATTTTTCCTTGGTAGCACAACTTTATCTGCACTAGGAAAACTCAGTTCCCTAGTTTGACTTCCAGAGAGAAGCTCAGCAATTCAGAATCCAAAGGACACTTTCATATATAAGGGCAGACATACTTATAAAGATCTTTGCAAAATGATTCTGACGCTTTTTAATATCTGTCATGATAGAAAATTGTCATTAGTCCATACGGGACTATGCATTCTTTCTACACATTGAGAAATCTCCTGTTTCAGGATAGACTTTTGGGCAAGCTTTTTGCAATGGAAGGTGAGAACACACACTGTTCTTCCATGGATGTCCACCTGGTTTCAGAGTGAGTGCTTCCTGGCTGAAGCAGGTTTGCTTTGTCCCGGTCCTTACTCACAGTCTGAATATACACCTCACTTTGTACCACCGCAGTCTGAGCCCCCCAAAAGGTATGTTTTGTAGGCACGTGATTTTATGGTCTGTGTTTTTGATGTAGACCTCAACTAGGTGATGTTTAATTTCAGTAATGAAATTGGGATCCCAAAAGGTATGAGTTTAAAAAATAAAAAATAATTTTAAAAAATAATCAAAGGCAAGCAAACAAGACAACAGATAAATTAGAACCTTGGAGAAGGAGTATGTTTTGGTATATCTTAAACACACATCACAAATAAACTGAAAAAAACCACTGCTACGTAAGAAAAATGCCAAGACACTGTTTAAGTGGTCTTAAGTGTTAAGTTGAAGCGCATATTGTTATTCTGTTAGGACTTCACTGCCGCCCCTGAACCATGCTTAACAGCTGGGCGTGGTTCTTAGTTTTTCTTTCCATGACATTTGAGGAACTAGCCCAAGTCTAGATACTGTCCCCATCTAAACATTTACTCACCATTTTAGGATCTATAGCTTGCACTGTCAACTAACAATGCCTTGCTTTGACCAGCGATTCCTTAACCTCTTAACTTATAAATACGTTAAGGATTAGAAATAGAAGTGTAGTGTCACCCATGGCGATAGCAGGAACAGAAAAACGAATAATCACGTGAACCCTTTCCACACCAGTGCAAACCCGACCCATTGCATAAACAAAAGGCATGGTTGTGTTGTTCACTACCTTGGCGGGGTGCTTACAGGCTGTTTTACTTACAGCTGAAAGCGGGGTTAGCGGAAGAGCAGAAGTATTTTTACCTATTTTGCATGCAGCTATACCGAATGAATTCTCAGTGCAAAGGCACTAGAGGGAGCTGCTGTAATAAAAATTCATGTTACAGCAGAACGCCTATGAAGAGGTGCCACCTTCCCGTCCTCCAGCGTACAGCTGTCCAAGAACAGAAGCCGAAGTCTGGTCTCACTAACAGCATTAGCAAAACATCAGGATATCAAGTCACTCTGCCTCTCTTAATTAATTTCGCTACAGGTCTGCACTTCATCTCTTTCCATACAGGTGCTGATGTCCTTTTCTCCCACCTCCAAACAGCCGTATCACTGCTCCAAGCCTACCTCCTTTCCCATACCCTGTCTTTCTCCAGCGCTCCTAGCTCTCCTTCTCTGTTTTCTCCCCGTAAGACACTGGCTCATTCCTTGTGGAGAAACAAAGTGAAACTTCCGCCAGGCTTCAAGGTCCTCCTTGGCAGATCAGCTGCAAGGTGGAGCGTACATCTACACCTCCATCTAAACGTGAGGAGGAACTTCTTTCCTTTGAGGCTGGCAGAGCACTGGAACAGGCTGCCCAGAGAGGTTGTGGAGTCTCCCTCTCTGGAGATACTCAAAACTCGCCTGGACACATTCCTGTGCAACCTGCTCTGGGTGACCCTGCTCTGGCGGGGGGGTTGGACTAGATGATCTCCAGAGGTCCCTTCCAAGCCCCATCATCCTGTGATTCTGTGTACAGCAGAATATGCGCAGCAGGGGAAAAGAGGAAAGCTGGGAAGTCACTCTGCTCAGGGCTGTTTGATGTCTTATGAACTGGAGAACACTGCTCCCTCCAAGACCTCATTCTGCTCACCTTCAAACAAGAGGGAGGGCATCTGGCTTAGGAGCTGAACACAAGCCTTCCCAGAGCACAGGCTAGAACAGCAGCTGCTTAACAGAGTAACTGTAAAGTCTTTACCCATGGCAGTCGTGGTACTGAGCCAAGAGTCCTCATTCTGCCCATGTTCTGTATGCGCACCTACAAAATGCTCCCCAGAGACACAGCATGCACAAAGGCAATTGTCCTCTCCAGAAACTAATTTGCCATGTACGAGATTCTTAAACATATGGTTTACTTCAGATGTGGTACAACATCAGTTCCTCATTGCTAATACTTCTGTTCTCTTGCTCCAGAACAACACAGTTACGTGTCAAACAATAGAAATCTCAGCCATAACAACTACCAGCATATTGCATAAATCATTTTTCCATTCAGCGCCTATTGTGTATTTAGAATCATCCCAGTGTTCAATACCGTGCAGATGGAAGTTCTTTGCTCAAGGATCTTAACGGCCAAGATTAATTCTCTTCCAGCTTACGTCAATATAACTCACTGGTATAATAAACACAGCAAAACCTGAATTACACTAAGCAGCCATGCATGGAACAAGCAAACCACATTTTTAATTTTTTCCTTCTTTTCATTTTTCTGTAAAGGCAGAGAAGTTCTCTATACGATGCAAAGTGGCTGATTAGTAAAAGCAGAGAGAGTTAGAATACTCTTCTTTTGCTAAAATGAATAAATAAAAGTCAACTGGGTAACAGAACGAAGAGCTAACTGATGCTATTAACCTCAACAAAGAGTTGCATGGGATATACCACCGGCCGGTAATTCGCAACACATATGCAGACACACACGCACATTGACAAGCAGCAGGAGGTAATGATCAACCCCAAAGCCTCACCTACATCATTCTGTGCAAGAATTCGACGACCAGAACCATCCAGGTTTGCACTCTCAACCACCGACTGCTTAGCATCACACCAGTAGACCTTGTCGGCTAAGTAGTCGAGAGCTATTCCACTGGGCCACACCAGACCAGCGCTGGCTATAACCTGGCGATCGATGCCTTCTAATGAAGAGCTGTCAATCCGGGGATTGATCCCCATGTCAGTCCAGAATAATCTCCTTTAGAAAACAAAACGCACAGAGGAAGTCGGTAAGTAAATGTTTGTCCTCCTCTCCATGGAGTTCTTTCAAAGCAGAAAGATCAGATCAGAGCAATACAGGCCCGAGGCACATGAGAAAAAGTGCACGCTTCAAGCAAATATATTGGCTGCTGATCTTTTCACGCTTGCCATAAGACTCCAGGTGATTTCACGGGGACTTATGCAGAATCCCCACTCCGTTCCTTGGCACAAAACCTTTGAAAAACAACTCCTCCCGCCCATGCTAACTGCCAACTCTTCATATCTGCTTTTTGCATTTTCCTCGTGACTGATGATAGCGGTTTAGCAGACACAGACAACAGAAGACGATGCATTAGCCAGCCCCTTGTCTAAACAAGGGTGTAACGATGCGCAAATGGAACCAAAATTACCCACCACCCACAGAAAGCAAGCAAGAGTCTTCAGGTTATTTTGTTTTTAAAAAATAAACCACTATCAGGCCCAGCCTCTTTTTTTCTTTTAATAAAATCATGATTCTAAGGGTCTCTCTCTTAAGTCCTGAGTGTTACTCACTAAGTGCTTACTGTTTTTCTGAGAACAAACAGTGCAAGATGGAGATACCCAAATCCACAAGTTACTTCTGAAGTTTGGACTCCTGGTCTTCCCAGGCATCAACTGCCTTTGTCAGGTTTACTGAGATAACTCACAGATTCACTTAGCTTTATTTCCATGAGCACTTTTGCTGCAGCCAATGCAGGGATCAGTATTCTCCATAGCCTTAATTGTGTCTCAGATCTCTCTTTAATACTGACTTTACAATTAGGGACATTGCTATAATGTCTGTTCCTCCTTTCACCATTAACTTTCTAATAAGGAAGGTTTTAGTGATGTTTCCTCCTCCCTTTCCCCTTGTAGCCCTTGCCTCTACCAATAATTCTAATAAACAATTTCCCTGAACCTACCCATTCCTAAAAGTTTTCCTGCAAAATGTCTCTATCATGTTCAACCTCTACTGAAAGATTCTTTTAGGTCTTTTATGCACAGAGTGAAGCTAACAAGACACCCTCCCCAACTCGGCTTCATTCATCAGTACTTAGTTACAGCAGGATATGAGCATCAAAAAAACCCCCAAAACCAACAGATTTAAAACCATCCTACTACAGGCATATTGACTGAAATCCATGGGGCTTTGCCATTGATTAAAATGGCCAGAATTTCATCAATAGTTTAAACATTCAAAACTCCTTTGATCATCTCAGCACTAGATAAGAAGATGTAAGGTGCATTTAAATCAACGCATCTCCGCAACGGTAGATTTGGTTTAGTTTCCTCAAAAACAGAAACATGGCCAAAAAAATCCTTTGTAAGCACCATTGGTTAAAAGTGACTACCTTTTTCACGCTAATAGATAGGGAACCATCAAAGTTTGTAGTGTGGTGCTTACAACTGTCAGGGTGACTTCGCTCACTTGTGCTTTTCTTTAGCTTAAACTGTATACAGTATCTTTAATGCTTCTGATATTTTTTTAAATCTATATGAGAAATGAAGACGTCCCAACTCACAAAAGAAACTCAGCAATAAAACATTGCAGTTCACACAACTCTGCAAGGCAATGACTATCCTAACACGAGACTAATGCACTTTTTGACTGCCAAAAAGGCAAGGCTGGCATGCTCATTTCTAAAAAGCCTCCCCAAGTATTACACAATTAACCAGGTTTATCACTCCTTACTTAGCAAATGGGTGAACAGCAATCCCTCGGGGCTGGGAGATATCCTCCCAGATGATCATTTTTCTTTGCATTCCATTCAGATTGCTCCTTTCGATGCACGCCTTCCTGCAACACACACGGCACGGTTAGGTCCTCCCTGCTATCTTTTTAATTACCTTCTCAGGCAGAACGTACTACGTTTTTGCATTGCTTTAGTTTGGCACAAAACTGTAATAAATAACTTGACAATGACAGGAAATAATCCTGCTGATGTGGGATGGCTAGTGGTTTTATCAACGAGTAATTCATGTTACAGCCTCATTATCTGGTCCAGGCCATGATGATAAAATACCTGCTGCTCTGCAGGAGACATGAAGTTCTTTTCTGGGCAAATAATGAGTTGGAAGTATGATCACTCATAGATGAAAGTTAGCTTTAAAGGGAGTCAGGAGGAAAAGAAGCTCTTAACTGGATGGCATTATCAAATGTACAAAAAATTTTTTTAAAATAGTACATAGCATTTTTCATCCAGAAATCGCCAAGCGATTTACATATTATATCTATTTTACAGGAAAGAATGAAGTTAATGTCCTTATGATCACTCCTAAAATCTATGACAGAATATACATTGCCAGTCTCCCAATCCGATTCTTTTCCAGAAAACTGTACTTATTGCTGCAAACTTCACTTTGCCAAACAAATATCAGCCTCTACCTGAAAGCAAGCCTACAGCCTACCTCAACCTGCAAAGAAAGGCCACACAAAGATAGAAGGAGAAATATATCCGTGCAAATGTGGAATATGAAGAGGTAAAGGCAGTGAGTGGGAGGGAAGTGGCAGATACAAATTCACAGCTTCACTCTTGACTCTTGTCTTACAGAGACGAGCACTACAATTTCCCATTTCCCAAGAAACACTGGCGTATTTATACAGGAGCACGATCATGTAGACCAGACTGTACCCAACAGCAAGGAAGTGGACTAGCAGCATATTTAAAAGGGAGAAGAGGGTGATCTGTACGTTCAAACCCATTTTTTACGGACTAATAAAATATGGGTCATACTGGAACATCATGACCGCTTTTCAAGGAGTCTTCATTATGTGTTTTGATCTGATACTGCCTTTTGACGAGAAGGTCAATTTTGTTTCTCTCTGCCTATAAGGTTAGGTATCAGCTGAAATGTGAAGTCATATTGTTTGCCAGTGGCCATTCCTCTTTTATCAGAGATAATTGACAAAGATTCTCCAATAGCTTAAAGGGGCATGATTCTAGCTGTCAGCAATGCTGACTTCTGTCCAAGATGTACTCAGTGCAGTAATACTCATTATTTTTATATACATATAAAGATATACCTATATATACACACATGCAGTGTATGCATATAAATATGAGTGTATACGTGTATATATATTCACGCGTGCATGTGCACATACAGATACATATACATGCAGTACATGGTTTAGATTCCTTGCAACTGTGTCCAAACCCTTGCTTCTTGAAAAGACAAAGATAAAAATACAATAGCAGCCTTAAAGTGATCTCCCAGCATTTCAGTTTTAAAGAACCTTCCAACTGTATATACTTGAGATTACAGCCACCCAATCAGAATGTGAAGCGTTACTGAATTTAGAGTGATATCTCAGCTATTTCTGTATCACCAGTCATTTATTCCAAATATCTTATGGCATGCTTCAACATAAATGCACTGTGGAGCATGTACCCTCTGTCTGTCCAATACAATTTACGGTTAATCCAGTCCACAGCAAGGCCTTCGGGTATATCTATAGCTTCATGAATAACTTTTTCACGATTTGAGCCATCCAGATTAGCTCGTTCTATCCATTTCAAGGCGGTGTGGGCAAAGTAGATCTGCGAAGAAATAACAGATGAGGTGTTATTAGTCCCCATCTCACTCTCTGCTCATTTTCCCTTGCCCAGTAGTTCCACTTCTAAAATAACTTCATCATCTTGAAAGTTCCCTGAACTGCTTATTCACAAAAAGCTGCACAGGTAACCTGTGATCCCTGATCAAATAGAAAGGCACTTATCCTTCAACCAGGATGACTTCTGCAGGCAGCTTGTGCTTAGCTGTAAATCCCGGTTGCCCTATATACAGCCCTCTGACTATCCTGGGGTTTTGTTTCAGCGAGCAGCTACCTCATATGAAGCACGGCTGAGGAAGCACAAGCAGGAGCACGCAAAAAGCAGCAAGTTACCATTTCACTGGCTGCTCATTTTAAAAAGGGGGAGTGGGGAGAAGAGCGTAGTGGTGTCTGCGTGTGTGTGTCAAGGAGCTGGGAAGGGAAAAGGAATTATATAATTTGCTTCTATTTTTTTTTCCTCTTTCAGCCTGCACATATCTTAATTTTTTACCAGGTGTCTATTCCGTAAGGCTCTAGCATTGCCAGAAGAGACTTCTCAGTTTTGGGTCAAAATAAAAGTTCTCTGCTGGTGGGGAATCTAGGTTTGTGTTTTCCAAGGATGAGGAAAAAAAAAATTGGTCTTGTATTTGATATCTGGAGGGAGCCAAACACTGTGTGGCAGAACTATACACAGAATCACAGAATCACTAAGGTTGGAAAAGACCTGTAAGATCAAGTCCAACCATCAACCCAACCCCACCATGCCCACTAAACCATGTCCCGCAGTGCCACGTCCACACGTTCCTTGAACGCTGAACACAAAGCAATGCTGAGGCTTTCTTTGCAAACGGCAGCAACAAAACTAGTAACTTTGTTTAGATGCTAACTGTGAGGCCAAGCAAAGCAAGAGGGAGGCCTCTAGCATTAAACCAGCTAATTCAATTACCACGGGAGCACGGAGCGATGCTGAGCTGGTTGACCTTGCACCTCAGTGCTGTGCCACCAGGACCAGGCTGCTGCAGCCCGGCCGGCCCTGCGGCACATCACCTCACAGAATCACAGAATGACGGGGGTTGGAAGATCTGGAGATCATCTAGTCCAACCTCCCCGCCAGAGCAGGGTCACCCAGAGCAGGTTGCACAGGAATGCGTCCAGGTGAGTTTTGAGTATCTCCAGAGAAGGAGACTCCACAACCTCTCTGGGCAGCCTGTTCCAGTGCTCTGCCAGCCTCAAAGGAAAGAAGTTCCTCCTCATGTTTAGGTGGAACTTCCTATGACCAAGTTTGTGCCCGTTACCTCTCGTGCTGTCACTGGGTACCACTGAAAAAAGACTGGCCCCATCCACCCAGCACCTCACCTCCACGCTGCCCACCCCACCGTGGGGCAGAGCTCCCTGCAGAAGTGCAACACGAGCGCACACCCGGTGTTGCCAGCGCAGCTGATTTACATTTGGCACAGCACAAAACAACTGCTCCTTCCCTATTTCAGGAGCAAGCGGCCATGTTCCAGCAGCGCCTGGAACGATCCTCCTCTAACACAAATCTGGTAACATGCGCATTTCTTTAGCTGTGTCCAGGCCTTGAGATGTTTCCAGCAACTTAACTGAGCTCCTCATCAGCTTCCACTATACCATCCAGCATCTTTTTGCAACGCTTTTATAGTGCAAATAAGTCTCACCACGGGCGAAAAAACCCCAACTATCTGCCACAGAAGGTTTAGCAAAGCACAGCTGAACTCCTATTCTTCCCAACTCTGCAGGCAAGGAGTAGGGCACCAGGATGCGACCACACAGACAAACAGCTCTTTATGCGGAGAAGACTCCTGTTTCCAACAGCAATATCTTGTAATACGAGGAATATATTTCGTAAGAGCAATAAACCCAGTGAGTGTTCACTGGTTTTGTTCGATAATGTTAGGACATGGGAAGTAATTCTTGTTAAGATGACTCCTACATTTAGTAGGGATCGTGGGATATAGCTGTACAGAAAAAAAAAAAGATACTCTTGCTTTTACAGCTACCCAGTGTAAAAAACCCACGATATATTTCCAGAAAACAGTACTGAAATCTTAAGGGAGAAAACTATCTATCACCCAAAAGTTCTTTGAAATTGAAATCATGCCTGAAGTGACTTTAGAAATCCAAGTTCTCTGTGAATTAGCCATGTCAACGTACAAAGCACATTCAATCAGTAAGTAAAGGATGAAACTCTTCAACTAGTCTTTGGCATCCTGCACCAGTGGTACTCCCGGACAGGCAACAGAACAAGCAGCACAACATGTAATCGGGATCACTGACACCAGAAAGGTTAAGGCACATGAAAGCCCAATCCATTTGTCCTTGCAACACTTCAAAATCCTCTCATTTTTAATGCCTTACCTTATTTTCCACCGGGTCAGAGTCCAGTGCTAAGACTATTCCCATCTGCCAGTCAAGTAAACTTGCATAATCCGTTCCATCAAAACTGATCTGGCGGATATCTTGGCCATTTGCAAATAACAAAAATGGCTTAGGACCTGTTGACAAAAATTTGCACATATGTTAATTCCACTAGGTTCAAAGTGATCTCTAGCCTGCATCACTACCTAGCTAACATTGTACGTAAGTAGGAGTAGAAGACAAGATGAGGAACAGAAGCACAAAGAAATGAAAGCCCTTGTCCTACGTTCCGCTTGCCTCGGAAATCAAAGATAAACATGAATATAGGTTTTCAGCGTCAGTGCCTTGCCCAAGATCAGCCTCAAAATTTGTGATAAAGGCAGTCACTAGCCCCGCTGCATTTCACCCTGAGTGACTTAGTCTCAAGACAATCATCCCTCTGCATTTCACAGCATGACCATAAATGCCAGAACACTTGACTTTTGCACATGAGAAGCCTTTCACAGTCAAAGCAGGAAAAATGCTGTCCTCTAAAAAATAAAGCTTTTCCCTTATTCCTGAAACAAATCACAAACTTGTCTCTCCTCCTCTCTCTCATGCAACTGCTTATACCTTGCTGCTTACCAGGGTCTGTCCTTGATCTCAGAAAAAACAGAAGGGTCTGGAATCCAAATGTCCCACCAAACACCTGGGCTTCCTCGGGTCAGTGAGGGACAAATACCCTTGTAGGGAAAGTCCTTCATCTTGTTCCCTGCCCTGTTCTCCAAATAGAGGCACCTCAACCCCAATTCTGTAACACTGGGCAGAAACTACACTCACATTTATACGAAAGCACAAAAACCTGAATACTGTGGATAGACCTCTGCAGTACAGGAGCCTGGAGTGAAATGCAGAAGTTCATAATAGACTCCATCTTCTGTGAGGGAGACTGAACCATATACTGGTGCTTGTTCTGGTAGAGTTCCAAAATAGGTTATTTTTTCCAAACAACTAATACTTCCCAAGTTTCACAAAGTAACCTAAAACCGGTGCAAAAATGGATCCCAGTTATGCAGTCCACTTTAAAGGACTCTGAAATGTTTTTGCTTTTATTGGCAGAAATATGCAGGCATACCAAGATACCGACCTATAGCAGTGCAGTGCTTTCTGTCTCGCTGAAGCTTATATCCAGGAAAACAAGCACACTCCCAGGAGGACGGGCTTAAAGAAGAGCATATCTGACTACAGCCACCATTATCTGGAGATGTGCAACCTTAAACAGAGCATTTGAAAAATTTAACTTTGCCATTCTAAGAAAAGAAATACAACAAAATCAGAGGTATAGGCAGGAGAACGATTCAATCTGCTTAGGATTTCTACAGTGCAAAGCATCTCAATGGATTTGCTGAAAGGCCTCCTGCTGAAAGCAGAAGTCTAGTGAAGTGAAAGTAAATTAGTAGTAACTCCTTCCAGAGTTTTTCCTGAAAATTCACAACACAAGATTGGGGGGTGGGGGAGTGGGATATATGAAGAGGGCTTCCATGTGTTCATTATTTCAGAGAACTCTCTCTCCCATGCAAATCTCGTCCCGTTTACAACAGAGTAACAGATTTGATCAGACTTTGCACTCCATGCAAAGAAACAGCAAATTAATACCAGTCTCTCCCCAGAAGTTAATTAGGCTAGGATGGTGAATTGATACTTTCTAATACAACAAACCAAGATTTCATACAAAAAGAAACTTTTCTTTCTTCTTGGGGCTGTACAATGATTACAGCCTCAATGCCAACCTGAGCTTACCCAGTGGAGTGTCCCTAGCAAAACAGCAACACTGACAGCCTCTACGTAGAGTACAGTCCACAGTATGTAAGGGATGTGAAAGGGGAAGGGGATTTTTCAAGGTGTAAGCCTGGCATTAATGGAGCTATCTTGACCTCTAAGACCAAAAAGATACTATTGAAAAGCTACAGTCCCCTGAATTTGGAAAGCTTGGTGGAATGGGGAATGACAGATTAGTGAGTGTAGCTGCTTCAAATATTCTGATTGCAAAAATTCCATTTGTGGGTAATTAGACGAAATTAGAGCGACTCTGAACCTGGGTTGCACGATGTCAATAAAGTCACGTTCAGATTTCACCCAAGCCCTAGTTTTGTACCTATATTGCCCCTCAAATATAAACTTTAGATGTCTCCTGCAACAAACATCTGGGTGATGCCTTGCTCTGTGCTGACAACAAGAATTTGGCCTGCAAACATTGGATGTTGCGGCTAAGAAACATCCATTAAAAAAATGAAGATTAATATTGCTCATCTCAGCACTCAAAGCGCCTGACATTCCATTGCCTCCTAGCTTGTACAATCATTTACAGCTGTGCAAAATGAGTGTAAAACGCCATCATTCACTTCTGGCGCTCCGTGCCAAGAACAAAGAGTCACTACAGCTAGAAAAAAATGTTACTTACCCGTGCACGCTTTGCCATCCACTTTGAGTACAGATCCTTCAGGACAAAAGCAAACAGGCCCTTTAGATGTTTGAAGGCAACCATGGCTACATTCGGTGTCGTTACTTGTACAGGAAATTAGCTCTACAGTAATTTAAAGAGGGAAAGAAAAAGCTTAAATGATGATAACAATTTTTACTAAGCCCCCCAAAAGAGGCTTTCTTAAATACCAAAAGAAAAAGAAAAAAAGTAAAAGAAAGAAAGAAAAAAAAAAAAAGTGTGATGTTGAGAGTACAACACTTCTGTGGTCCTTCTGGGGTTTGTTTTGGTTTGTTTTGGGGGTTTTTCCAATTTTTTTTTTCCTACCCTCTCCTAATTATAGCAACGGAGAAAGCCAAAATTGCTGGGTCCTGAAGCCATTATACTGATCAGCTTTAAATTTTCCAAAATTGTATGAAGATGTGTTATCAAAATACAAATAATTAGGAAAAGTTGGGATTTTTTTTACATTTTGTCAAAAATAGATCAGGTTTTGAAAACTACAAGGAAGTAGTACTGAAAGAATAAGTATAAAACACAAAGAGAATGAGGAAAAACTACTTTCCCACTGCTCCAAGGGTAACAGAGCTAGAATCAATGAAAACAGGAGATGAACCTTCCAGAAACAAAGCTATGTTCCTTAGCGGCAATTTTTGAAGCTGTAGGGGCAAAACCATCTGAGGACCTGGCAATAGCTTTCCTTTACTTTCCATTACAATTGTTGGAGTGCCAACATTTTATGGAGTATTCCTTTAATGCAATTTCACAGGATAACCTCCTCCCACCTTCCGTATCGCAGTGCTGCATCTCTTTATGCCAATTCTAGTGCCATACTGGAAGACTGGAACTAACGCAAGTTTCCCACAGCTGCTTCTTTGAATCAGCTGCATACACTGGCTTAAACGGTGCATAGCTGCTGCAAATATTGCTTCTCCAGGGCAACTGCGCTCTGGACTGGATTCTTCTAACCCCTTAAGCACAGTGAAAAGGGTCAAGAAACTGATCTTGTGTTTCTTTCTGACTAGAGCTTGTGGCTGTAAATGAAGAGCTTCGTACAGGACTTGGAGGGCAAAGCATCAAAATGTCTGGTCAGTATGTGGACTTCTCACCTTGCATCTCTCTCTCTCTCTCTTTCAAGTTGCGTAGATGGTGACATATCTGCCTTGTGCTGCAGTAGTTAAGGAGTTATACTGTCCATGCTGCATCCCTAGCCTGTGTTAGAAAAACATTATTTTCTATCTAATTTGAGCCACTCAAAATGTAGGCATATAGTTCAAGTCATCCAGAGCAGGACTGAGTTGCACAGTACCTAAGTGTTGTTTCGCACACCAAAGCATATCCCACCTCCCAATAGCCTCTGGCTGCAGGGCTCCCATAGGTCTTCTGTCGCATCTGGCTGCCTTCTGCAGCTGTCACACACATCCTGGACCCCCACGTTTGGGTCACTGCACCCCACTCCTGGCTCCCTCTTAACAGAGAGGGAGAAGTGACTCTTGGAGGTCTGAAACAGGTAGACTGACTGCTAGTGTCCCAGAGTCTCTTAGACTCTGTTACTCTCTAGTAGTGATATTTAACATACCCTAGGTCCTGATCCTGCCATGATACAGACTGAACTCATGGGTGTGCGCTGGCACTCCTACTTGGGGCATATACCAGTGTTTTATTTCCATGGAAACAAGGTAGAAGGACCCTTTGCTTATGCCCAAATTTCACTTCATTATGAAATAGAAAGGCGACTGGGAACATACCAAGACCTCAAAACTTGGATGAGTTTCACCTTTTACGTTCTAGACTTACTTTAGAAAGGCTTAATTCATTTGTAGGCTGAATATACACAATGCCGCATAAAGGGAGAACAAAAACCTTCACCTCTGACTCTTACTATGACTAAAATATGGCCCTTGAAGCTTACTGACAGACAGATCTTTGGGTTTTCCCTCCACTTCTCTGTGTTCTCTGCACTTAGTTTATTCACATTTATTCAGCTTCACAGAGCTTCCCGGTTTAAGTACCTATGTAAAATAGGTGAGTTCTCTCAGGCATACTTCTTATACACAATTTGATTGATAAAAGAAAAAAAAAATCCACAAGCGCAGCAGTACCCCAGAATAAACAACTTTGCAAGTACTTCTGTGTGTCTTATTCATTGTAAACAGTTGCACGTGCATTTAATTCCATTCATTTCATGCACATTAGCAATGCTATCAACCCTGATCTGAAGAGAAAAAAGATGATGCTGTAAGCTGCTCGTTCAGAAACTGTGCAAATTTATTACGCAGGTTAGACAGAGTGAGCCAAATCCAGAGACCACATTTAAAAAGATCACAGAATCACAGAATCACTGAGGTTGGAAAAGACCTGTAAGATCATCAAGTCCAACCATCAACCAACAAACAAGATATAACTGCTTATCCACCTGGCATGTGCCACAGAGCCTAATCTGAGCAAAGAGGTCTCCCTAGAGACCTGACTCTGGTTTTTTTGCTCCTGGAGAGGCTCACACTTGATTACTCACGTGTAACTTACACTTCCTTAAACATGACATCTGAATTCGGTTCGCTTCGTTTAAGCTGATCCTACTTACATAATATGGGATTGGAAGCGAGCAATGCAACACACAAAACTTCCAGCGGTTCCAGTGTCAAATGAGGACTCGCTCCAGTATCACACTGGAGGTGTTTACGTATTACCGCTACTTACCATGACATGTTTTCCTATCAGGCAGCAGCACAAAACCTCTCGGGCAGGTGCAGTAATAGGAACCAGGGATGTTCACACAGCCCAAAGTACAGCCGTGATTCCAGAAGCCACATTCGTTGATATCTGCCAAAAGAAGCGCTTGCTGCGTCAGAATAACGTCATCAACCAGTGTCAGGGAATTAGATTGACGAAACAACTAACGGTCTTCAGCAAGTACCTCTTTTTCCCATTCATTTGACAAAAATATGTTGGTCCTAATAAATGATAACAAAGCAAGTTTGCAGACCTTATTCAAATAAGCTTTAAAAATCTTCCAGCAAAACCTACTCAGGTTGCACGTGTCCAGCATAGATGCCTGGAGGACTTTCGAAAGCAAGCCTTCCCATACAGATTCCAGTGCCAGTTAAATTCTGTGTGCACCCAAAAAATTCACTTTGGCCACTTTCTTCAGACAAAAATTCTTTTAAAAGGTTTGGCTCCGACATGACTTAAATAAAAGTCTCAAAACACAGAAGTGGTTTAGAAGTTGAAGTTCAGAAAGCAATCCTGGTGAATTTGCTGAGAACTGGATGGCTGCTGCCCGGGCAGGTCTGTCCATCCCGTAAGCTAGGAATTTTGATGCCCTTATGTCTTTTCAAAGCTGGTCATGTAGTGAAAAAGACGCTTCTAAAAGTGATATGTTAACTACTGTTACTGGGAATGTTAGATTTTTATTAAAACAATCCAGATTAAAACATTCAGAAGCATGTTAAGAATTTGTGTCTTTCTTGAAAGTGGGACTTAAGACAGCCATCTTGTTGTAGGACATTTCAATATTTCACCTTTGTGATATATCTGCTTTAATTTTTATTTAAACATTAAATAAGCACCCATAAGCATGTCTACTTATCTGAAGCTCCTTTAACTACTCAGGCTAAGGCCAAAATTTCTCCCAAGAATAGCATTTGTGACATTTTCATAGGTCTCCTTTTAGACTATTTCAGAACCTGGAAAGACACAAAACTGAAATGGCACAACTGGAATTTTTAAGACCTCAGAATGTTTTTTCATACTCAGGAAAGGAGTAAAGTAAAAGAACAGAAGAATTTTTTCATCTGATGGAATAAAGCTGACAGGAGATTCACGTATTACCTTCACAAAACTGTTTATTTCGACTTAAAATAAAGCCACTAGAACATTTACACCGATGAGTCCTTGAGTCTGGCCTGCAGATTCTTCTTCTGCACTTTTCTTTGTTCAAATCACAGGTTCCTTTTTCTGGAAGAACAAATATAGCGTAAATATAATGGAGTTCTTACCACATCCACCTTCAAGGAAAAACTATTTTGAGCCAAGATGCTCAGCGATGTGTCGTCTGCTCAGCAGCTACTTGCTCAACCCAAGGAACTTCTTATAAATAGAAAATAACTTCTATTATTTTCTATTGGTAGAATCAGACCAAAAAGTCACTATAAAAAATGAAAGTACTCAGAAGACTAAGAGTAGGTCTGTGCGAATGATCATTTCTCGCTCCGTGTCAGCACAAGCCGATCCAGAGAGAGCGTGAAGTAGGGGATGGTTTGGTTTGGGTGCATACCTATAGGGTCTATGAAAGGGAAAACCCTATGTAGCAGGCTTCATATGCCGCCAGTCCTGCACGTTATTGTATGTTACCAGGCTCTGTAAAACACTCATTAAAAAGAGAGTGACAGAGAGAGAGCGAGCACACATGCAAAAAGAGAGAGGAGAGAGAGAAAAAAAGGAGAGAGCACATACGAAGACTGGAAATCATTAGCACAAAGCAGTGTTCAACTCTCACGTCATTCAACAAAAAAAACAGCTGGACGGATCATACTGACCATACATTTCATTTGGACAAAAAGTATTAGCACAGTCTAGAGAATCTTTGTACTGGAGTGGATCCTGGTGTGGATCCTGGTTTCTGACTATGAGAAACACGAGCGTTACAAATCTTGAACTCAGATTTAAAATTCAGAATGTTTCTGATGTGCTCCAAGTTTCCTCAAGGGAAGCAGAAAAAAGTACCCAACAGATCCCCAGAAGCCTTCCTACTTCTTCTGCCTCACAGAAAAAGACAAACAGGTATTCAAGGATCTTTTTTCATGGGAAGGATTTTCAGAGCCTCATGTCTGTGCTCAGCTATCTTTTAGGGCTGGCGCTTTCGCAGATATGCAACACTCGTGGTTTTATTTTTGTCTCCCAAACTATTATTTTTGGTTTAATCTTCCTAATCTTCTTCTGGGGTTGCTCGCCCCTTCCCCAAGCTAGGAATAGCTGAACCGCTGCTACTGAACGTGGGTATGTAGCCACACACACAACGCTGCCTTTGCCCTGTGCTCTCTGTGTAACATATAAGAAATCACGGGCTCATACAGGCAAAGAAATTTGTATGTCAACCATTTTCTTGTGCTATTTCTAATTCACCCTCTAAATTCCAAGAGATGGAAAGCAGCATAATGTTTAAGTTTGACATTTAGTCTTCTGCTAGCCACAACAGAGAAAATGCTGGCCATTTGGAGAAATGACAGGTCACACCTAAAAAAGGCTGAAATAATTTCCCAGGCAGACACTTCAGCTTGGCTGAAATCATCAACATTGCACTTATTTGCATCAAAAGGATCAATTCTTCTCTAATAGAAGTTGTATCACTAAATGAAAAATTATGAATGGATGACTAGATGGATATTATCTATGTTATTAAGCACGTCAGCTTTGGAGAGACTTGAATTTTACATAGTTTTAGCTGTGTTTCTATAGTTTTAGAACTAGTTTTGAATTGGACCCTTAATCTTTGTCCCTACTGCAACGGAATCAGGAACATACAGTAGTGGAGTGTCTAATCTTCAAATACAGAACTCATTAGAATGACAAAAGTGCAAGTACATGCAATCACAAAACAATGCGAAACAGAAACAAGACCACATTCAAGGCTGCATTTTATGCTTATCACTGGTGCTGGTTTTTTGCCCCTTGCTTTACCGTTATTGGTCTAATGAGACCTAAGACACACACGAATTATGGAAGAAACAACAGAAGCAATAATTTTGCCATTGGGCAATCTCAAGAAGATATTGTTTTTTAACTGAATAATTATTATAACTCGATATTGCCAAATATGTAAAAAAAAACTCCACCACATTTAAAAACCTAAAGTGAATGGTGACTAAATTATGAATCACACGGTTTTAAAGGTAATCTTTTCTGGAAGAACAACCACTATGAAACATACTTTCTAGTTTGTTTGGTTTTGGGGGTTTTTTTCCCCCCTCCCATCACCTCTCTTATATGGAAATGGGTGTTCTCAGATAATAGCCTGGTGCTGGTGTCTTACACTGGACAGAAACACAACATAATTCCTCCAAAAAAATATCCTGAGTGTACTGAGTATCATTAATCTGTCAGAGAAAATACTTTAAAAAAAATTCCAGAGGCAGTCTTTGAGATGTCAAGGTAATTAAGATATTTTATGAGCCATTAATAAAAGTGTGAAGAACATTCCAGCAGGCGTTTATAAATACACATACTGCCAACAAATCTAGGATTAGCTGTCGAAGGGAGCTGAGGTAAATTAGAGGCCATCTTCCAGATACTGCCGTACTAAAGTAGTTGTGTGGGGTTATAGCAAACCCGTAGTGGAATCACAGAATCACAGAATCACTAAGGTTGGAAAAGACCTGTAAGATCATCAAGTCCACAACCATTACAAAAAAAAAAAAAAACCAAAAATACCCCCAAAACAAACAATGAATGCTCTTCTCTGTACTTACTGGCCCTGACCAATCCAGGAAAGTCTTTTGAAAGAGAAAGGGAAGAGGGGACATGAGGAATTTGAGTAGTAAAGTAAATAATCCAAATTACAGTAAAAAAATCAAATCATGTCAGTTGAGCACTTCTCATCAGTTGCCTTTTCATCTGGAGGAACTTGCTATCTGCTTTAAAGAAGGCCTGATAATTCACAGCTGACACTACATTGCAACATACACTTTCTTAGCTTGTACAGAGCATCCAATTAGTCTAGGTATGCTTTTATCTCCAGGTTTCTCTGTTGTAAGATCAGCTATAAATCTCATTTGTACTCCAGGCTCATTAGTCCTCCTTTCATCCCAGTTCTTGCACTGGGATAAGCCAGGCAACGTACATGCAAAGTCCAAAAGGTTCATCTGGATTCAGCCTGTTAAGCTTCTTTCTACCCCATCACTTCCCAGACATTTTTACAAGGAGGTATTCAGAATAAAAAAAAAAAAGGTCTACTGCTGACAACACTTAGTGTCATAAAAAAATTTACTAAATGTTGGAAATATTTATATATCCAACAGGGGTACATACTGCAAGGCATTTAAAAACACTGGTAGTTTATTTGTTAATAAAGGTGGGGAAGGTAATAAAGGTGGAAAGAGAAACACTGGAAAGCAGCATGTTCTGGTGGAAGAAGTGGGGTTAATCTGAGAGAAGAATAAAAGCTATGTGCCCACAGTCAATGAAATTATGCTACGCACTCTTGAGAGGACATATGTAACACAACCAATAGCCCTTGAGGTTCAAGAAACCACTATCATGAACCACCCTTCTTGGTCATTGTTTCTTCCTCTCCATCTTCATGCATATGCAGACATGGTGACAGACACCCAAGGAGGCCTCACGAGACCTTCCAAATCTCATTGTAACAACCCTGAGATGTGTGGACATGCCACTGTCTGCACCACAAACGTATCCTTCCCCAGTTGCTCTGTGTGAGAGCACCAAACGTGTCAGTTGAAAAAAGCACTTCCATTTGCCAGGATGACTGTTCTCCTCGAAGGAAACACAGAACAGGTATTGTCTCTGAACGGAGGCTCCCTGTGTTTACAAGTATAAGCTTGATTTCCAGGAACACTTTCTCTTCTGCATCTCAACAGCTCCTTGCACTGCAAACAAAGCATTTGAAGAGGAAAGTTCCCGTGAAGATTTTGATTTTCCCACACAGACCAGGCTTCAGGAAGGGGAGACAGCATGGTACCGTATAAAGCTATTGGTTGGCATGAAGAAAGACAACGCCTATTTTATAGTAGATATTTAGAAACAGTTCAAGAGAGATATTTACAGTTTTGTTTTTGCTCATACGAACAAACACTACTTTTTCCTGATGTCTTTATACCACCTATACCTCTGGGAACCCATGGCCATCTTCCCTTGGGAGTTCTGCAACCGTTGCTCGACACACAAATGCCCCTATGTTGTCTGCTCAGTTGTTCGTACCCAAGCAAATCTGGTGACAAAAGCTATTCCATTAAAGCAAAAATACTCTAAGTCCGCTTTCCAGAGATCAGAGAAGACAACATTATTTTCCCTGGACGCCCCCCCACTTCCTACTGCCTCAGGAGGAATCCTCAAGGAGAGTGAGCAATCCACAGTCAACTGCCTTCATTTTCTGATCCACCGTGACAGGCAGTGACATGGCACCGCATGCTGTAGGCTGCAATTGAGAGCAATTAAAGAGAGCCAAGGCTCTTATTTCATAGTTATTATGGCAACTTCAAGTCTGTCTAAAACAGGCTGACTCTTAATCCAGCCATTTCACAGCAAAGCTGAGACATCCACAGTATCACTTGTAGGAAATACTGCACACTTAAAATCAGTGCCATAATAATCAGAGGTGTTGAGATGCACATTAGAATAAAACTTCCAGAAGGCATTTGATGAAGATAAGCTACATGGAGGATGAAAAAGCTGTATGCTTTGTGCATTTAGCAGGGAAGTAGAAACACATCTTTGTGTAAACAAAGGGAAGAGAAGGAGAAAAATCACATTTATCTGCATGTGTATTCAGATTAATGAAATGAGCAGCTCATGCTCAGCATACTTCCAGCCTGATGCTCCAGCTGGAGTTACGCACACCAAGTGGAACTGTGGATCACTGAAGTTAAAGAAAACTTTTTCCTTGACTTCACTGAGGCCTGGAATTTTGCTGAAGAAAATTATTACTGTGAAAAATCAGAGTGTATGACATTATTATTCTCACACATACAACTGTATCATTACAGTTTACTTACCAAAATCCTGAGAATCTGTTCTTGCACCTGGCTGCTTAAAGGGATGCACCACTTTTATCTCCACTGGTGGAAAAAATGATGGCTTCAGGCTAATTGTGACTACAACTTTTCCAGTATACTTGTTGGCTCTCCATATCATACCAGATTTCAACTCTGAATAGTACAGATGCTCAGCAAAGAGAGACATACCAAGCAATTGATGTCTACAACAAAGAGAAGATAACACAAAGCTGCATGTTATGTGATCCCTATATATTTACTCACTCATACATTTTCTGAGCGTCTAGTTCGGTCAAGTTCACTGTAAATAACTTGTATTCCTTGTATTCTTATATAGATCTTATATTATCTTGTATATATGAGAATCAGATGAGGTGCCAGAGACATTCCCAAATAATCCAGCACCCAGAATCCTGCAGATCTGCAAGAAATAGATGCAAAATGGATAACCTGCATTTCTCACAGGTCATATGAGCTGTTGTTCAGGTCTGACTCAATTGACAGAGAAAGCCTAGGTATCACCCAGCTTCTGGTGAACCCGGCAACTAAAACGGACACTTGCTTTGTTGAAGGATGTAGGCAAGAGAAGTTCCCCCTTTTCCCAATATCCAGTGCCTGCTCCAACATTTCTGGCTGTCCCAGGAAATCAGGGTGGAGATGGAGGGCTAAGAGTAGGGTGTTCCTAAAATCCATCTTGCTGCTTCTCCTATTGCAGGAATTTTCTTTCCGTTCGCTGGTCAGTTAGAGCAGCCAACAGGAACCACAAAAGGGCCCAGGTTTAAATAACAGGGGAAACAGAGAAAATACTGAAAGAGGGATTTTTGACCTCCACTTTCCAGTCCATATTCCAGGTGGAAAAAGGAGAATCCATATGATCCAGGCTCAACGGGAAAGTGTTGATGCCCTAGTGAACACCAGCCAACTAGAGGGAGAAAGGGGAAAAGGGTAAGGAAAAATCCAATGTGACAGCTGGCAATGTAGGGAGAAACCAGCTTTGTGTGCCTCGTATGCAAATGGTGTGCTGCGTATTTAAATCAGCAGGGCAGGGAAACCATATATTTGTCTCATTTTGCAGTTGGCAATCCCTATCACGCATATGCCGATCCAGCCACACTGACGGAAACTGCAGCGCCATAAGGTAACCTTTTCCTGAGTACCTCCCTCAAAACATGCCCACCACGGAGCATCTGTACCACTGCAAAGCGCAAAGGCCAAATATTAAAGGCACCCAAAAGCACATGGGTCTAACAGCCCCTCAGCTGTGCGTAGCTCCGGCACCGACGAGCAGAGGGGAACAAGGCTGTTGAGTAGGACGGTTTTGGCTACATCTGCCGATGCTTGCTGGAGAGCCCGAGCACGGGGGGTTATCCGTTATCCGAGCCTCCCCACCCGGCAGCTGAGGAGGGCAGCAGGCTTAGAGGAGGATAGGGAAGACCTGATCTAGCTCAGTCTCTTGAGCACAGCTCAGACACCTGAGCTCACCCACTGTGACCTTGGACAAATCATTTAATCTCTTTGGTTTTGGCTTCTCTATCTGCAGAAAAAGGCCACTAATAAACACTCAGAGAGGATTTCTAAGGATTAAGTAATTATCATTTGCTAAAAGCTTGGAAGATGGAGAGGACTGAGGGGCAGTATTATCCTTACAACAGTGACTTTTTTCCCATTTTCCTATCAGTAGTTTTAGATTTACAGTTACGGGCCATTTGCCCTACGCTTCATACTCCTTACTGTGCTACGAACTGACAAAATAAAAGGGAGAATGAGGAAGAGAGCTTAACTGCATCCCCAGGAAATGAGTGTTTTGTTACTGACAAGCTCAGGAAAACTCACCGGACAGAATTTTTGAGCAAACGAACAGCTCCGCCATCATAGTCGCATGATCCAATATGGGAAATCTCTTTCCCATGATCATGTTGGATCCAGTAGAGCCTTGTGTCAACCAAATCTAGTGAGATGGCCTTTATTTTTTCTGTGGTTCTTAAAACATTTCTCACATCACTTCCACTGAGGGACACTCGGTGTATGCTTGAAACTGTACCATCTGAAGACCAAAATAATAGCCTGCAGGCAAGAGAGGCACGTTTTGAAAAAAAAAAAAAAAAACCAAAACTAAACCCCACATTTGCAAGATCACATCACTGCTACACACTCCTTGTTTGGTTGCTCCTGTATACAGAATTTTTCAGTCTTACCACAGTGCTTTCAGAACCAAAACTAATAATAAAAAGCAAGGGACTTCCTTACTACATGCTCACCTATTTCAGGAAAGCCCCATATACATCTTCTCTTAACACAGTTCTGTTAAGAATGGAAATAATTTTTGACAACAAAGCGTTGTCTCTTTAACAGAAGCAATATTACAACTAAAGTTTTGTTACCGTTCTTTTCTTATTTTAATAAATATGTTTCTATCAGAGACTGTATGACTCTGTTCAGGAAGCAATGAGATACTAGGAATTTCTCTCATGTAGGTCAAGCAGGAGTCAGCCCAGCTTAACCACGAAGCACTATTGTCTGTCCCTCTGCTTTGTTCGGCCACGCAGTCAGAGGAGGAAACTGCAATAACCTCTCAAATCTACAAGGAACTCCTGCAAATGTGGGGAAAGGCACGCCTTTGAGGCAGATACACATTGCCCTCCGCCTCTGGGGAGGAATCTTTCTCCAGAAACTCCAGCTGAACACATCACTTAAGCGCTTGACTTAAAAATATCATTTCTATTATTGTTCTCATTTCCTTCTACCTTCCTGCTGGTTCTAGCAGTCAGACTATGCTGTCATTAAATTAAGGCACAGTCAAAATACTCAAATACTCAAAACAGTTATGCACTGAAGCTACTTATATGTCAAGTTATTCATGGATCAGATGTGACTAAGGTTAACAACAGTTCTTCCAAAATAGCAAGTTATCCCTCATTCATCTATATTTTTTTTAAAAATGTTTGGGTTTAGATTCTTTGCTTGGCTTTCTTATGCACAAAAATTCCAAGAAGCATCATCATTTTGCCTTGTCTTCACAAAACTGCAGAATTTATATGTACAAAACAATGTAGCATAAAGCCAGCTTTATTATGTTTACACTAATCATTTGTTAAAGGCCCCAAAATGGATTAGCTCTCACTGGCAAGGGACTATACTAAACCAGTAGGAAGAATCAGCCCCTGCCTCACAGCTTTTCCTCACTGTGACATAGTCTACAGTTATCACAGGTTATTAATGTATAGGGGAAAACATGTTTCCAGAAGGACCGCCCAATTTTATACTGCCATTTTTAAACTCTTTATTAGTATCTGCTTGCATTTTTATAGCACCTGTTATTTAAGAAACATCACTACTCTGGAAGTTTGGACAAATGTTAGGATTCACTTTTTACAGATGAGGAAACTAAGAAACAAAGGTGGTTATAGTCTCTATGCACAAGTTGTGCAAATCAGTGTAGGGACAGGACATGATATGAACAAACAGGAAGACAAGAAGAATGAAGATTAGAAACCGGTGTGAGTAATTGCCAGCCTTTACTGTATTTGCCTTCTATTTTTCTTTAGTCTTAATCCTTATTTTTCAGCAGTTCTAAACACCGTTAAAAAAATCAAATCAATCTTCCAGCAATAGTTATATCTTTACTACTAAAATAATCCTATCACTGTTAATATCCAGACACATCTTTTGAGAAAAACGCTATTACTGGGTTATCACATTGACCTTCGTTACTTAAGAGTTGCACACATTTGAAGGAAGACATTGTTAATAGCAGATTTAACTCATGTTTATGCCTGTGCACGTAAACGTGCTAGGGGGTTTAATTCACTTCACATCAAAAATAGAGTCCTCAGAGTCTTCATACAAGCAAATTGCCATAGGGCATAAAAATGATGTCAGACTTCTTGGAGTCTACTTTCTTTACAGTTTATTACTGGCTTGCTGGCCTCCCCGTAAGCACACGAGTACAGCTTTTATCCATGGTCAATCATCACACCTAGGTGAATATACGCACCTGACCCTCCCCAAACCTTTGCCTAAGTTCAGCAAATATACCCCTGTAATGCCATTTGTAACACGTCTGTTGATGGCATTTGACAGTGGGGTTTGAGGATTTGTGAATATTTCCAAGATTGGCAAATACTACACTCAAAAGCAAATCAGAAAAAAAAAAAATATATATATAGGCTGATGTTCAGGCCTTTAAATCCTACCCAAATAACAAGACTCCAAAGAATACTAGCACTGCTACTAGCATCAGAAGATTGGTTTATGTATAAAAGTACTAGGAAAGGACACATAAGCCTTGATATTAAAATAGTTTCACACACTGCTGAGCAACTTTACTGCAAATCAAAAGTGGCAACAAAAACATGCTTTTGCTGTACGAAACAGAAGCATCTCAAAGTCTCCTCAAGCTTTTATTTTTGCAACTTTAATGGAAGAGGTTTATGTGTAAAGAGGAATTACACGGAGAGACCACTGTGACAATTAATATTAAGAACTCCTGAAGAGGCCAAATCTCTTACGTGAGCGTGGTTCTCAGGGTAAATGGCTTGAAGCCGAAAGTAGCATCTTTACGAAGGCCAAATTACTACTGACACAAAGTAGCGACAGTAGATTCAGAACCAATATTCAGAGCAGCTGACAAAGAGGCAAGGGAAACGGGAGCAAAAGTGTAAGTTTAGACCTTTTTTCAGAAAACATACCCATTTATATTCTAAGCGTGCCAGGTTTGGAGCACAAAGGACTCCCAGCATTTGCAGGCATCATTTCCCTTGCTGCTCTAATCCTGCTTTCTGCTGCCCTGAAACTTTGCTGTCTTTGAGAAAGGACCAGAAATCCCTCTATTCCCTCAGTTCTCCTCACTAGCAAAATTTTCCCTGATGACCAAGAGGTATAGATTCTGCATTAGACTTCAGTGGGCTTTTCTCATGCGCTTTTCTATTTATCTCTTATATGCTTATTAATCTTTTATCCTCCTTTGTCAAAGTTCAAGGAGGTATTGGACTACAGATAATACACTGCGCACAGACTAGCCCAGCAGCCTATAAGCCGCAATCATAGTACTTCGCATATTTTGAGTCCATTTCAGTGAAATTACTAACCTAGTTAAAATTACCTTTGTTCAGCATCAATGGTAATCTTTGTGGGATGACCAACATCTCTTAGAAGGACTCGGCGTTTCTTCCCATTCATGTCTGTCGCTTCTATGGTTGCTTTCTGTCTATTGGCCCAGAGAATGTCCTGATTTACCCAGTCAATAGCAAATCCTGAAATGCCTTTGTCTATGTAACATAGTCTCTGGGGGAAAAAAAAAAAAAAAAGTTGACAACGAGAAGCATATTAATGATTACCCTAAATTTGACTTTCAATGTAGGGAAGAAAGTGCCAGGCTGAAGCGTCCCATTTCATTCCTTTGCCTGCTTCATTTTCTCTCAGGCCGGTAGATATTTCTCTTTCTTATTCTTTAATCACTTTCATTAGGTCTTTCTACTTACACATACTCCTTCTGAACTGACTGACCCCCTGCGAAAAGGGAAACTGTTCTCCATGAGAATTACACTGCACTAACATTTTAGCTACAACTTCTTGCATTTGGCACACCATGAAGCACACAGACCTAGACTGTTACGGATGGAAGACTTCCTAACACACTGTTGCTGGACCCTGATCTTTAAAAATCAGCGTAAAATACATCAGTGAAGACTCCACATGGGTACAGGAACACTGGCAATCTCTCTCAAACAAAAGACGACCCTCACAGCATTGAAGTTCAGCCACAACAGCCTGCCTGCCCTTCTTAATCAGCCAGATGCAATGAACTGCACAGCTTTCTCTGAACAAAGGATGAAGTGCTAAAAGAAGCATTTATGCAACCATAGAAACCAATAAAAGGTTTGAGAAAAAATGAGTAGGAATTCTAGCACATTCTTCTCATACCATTTGTGCCAGTTTGAGTTACAGTAATCTGGAAGACAAACTTCCATAATGCCAGGAATTAATTTAAAACTGATAGAAACATTATTGTCTTCAAAGCTTTAGTTTGTCTGAATTTCCCCTCCTTCATTTTTAACTCCCCTTCGCTTGATCCACAGGAAATACTAAATGTACTGGGAATGCCAGTAAAACAGCCTAGACTCAGGACCATAACTATTGCGACAGCAAAAACTAATAAGTCTAAAGTGCTAATCAATGAACAGGAACAGCAGAATTGTACCTAAAGAGCAGGTGGTTTCCATGGAGGGTTTTATGCCCATTAACTTGGAGAATTACAGAGAACTGATTACTTTACCTCTCGTTTTGTGCCATTCAGGTGAATTCTTTGAAGTAGTCGCCTTTCAGAGTCTACCCAATACACTTTCTCTTCTGTATAATAAAAATCCATAAGCGTTGACTGACCAGTATCAGCCACCAATCTTTCATGATTAGTCCCTTCAGTGTCAATTCTAAAGATGGCATTTCCATGGCTAAAAAGTAGGAATGGTGCAGGGTCTGGTGTGGAGAAAACAAAAAGAGACTAATTAATAGATAAGCATTGCACTTTTGCCGCATTAAGTTAGCATCAGCATTTTACTAGCCAAAGAGAAAGTTCAGGATCTAATAATCTCTTTCATATTTTAATGATAACTTTCCAGGCATATCACAGAGAACCAGAAAGATATAAATGTAATGGTCCTTTCACATTTAATGCTGAAAGTTAGGTCAAAGATCTGAGTCATGAAACTGAGATTGCAGTGGTTGTTACCCCTAATCCCAAATCCTACAGCCTAGTCAGAGTTCAGAAGAACCATTGCATGCATGCCAACAGAGATTAGAAGAATTATGCCATGGACATGTCTCCAAGTTGAAGACTGCTTCCAACTATTGCGCTATAGCAGAGAGGTGGTCTGGAGTCTCACTTTAACTATCCAAGCAGGGAAATTGAAGATCACAAGACAGGGCAAAGGAAGAAGCTAGAGACTGTGGAGGTTTCTCGAGATGCAGAGAGCTGAAGGAAACCAAAAGACCTGTACTTAAAGCTCCTAGAGCTCAACAGCAACAACTTCTTCCAGACAAAAACTCTATTCATACTGAGTGAAGGGTAAAAGCCTATCAGTAACTTAACATAAAATATGTTAAAATGAAAGGAGTTCCAATTATGCCTCAAACTCCATAAATCCAATTAAGGTTGAAAGCGATGAGCAACTAGGATGATCCAAATAGCCTTAATGCAGCCTTAAAACCAGGTGATAAGTATGGAAGTACAATTAGTAGGACATAATGGTTGGGACTGCAGATCACATTAACATAGTTTTATCAAGTCCTCTTTGTTATTTTTAGGGTATCACCATAGGGCAGGGTTAAGGTTGCTCAAGAAACCTTAACTGCATTTCCAAACCACAATGGTTTTCATATAGACAATTTGAATATCATGTATGTCTATCAAATGTGTAGCAGAGGAAAGGAGTTTTTATGTAACCAGTCATATTTTAGCATTCATTTTAAAAAGAAATTGGTTTCTTTTCTAATAAAAAAAAAAAATTAAAAATTGGGGGTATACAACCTAGTCTTTATTTTACCACTAAAACACCATTCGAAGAAGAAAGCCCATTGTGGTGGTAATGGTGGGGATTTATAACATGGTTGCCTGCAACAACAGATCATGGCATACAAGTAATGCTCTAACCAAGTGACTTTGAAATGCAATTATTGATATAGATCCAACAGAATGACAGCTTTCACGCCTGCCTAATCACTTGTTGAATTGATCTTCCTGCAATGCACAGTGACTCTCCATTTATGAGGGTTGGATGTCATCAAAGATGCACTATCAACAGTTTTCTTGCACAGATACTTTTGAAAATTAAACTGGTTTTATTGACCAGTTTTGCAACCTTTTAGCTAAATATCTTTACTATTAGCATGAAACCTGAGGCTTTAAACTCAACTGACATCACTTTCTACAAATTTTAGCCAGATGCTCCACCTTCATCATGGTTGTAAGGTTGTTTGATTCAACCCCTTTCGCAGCAGAGGAATGAGTCCAATTTTGATGTCTCCAAGTGAAGAGAAAGTTAGGCAGAAAGTTCTGACAAGCACCCAAGATGTAATTTTCTTCTGTTCACAAGGGAGATGATCAGCACTCTCTTTCTATACTAACAGACTGTTTTGTAACTCAAGTTTTCATGCTATCACCCAGTTATAACAGCTGCTTCTAGGATTTTAGTGACTCCCTTTTCCTGCTGCTATTTGCACTGAGCAACCCCATGTGAGAATATTTAAACTATGAAGACTTGCTTTGCGTAAATGGTAAATGAATGGTGAAGTGTAGCAAGGTTGATTTATCTCAGGAATTTGACAGCTGCACCGCCTGCATTTTTGCCAATTCGTTGACCGAGAGCATTTATATACTTTGGTTTTGTCCTTTTCACTCTCTGAATTTCCTATCAGGTGCCCATGAATGAGGGCTGTAAATGGAACAGAGTCGGAACAAATCTAATTTTGATTGCAGAGGCACCAGTCAGATTTGAGACTTAATTTTGTCAGGAGTTTAATGAACAGGTAAACAACACCTGCATCAAAGAGCTTCCTGTCTCTAAAATGTGAGGGTCTTTCGCTTGGTGTACCCCCTACAGAAGGGTTTACACCTAGCATAAGGCTTCCTTATCCATCACAGTAGCTGTTGAACCATCACTCACTTTCTACTGGTGCTGTAAATGTTAGTAATAATGTTAAAAAAAGTTGAAGTCCTCCAATATTAAGGCAGGATTGTTCTCTGAAAGATAACTGTGCACATATTTTGCTTTGAGGTAATGTGTTTGTTTTCACTTCTCTTCAGTTCAGAAGTGAAGAGTTTACAAAACATTTGATTAAAAAAAATTAAAAATGCTATTTAAGGGGCAAGAGATGCTTAGGCAGGACTACAAATAATCCAGCCTGGGTCTTTCTGAGTCACGTGTTGCTGTCAATAATGATGATTCTAGGAGCTGACTGAAGTAATCGTGTTGGTGCCAATTTGGGAGCTGCACAGAATACTTTTGGTTATGTTCATGGTCCCAAAGGCTACATGCAGAGGGACTCAAGTACATCTCCTACTTCTTGGGTCAGAAACGTGCCCTGTCACATCCCATCTCTGCATTAGCGAGAGTCCCAGGCAAACATTAGTCAGAAAAAGAAAACCTGAGCTCCTGGGTCAGAAGGGAGCTGTAGCATATCCCAGACAGGAACCAAAACCAGACATTCAGGAAACCAAGGTGGAGAGGTGAGGGGTGAACTTCAGAGCACTCCCACCTCATACTCTGGATGCAATAGAGAGTTAAACCAATCATAAAATCCAACCGGATTTTTTTTTCCCTGGGTAGCATCAGTTGAGGACAAAATGAAGGTTATTCAAAGGCCACAACTGTGGATATTTTCCTCTTAGAAGGACTGAAAACTGTTAAAATTTAAATGCATCTTACACATTCAAAAACGAATTTATACACTCAGGACAGAGCAAGGGAGAGAACGAACTCACAGTAGCACTCACGTTTATTAAGAAACTGCCAACGGGCCAAACCAAAAATAAGGGCTTCCTGCTTACGATTTCACAGCACTGTCCCTAGAACCTAAACACACTGGAAAGACATCGACACCAACACACGGGAAGATGCAAAGGCTGCGAAATCTTGTGTTCTGTCGTGTTTTCCTGGAAGTAGTAATGACGGGATAAGAGATTTTACAGTTCCGAGCGCACAGAGAGTGTGTCTACTAAACAGGAAGTAATTGTTTAGTTTCATTTGTTTGTTTTCATATGTTCATTCAGCTTCCCACCACCATACTTTCCATTCTTCACCATCACTCCTCTGTGGCACCCACTTTTGGCCTTGCCACTTACCTACACAGTAGAAGAGGCAGCTTTTCCATCAGCAAACCAGAGCACCCCAGTTGCTGTCCAGTAGGGACCAGCTGGGCATGGTTCGCTTTGAAAAATAATGTTAGCTAAATCTCTAAAGCTCTTTTTTAGTCATCAAAAAAGAAAATGACCTTACCGTTCACATAGCAAGACCGTTTGTCAACAGCCAAAGTGTAGCCAGGCAAACAGGAGCAGATGTAGGACCCTGGAACATTGATACAGGTTTGGCCACAGGTTCCCAAACCACCTTCAAGGCATTCGTCGATATCTGAAACACGTTTTTGAACAGATCACGAAAATTCAGCTAGGAAAAGCAGCAAAGAGCAAGACTACCCTTGACATAGTTATCTAATAATAAATTGGTCACAAAATTTAATATCCCATCATTAAAAAAGGAGAGGAGGATGGTCATATTGCTTCATGCATTGGTTTCAGCATCATTGTTTTGTCCGTTGTCACATGCACAGTGATATTTTTTTTTTCCCAGAAGACTGTCCAGGGAAATTACCATTCTCCCTAGTGTCTGGGCACTCCAGTCTCTGATTGCCCAAACACAGGGAACAGACCGGTCTCGTACTCCATTTCTGTGATTTGCATTATCATTTGCTATGCAAATGCTGTCTGCAGCTGCTTCCACAGTAGTAGTTTTGCCAACAAATTAACAAACTTTGCAAAACAGCAAAGCAGCAAACAGACTGCCACAGCAGTGAGTTCCACATTGAGCTCATTTTGGTTTGAATCAACTCTCAAAAATACATACAAAACACTAAACACCCCACTATATTCTGACAGCAACAAGCCCAAACCAAGGAAACAAGCAGACTAATTAGAAAACTGGTAGATTAGGCTAGAGCTTTTAGGAATGAAAAGATATTTGATGTATTTATGGTGTTTCTTCAGGGCTTGAGGCAGTAACTATTAATTAAGTCCTAAATTAAGGACCTTATTTTTCAAAAAAAGGTCACCGCTGAGGAGCGTATTTTACACTAAGGGAGAAAGAAATTAACCCCTTTGGCAGTACCATGGATGATTGTCCCAGAAAATGTAGATAAACTTCAGTTTCTACTGAAAAGAAGTTCATCCGATAGTAACTTCCCAAGGTGCTTGACATCTGGCAGTACCATATCCTGGTGTATTTCTTGTATAACCACTGTGAGGGTTGCTCCAAGGAGCAGCTTTTTCCCTGCCCAAGATCTATTTAATGTCAGTGCCTTTTGTTGTGGGTTTTATTGTCTGACTTTGCACACACAGGAACAAAGGAATCAACACAAATTATTTTAGAGACACATTTGATTAAGTTGCTAAAGGACATTGATTCATAACCAAAACTACATATATGTATTGAGTTATTCCAAGTATAGCTCACAACAATTTTTTGGCTTTTTTCCTGTATTCCTGATGAAGAATTTAGGGCCATGGAAGAAGAGCTTCTCCTTGGATAACTTATCTTAGATGATCATTTGAATCAAGTGCAAATTATCACAGTGCTTCAGGACGGCTGTGAGAGTTAGGTGAGGACTCCCCTCGTTCAAAGAAGATCAGAAATGGCACCTCATGATAACTACAAGGAACTGCAATTTAACCAGCTCACACCAGCACTTTTAAAGAAACTTTCTCTCTCAGTAACCTAGGGAGAGCTAAGCAACCAGATCTCTGATATCCCATGGGTCTAGGAAACTGTCTCATAGAATCACAGAATGGTTTGTGTTGGATGGGACCTTAAAGATCATCTAGTTCCAACCCCCCTGCCATGGGCAGGGGCACCTTCCACTAGACCAGGTTGCTCAAAGCCCCGTCCAACCTGGCCTTCAACACTTCCAGGGTTGCTTTAAAAAACTAAGTGCAACAGAAGTATTTAGGGGTTTCTTCTGTGGCAGGTATCAAAGTTGTTCAAAAAGAACGTCAATGCTTCACAGCCATCTAACATGTCTGTACAGACTAGGGAATGTTTCCATATTGTTTTCAGAGTTTTCCCACAATGGTATGTTCCACATAGCAGATGAACTAATTTGACAATGTATGAAAAATAATCAGAGCACATGCAACTGATTTCTGTTGAACAGATCATGAAGGTAAAGCAGAAGCATTTTCAGCAACTTAATTGCATAAAGCACTCTAATTCTAACCCACAATCTTCTTCAAACAATCAGCTTTCAGGAGCATATTTTCCCACACGTACTAGGGATGTACATGCCATTCTCCACAGCATTAAAGGAGTAACTCCTCCAAATCCCCTCTAGAAAGGTTTGACTGGCTTAAAAGTTTTGTTTAATGGGCTACAGAAACCGTGAGCTCCAGGTTGCCAGTTTAAAACTAGCTACTCCTGGCTAACATTGCCAGGATGGCATTAAAAATAAAGGGCTCTTTGATAACCCATACAGGAGGGCTTTGGTGACCCCAGCTCATTGTCACCGCTGTGGTCAGTGTTAGCAGAGACGTGAAGGAGTCTGAACACTGTCTGCATCTATCCCTGCTGCACTGGTTTTCAAATGGAGTAACTGGCTGACTAAGCCGGCCAGTTAATCTGATCTAGTCACCAGTACAAAAGCAGGTGCAAGACTCTGTTGATAAAGGCTATAATGTAGTTCGTGTTAGTCAATGTACTTTTATGTTAAATGAATCTGATGTGATTTCTCTGAGGAAATCACAAGTATGGGTGATAAAGGCAATGGTGTAGATGCAAGATTGCTAAAGACAGAGGTCATTTGACCAAGCAACGTGAAACACGGATGAAAGAACTATTATTTAATCACAATAAAGAGCACATTAAATAAGAATAAGAAAGATAGTCCTGACCTACAGATTGTATCTGGAAAAGTGCTTACTCTGAAAAGGATTTTTGTTCATACTGGACAGAAAGCTGACCTCTGAGAGTGTTACTGGGCAAGAAAATTCAAACCACAATATATAAAAACACAGGAGAAATCAATGACAGTGGGGAAATAATTTTACTTCTGTATATGGCAGCAGTTAGACTATATTGCCATGCTCTTTGTATTTCTCAGATACAGGTTGCTAAAGGATCCTGAAAAATATAAAGCCTGATTTGAGGGTAAGGAAATGTGCCTTTCTGTGAGACACCTAAAGAGCTCCGTCTGCTTAGAGTATCAGAAAGAAACTTGGGAGAAGGATTGATCACAGTATATAAATACTTTCACAAAGAAAAAGTACCAGATTATCTGAAGGACACTATAACCTTTTGCAGGGAAGATTTAACAAGGACTGATGGCTGAGAACTGAAGCCAGGGAAATCAAGTTTAGACATTAAATTCACATTTTAACAGGAAGTGTGATTCACTAGGGAACTAGCTACCACAAAAAATACCAGTGGGTATTCTCCAGTCAAGACTGGGAAGACACGCTTTAACCAAGCACAGGTTACTGAGCTAGGTACCAAGGCAACTGGACAATGACCTGTTATTTACAGGATGGATTTTCCAGCTTTATATGAGTGTACAAAACTGACTCTCCAAGAAAGAGCACGCTCATTGATCAGGCTACAAGAATTTACACTGCCTCCCCAGTAATTGTACTTGAAGAGAGGATTTCAGGGTTATCAATCTGCCCGTTTTCACCACCACCAAAGTTTACATAATAAAGCAAATCCCACACATACTGAAAAGCAAGCAACCGCCCCAGCTGAAGAAAGGCTATAGTGGAAGAATAACCGCCCAATAAAAGACAAGGGGCGCAGCGGCGACAGGCGACTCGTCCGCCGGAGAATGCCCCTTCCAGCGGTAAACAGGAAGGGCCAACAGACACGGCACTATTGTAAAACACGCCGCAGCGCTGCGAACACCCAGCTTTTATGGCACTAACAATGGAAGAGGGTCCTATGCTTAACACGTTCTCTTCTTTGCTTAAACTACAAAAAAAACCCAAACAAACAAACAAACAAAAAGGCTGTTTCTTAAGGTTTAGGAGAACTCGATCATAAAACCATCCATCAGGTGTAACTCGCAGTGCCTTCACCTGCACTCTTAGTGCCAAAGCAAAGCGCGGAGTTGCATCCTGCTGTAGCTGTTTTACGTGTCCTGGCAACCACATCCCCCAGTGGGAACTTTACCCTGTGAAAGAAATCGGCTTAGTGAACACAAAAGCTGTCTGCAGTGCCCTGACAGCCAGCCCTGAAAGGAAGAATGAGGTTCTGCTCAGTTCTCAAAGGCTTCTTTATGCAAAAAATGCCTTGAGAATCAGCAAAAACGATGAATCATGTCATCATGATGTTGGCAGCTCTCAATGACTTTGCATACAATTATGCTACTTTATTGAGAGTCCTGAGAAATGCGCTGATTGCAGAAGGTGAAGCATTAGTATGCCTGGCAGGGATACAGAGAAACCACAGTGAGCCAGAACTTGTGTTTCATTATGGCCCCAAATACATACATTACATACATAAAATATACATGTGCAGATACACACATTCAAATAACCTCATTCAAATTTGGTTCCTGTGGAGTTAGACTGGGGATTAATTCAAACCGCTATATCTAGCCACCACCATAATCTTTGCAATGAGGCTGAACATGAAATTTCATCGGGGTTACAGAGAAAGCAGCCTGTCCCTTTCATCTATTTTGTTAAAAGCATACAGCTCAAAGAACAGAAAATAGCCAGAAATGGAAAAAGATGCTCCATCTATCAGCAGGTGACAATAAAGTAGATGTGGCACAGCTCAGTATCTCCTCTCTCTAATTTTAAATGAAGTTTGAAGTACAACCTGCTCACTCTCAGTTTTTCAGAGGATAGAGGCTGTGAAGTGCTCAAGTACTACGGTAAGAAATACAACATGAATACAATAAGGTGGTTATCAACTCCTGGATTCTCCCAGTCCAGAGCCACAGAGGTGATCATATCACAGATATGACAGCAAGGGCAATCATATGATTTAATCAAGTATAAATTAGAATCAAATTTAGAATTGAAATAAAATTCAGAAACCACTTGTAGACATCTTGAAGAGAAATGGCAAAAAAGATCTCAAGGGACTACAACATCTTTAGTTTTCTACCTTTCTGGACTGAGATCTCAAGGCTTTGGGCACTAGAATGGAAAAAAATATATTTTGGTTTCGTCTTTGAAATAAATTCTGTGTGTAAATTAGTAACTACAAAATGGACCTCTACCTCCCAGATCATGCAACTTTCAACCTACTGTTATTGGCTTGCCTTTCAAAGGTGACGTTCATGAAGCTATCACCTGGCCCTCTTTGAAAAGCATCAGCAAATATTGTCATCCAGCACCCTCTAAGATCAGGTTTCAAATTAGATACTAGAAAGTAGTCAGTTTTGTTTAAAACAAAACACACAATTAACATCTGCTATTTTCCACTGAGCAAAACAATGATGAGTCTTGCAGTATTAGTCATTGGTCCTGGAGTCTGCTCCTCAGCCCTCTTCAGGATTAAGCTTCGTGTGATGTGTGACACCATTTCTGTCATTTCTTGTAACACAGTCGCCTCCTTCCTATTCTCATCAAAGTTTTTCCAGCTAAAGATAGTATTTGTCCACATCCAGCTGGATTCAATTTCCAGAGAATTCAATGGGAATCTTCTCATGAATTGGTCTGTGGGTTCAGACCCATGTTCAAGAATTCCGGACTACTATTTGGTAACAATATTTTCAAGCATCTTTCCCCAAGGCAAGCTTGCTGGAAGACAGCTACTGAAGACAAGGAAACAAGCATGCCTCGACTGCAGCTCTTCTGAAATACAGAGGGATACAGTGGGGTCTCAACAGGTTTATCCCTATGTCATGACAGGGGTAGACAACACAGTTCCCCGTTTCTTTGGCTCTTACTGCTCCTCGTGCGATGCTTGCAAAGAAAGGAGGGCTGTGAATTAGTAAGGCTTTGGTATTTCGTATTTCTCATAAGAAGCTTTAACAGTGTGTCTTCAGAAGGCTGTATGGAGCAAAGTGAGGCCAGGATTTAGCTAATTAAGGTGAATTTAAAGATGCAATACAAAGAGGAATAACTTGATATTCCGCATCGCCAGTGCTCCATGGCAGGAGAGTGGCAAACAGTAAGACAGAGAGGAGGAAAGCTTGAGACACAGAAAGAAGCATCTGACCAAAAGAGCTGACCTAGATAGCTGCAGTTGTCACCTTCAATTGCCCGCTGTAGCTCTGTGGGAATGTGCAGCATGTCAGCCCTGAAGAAGTGACAAGGTCTGATCAGTTAATGCCAGAAGTTAGTAGAGATGTGCAGAATTTAAGAACCTACGATTAGGTAAAACTTCAATAACGTAGGTTGTGTACTGCCTTCTTCAAAAACTGTTTTACAGTATTGTTAAGTTTGGGGTTTTTTCCAAATAACTATTCCTTCACTTTTAAAACTTACAAAGTGAGTATTCAAAGTCAGCCCTGAAGCCAAAGTACACCACCAGTCTCGCAGTATCCAGAACGTGATGTATTTACCTAGGGCAGCCCAAGACTCACAGGCACTAGTATCGAGTCTAAAATTGACAATGCAAGGGGCTGCTCTAGGGGCTTCTTCAGATAAACAGCCCCATGTGGGAAATTTTTTGGTCTCCAGTGGGAAAAGCATCTATACACCACGAGAGAATAAAAAATAGTGGTGTTAAAGTGGTACTTCGGGAGGGCACAGGCAACTGATTCCAACAGGCATAAGGCCCATCTCCTGGTGTACCATGCACGCTTACATGGTCGAATATGTTAGAAATCAATGCTCTCCCAGGACCAACGATGCACATATTTTCACCTTGCAGGTATAATAACTCCTGTATAGCCCAGACCATTTTTCTTTGAAGGCAGAAGGTTCTATGTTTCCAGCAGGGTCTAAGAAAGACAAGTTATTTAAAGGTAGCTGAGTCCCCAGTCCTGACATCAGCTTAAAATAAATTATTAAATCAAGATGGCAGTGTCAAAAATTGCAGAAATGCTTCCAATTCTATCAAAACTTGCCGATAAATTGGTATGTTCATTCACCAGACCAGTCTTGTCCTGAGCTCATGATCTGTTCTCCCATACTTTCTCTCTTATAAACCTTGCTGTTGTGGGACGCACGGCCCCTCAGAAAGGCCTCTCGTCTCTTGGCATACCAAGTGAGGATTCAAATAATCTCTCTTAAAATAACTGTATAAAATTATGTGAGACATTTAGGGTTAGATTTCACTATCCTTCCACAGGATGGGAAGGTCTTTGATCTCTGAATATCCCTAGAAATAAAAGGAACTAATTAAGAAGTAAGCTATTTAGCAATGTAAGAAGAGCACGACCTAGACCTTCATCTGTAGTGGCAGTATGGAAAACAAATCTAGAAAAGCCTACACACTTTCCAGCAAGTGCCGCTTGTAACAGTTCACTAACAGAGAGCCGACACCTTCTCAATTCAGGGTAGTCCTTATGGCTGGCAGGAAGCCACCACGGTCACAGACGATAAAAGAACACTTTACAATTGGTATATTTATTACAGCTCACCAAGAATGGTCGCCAAGCCACAGTTCAGCTTGCTGTCATTGTTCACAGTTCAGTGGTATGAGTCATGTCTCCCACTCACCACTTGTATCCCCACTATTACCTTCAAAGCCTGCCTCCAGCTTCCTACCACTTGCTTCCACTGCACCCTCTATCTCACATAATTAATGAATTAGAATATCATACGTCCGGTCTTCTGGTCAGAGCATGGCGTGTGTGTCCAGCACACGGGGGAAATCCGTTCCACCAAAGCATCCTTCAGTCTTACATTTCACGACAAAATTTCACAACAAAATTTCACCTTTGCTTAATCCCCTGTAATCCAGTGGTTTCTAACTAAAAAGATATCCTAGCACATCTCATTTTTCATTTATTCTACGTTACGTGGAATTGCTCAGAGTAATGTTAGCCCTTATGCAAAAGACTACTTCTACTACTATTTCTTGCAGAGTTTGCTAAGCTAACAGCCGTTCGGTTTTGGTCCTCTAACTAGAGTCCCCCCATTCATACAGCAGCTGAATGTATCTAATTTTCAACAGAAGAGACATCATGCAGGGCAGGTTATGTCTCCATTAATGGAAGAGCAATGAACATCAGTATGCGAAATACGTCAACTGAAATAAAAACCACATCTTTACAGCCTTTTGAATGTCAGTATTTAGAGTGCATTTTGACTCGTTAAACAACAGCCAAGCAATTCTCTTCATGTCAGTATTCTCCTGTTATAAGTGAGCTTTTAATTAGGCAACCCAGTAACGTAGAAGTCATAACTAACGTACATCCTAATTAGCTTGTGGAAGCTACATACATATTAGCAAATAGTGCGGACCTATAGGAGAGGCTGTGCAAAGCAGTTGCTGAGGATGTGAAGTACACACTGCATATATTTTAGGTTGAGGTTACGGAGAACCAGGTCTAGTCTGGTCCCATGGACCGAACGGCCATCAACAGTGGAGAGGATAGATGCTTCTCCTACAGAAACACCTTCTGGTTTAGGGTGGCCTAAAGGGAATCCAGTTTGTGCACTTCGAGAGTGCTCCGCAACGTGAAGACAAGCGCAGTGAGAGGTGGCAGCGTGGAGATTCCTTTCAGAAGTATGCTTCTCATTCGAATTCAAGCGTCAGTGTGGAAGCACCCTAGGTGTGTTTGGCTCTCAGATAAACCTTCAGTCAGGTTTATCAGTTGTACACAAAAAACGCCTAGCTCCTCCTCTCTCAGTACAAGAGCATTTAACATGCATACTTCTATTTTCTGCTTACAAGATGGTATTTCTTGGCAGAAGGCACAGAGGAGGCACCTGTTATTAAATCACTGGAGTCATGTCAAGAACTGAGTCAGAGCCTCTGAAGCCCAAGCAATCTGAGGCAAAAGCATTAACTCCAAGTATTAGGTCTGTTTGCTTGAATCCTTACAGAGCGTCTTCTCATCTCCTCACTGCAAAGCCCACGACTTCATTGGCCCTGGCTTTCTAAAAGAAATTGGACTTCAAGGTAGCAGGGCAGGGAGAAGGGTTCTGTCATTCTTTGTCTGACACTTTGTAAAGAATAGGAACCTGCATTTTACATGTTCCAAATCCCTGGAGGTGATTATACCAATATTAGCGTCATACATTTCACCCAGACTTTAGTACTACAGTATCAAACACACCTGCGATTCATGTATTGTATGAGACGTATTATCAAATATAAGCATACATATCTACATGCACCAATAAACAGAGTAGCTTTTAAAGTTATCTAGCCCGCATCTAAGTGTATACTAATACATAATCATTAAAATATTCTTTCTAGATGCATACAGAAAATACACCTACACACAAATTTTACATAGATAGAAGCACCGATATGTGCGTGCATGTGTTTTGAAAATACGGAGACACTAAAGCTATGGCAAGGAATTTTGGTAACTAGGGAACAGTTCAGCTCTCTCAATGACCATATAAAAGTTTATCCTGGTTTCTGATAGTTAAACTGACAGACTAGTGACTGATTTCTAAAAAACAAACTAAATAAAATGAGTTCTGTTTATCACGAAACGCAAAACATACCGAGAAGCTGATTTATTGATTCTGCTAGTACAACACACAAGCAGGCTGTAAAAAAACTCTTTGAAAATTACAATGCTCAATTAAGAGAACAGAAATGCAGTTTTCTTAATCTGTGAAGGGTCAGCAACTTACCTACACAAGCAGAGTTTTCAGTCTTTAATCTGTATCCATTAGGACAGTTCCAGTGCTGCAGAGCTGCGAGGCTGACAAAACCGATTTGAAAAACCACTGGCAAAAAAGCAACAAGGAAGAGAAACATAATCTCGAGGGTTTTTTGAACTGTCACAAGAGAAAAACTAGCTTGTATTCAGTCATATCCAGGACAAGATGAGCACGTGTAATCCCAAAAGGTTTCTGCAATCTCCCACTTTACACTCAGACATCTTATCGCAAAACCAAGTTTTATCTTTGCCTTGCTTTTCTTGTCACTTTAGTCCTTACTGCGTCTGACTACAACCTTGAAGAAATTCCTGGGAGATTTCTTCCCCGCACATGTCGGTTTTTCTCTCTCTCTTTCTTTTTTTTTTTTTTTTTTCTTTTTTGGAAGCCAAGTATGAAATGCCTGACACTCTTGCCACAAATTTAACACAGCTTAAAAGCAACGCTCGCAAGGATCGCTGCGAATCCCCTCGCAACAAGCAACAAGCTGCTGTTTAAATCTTAAACGCAGTGAATTTGGAAAACTGTTCACCACAGCCCTCAGTGGAGCACAGGGAGTGAGATCTCCAGGTACCGTCCTTCTCCAAAACGCAGTTGGTTTTTACGTACAAACTTGGAGGGACTGCTCTTTTCTTTTTAAAGCTCTGCTTGCCCCACCTCTTCTCTTTTTAGTACCACTTGAGTGAACCCTGTGTTTGCAAATAGTAATGTGGTCAGTTCCTTACTACAGGGAACTCAGCCAGCATGCCGATACGCAGCCACCCATAATACATACAGTCTATTTAGAAAAGCAGCCCCTCCTGCTTGAGAAGTACCTGTGGCATGCCAGCTAAGTTTTATTTCTCAGAGATTGTAGGCAAGCTTGTACCGTGCCTGTTCAATCGTGATTCGCCACATTCATTTTAATATTGTCCTGTGTTTTACCGCCGGAAACAAACTTTGTCATCAAAACATTCCATGCAAAAAGGGGAAGAAAAAAAAAATCCCTCTGGTTCCTCCGATATATTTCAACTGGAAATACAAATTGGCTTAAGGTCAAGTTCAGATCTAGGGTATGTGCTTGTAATTCTGATTTCAATGAAGTTGCAACCATCTCTCTCAGGTCTGAATTTGGCCCTCCTGCACTTCCAGGAAAACACCTGCTGTCAGAGACGGAGGTGACGTGCTCCGAGCCTGCATCTCGCGCGCCCTGCAGTCCTTAATACGCACATCGGTGCTGTAAGAGGCTACTGTTGTGATGCAGTGCTTTTTTACACCTGTTTTGCTGAGGTATATACACTAGAGGAATTCCAGGTGCATCAAGCTCATAATTCTTCCAGTACTGAAAAACAAATCATCTCCTTTTTCCCAGTCCTTTGGCCCAGATCACCAAAGCTCTAGAGCACGAGCATAAGTGATTTGCCGACTCTTGAATGTGCCGAGATGTACGCAGGTTTAAATGGTTGACCGCGCCGGGCTTCGCTGAGTAACTACCATGAGGCATTCTGGTTCTGTCGCTTTCTTATTTTCTTTTTATTTATTTCTGCAGCGTTGTGCTAGAACAAATACTAATACAACAGCTGGATACAGCAGCAGCATCAGGTGGTAACCTACAGCTGTACGAGTTCCGTCCCTGGGAACTCCCCCCCCCCATATTTGTCTGAATCGATAAGAGTCCGGACTTGCACTGTCAGAAAATAAGAAGCATGAAACCTGATTATAAATTGGGCCATTCTCCATTAAAAGCAACTGTTTCTCGCTGTTTCTGCCTGTGTGCAGGCACATTCTGCTGGCTCAATCTTCGCTGCTACTGCTAATGCAGCTAATTAAATCCAACTGACAAATGGCAGCCACATTTCCATAGACTCTGTTCAGAACCGAGTCTCTATTCTGCATGCTATAAAATACAATAAGAGCAATGTAAATTATGCAGGGCCAGGCTCATGCCAAACAGCATTTGCTTCTCCAAATAGTCCCCTGGAATACAAAAGGGCAACCAATGTGAAAGCACAGTATAATGCCATCCCATCTAGGATTACAGGATCCTGCCCAGGAATTGCGGTACATTCCACGTGAACCTCTTTTACCTATTCTGCAGCCGTCGTTTCCTCCTCGCACAATTTTCTTCAGTGTTCAAGCTGGGAGCACGCAACCTAAGCAGCCCAAAAGGAATGTGTCACTTCTTTGTGAGCAACCACCAGCAGAGTGTTTGCTCGACCGTGAGGGTGGCCGTCCCAGCACAGCCCTGACCTCCTCCAGGGCAGACCCAGGCACGCTCACTGAAGGAGACAAAATGAATAAGCTCTCCCTTTCCTATTAAAGCCCAGAAGCAATTTCTCTCTTACTCACAATCCTTTAGTCTCTCACTTACACACATTGCCTTTTCTGAACATCTCCCTCAATCTTCCCCCCCACCCCCCGCTCCATTTCCTCTTTTTGCCTTTACTCAAAACACAGTCAAAGGCATGTCCCAGAATTTTTCTTTTTCCTCTAAAGTAAAAGTGAAGACAGAACTGTTTGACACGCCAATACCACAATGATGTCTTCTGGAAGAAGAGATCGCTTCACTCCAGTCAGGTAAAGTGTGGTTAATAAAGTCATTAATTTTATCATCCTAGAAGTATAGGAATGGTTTAAAAACAGGAAGAAAAATCTCTTAATAGTGGGATTACTTTTTTTTTACCCTCAAAACCTAAATATAGCTCAGACCAGAACTAACCCCCAGACCTACGAGATGATACGATACGATCTAAGCCTAAGGATGTAAAGAAGTGACTTGAAAGTGGATAGAGCCCATCACCTCCCCTCAGACCAAAACAGAAAGTTCTCAATAATGTATGAAATGCATCAGGCTGTACCACACCTAAACTCTCCAAACATGCCATTTTTCATCAAGTGGTTCAGCATACCGCACGCAGTAATTCCTTCACACCTAAAGTCATTTAGCATTTAAGAAGTTGTTCAAACGTGTTTCTACAAAGCAAACTATTGTGCTCACCTACAGGTATTAAGTACAGCAATTTACTTTAGCCTAGCACTCATACGATAAATTAGACTAAACCAGCACAGTAGTCTCATTTGTAGGGCTCAACACAGAATCGGTCCAAATGTTCAAAAAACATGTAGACGCAGCACTGTGGGACATGGTTTAGTGGGCATGGTGGTGTTGGGTTGATGGTTGGACTTGGTGATCTTACAGGTCTTTTCCAACTTTAGTGATTCTGTGATCTTAAAATTATCCGCCCCAGTATGTCAAATGCAAAGAACTGACTTAGTTTCATTTGACCTGCTGACTCAAGAGACTGATGAACTAACAACAAATAAACATTTCATTCCTTTCTTTTGGACCTCCCGCTATCTCGACTAGCTTTGGCAGGCTTTCTTTGCCAAAGGTGGTAAAGACCAGCCTGTGATTCAAATGGAGAGGGTCTTCTCCTCTACCTTGGCAAAGAGCTGCTGTTACCTAGTTCAAGGACAGTATGTTCTGGCTGCTTTGAAACTGTGAAGGAAACAGCCTTCCCTCAGTTTCCCAGGGCTTTCAGGACCTCTATTGTATTAATTAACACATTGTTGAAATCATATATTGGTTTTTATTCTCGATTACTGCACGTTACCTTAGCTTGTCAGCACTTCGACTTCTTTTCCTGTCAGCCTCTGAAAGTTTGATTCTGGCTTTAGGCATATCCTAATCTGGTTAAAATTATATTTTATAGTCATCGCAACCCCAATTACCACCAACGCAGGTTAATGATTAAATGCAAGAGTTCACTGAAATAGCCTAGGAAATGTGCAGTGGCTATCTCTAGCACAAATAGCACAGAGCAGTGAGGAACACTCAGATCCCACAAAAAGGCTTTCGGATCCTCCCCGATGGCCCCAGGGAATCTGCCAGCCCCCGGGTCAACATGCTCATGTACGTGTCACTCTGTCAGAAAGGGTATTGCCACCAGAGCAGTAGCTGATTGACACAAGCAACTTTTACAATGATACTGGGGATTTCTGATAGCCTTCAGGAAAAATACCTATTTTTGTAAGCCCTGCCTTACGCCCACTTACTGAAGCCTGGGTCAGCGTGGGGATGGCTGACTCTGATCACCGTACTTTCTTTGGTGCAATGGTGCTTGATTCAGTACTGCTAATGTCATTCCAGCAGGTTGAGCCTGCATCGTGTAGAATTCTGACAAAAGGGACATTATGGGATATTAAATTGCCTGTCAGACAGAGCGGGGGGAGGCACAGCGTGGGAGAGTGGCATATTCCAGTGATCTCTAAAAGCCAGGAATGCCTGAAATCTCCTCCCGAGGTATGATGGCCATTCTGGTTTTGTCCTCAAGCATGTCGCTCATTGTTCTCTTCAACAATTTGGAGATGATATTTGGCTGGCCGGATGTTGTAATTTAATTTATTAGTAAAATTAATTAAAGAGCGGGGCTTTAAATCATGAAAGCTTTATGAAAACCAAGTGCTATTGTAGGTAATCTCTTTCCAGTTGTCTCACTTTGTTTTCACAGCAGCAATTACAACAAATACCCACTGGGGTTTTTTTGGTAGTTGGAGTCCCACGTCTTTTCTGCTAAGGTTACAGTTTTTCCTACGGCAATCTCATCCTAAGGAAAAGAAAAAGACAAAAAAAATCCATGTCAAAACCATACTGTTAATTATAACTGGTATCTTCTTAAAGCAGTTTTACGTTTAACATTTTGACAGGCACCTTTCACCAGTTGCTGTACAGTGAATACTTCATTTCATCAGGTAGACCACACTGGAATCCACAGAAGGATCCAGAAAGAAAGTTAAATATGCTCTCTCTTGTATCTGGACAGTCAGAACAAGAGGAAAACATTCTGGGGAAGCCACACAGCACATTACTGACTTATGACATTTATCAATGTTAGATGACTACATTCGGCCTCTATGTTAGCAGACATAAAGGAGTAGTTAAAATAGCACATTGAAACAGTCATTTGACTCTGGGAAGTGGAGATAAAACTGAAGATAAAGCAGGTCATTTGTTACCATGAATAAGGTCTATGCAGCTTGCTACATGAGAACATTTAAGAAAGGATCTTACTAACAGGTATGGCATTACTTCACTATCAGGGTCAAAAAATGTATCCTCCCCGTGGTTTTTTGCTGTGTTTCCATCCCAGGGATAGCTCTGTTTCACCCACAGCAAAATGATTACTAGTGCACGTACTAGAACAGCCACTCTAACAGACCTCTCAGAACAAAGGCACTGGCTGAAATCGGGTTTCACTGATTTTCAGAGCTGCTGAGCACTCACCATTTCCACTGGTACCAGTAAGAGATCAGGATTTTAAATATCAGTCCGTAGGTTCTTAGTTGGAGTCCATCTATCACAGGTATTGCTACTTTTACTCTTTTCATCCCATGAGTTCTGGGCTGATGAATAATTAAAATGACTTTTTCAGTCAACTTTTGTCTCCGCATTACAGACCTTTTCAGATGGTTCATTCTTCTTGTGACCATGATGCTCTTTAGAAAATAAACACCAGGGAACATTTTCAGGACAAGAGGAAATGGCCTCAAGTTGCGCCGGGGAGGTTCAGGCTGGATATTAGGAAAAACTTCTTTACTGAGGGAGTGGTGAAGCACCGGAATAAGCTGTCCAGGGAGGTGGTGGAGTCACCATCCCTGGAGGTGTTCAAGGAACGTGTGGCATTGTGGGACATGGTTTAATGGGCATGGTGGGGTTGGGGTGATGGTTGGACTTGATGATCTTACAGGTCTTTTCCAACCTTAACGATTCTGTGATTCTATGATTTTCTGGTTATGTTTTACTGCTGCCTCGCTGGCTATGTGGGACAGAATCACTGCACGTACCAGTCTAACTCACTTTGGCAGATTAACCCCATTTCACCTGGTGCGTCAGTGGGAATAATACTATTCCCACATGCAGCGGTTTGGCATACCTACACAAACACACGCCTGCATAAGCGTACATCTGCGTATCACATCTCAGAATCAAACAAGATGGACAATAAATAGGAGTAGAAGTAGAAACGGGCATTGTTACAATCAGCTTTCTACAGCAAAAGCACCTGAGATGAACTCAAAGGACTGGAATGACCAGAGAAGTTGTCAGCGCCGGGTACTGAGCTCCTGGGAGCAGGCTGCAGGATGCTGCCAGTCGCTGCCAGGCTCAAAGGCTCTGAAGGAGGCGATGGCTTCCTGGGCACACCGCAAGCCACGTCCCCTTCGTGGAAATTTAACATTTTCCTGTACGTGGCCGTGCAACTGGTGCCAGAGGGATTCGTCAGTGAATTGGTGGGCAACCAGGAGCAGCTGTAATAAAATACATTGCTAACTGCTGGGAACCTTCATTCCCCTGCGGTCCATAGAATAGATTCAAGAGACCTCCAGAAGGAAATATGTCCTAATTAATAAATATTTGAGCATTCAGAATCTCCTGAAATATTTGCCTAGAGCATGCTGCAAGTAAGCTTGCACGGGAAGTGCAGGTTTTTGATGTGATGGCATTTACTGCGCGAGATAATTTTACAGGCGCAGTACAGATCTAAAGCAAACCAATATATGGTTGTCAGACCCTACCCACAGTGGCCGTAAGAGTCCGGCACGTGGATTTCTTATACCATATCAAGTTGGTACAGAAAGTGGCAAGTGATCAGCAAGGGGCTGTGCCACCGAGGAGGCAGCTTGACCCGACACCACCTCGGAGAGAGCCTCACAGCTGCAGGCAGTGCGATGCCAGCGCCTATCGCAGACCCAAATGCCGCTGTGAGAATGATACCCCAGAACTTGGCATCCAAATCCTGCAGCTACCAAACACACCCTGCTTGAGGCCACAGCTGTCAATTCTCCATCTAGACAGGGACAAGGAGAGAAGAGCAGCGGGGGAAAAGGCAGGCGTACTAAGTGCAAGGAATAACCCACATTATATTTAACTTTCAGGTAATGGTTCTGCATACTCCAAAGCTTCAGACAGATCCTGTATTCCTGCTGGGAGTGTGAATACGGAGGTTCCACTTCAGACTCAGGTGACAGTGGTGATTTCAGAAAGGGGAGAAACAGTTCGTCGCAGTAGTCCCTTTGCCTCTGGAGCCCTGTAAAACACTCCTGTGCTACAGGAATCCCCTGAGAGTACCTGTAGGAGTCAGAAATAGCATTATTCCCGCAGAGTTTTTGAAGAAAATGAAACAACCTAGCGAAGGCTTGGTCTCAGGGACTGATCAAGCAAGTACTGAGCACTGGGTTAAGCGTTAAGGACCAGGAAAAATCATTTTGTAACAGAGCAGCGTACAAGCAATTGCATAACCAACAAACAAACAGCAAGCAAAGTGGTCGTTAACAGTCACACACATTCTTACAAAATATCTACTCGGCTGCACAGCAACGAGCAATGTCTGCCTAGCTGAAGAGTGAATGAACAGACTCCTGAAAGATATAGCTACCTCCCTTATAGTTACCAGTGTGTGTTGGATGGCGTAGCCTTGCCTGACACTAGGCTGTCAACTGACAAACCAGGAGAAGCACCAGCAAAATCAGGCACAGTTAGACTTTGTAAATTAAAATGTCTATGAATGCACAGACCAATTCTGTGGCTGCTATAACCATATGTATAGCGTATCAAAAGATTCCTTCATTCCATCTACAGCCACAGGCTTCCTGCGTGATCTTGGCATACCGTGCAAGACCTGTGCACCTCACTATTCACCTTTTTATAATAAAAAGGACCAATACTTCCCTTTTGCATGAAGGAGGGTTACTTAACAGCTGTTATAAAGTGCACTGAGATCCTTGTATATAAGGTAGTACTCAAAATTGCAAAAGTAATTGTTAATTTATTACTGCTAACATCACACAGAGAGAACAAATTAGGCCACAAAACAGAAGGAAAAAGAGAAAATTAATTTGAGTTTGTACATTAGTTGCATCAGAAATTAAAAACAATCTTCTTGCCAAGCGGTGTTGCAAAGCACTGAAAAATTTTAAATATCTTTTGTGACTCTCAGAATGCAATGTAAGTTTACTTCTATACAGAAAAGCACAGTAAAGATATATCTCCTTTGAAGAAAGCGTGTTAATGTTTATATTTCATTCCTACCAAAAATCATTACACTATATTGTAGAAACTTTTATTTCTCCAAGTTTATTATAATAAAATTCCTATTAGTGCTAGGAGATAAAATATACAGAAGCCTTCCGTGACTTTGCTAGAACTAACACACGACATCAGTAGGAATACACCAGCTAGCTTAAAGTAACAAGAGAGCATTTCTGAGACTCACTGCCTTATAGACTGTATAAAAAAATGCTTCACACTCTCAAGTCACTTCACAAGTTAACAAACTAAAACCACAATAATGACGAACACAGTAGCTAATCCAAAATCACCATCTGTAAGATCTACCCCAACCTATCTTGATTAAAAACCAGAGTACTTCAGGGCTGTTCTGTATAATACTGCAACTCTATTGCAGTTAAGGTCAACTGGGCATTAGGACAAAATTATAAAAGGGAGTACCCACCCAAATCCTTCTCAGCAATGCCCGTGGGAGGGGGTTTGGTGTACCTCCTGGGCAGTGCTTTGAAAATTAGCCAAAGGTGCCCAGTTTTCCAAAATGAAACAAGACTCTAGTAAGGGGAGAGGGGCATGGGAAATCTATTCTGAGAGTTTGCATGTGTTTCCCAATGCTAAAGAAACCTCTCCATTTGCGTGTTTGCATTTGACTGCCTTATTTAGAACCGAGCTGACAGGCAAGGCAGAACGTGTCATAAGAAGAAACCTAAATACCTCAAATATCTGGGCCCAACAGTAAAATTCTAATATCATCTATATATCTCTAGAGAGACTTACAGAAGGACCTACCTTATGTATGTCGGCACAGAAGTCAAAGACACTCATTCCTGCATACATTCTCAATGCTCATAGCCACCCATTGCTGCAAAACAGGCGGACCAAGGGCAGGGACCCTCCCCAAGTGTTGCTGGATCACAGGCTCATCTTCACCTTCCAGGATTAATCACCCAGAGTGACAGCTCTTTGCTTCCAGACATGAAGGAGAAACTGATCCTGAGCTCACTGAAGTCAGTATCAAACTCCCATTGTAGGCATTAAAAACATTGGACTAGGCCTATCTTATGGAAGGGACAGATTCTTGTCTTAGCCATCAACACAGCTCTAAATAAGTACATTTCTTTTTTCTCCCACAGAAATCAAAAGATTAGGTCCTTGGGTAAGAGAATATATCTATCGTATGCTTTCCAGGGGCTACTTAAGTATTTTTTTAAACCTGTATAATTTAACTTAGGCCTGATACTTGGAAATACGAGAAATATTGACAAATATTTCTAGTATTTTAGAAAATGTTGGCAAAAGTAAAGGCAAAATAAGAGGACAATCCAATTAAGGCTTCAGGATATGGTTTGCATGCCATGCACTTTTACACCTGTCCCAAACACAAATTGCCATTGTGTAAGCACATGAAATGGACATCTCTTTTCTCAATCTTAAGTCTGCAAGAGGTTCCAGCAGCAAACCTTAACTAGCAGTTGACATCAACATTCCTTTTCCTCTACTGCCAATAACAGTCACCTGTTCACTACTACACAACAAAGCAATTATACCTTCAGAAATTATCGGTTATTGAAAATTCTTCAAGTCACAGTGTTCTGTGGATCATGTATTCAGCTACTGCTAATGCTTTTGTCATAAGACGGAGAAGAACATCTACTAAGTGCAGAACAATTCAAAAAAGGAAAGCGTTATAATTATTTAAGGCTGAATAGTTTACCTGTACTGTTGCATGGCTGTTGAGAGCTCCTGCTACAGCTCCACCCACGAGGAATAAATTACAACATTCATATTTCACATCACGCTGTTTTTAACAGGACCCATCAGATTAAGCATACTGTTTAATTCAGACAAATGTACAGACAAGAAAAGACTGATATATCTTAGCTCCATGTGTTTAATATAGATCCATTTATGATGAAAATTTACCTCCGAAGTTGTCAGGATTTCTCCTGACTAACCAACTGGACTATTCCTTGAAGTAATGTGGTCACTATTCAGTAGCTTAGAAGAAAAAAACCCAAGTCTTTTTGATGCAGCAAAGCTGTTGGCAATCAGTGCTCAGGCAAAGTGGTTAGGGCTTGAAGTAATACTCTTGAGACTGGAGTGCTGAACCCAAAGCAATTGTTTTTGTGTGACAAGCTGGATCGCAGAGTTACTGAGAAGCAGCATTTCCACAAAACTAGAAAACGCAGTCAGCCAACACCAAAGAAGGAAATGGTATGCTGCTTCGGCAACGGCAGTCACTTTACCTTTCTGCAGCCTCGTTACTTAGGCAGTGGATATGTTAAGCTCTGTGAGTGGCAACTTCAGGGCAGCTGGCAGGGCTGTTTCTCCTAAACTGTTGACCTTTGAGGATGGTGGAACTGCTATGAAACTGCTATGAAAAGTTCCCCTCTCTTGCACAAAAGTTCCAGGCAGAACACAGGTCCCTGATGGCTTTTGGGACCAACTCAAAAAAAACATGGATAGTTTTCGTTTGTCTGTGGTCATCAGTGGTTACGTAGACACACCAGGTTGTCTCCTGATGACAGGAGGCCATTCAGTTGCATCTTCACAGGCTCCTTTACCATGCTGAAGATCTCAGTCATCTGTGGTCTCCTTAATAGACAGTCATCCAAAGACTTTCCTGGTATAATATTTTTTGAGATAGATTTGAAACACATTAGTAAGGGGCACCTTGTCTGACTATTATTATTTTATCAATACCCCAAGTGGCTTACAATCGACCTGTCACATTGCTGAAATTATCAAGATCTGGAAGCATCTTCTGAATCTCTCCCTTGGCCCAACCTCTCGCCAGACACTCTCGCTATTTGTGCGTACTTATTCTTGGCGTCTGAAAGCTGCCTAAAACAACGTGAGACAGAATGTCTGTAACTGTAGTACCACTCCACTAAGTCTTCAGCTACTGGCATTTGCTGAAATGGCTGGGGGCTTAGAAACATCGTCAAATGCCAGTTGCCAGGATGTGGTCAATTAGTTATTTAGAGCATCTTTTCACGACCCGTTCTTACGTTTTATCCCCAGCCCACGCAAGGTTGGCATCACACAGTTCATAAAGAGCATGGCCTTTTGTGGAATTTACTCCAAATATTCATCAGAGGAAGAAACCTCATCATTTCAGATATATTTTTAGGTGGTGACATTTGCCTTCAACTTCCTCCAGGCCTGTCCCCCTGCCCTTTTGATGAATCAGAAGTTATTTGTACTGTAACGGGCTTCCTATAGTTATAGTTTTGTCAATTCATTCTGCCCAGAACTTCCTATAACTGCAAAGGATCATAGAGATATGCAAGGATATGTTTTGACTATAGCTATAAAAGTACATCATCTTCATAGTTTATTTCTCTCTTCTGTTTCAGCATTCTTCTCAGTAAGGTTGAAAATCATTCAGGTAGTGCTGTCCAGGTTCACTCCAGCTATCTTTCTAGCTGGCAGTTGCCATCAAATACTGCCCTAGCTTTTCCCACTTAATATGTAGCCCATCTCGTATTTACAGTTCAGTTAGAATCCTTTGATGGCAAAGGTGTCAATTACATGGCTCCTTGCCTATGTAGCCTCATCAGACTCAGAAAGTCAATCTTTTTCTTTCCTTCAGCCTAAGTCTAGGGTTTCCCCTTCCACAAGTCTTGTTACAAAGCCGTTACCTCAACTCTTGAATTAATATCAAATATAATGAACAAATCATGTACAAGAATACGGTCTTTTGTCCCCCAGACCGGATTTCTCTTAATTCTCCTGAAGATCTTTCCTGGATCCATTTATTGGAACTGGTGAATTCTTGCTATTCTTCCTCACAGTTCTTGCCCGTGATTTTATAAGCTGAAAGATTGGTGAATGAGGTCTTTCCACTCAGGGAACTGAGTACTCTTCGGCAGGGTGCTTTTATTCTTTACTTAATCTTACTTCTGTGTTTCCTGTAGGAATTTCTCCTTTGCTACTCATGCATTCCCCTTCACCACAGCCTTTTTTCTTGTTTATAATCTGTGTTTGATCAGGTTGCCAATTCAATGCTCTTTTCCAAGGCAGACTTGCACATAAATAGTTATACTAAAAATTCTTGTTTCATGTCCCAGCCACCAAACTATCATTTATGTGTTCTGCTTGTACTGAGCGCCTTTCCAAATGTCTATCTGCTGATTCTGGGCCTTTCCAGTCTTTTATAAAAAAAAGAGCAATTGTTCAACCCTTATTTGGTTTTTTGGCATCATTTTTGATCAACCCTTAAAAGAATTTTCACGACCATTCTTCTAATTTCTTTATGAAGGTCAATGGGCTTTAAGAATCACCACTTTTTCTCTCATATCATTTGATCCAGACTTCATTTCTATGTAAATCTTCACTAGCAAGAAACTGAATACTTAATCATCTTGTGACAGGCTGAACTTTTGTCTGTACCAATTCACATTCAGGCAATCTCTAGAGCGAAGTCATTGTTAAAGACACAAGAAAATGTCACTTTTTTCTATCAATAAACAAGGAACTTTATTAGTTACCTCTCCTCATGAAGTCCCCATTACAGTTTCAAAGAAATAGCTCATACAGATATTGGACATAATGTCTATTCAATCGTTGGGCCTGACCAGAACAAAGATCGTTATTTTTCTGGCTTGTGAAAAACGTGGCTTGCATTGTTTCTGCTGCTGATTACCCTATCCAAAGGGAATGTCTCCTCTGTCAAAGAGTAAAGAATGCTCAAGTAAGCTAAGGAACAAATAAGCACCACTTTTGCACACAAAAATGTGCCTCTGCCATTCTAGAGAGATTCTTTCCTGATGTTGAGAAATAATTTGGGGCAATCTTCTACTAAAAAATACTACGCTCAGATTTTAGGCTGAACTCAGAATGACTGGCACAGAACTCCAGGAATTGCGTGTTTTGTGGATATTGATGCAGCACTGTGGGACATGGTTTAGTGGGCATGGTGGTGTTGGGGTGATGGTTGGACTTGATGATCTTACAGGTCTTTTCCAACCTTAGTGATTCTGTGAATGCAGACATGACAGCAAACGCTACAATTGCAAGGTGTAAGTGATCCTCAGCTATCAAGTTTGAGCCCCAGAACAAGCAGCAGTGTTATGATTCCCGTTTTCACCCTCCTGCTTCAGCAGGAAGGAAATCACTCCACCACATCACTTTTATGCTGGAGAACAACAAATACCAAGTATTTTTCTTTTCTAAACCAATCAGTGAGAAACCAGAACAGGTCGCTCAAGACCTGAGAGCACGCTCTGGAAAAATACCCACAGATAACATCATTCATGTGTCATCTGAAGCTAGCAGTACACTGCAGGATTAGTCTAACATAGAAGAAGGCTCTACCCAAAGTCAAGCAAGGATAAAATTTGAAAGACAAAGAAAAAAGTAACATTAAAAGAAAAAGTAATATTATTCTGATTTTAATTTGCCATGCTCTATAGTTGGCTGCTTACCATCCTCTTATATTGTCCTCTTTCTCCTTCTGTGATTTAACTTCCACGTGATCTTAAACACAAGGAACTGGGCTATGAAACAAAAAATACAATTGGTACGAGTTATTTTTGGAGGCTCAAACGTTTGGCCAAATCTTAGCAGCGTAGAATTCAAGACACATGACTCACTCAGAAGTCGATCCGATCAGCCCATGGCATTAGACTTCAGCATCATTAATTAAATCAGGTTCTTACAAAAAAAGGTACTTATGGACTTAATTTCCTTTTTCTTCGACAAAGGTGTAATTGTTTTAGAGACTGGAAAATATTACAAAGCAGACTACATGTATTGTTTTGTTCCTGTTTTCCAAAACAATATTAAATTGGAAAGAATAAGTGAGAAAGAGTTAAGCAAGAACATGATCTGGACATTTGTTTATGAATTTACTTTTTGAAGGATTAGAGAAACAGCTGGAGAAGAGGAGGCTGAGGGGAGACCTTATCGCTCTCTACAATTACCTGAAAGGGGGTTGTGGTGAGGTGGGTGTTGGTCTCTTCTCCCAAGTGACTATCGACAGGACAAGAGGAAATGGCCTCAAGTTGCCCCAGGGGAGGTTTAGGCTGGGTACGAGGAAAAATTTACTTCCTGAGAGAGCGGTGAAGCACTGGAACAGGCTGCCCAGGGAGATGGTGGAGTCACCCTCACTGGAGGTGTTCAAGGAACATGTGGACGTGGCACTGCGGGACATGGTTTAGTGGGCATGGTGGTGTTGCGTTGATGGTTGGACCTGATGATTTTAAACGTCTTTTCCAACCTTAATGATTCTGCGACTCTAAAAGGTTTCCCACAACTGTACATCTAAACGAATGAAAAGACTAAAAATGTATCAACAAAAGTCGTTTAGTTGACTGAACAAGCAGCCCATTGTATTTAAATTATAGTTGCACTGAATCTACTAGTAATTGTCATTTTGGATTGTTCTTACTTTCCATCTAGTCCAGTAGCATGTCTCAAGTACCAGCAGCCCATACCAGAGGCCTCAGAAGAAACTACTTGAACTCTGTCTGAGGCAACACTGGAATACTCCATTCCTGCCCTCAATACACACATACATAAAGCTCCATTCTCCTGTATTAAGAGAGAAGAAGAAAACACACTCCATTTTACCCTTCTCCGGCCATGAAGTATTTCACCGAGTCCTCTCTCGGTCACCTTAGTTCCATAAAAAACCAAACCAAAACAAAAACCTCACACCACTACCAAATTCCTGACTCCTCTTTAAACAGACGTGCCAAATATTTGATTAGTCATCGCGTTTAGAATAAAGTATTTTCTTGTCAGAGTATGTTCTCCAAAATGCAGTAATTCACACATTGTGGGTAAATTGCTATTCCACTATTATGAGAGGTTAAAGTTACAGCTGTTTGTACAGTCAACTCCTTTCATAATGCTCTTAAGCCAATCAAGTGTCTTTCAAAAATACCAGACCTTAAGTTAGACCAAATATATTTAAACTACGTACCTGACAGGTGCTACTGAGCTTGCTGCAATAATTGGAGCAATTTCACATTCTTTTCTAAACACAAGGTTAGGATGTTATTTCATAAAAAGCAGAAACTCGAGAAAAAGCGCATCTTTTTTACTTCAGTCTTGGGAAAGATGAAATCCTTTTGTTCATAGTTGCTGTCTGCCTTATTGATTGAAAAGATTCCCATCCTGAACACTGATGAATAATGTACACAGCTTTGTAAAAAGAATTCTCTCCTTGCAATAGGCTGTTTCAGACTGATATTTCAGCTTGATTTTGCCACTGTTTAGCAAGGGAGCCTTTCAGATTTATAAAAAACAGTTTACAAAAATGACACATTAATCGTGCCGTCAGTCTGATGTGAATTTTGATCTTCTGAAATGGAGAGGAAAATTTTTTCAGTTATTTAAAAAGCAAACGGAAAGTACCTGGTTCTATTTAAAACTTCTCATTTTCAACAAAGGACAGTGACAGTGCTAGCCCGGAGCTTCTGCGGCTGACTGTAACACCTAGAACAACGCAATGAATGCTGTGAGAGAAGGCATCCAGCTTAGCATGTTTCCAATCTACACCCAGTTAGACAATTAAAAAAAAGGTTCATCTTGAAATATCATCTGTGCTCATGGAAGAAATTCAAGTTGGTCTACCTCCCAGCCACAAATCTAACAAACTGGTTGTTTTTAAAAGACAATCATAGCTCGTGATGGACTATGGTGGTATATTTTGTCTAGGATTCACACCCTAGCCAGCATTGCTACTGATGCATACACTTCTTTCTTGCAATAAATGCATAAACTACTCGCTCTCCCCTTTTCAGTTTACAGGCAGTGTTCTTCAAAAAAGCTCTCACAACTTTCATTGGGACACAGGCAGGCTTTAAGACCAGCTTCAAGTACATTCTTCAAATTCCCCTAGTGCCTTTGCTCCACACTCCAATTTTATAGGTGCCCCCACCTTGTCGAAACTGGGTACGTACAGAGCTCCACTCACGGCAATAAGCTGGCAGTATCTTCATCCATCCTTTTATAGCTACCTGTCTGCAGACGCCCCAGCACCCTTGCCATGTACATAGCAGAACTGCAAGCAAAAGACTTTGTGGCGTCCAGTCCCAGCATTCTCTAGGCTATTACCCTTCCATTGTTTCTCAGCCTTCTTTTTGTATTTTCTCTCATTTCTTCTCAAATTTCCTCTTGTCCCCACAGCTACACTCATCACATACTGTCTAAAGCTATAAACAAAGACGAAAGGGTCAGGCAAACACACGGTCACGTATAAAAACAATCTTTTATTTTCACAGCAAAACAACTTCTATTTTAATTACTTCTTTGAAAAGGTAATGAGTTTAAAATGTCCTTTGTTTAGCCTCTTAGATAGAGCCCAAGTCTGAATGTTTTTGCTATTACAGACATTTTCATGGTACACACACAAGAGTTTTCTCTCTTAATCTCCCGCCTGAGAAAAGTACGAGAATCTGATGATAGTGCAAGGAATACAAAGTCCACTGTGAGCAATGGCAAGGACTAAAATAGATGCAGGGATGCCAAAAGTTTGGCTTAGTAAGTGCACATTGAAGCCAGGGTTGTGGTTAACTATGACAAGTGCTGCAGCCCACTCAAGCTTTAGGTAAAAATGAGATCTACTTTGAATTCAGCTCACATTACTCAGTTAGGTCATTAACCATCCAATTTGAACACACCCATTGTAGGTAATGTATAAAAAGAAGTCTAACCCTTTGGTGAAATGCAGGATAAATTGAGCTAACAAAGTGCAAAATATATGAAAGGCGATGCATAAACATTGGCTAAATCCTCTCCAAATTCTCCTACCAGGCAAGCACAGATTATCGTCATCACTGGTCATAGTGATGATTGATTCAGTATTGCATTTCAGAAGATATTATGCAACTTGATTATGGGTGACAAAATCTATCTCATAATGATTCTATCATTAATATTAGCAATTTACAGTATAAAAATTTGCATCTGTTACCGGAAGTAATTTTTCAGCTCTTTAATTAAACCAACCCTGGGTGATGCAGGGCACATGTCTTTATTGTGTGATTTGGCCTTTGTATCAAATTGCTATTGAAATTCCCCAGCAAATTTGCTGGTTTGACAGGAGGTACAGAAGCACCTCCAGGTTGTGTAACTGTTGCCTCAAGAACTGGGGACAAAATAAGGTATCTCATGTTTTCTTGAAAGACCATGCCCTTTATAATCCATTCCATCTTTGATATACTGATAGCACACGTGGTCATAGAGAGTAATTTCCAACTTTAGGGCATGCTAATTCCACAAGGCTTACTCAAACCGAAAGTTGCACATTTGCAAGTGAGCTCTCTCAAACGAGCTTTGCACCGCCTCCACCCGATACATTGCTGTATCATCTACAAGTCAGGCGATAGCACTTCTGAACTCCAGAATTAGATTCAAGTTTCTTGCAAAGCTTTGAAACATGAAATCAAATATTCTCCAGGAATTAAAAAATAAATGTTAGGATGATTGTTCTCATTAATGACAAACAGGGTGGTTTTAATTGGAAACACCTTCGGCAACAACTACTGGCTACACCATGATATGGAAAATAGAAGGCAAATATTGTAACACTTCAGGTCCTGTTAAAAATTTAGTTTATCATAAACTGCTTGTCAGATGAACCTTGGTTTTGACACAAGAAGAATCTGCTTTCCCCAAAAAATCCCAAATTTCAAAAAAACCTGCCAAAGTACAAACATTCCACTCAGAAAACTAAAAACATTTTCACTGCAATCAAAATTATCCATGGAGAAAAAGACAAAAGATCACTCTTTAACCACACATACTAGTAACGCAGAAAGGAACACCAAGGTTAATTCTAAAAGAAGATGCAGGTAAACTAATTTTGCACTTTTGAACGTCTCACCTGCTTCCTTACTACAGCTCCCGTGGTCTCAAATACTTATTCTATTATTCCTGACCATCGAGCATCATCGTGTAGATGCTGAGGAATTTGCCAATGTGTTCGTTTTCTGCCATGATTTTATGCTGGAGGTTTGACGACAAAGCGTTTTCCTCTCACCAAGCTATGCCTTATCAGATAGGCTCTCTGGCATTCCAGCAGGCAAAATTTAATCCTACACTAGTGACACCAAGAAATGCCACTATTTTAAAGTTAACTAACTAAGCTTTAGTTTGTAGCTTTGAGTAATATTTCTCCCTCTGAAAAGACAAGATTCCCAACCAACGGTTCTTCTAGGCATAGAAAGGTCCAAGAAAACAATGCAGTTGTAATTTTTAGGAAAAAATGCGGTTCTCAATTCATACATACTCCTAACCATATCTGAACCTAAACCAATAAAAGCTGTTATTTACTTCAGGCAATAAAAAAGCAGCCTCAGAATAGACAATTATTATCATTAATAGGCAATCTTGCATTCATCATTACTATAAATATTAATACCTGATTTTTTTTAAACACTGGGAAGCACGCTCACAATTAACTTTCACTATGCTCATTGAACTTGACTACACATCCAACATGACCTGAGGACAAGACCTCCTCTTACTGTATCTCAAAACGTATTACATTACTACAATGTAGTACGTAACATTGCGCAGTATCTACATAATATATAGGTATGTAGAGTGTGTGTTGTATTACACAGTACCACAGTTTTTTCTGTACAGAGATTTCTGAAATTGAGGTATGTAGACATATGCATCCAAGTAAATTCTAAGGCTGAGATTTTGCAATAAGATCATTTGATGTAAATTAACATTATTAATACCTAGTATCTCTCACAGAGTTACTCATAATGATATCTCACCTGAGCTTCAGAACACTAAAGAAGCTCCTTTGCCATAGCATCTGCAAAATGACAATATGATGCGTATTGTACCCCTCAAGAGTCCATAAGCTGTGGCTGCCCAGCTTCAGTCTTGATTGGCCTGAGATCACTTCCAGTCCAAGATCCTGTACAAACAGAGCTGTATGACGTCTCAAAGCACAAGCTGATGTCAGAAGAAAACTTGTATTTTCCAATGAAGTTTTGACCTCAGTAGAAGTAGTTTAAACTCTTTCCCTATTATTTTTAAGTACATAGTTTTTATGAAGGTTGTGATTAACGTTGGATACATGCAACTAGCACATCATACAGTAAAAGGAGAGAAGAGAAAACAGAATGTTGTTTCAATGAAAACAAAAAATAGAAGATCTTTAACCAGGCAACCATTTCATGCTGTATTTATCTTTGGAAGAACATCATTCCTTCACATCCAAAGTCACAAACATAAAAAAAGAAAATAAACAGGCAACATTTTTCTTCTATTCTGCCTCCTACCCACCACCCTACTCATCCAGTAGACTGCATTACATCAGATAATATATTCGGACCACCACCCAGCACCAACCTGCTTCCAGATGCAGGATCATAATTTTGGATTGATTTTACCTGTTGTATATTCCATCTCCTCCACCCTCACCCATGTTCAACACAGATACTCAGACCTAGAGCCCTCGCTTTTGAAGGTCATTTGAGAATCCATGCTTGACCTAGAACAAAGGAGAAGTCTTTCCGACTCATCTGTGTACCTTCGCGCCCAGAGCTGCTCTCCTGCATTCACTGCTCGAGGCTTCAGAGACAGCGTTTCAAATTTCACATAGGTCTCTTTTGCAAGGTCAGCTTCCTTTGCAGTTTTTGGTTTCACATGAAGTTTTAAAACTTTGTAGAGTAAGAAAATTACCAAAGGTAAAACAACCACACATACTGCACTGCTGGCCAATATCAGAATAGAAAACTGAGAGCTGCTTTCATCATTTAACCTATCAGTGGAGAAAATAATGCACTGCTCTTTTGTAGGAGGCACTCCTTTGGGTGAGACACACGCCATATATTGAGTACTAGGTTGCAAACCATCAATTGTGACTTTGTTTTTGCTAGAGTCAGTGCTCAGAGGCAACATATCCTTCTCGCCATACTTTGAGTATAACACAGTCACTGCAGAGTTGCTTGTGGCATTGACGGTTTTCCAAGTTAAGGTCACTCTTTCATCAGTTTCGCTGATCACTCTTAGGTTCTTCACAGTAACACGTTGCTCAGCCATACCTGCTGTATTCAACAGAGTCTTCTCACCTTCCTTGCTTATCTCCCCAGTCTGCTTTTTGCTTCCACTTGTCACTGCCTTTGAATTTTTCTTTCCATCAAACACGGGCCTGGATTGTTTCTTGTCAGTAAACCTGATGCTCGTTGATCTTTCAGTGCTAACCAGTGCTGTGGTAGTTGGTGTGGTGGGAAGAGGTGTAGTTGTCCTCTCAGGTTCCTTCTTGGATTCCTCCTGAGTGGTATTCTGTCTCTCTGCCTCTTGCTTCCGTCCGTACTTCTGTGGTGACACAGTTGTAGTAACTACACCAACCACTGTGACAGTAACAGCAGCTTCTGACATTCCTGCTAAGTTCTTTGCTTTACATCTGTATTCTCCTGCATCCTTGTATGAAATCCCTGTCAAGCTTATTATGGACCATCTCACACCCTCTCCAGGTGTTTCTTGAATTACTACAGGAAAACGCAAAGAGTAAAACATTATAAAAGGGGGCTAAAGAGAAAGTAAACATTATTAGACTACTCCTTCCCTTAAGTTATTTCTGCCAGAAGGAATCACATGTATTAACCTTTAAAAAAAAAAAACCAAAAACCAACCAACCAACAAAAAAAAACCAAACCAAACACCACACACAAACTATGGAACTCCCTGACATATTATAGTATTGCAGAAAAGTGCTCAGCTTGGGTCAAAATGGAATTGAATGTCTAGAGGAATTACAATGTAATTTGCAATTTCAATAAGTGAAGCAAAACCTCACGAAGAGAAATCAAATGTCTTAAAGCTGCTAAGTGACTAGGAAATACAAGTCTCGCTGACTTCAAGTGACACTGAACACACTAGTCATTTAAAACATCTTTGGAAATTACCTTTGTCTTAAGATATTTCAGTACTTTGGACTATGACCTTCTTCAGACCTACAATTCAAGATAACTGCTAACTACTTGGCAATAGCAAGAAACATTTTTTGTATTTCAGTTACTGCATAAATCTGCACCATAGCAGCTAGAATGATAGACAATCACAGCCTCTTTAGCATTCAAGATGGGTGATGCAAATAAACAATAAACATTTGTAAATAACACAGAAAACATGCTGTTGGAAAATCCTGTGTTTTGAGTTTTAAGTGGCTCAGTTAGGGCCTCACTAGCTTTTTTAACATGAACATTTTGAACCAAAATGGAGATTCCAGTAACGAATTCTCCTTTCTGCTTTTCAGCTTCTGAGTTAGGGCCCAACTATCCCAACCTTTACTTTCCTTTATCCTTCCCCTGCTTCATCCATTTCCCCCCGCCACGCACGTTGTTCTTATTACAGACCACATCCAGAATCAGAACAGTCTGTTGGACCTATTCAGACCAAGACCTAGACAAAGAATTTCCTAACAGCTGTTGCACGGACACAATTGCCAGCTTAGTGCAATACCTGGTCCATCGTTATCATTATCATGATCTCAAAGCACAAGCAACCCAACAGTTTCAGGCTCTCCCATTTCCTATAAAAGAGCAATTATACCTGTATAGTTCACGGGTATATTGTCTGACCTAGTCCAAGTAAGCTGCGGTGTCGGGTACCCAGTCGCATCGCAGCGCAGCAGAACGTTGCTTCCCAGCGGGGAAGTGATTTTTGTCGCCGACGTCATCACGGATGGTTTAAGACACTGCTCTAACTCAGCTCTCTGGAACAAGATTCCTGCCAGGCTCTCGGGTCCACTACATGAAACCAATGGATCAAGAAGTATAACTGAGTTGTCCACGATTTTGGAAAATTCAATTAGCTTTGAAATGCGGCAGTCACAAAACCATGGGTTGTCCTGCAAACCTGAAGCAGGGAGGGAAGAGGGGAAAAAAAAAAATAATGTTGTTGTCAGGCAATATATGGATATTGGGATTACAGTATGACACACAACTACCACCAAGTACAATCAAGGAGAACCATGGACCTATCCTGAGTTAATCTTTTCTCTTTCAATTTTTCTCTTGTTTGGCTGATTGGTGGGGGAGTTTTTGCAAAGGTGAGGACGAACAGTATCAATGTTTATTAAGCTAAAATTTCTCTTCACAGAAGTTTACAGGAGCCTAGTAATATACTGGCACTACCTTTCCTTAACTTGGCTGTTTATCTAGGAAAAAACACTTTGATGAGATGTCTTAAGACTGACGATGCATTTTCACCTGCCTGTGCCTTCTGGAAGGATAGCTTCTCAGGGCTATTGCATCCTGTCACTCTCCTCTGCTCTTAGTTCTTCTTTGGGCTCTTACAGTTTGACCTTCTCAGACCCTTTGTTCAATGCTCGCAGAGAACATGACGATTTAAGGGTTTAGAGCTTACACCAACATCTCTGCCCCTTGAAAAAAGGATAAAGGCTAAGGAGACAAAGTTTTAGGCCAATAAAATTCATATTTGGCTCTGAACTATATAAATATTCTTAGAAATCTGCCTTCAATTTAGGACAACGTCTGAAATACATTCAAACAGAATAGCAGAAGAATAGAAAATGGGAAGGACTCTGACAAAAGCTGACGACTACAACATTTTTATGATGGCACACAAGAACGCTATCTCTCCTCTTCTGTTAGAGGCTATAACATTTGCTTCTTGATTCCAAAGTCTTTGAATGAGAGGCTTCACATTCTTGGTGAATTTATTATGGTGAAAGAGAGTAGTCATTTCTGAGGAATGTAAGTCTAAATCCCCGGCTGATGTGTTGACCTTCCTAGGGCAACGGCAGCTTCACCAGGTGAAACACCACACAGCGTATCACTCATGAGTTCAAGTATTTTCTCATTTGACTTAAACTTTTGGGCATATCTTTTTTGAGTATTAAGAATAAACAGAACTTACAGTCTGAAACGTGGGATGGTATGCAAGAACCCCTCGCAACTGAATTTACTGATTAGTGCAACAGACAAAGTTATATTAATTAAACCAAGATTAAAAGAAAAAAAAAAAACCTGAAACACCTGGTAATATTGTTCAGTGTGTATTTTTTAAGAATTATCAAAACAGCTAATGGAAAAATTCTGCTTTTTGCTCTGGAAGAAAAATGTAGATGAAAGAATACATGAATAATTAACTACTGCTTCCTTTTATCGCCTGACCAAGATTAGGTTATTTTAAGCACAGTGGCAGTGATTGGTTAAAACTGTGGTAAACCCCAATTAATCCCCGCTCTTTAAAACAAGATTTGACCTGAAGAGATTCCATGACTTTGACATCACAATCCAATTTCATCCCTTCCAGACATAAGAGATTTTAAGATTTTACATCTATTCACTACTTCTTGCCAGCTGGAATGGAGAAGGAGCAATCAAAGAAACTGTATCAGCAACTGCTTTTCTTTAAAAAAAAAAAAAAAAAAAAGAGAGAGAGAGAAAAAAAAATCTCCAAAATACACAAATTTTTCCTGTGAACTTCAAAAATATTTTCACAAGCAAAAGAGATACTATCCGAACGTTTTCCATACGTCTAGGCACATCAACCGTTTATGCACATAAATGTTGTGCCTAATCAAGCACATGTATGTAACTTTGTCCCCATCTTTTAAATTAGGCAAGCTTTAGTTTGTAGTCAGAGTTAGAGACAATATTCCTGTAACATTTTTTTTTTTTTCATTCTCACTTGCTTATAAGGGGTCCATTTTTCTTACCACTATGGTAAGAAAGAGGCTATATGAGCATTTGAAAATTAAATTCCCATGACGTATAAGAGGGAAAACAGGATCCCCTTGAAACAAGGCCTCAACTGCCAGAGTTCCTCCGTAACAAATGCTGCTAAGATGCCTGTGAGCTCCCAGCACGGCCTCTGTGCTCTCCAGAGGAGAGAAGCACGGGGCAGCTGTGCTACAAGCAGGCGGCAGGGCAGGAGCTCTGGGTTCACAGCGTTGATCAGGACAGCTCTGCGGCATCAGCGGGGCTCCCATCCCACATACCAAGCAGCAGATTCTCCCCTACATTGAATGCCACTGAAAATATGTCTTCCGCGAACTTTCTGCATCCTACGAGCTTTACCGCAGGAAAGCGTGGGGTTTATTATTGATTCTAATACTATCAGCAGTGCTCAAAGGCCTTTCAAATAGAATCACAGAATCATTTAGGTTGGAAAAGAGCTTTAAGATCATCGAGTCCAACCAACAACCCAACACTGCCAAGTCCATCATTAAACCATCTCCCTAAGCGCCTCATCCACACGTCTTTTAAATACCTCCAGGGATGGTGACTCCACCACCTCCCTGGGCAGCCTTTTCCAGTGTCTGACAACCCTTTCAGTGAAGAAGTTTTTCCTAATATATATATATATATATATAAAAATACCTGGCTTTCATATTCTCCCAGTGTCCCAAAGAAGACCCAAAGTTGTTTATCAGAAATTGACAAAATAAAAGGAATGATGAGGCAAAGATGGACAGTCCTTAGATTGGATGGTTGTCTAGTCCAGTCTGGGACACAGGTTTGACTTCTCAGATCATTCTGAAGGCCTGGTTTCAGCTTCAGAAGAAAGCTATAGTCCCAGAAGACTCTGTACTTCTGTGCTTAGTGCAAAGAAAGTTATTTCCGTTAGTCACCTCACCTCCACCATCCATCACGCTGCCCAGTGGAACTGGCTAAAGAAGGAGGACTTACAGAAATACATATAATATGTACAGCTACAGGAGTTCCTTCCTTGCCTCCAAGCTCATCCCTTCTATTTATCTGTGTCTTGCCAATATCTGACAGTATTCACATTATTTTTAGTAAACTTGCACAGCCGTTGTAAGTCATCAAGTCATGTGAATTCCCAAAACGAAAAGATGAAAGCACTATTGAGTTGGAAGCAAGGATAAAACACTGAATTTGATTACACTTCAGTTAGCTATTGAAGAGAACAGAAATGGGAATGTAAACCTAGTTTCCAAACTACATAGGGCATTCTGAAATTTAACAGCTTGTGTTTACAAGATGGTAAAAGTGAGAACAAACACATGAAAGAATAAAGAAAAAGTTAAAAAAAGGAAAAAAATGAAGAAACCAGAAAAAATGGGGAGCTTTAATAAAGGAATGAGATCGAATCCCCTCAGGAAAACAATTTCCTAAGAAAAGAAAACAAAAATAATGATAAGTCTCCAAAGGCATGTGTATCTGATGGAACACCAAGTCTTTATAAACCCCGGATTCTTTTATAGAAATATTAAGGCAGCTTGTTGACCTGAGAAAGAAATACTAATCAAAGCAAAACAAACGTTGATAATTATTTATGAATTAAAATATACCAATGCAGTGTATTTTAACATTAAATATGGATTTTAAATTGCTCTAGAAACCTTTCTTTATTCTAGATTTAGCATATTTTAAATTCACTCTCACACATTTATATATATGCTTGCGTGCACAATGGCAAATATATGTATATGCGAGTCTGTGCATGCACGTTTTTGCAGTCTTCTCAGTAAGCAGGGTTTCCCCATGCTGTGTCAATATGGACTTTAGCATCCGAAACAGCTACGAGCGAAATTTCCTTTGTAAATCAGTAACCGGTCTCAGACCATAGCTTGTATAATATACTGATTTTCAGTTGCTGTAACATGGCAGTATGTGAAATATTCGAGTTTTGGGTTGACGGAAATACTCACCACAGCTCGGGCCAACCTACCCAAGGCTCTCTTCCAACTGAAGCTACAAAATTTTTGATCCACGGTTCTAAACAGTAAAGCCCACTTCCCGCGCTGTGTCCCAGTGTTTCCTACACACAGTAATTGCAGGGAATAGTTTCGGGAAAAGCAGCATCTACCCAACGGCCCGGCATGACAGCAGGGAGCCTGATGGACCTGCAGCATTTCAAATTTTTGGCACCTCTACGTGCAACAGAGGCAAGATCTCATCTGACTGCCACTCTATCAGATCCTGGATTCCTCTGTTCCTCTTGGTGACTCACTAGATGTAATTTTCCATACGGAAAATGCTACTGCCATCATTCACGCCAGACATTTCAATCTCTGTAGAGCAGCCAGTGCTGAAACTTAGCTGCAATTTGGATCCAAGTATTAGGCTATAGCTCCAGAGGTAACCAAGAGAGGGCCAGCTGAACTCACACACTGGTCCCTCAACCATGTCCACTGCCCAACCGTCAGCTCACTCCACAGCTTTGTTTCGAGCTGTTCCACAGGGCGCTCTCCAAGACAAAGCCAGACATGGCTCCATGGACAGTTCACACCCCAGGGACTGCTCCCTGACAGGCTTATGGATGAGACCACACCGAGGGCGGCTCTCTCTCAGTCCCGTTCTCACCCCCAACGTAAACGCAGCAGGCTTTGCACCTCCAAACTATCCTGCATGCCGATCAGCCCATGAGGCATACAACATACCCTTGCTGTTTTATATTACAAAAGCACAATTCTATGGGTCTCAATGCAATTCGCACATTACTTCAGGCAGTTTGAACTGAAGAAAACACCCCCACCCACACCGTTACATTTCACAGTCACTGCATCCCGTAGAGCCCACAGAAAACCAAGGGCTAACTGAATCTTACAAAATGTGGAGCAGCCAGTCAGCTTTAAAAAGAGCTGGCCCTAAACTGTGTGGATGAGAGCCAGAGTGAGTCACTTGGCCATAGGGCCAGGAATCATTCCCTGACCCTTTTTCATTTAGCACAGTGTCCACACAGAGGAACATCATACAGTGCGAGGTGTTCATTCATACAGGTGTGCAAGGAACATGTGAACGAGGCACTGTGGGACATGGTTTAGCGGGCATGGTGGGGTTGGGTTGATGGTTGGACTTGATGATCTTACAGGTCTTTTCCAACCTTAGTGATTCTGTGATTGTCTAATAAAAAACCCCAAACCCCTAAGTACAGAGACCGTGAATTGGAATAAGGAGATGCTAACCTGCCAGTCCCCTGGCAAAAGTTGTCCGTGGCTCCTCCAAGAGTCCTTGAAGTAAACATGGGGAACCTGAACTTTCTCTTACATGCAACCTTCCTGATGCTCAGTCAAGACACTGAAGATAAAATTGTGTCCTGGTGTTAAAAAATACATGGGCACAAACATTTGAGTTTGGGACATTGCTGTTGTTGATCTTGTTCATCAAATGTAAGTGACAATCTTCTTTTGCCAGAACTAGGAGAGAAGCCAGCTCAAGCCATAACTGCTTACGCCAAGTAGAATCTGACTGCTGTTTTCCTGACCAGGCAAAACCAGCGTTTAGTTGCTCTGGGTTCCAGCTTCTAGCAGAGCTCTGGCTGCAGTTACCACCCCATGTAGGCACACAGGTCAGGCTCAACGCTCCCACAGAGAACAGCTGGAGCACACAGGACACTCCTGAGCATCAAAGCTTGCAATCGTGGGCATCACATTGTAAGAGAAACCTGGTTTTTAAAACCCAAAGGAGTCCAAAGGGAACAAGTAACTATGGTAGAAAATGAAAAAAACCCCTCACAGTCTCTAAGAATGGTGAAAGAAATGGTGTGATTAGTTAAGGCGGCAAACAGGGAAGGAAAATGTATGGAAGGTTACTATGGGAGGTGGTAATTAGTTTTTCTGTATGTCCATCTCATGCAGGACAAGAGGTAATCAGCTTAGTTTGCAGTAAGGGAGATTGAGGTTAGATATTAAGAGAAACTTTCTCACTATCCTGATAGATAAGCACTGGAAGAGGTTACCGGGGAAGGCTCTGGAATGGTCTGGCCACAGGCTTTAACAGCACTGACTTAACCAGAACGGTTCAGTTCATCTGGATCTGCGCCCCAGCAGATCCTGGGTCATCTAGGATCTAGCAGACTCCTAGGTCATCTTTCCAGCCTGATAGCTTCTATCAGCCGTTCATTCCTGACAAACAACTGCTTTGTAACAGCCCACCAGCAGCACCCTGGCAGCGAGCGTCAGGGGCATAACTACAACTTTGCAAGCTCTGCGAGTACAGATAATAAAACTAACACTTAGTGGAGACTAAGTAAGCTTGTCAAAATAACCCATGACATAAAGAGCAGTGCACTTTCTAATCTCCAGAGGAAGGGGATGTTTTTCTTATTCACTATAGAGTTTCTCATATAGCAAGTACTGTCTGTCTGCATTGGGATACGCTCATCAGAAGGCTATGATGTCAATGAAGGAAGATTCAGCTAATTATTCACAGCTTACCTAAGGTAGATTTACTCAACACAACACAACGAGAGCGCTACCTGGCATTTTGCGTTCTCAGACGCAAATCGACAATGACGGCACAGAGCCTCCCTCAGCATGTAAGACGAAAAAAAAAGAGAAGCAAGGCGCTGCTTGGACCCAGCGTGTGTTCCCCTCGGGAGATCCGCGTTCAAACCCAGTTGCAGCTCATAAACGAACATGATCCGAAGGTCACGTCCCACGTCTCTAGAGAACTCAACGCTGGCCCCAGAGGGTGTGCCAGGGCGAGAGGAGGCTGGCAAAGCGCCGGCACCGGCGAAGCCTGCAGATGGTTGCCGCGGGGAAGGGGAGGAGAGAACAGTCCGTCCGGTTTGGGGGATTTTTTGGTGTTTGTTTTTTGGGTTGGTTTCTTTGTGTTTTGGTTTTTAAGTGGTGAGGGCTATATAAGACAAGGAAACCAAGTAACCTCTGTGACTCCCACATGAGATCATCAGGAGGATTATATCCAGCTCAGTCAGCTCCTACTTTATTGCCTCCTGTAGCCTTCGGTGTGGGGACATGGAAAGGGGTACTGAGCTGGACTTACTTTTGTAGCTTTTTCTTTTTAATCCTGAATAAACGAAGATCCAATTAATGACCTACAGTTACCACGCACGTGAGGAAGTCGTTCAGCCTACTTGCATCTATTAAGTTACTTATATATAATCTCATCTGAATGAGAGTTTCAAATTGCAGCTTCTGCTGTGAAACAAAGCAGCTGAACAAATGAAGACGGAATAGTGGGGGGTTAGATCAAGAAATTGGAAATGCTGGGCAGTACAATGCAGGGCAGATCCCTACCAGTGGGTATAGAACTACCGCAGTAGAAAGAGCCAGCTGGTTTTCCTCCCTTCCACCTGCTACGCTACACCACAAAAACATCAAAACATGCACTTCTACATAAACAGCGATGGATAAGAACACTATGGGTAGAGGTGTTCCAGCCATGTTCTGAGACTGCAGAAGAGAAAGGGGTTACCTGCCAGACTAGGAAGTGGAGAGAAAGTGTAAGAGAAAGCACAAAGTCACAAACAGAACTGATGTGATGGTATACTAGAGAGATGGAATAAAATTATGAAAAAAAATCAGAATCTGGCCAAACTCTACTTGAATACTTACCTTAAATACTATACAAAGTACTGTGAAGTGGTAGGGATCAGATTTCTATTCTCTCTCTCATATTCAACATGTAAATTGGGGAAAATCTTCAGGCTAACCGGGCAGCTTTAGAGCAATGCAAGGTCAACAGAGTCATGGGGAGAGCAGAGTTGCCCTCTTTTGAGCCACCAAGACTATCGGCAGCACTGTCTCCAGGACAGGCTTCATGCGAGCATCAACTCTAGCTACTTGTTTGGCTTCTGAGCCACTGGAAAAGACAGTTACAAACGGACGTGCTTGCAGTTGCAACCACATGCGGTGATGAGGGAAATCTCACTAGAAATACAATTTTTGGAAGTCCTGCATTTATATGGATACTGACTACTCCATACAGCCTGTACTCCTGAATCTCGTAGATTTTATTTCCACTTTATAACCTTGAGATAACAACATACATGGAAGTAACTATCTTCATTTCATAGATTTCTGTCACCAACAGAAAATAAAAAAATAAATAATCATAGAGCAAACCAGAAGACTGACCTGGATAAACCCCACCCTCCTGAATCCCTGAATCTCTCACCTGCAAGTTAATGTTTAAGGTACATTTTAATAAGGAATGAGATAGGCTGCGTAACATACCCAAAATGACTCTCTGGGTTGCCAGAATATCCGTGTTCTTGGACAGGACAGCTTCTGAGAAGGGGGGCCAGATGTCCATCAAGTCTGACGGCAAGGTGGTTAGCTTGTTGCTGGATATGTCCAGGTAGGTGAGGTTTCTCAGGTACCGGCCAGCATCAGCGGGAATGCTGGTCACTTTATTGTTGTGTAAATCAAGAGTCCGTAGGTTGGGCATCTCTGCCAGCGATTCCCAAGGGAAAGTCGAGAGCAGATTACCATCCAGCCGTAGCTCATGAAGTTGTTTCAAGTTATAGAAACTGCTGATATCAATGTTGGCTACACAGTTGTAAGTTACCCACAGGTATTTGAGATCTACTAGGTAGTAAAAGGCTTCAGTTGGAATCCTTCGTATGACAGTTTTCTCTATACGAAGTTTTACAGTATCCACAGGAACATTCACAGGGATCTCGTACATGTCAGGATCATTACAGAGCACAGACCTAGCATCAAAAAAAAAAAAAAGGAGAGAGATATCGGCATTTCTTTACCAGAAGTTTGTATTTCAGATTTAAATGCAAATGCTATTACTTTCTGCAACACTACTAGCAGAGTGGAGAACATCAAATCAAGACCAGTCCTCTGCATTTAAAAACTGAAAAGACAAACGTGGAGTTTCTAAAGACAAAAAGAATACAAAATAGCAATGATACTTTCACATGAAATCTAGATTTGCTTTATTCTAAAGATGTAAGCTTTGCTTTAAAGATGTAAGATTTGCTTTATTCTAAAGCATGTAAGCACCATCTTCTGTCCATCATTCTACTGACAACTGAAAACCAGAAGCCCTTGCATAAGGAATAATACATGCATGTATCTCAAGTGGGAATTGCACACCATGTCTTTTACTAAAATTCAGAATATTGGATTACTAATTTCTAATTTTTCTGCATGATGAAGATTCAAAGTATTTGTCTATATTTACTTTTCAGAATAGACTGAAAATGGAAAATGTTAGCATATTTCTCTGAAGGAGAGCTTTCTAGCCCTCTTTCTGGTGTCTACGTAGAAATTACCTGCTTTTTAAGGGTGCTAAGAAATTTCTGCTCCCGTTGATTTCAGCGAAATGCTATTTCTCAGCATTTTCAAGAATCAGTACACTTCCATCTCTTTGGGATACATGGTTTGCACATATTAGCTTGAAAATTCCCCTCCCCTCAATAAGCCTATCCTTAATTTTCTCCACCTTTTCTCTATATTCTTCCTCTATTTTACTTTCTCCTCATGCAGCTTTATGCTAGATATGTTGTGATAGTAAGTAGCAATGATAAACAGTATCTCCCCAAATTGACATGACAGTACCCAGATCATCAAATTTCAAACTAACCTCTTTATTACCAAAATTTATGATTTTCCTGCAGATTAAAAAAGAAGAAACTACTCTATTTACTTAAACCAGAATCACCTTACAGTAGACAACTGGTTTGTAGAAATAGAAAGGACATTACAATAGTAGGAAAATCATGGAGCAGAAAGAAATTTCCTTCTGCAAAACCTGAAGATTTAGAGTAGCTGTGTGCTAAGTACAAAGCCATAATCACCATCTGCTCCTATTCAGGCATGCTGCTAGCCATAAAATACCAGTGTGAAACATGCCTTTATTTCAACTATGCTAGAACTAATTTGCCATGTATGAGAATGTTACTTCCAATTTCTTCAGCCCTTTTCCTTATAAACTGCCTTGCATAACAAATAATAAAATATATACCTTGTTCCAGTGCCATCACTTCTGCCGTGGTAAACGCAAGTGCATTGTGAAGGACAAAAACCAAGCACTTCTTCAAATAAGCTCATTAGGAGGTAGAAGTAAATAAAGAGATACATGGCTTCCTCCCAGCAGAACCGATACGGAAAAATTTGAAAACTTTATTCCTAGGCACCCATGTGCAGTGTGCTACGAATGTGAATGTAGACATCCATTTAGTAACAGCAGATTACATCAGATTAGCTGAGATCTGTAGTTGCTTAACCTCCAAGTGTATCCTGAAAGGGATCAGTTAAACCAGCTCATTCGTTATTCTGTCAGAAGAACACACTCTGTTTCAAATCATATCCAGCATGTTTCAAGGCTATTTTAATATGGAGCTTGTAGGGTTAGTATGTAATAAAATATCTCTTTGCTCCTTCTAAGAGGCAACGCATTAGTCACTCTCCATAAAGCATTCCGAGGTTGCTGAAGGAAATCTAGTACAGCATGAGGATATTGCATGGCATTTTCTTTAATACTAAAAATTACAAATTAATAGGAAGCCTCGATTCAAGAGCTTTTAAAAAATCCTGTAAAAACAAGGTTTTACCAAAAAACCCACGTATATTTTAAATAAGTTACACACTGCAAAGCCAAACTTCAGATGCATGCATACATAATAATAGAAGATATTTATTCTCAAAATCTGAGAATCATCAAGAGCGCATATACTACCATTCACAAATACATCTATACACCGTCATCTTCTCCATCCTGAATAAAGCCATTGCGCACATCGCCAAAGGTATTTTTTGAAAATTACACAACACACATACATAACCATGAGATTGACTTAGAAATGATGAGAAATTACCATAAATTTTTACTCAGTTTTATGTGCCTCCCAAGTGTCAAGCTTTAGGGTGCATTTTGTCTCATTTTCAGGATTTGCTGTGCAGTCACAAGCACTAGAAATGTACTACTACTAAAACAAAAGCTGTCTTTCCTACAAATTCATTTGGTTGTGTGAGCCAGAACTTCAAAAATACATTAAATATCCTGAAAATCCTTCAAAATCCTGAAAGCTGATAACAGGTTCTGTAGGGTTTAGCTAGATCTTTTCATATCTTAACATATTCACAGAAACAGAACTTTGCAAAGCACATCAACATGGACACTTGGTATAGAAATATATTCACACAGGGAGAATCCAGAATATTTCAGGTCTGGAAAACTTTCAAGGGAAGGTTTCACTACCCTTTTTTGTTTGGGACAGACGTATTGGGCCAATAAACCTCACTCTCAAAAACTAAACTCTGAGTGTTTTTTGTCTTTTCGTCTTCTTAACCTATCTAAAAAGATTACTGTAATTAACAGAAAACAGCTGGCTGGCTGGGGCAGGTTATTATTCCAGAAGATTAATCTTCCAAAAGATTAATTAACTTTAACCCAGATTTCACTCCTTTCCTTGTAACTTATGCAGGCAAATGACACGAGTTCTACGATGTCAGCGCACTGTGAGACACGCTCATGGGCAAGGCGTTGTTTATAGTTATCTCTTGTCTTGTCTGACATCGCACCATTGCCAGGATTGCCCTCCGAAACCTGCAAAGGACGAGAAAGGGAAAGCAGAAAGATGGTTAGCTGGAGAACCAAATGCAAAGAAACACTGGGTATGCTGGCCTCAAGTATTACAGCAGTTTTCAATTTTAGTAAAACTTACTTAATAAAAAATGGTGTATTTGGTATTCAAAGGGATCTGAGTCTTTTTCACTTCCGTGTACAGGAATAACTCAGTTAAGTTCAGTGTTTCTTCTACAACGGGGGGTCACAGCAGCTTTGGCTTATCCCAGGACAGGGCATAGCCACGACAAAGATGAACTTCCAGAATGGGGAAAACCCGAGATGGTTTTTCATTGACTCAGCAGTATCAGATGAGTTCACTTAGACAGAGATCACAGGCTCTGCTTCTAGGTTGGTAGTAGAGAAAGGAAGGATGCCTCTTTGCAAAACCCAGTTCCCAGTCAGAGGCACTGGCTTGGTTAGAGCATTTGATGTGCTTGCTCAAAACAGAAGAATAGGCTTAGCTTATTGACTTTAACAAAAAGTGACAATCCATCCTGATCAGTCAGGACATGACGCATCCCAAATCAAGCAAAGAAATCTGTGGAAGTTACATGTCACTAAGCCACCACACATCTTGGCCAGTCACTAAAACCAGTCTACTGCTGTTGCAACCCAAATTCCATAATAAGTCCCTCTGAGAAACCACAAAGGGTCTTTCAAAACTGTCTTACAAAAACTTCGTTAATGTGTTCTCAAAATTCTTTATCAATTCAGTATGTTCTAATGATGATCAAAACAATTTCTTTCAGACTTTCCTGTCCAAAAGGTTATCTTTGGTAAATCAACAGTGGCTTACCCTTTGATCTCTTTGCTAATCAGTTTGTCATATTTACACATGATCCTTCTATAGTTAGATGACATGCTAAAATCATGAAGTAGACTGGTACTAAATTAGGAACACTTACTTTTTGTTTGCAATGACATAAATGCAGGGATTATAGAACGTGGAAGATTTTGCAAATAGAGGAGCTATGATGGCCATTGCAGGGGAAATTTTCTTTGGGTCTCCAAAGGAAGACCATAAACATACAATAGAATATGGAGACCATGCCACCAAGAACATTACAATCATCACAACAGACATCTGTAAAACAAGAGGAACAGACACATAACCAGTATTACCTGAAGATGAAGACCTCACGACCCAACCTCAAAAGCACATACACCCGTGTGAAAATAGAGCTGTCCAGAACCAAATAACAACATGTAAACAAGCACACCTGACAAATGTTGACAGGTTATAATGGAATCTCGCTTTGGGGATTTAATAGCACATCACACTGCCATGTATTTTGGCATGCTGTTATTTCATTATGTGCGATCTTCCTTCATGGTCAACACTACTGATTATGTTAAATCTGTCCATCAGAAGTTTAAATGGCCGGAGAGGACTTCACACATGAATTACGACCACCGTAACAGGTCACTCGGGGATCCTACTACAAACAATAAATATGAACAGAGAGAAAAATCTAAGCCAAGCGTTTAATAAGGCTGTTAATAAAAACTTTTCATAAGGCTTAACTATGGTGCAGTTAATGCAAAGAAAGTAGATGTTCTAGGACACAAAGGCTCAGGGCATATACTTAAGGAATCCAGAAGTGTCTGCTTGGTTTAATGAAGCATGATAGCCATGCTCAACCATCATAATGAGGAGAGATCTGAGCAGGCATGTCTTCTCCGCCTGCCTGTCCGAGAGAACAACCTGGGCACGTTGGGGCACACACCCCAGAACGCACCACGCCACAGCTAGAACTGAACAGCGACACACTGGGGGTAGTGGGAGGGATCAGCTGGGACAGACTTTTCTGGCTTTTGTCAGGGACGTGAATCAGGGATGGAAGCTGGAATGGAATTCTCTAATTATTCAAGAGGACAAAATGCATCACTAGAAACCCAAACAAAACTGCAGGGCGCTCTGTATGTACAGGATTCCCTGGTGTTGGTTACGTATACCCTTACTCAGTCTTTCAGTGATGAACAAAATGAGAAACAAGAAGTAAATGGCTACTTTGTACGATCTGTTCTAGACATAAGCAATGAACAAGCAGTGACTCTCTCCACAGCAGATTCCTATTTAAATACAAACGCAATACCTATTGATAACAATGTAAAGAAAGAACCCGTTGGTTTAGAAGTTTGTCTGGTACACAGAAAGCTTAGAAGATGCCAATTTGTGAAAAAGCAAGCAGTCCAGTTCTAAAGAAGCATACTGCTTAACTCCAAAGCTTTTTTTTTTTTTAATGTAACTGTGTCTTCAACTGCAAAATAGGAAAAATGCATTTTCTTCACAAATGTGAATCTACATTTATAACTGAATCCTCAGTTTCAAGCATTCTGAAAGTTCTTCAGAAGAGCAACATGCTCAAATTATTATTTTTAGGTAAAAATATAATTTCTCAGAATTTAGCAATGAGAAAGTTTTCCAAGGAATGTTAAGTTTGCCTTGATAAGTAATTCAAAGCCATAGGTACATACTCTTCTGTCCAATTCTCTCGCATTTTTATCATGCCCAACCATAAATCGTATCTTTACACAAAATGAAAGGAGCTAGTGAACTTCAAGCATTCTCAAGGACTTTTGTTATATGTTAAAAGAATGTCAACCTTCCAGGCAGGATATATCATTTTATGCCATAACTCACATTTGCTACTGTTTACATAAGAGAGATAAGCTCAACAGACTGAAAAGAGCAAGGGATCGGAATCACATAGCTCGGGCGCTTGGAAATGCACTTTCATTTCTAGGCCATGAGTTCAAATCAGAGTTGACCCACCACTTCAGGCCAGATACACCTGTGAACCTAGCAGAAAGCCTAAGGACTCTGCAGACACAAAGAGTAAAAGTCCTCCTAGGACACCCCTGAGGTACATTTCTATGTACGGACAGAGGGCAGAGGCAAGGAAAATTCATGTTGTTCCCAGCCTTCAAAGTAGCTATTCATCTGGAAAGAGTATTAGGCCACAAGTAAAGAATCTAGTGTTATAAGTCAAGCCAAGAGTTTTCACCAAGGCTAAATTTCAGTTAATATTTACTACGAAAGGAAAAGGGGGAATGTAGGAAACAGAAATGCTTAAAAGGCTGCACTGTTCCTTTGCCCCCAAGACTTGAACACAAAAGAACGTGCTTAAAACAAAATACGCCCTCATTTACCGTACCTTCGTCACATCTACTTGGTCAGACCAATCTACGTTGATGCTCTCCAGGCAGTTACTGCTGGCATATTGTTTCATTGTCCGGGAAACATTGTAATAACAGTAAAACATGACTGTTAAGGGTACAACAAAATTAACAGCAATTACACTCATTGTGTAGGAAACAAAGGACCTGATAAGACAGAAAAACAAAACACAGTAACTTACAAATAGCCATCCAGGAAAAATTACTGAAGAATTTGATGTTTTGATTTGATTATGAATTTTAAAACAAGCTTTTAAAGAATTAGGAAAATTTTCTTTAGCTTTGATTTTTTTTATTAGCAACTGCAAGTCTTGAAGTTTTCAAGCATGGCTCAATTCCTATGTTTTTTCTAGACTTGTTCTCTATTATTTCCATTGTTTTAAAGTTATTTTTATAAATTAGGCTTCCTACTTCAGAAGGAAGAAGTTCTGCTCGTATAGAGATGAATTAAATAATCTTAGCCTTCAATGAGACAGCAAATTTAAAAGAAAGGGTGAAGGGGAATCTTACACATCATTTTTCCTCCAATTTACTGTGCATGTTGCTCCAGTCGGATCCGGAGCGTAGCTAGCCCAGCCTACAGTAGGCATGGAAGCCCAAAAGACTGCATTTATCCAAGCAGCAAGGATTAGGGTGGCATAGCGACGGATAGTCATTCTTCTTCCTGTGGCCAAGCACATACAACCACAAACCCTTGTCACCTTTTGCTTCTTTCCAGTGTTGAACTCAAACAAGTGGCTTCCAGCAAGCACGTACCAGGTTAATAACGATCCTTTCAAAGGCCTACACCCCCCAACGCTGTAGCATACCCATTTCGTACTGCTGAACGACGCCTCAAGCTTTCCAGCCTTCAATGCCACTTAAATACCACCACCCATTCCACCTTGCAGCATGCAAGCAATACCTGATCCTAACCCCATGCCAAAAAGCTTATTATGCAACAGTGCATTCAAGTACATCTTTGCGCGATTGCAGGGGGAGGAATTAACTGTTACAATACAGCTGTAATAGAGAGGAGCGAAAAACATCCAGTGCAGTGTTAACACAACACTAGAGGCACACACCTGCTTGACAGAAGTCAAAACCTCCCACAGCTACAGGCTTTTCATGTGCTTCTGTATATGGATGTGCCCCTCTAAAGACTGGAAACAGCCGTGAAAATACAACTTATAAACAGAGTAACAGCCTAATTGTGAAATTTTCACTTTCACAAGCAGCACCATCCACGCCAACTAGATAACTTACATAACCAAGTGCTGTAGGACCATGCACTAAATTCAAATTATGCCCAACACTGTAATTATGGAGTCATTCATGAGCAAACAATACAATTAGACTCTTATTTCCTAGAAGCCCAACAGTAAACCATTTTTGACCATTAATACAGTACCTATATCAGGCCTGCAGATTGTCAGGTAACGGTCAACTGCAACAATGGTGAGCAAACCAATACTCGCCATCCCAAAAAAGATATTCAAGGCAGCATAGATCTGAAATTAAAGCAAGCAAACAAAAAACCCCTTTCTGAGAAATATTTCAAAGGTACAAGCACAAATTGGTGGACTGAATCGAAGGCACTACGATACATTACATTCAGCCAGTGTTCTCTTCCGTAAGCAAGGTACTGAAGGAACTAATTCAATGCAGGGAATTTGGAGCTGGCTCATTTAAAACTGAACATTTCAAAAGCAAGCTGCTTGCTTGCAACATCAGAAATCCTAAAGACAGTAGTTTAAAAAGCAAATAAACGCCATACTTCAATAAGTAAATTTGGAGATTCAGAGAGAAAGAGTTTGGAGGTCGGGGGGGGAGGGTTAATTCATGTTTTCAATATATGTTAAAGAAACCTGAAGAGCATTTGATTCATCAAAAAAGTTATGGCTTTAGCAAATGTGAGGTCCTGAATTGTCACTCTTTCCTCTGTTGTGTAACTCCACTGATTTCACAGATACAGTACACTGATTTGCCCCATCAGCCCCCATTTTTACGTGTGTCAGATCTACCGCACTGTGTGGCACGTGCTGCAATCCCAACGTGCTCCAGATTCATCTGCCCAGTCATTCCATGGGCAGCCTGACCAGGAAGGACGATTGGGAGGGCTGCGTTACCACTGGCACCCCAGAAATCCAGAGCCCTGTGCCAGCCCACGTGCCACCAGCGGTTATAATAGAACTGCATGACTTTCAGCCATCTCCGTTCACAGGATTCATTTGGTTTAGGTTGACATGAGTTGTGCTTCAAGTGATCTTAACTCCCAAAGCATTGGTAGTGAGATTTCACATCAACGTCAACCCACTACAAATCAGTTCAGCTCCAAAGACGTTAAAAGTGAGGCCTCCTGTCAAACAGTGACTGAATTCTGAGCTTGAAATAACTGTGTACTCAGGCAAGTGATGTCAGATTGTTACAAACACCCATTACACACAGGTCCAAAATGTATAGTGTTGCTACTATTTTCCTTGAGTCCCATTTTCAGCACATGCCTTCACATTACTACTCATTTTCCTGGGCACTTAAGCCCAACAGTCTTTTTTAAAAGTAGACTTAAATCACAGCGAGCAAAGGGCACCATCTCTCTGCCATGGAAGTATAATTTTTCAGTTGGCCCATTTTTAAAAATAGACAGCTATTAAAACTAGGCTAAATCTTTAATGGAGAGCAACAGCCTTGCAGGCCTTCGTTTTGGATATCCTAATAGTCCCATCCAAACGAACAAGTATTTGCCAAGCAGAACTCATTAAGTAAGATCTGTTGAGCTCATCATCAGAACAGTAGCCACATCCAAAGTCTTTATCAAATAAATCATTAAACGTGTTTGTGCTACTCTAACCTTCTTCATTTGGGGATTTCATTTCCTAAGCCTTCTTAAAGCTATTTTAAAATCTCTACTTGATAAATATAAGGTTACACTTTAATATTTTCAGATTATAAATACAAGTTTGGAATGAAATTCACATGAAATCCTATATCCAGAAATTGCTGACATTACAGAACATCAGCTTCAGGTCTAGAGTTCAATTTTGCATACCCATCTTGTCTCTTAAAAGAATTAATATCAGGTAAAACTACTACTTATTTCTCAGTTTGCTTTTAAGTGCTCGAAACTATCTCTCTGTCTGAATTGCAATACCTGGCATCCAGTATATCCAAATTTCCAGCTTCCATGCAGGTCTGAGGCAGCAGACATAGGGTAACCAATGCCACTAACACCAATGTCGGTAAAAGCCAAGTTGATAATAATTGCATTGGTTGCTGTCCGAAGCTCTTTGTATTTAACAAAGATGCCTAACACGACGATGTTACTGAAAATGCTTATCACTCCTGTAAAAACAGAAAAAGGGAAACTTTACAAAAGATATGCACCGGACAGTAATATACGTGCAGAAGAACATGCAGCCTATTGCAATATCTAAGTCCTAAACAAGTTTTACTTTCAGTCAAGCGCAATTTTGCAAAGAGGATGGACACCTGAAAAGGTGAGAAAAGCTTTTCCAATTAGGTAACTTCCACTTGGATTCAGTAAGGGCCAAAAGCGGAGTGTTTTGCCAAAGCTGGGACATCCGATGCAATGAGAAGCAGCACAGCAGGAATTCCAAAGCGTCTAGGATAACAATTCAAACACTCCAACCAGCGAGTACAGTGCTATCTTCCATGGCAAAAAAGAATGCAGGTTGGTGACCGGCGGAAAAAAGCGGGGCTTATGATACACCTGATCTAGCAGAAGGCCCCTGCCACCACCCGAGGTCTTCCTTCCTCTGCGGAGAGTTTCCACCGTGCATTCAGACAAGAATAATCCTGGGCAAAAGGAGTACAGAAGCTTTGACTTTGCTACCACTATCCTAGCCAGACTAACTCTCCTCTCTGCTCACGAGGTCCCGATTCTCTGCAAGCATCAGAGTTGGCTCAGGTTGCTGCAGATTGTGTTTTCTAAGCCTTGTCAAGCAGTCCAGATGACCAGCACAGGCTGCCACGGTGGCACGGCTGGGCTTGCACCAGAGCTCCTCCTGCCAAGCTCGAGGGCTGTGTCACAGCCACGGTGGGAGTCCAGCTCCGCGCTGAACCCGCTCCTGCCTCGCTAACGGGGGTATTTTTAAACCTCTTCGGTCTGGCTTGACTCAAACTGTGTCTGAAGTCTATTACTAGGCAACGCAAGAAATGGCCAGTAGACAAAGAGTTGTAATAAAGAAATACAGTACTAAAGCTAAAGTAAACATTCTCCTCATGTCCAATCCCTCTGCAATTTGCTTTGGACTTGATGCTTTTCGAGGTGTCCAGGACATTCTTCAGGACCCTGTGCATCAGCAAGCTTTTTCTGATCCTGCTGACCTATATTAAAACCTCCAGATCCTCCTTTTCTCCTGCTATTCCTCCTTCCTAGGCAAATCCTACTGCGCGGCTCTTGGAGTGAGCTTCCGTCGCACTCCCGCAAAACGGGGTGGGGGGGTTGTTGTGGTTTTACACATCCTCTCAACTTTTACTAACCCACTATTAATACAAGCTATTAATAAACAGCTAATAACCTTAAAAACTCCCCCTTGCACCTCAGCAGGGAAAGACTCACAGCCCTTATCAATAAAACGGAGAATTCCAACCTGTTTAAGCAAACACAGCCATTAAAGAAATAACTTGTTAATAATAACAGGAATTTGTAAGTTGTTGACAGACGCCCTAGTCTGGCCCAGCTCTTACAGCATCACTGAACCAAATCCTAAACTTACAAACATTTGCATAGCCTGGGCACCTCAAATTACAAGTGCGGAGTGGAATGTTTTATTTTGGTAGAAGTCTAACACCACATTATCCATGGAAATGCCCCTCAGCATTTGTCTTTTTTTTAAAAAAAAAAAAGTTTCACCTAAGAATCAAAACACTATGGTTTTCATCAGCAATCCGGCCTGTCCTCTCCAAGACGTGGTTGATAGTGAAGTATTCTTCTCCCAAGTGACAAGTGATAGGACAAGAGGAAATGGCCTCAAGTTGTGCCAGGGGAGGTTTAGACTGGATATTAGGAAGAAGTTCTTTCCTGAGAGAGCGGTGAAGCACTGGAACAGGCTGCCCAGGGAGGTGGTGGAGTCACCATCCCTGGAGGTGTTCAAGGAACATGTGGACGTGGCATCGTGGGACATGGTTTAGTGGGCATGGTGGGGTTGGGATGATGGTTGGACTTGATGGTCTTACAGGTCTTTTCCAACCTTAGTGATTCTGTGATCACAGATCTGAGGCATAATTCTGTAAGCAGCTTGAGCGAATGGCTGTCATACTGAACGTGGACTTCCAAAAGCAGACCCAGTCCCTGCCCATCCTGCTCCAGTCCCCTGGCAATCCATCACCTTCGCCGATGGGATTTCTGCTCCTCTGTTGGCTCTGCCAAAATCCTGACACACACAGCTTAGCTTTTGCTGACATGCCTCTGGGGAAAGGGCGATAAGGTTTTTAAGTGTTATACAATGTTCTCCCATCTCTGTCACTGTCAGTGCTGCAGCAAAGAGTTAAAAATCTCTAACGTCAGTTTATAGTCAGACGACAAACATGCTGCAGTTCAAACAATAACCTCAGATCAGCAGGGTTAGAAAACCTGAGGGCAAGAATCAGTTTCAAGCACTTCAGCTCTACAATTGAATGTTGAAGACTTCAGCTGGTATCGATATGGAAATTCCTTCAAATCGTGGAAAGTCCAGTGGACTCCATCATTGGCAGTCCACAGGAACACAATCCATAGATTTATAAATACCAGCGCACACCCCAGTGCGTCAAACTGAGGCAGACAAATACACATCCGAAGTACCGCCTGAACCACCATGCTCAGCAAGAGCTACGTTAATACCATGACAGATATGAAAAAGGGCAGAAGGAAAGCCAGTAAAATCATAACAACATACATAAAAACGTAAGAAAGATGCGACTTTGGATAACGGACACTAGAGAGACCTCCAATTCTTCAGCTTTTTAATGGAGTTTCTCCATTTCAGTTATGTAAATTGGTACCTTTATACGCGAAACTCACATAAGGAGTTTCACTGCAGCCTTTTATTAATCAGTACCAATTACAAAAACTCTCTTAACAGATTCAGTAATTTTAAAATCAAATGAGGCAAAATTATAATTAATTCTTGGCTATCTCTCTTCCCATTCTCCTTTTAAAACCACCAAGCATGTCTGTTCGCTGGTGCACGTCTCCTGCTTAGTACATAAAAATTCCATTGCAGATGATGCTGGAGGTGCATAGCCACACAGATGCCATCCGCTATCATATTCATATATTCACACATTTCAGGAACGACACCGTGATGCTATGAGCCCCTAAAATGAACAAAAGCAGGGAGCTGGGGATCTGATCCGAAACCAACCCCATAGTAAAAGCACGCACAGCGCCAGTTCTGTCAGCTCTCCTGTTGGCAGGTAGTATGTCATCTCTCGGGAAAGGGGAAGCAAAAGAGAATTACAAGTTTATAGAACAGTACAGGCTTCTTATGAGACACGCTTTAACAGACGTTACAGCTACCATGAATGAAATCAGTAATACAACAGGACTGTAAACTTGTATCCTCAGGGTGAAGGAAGGATCCTGCTAGACACACTTAAATTCAGTGCTTCAGAGCCCAATCTGAAGATGAAGGGAGGGGAGGGAACCAAACCAAAGCAGGGAAGAGAAAGCGGAAATTGCTAAGCTTATATTCATTGCAAGTTTTAGCAGCACTAAAACAAATTAATAACAGCGTCCAAAAAAAAAAAAAAAATATGTCTGGGGAGCAAAATGCAAGAAAGAATATGGATTCCGTCTTGAACAAAGTGAGAAAAAACGCGTAGATTCAAGAAACGCTCTCTTTCCTGTTTGTGAAAATCAGGTCAAGTAGAAGAACAAAGTTTCTCCAGGCAGCAGTTAAGTAGTGCCCATTAGAAGGGCGACGAAGCTGGTGAGGGGTCTGGAGCACAAGTCTGATGAGGAGCACCTGAGGGAGCTGGGGTTGTTCAGTCTGGAGAAGAGGAGGCTGAGGGGAGACCTCATCGCTCTCTACAACTACCTGAAAGGGGGTTGTGGTGAGGTGGGTGTTGGTCTCTTCTCCCATGTAACTAACGATAGGACAAGAGGAAATAGCCTCAAGTTGCGCCAGGGGAGGTTTACACTGGATATTAGGAAAAATTTCTTCACGGAAAGGGTTGTCAGACTCTGGAACAGGCTGCCCAGGGAGGTGGTGGAGTCACCATCCCTGGAGGTATTTAGAAGACGTGTGGATGAGACGCTTAGGGACACGGTTTAGTGGTGGACTTCGCACTGTTAGGTTGATGGTTGGACTCGATGATCTTAAAGGTCTTTTCAACTCAAATGATTCTATGATTCTGTGATTTCTTAAGAGCGCAGGGAGTGCAGACCAAGCCCAGTAACCTGAAATCATCAGCTGGGACAAACTCACGTGATTCAGAAAAAGCACATGGATGCTGTCACTTGGCCTGTGAAACATCTTCGGGTTAGACAACTACTCCCATTTTTCTTTAACTAAACCTCGTAGTTTTGTGAAGAGGAAGATAAAAACCTTATGACCTGATCAAGAGAAGAAGAATTTCTTATTTTCCTTCTTCCCAGGGAAGCAACGAAAACTAAAGGCAGACCAAATGCAAATACAAGCCCTAACAGAGTTAAGCAAGACACATAGGTAGTAGCATCAAAACAACAAAGGTTAGGTCTGTGTAGAACATAGAATTTACTTTTCCAGGTAGCATTTTAAAATGATACCAGAGCATTTCACCATTATAAGCTGAAGGATATCCACGAGGCAGTATTGCTTACTGCAGCCCGAGTATCCCTGTTATCATCACTAAAGTTAGTACACTGACCACTGTAGGGTGTGCAATACTTAGCAATTACTTCCTTCTCAGAAAAGAAAGCAATTGTATGCAAAAGAGAGAAGCATTCAAAGCTTTTAAAAAGCAGCATAATGATGAACACTGTACCTGTACTTCTTTCTTATTCTTAGACAGCTTAAATTTTCCAGATGTGAGATTTGCTGCGGTAAGGCATTTGCAAAGCAATCAATCGTACTTGCAAAGATGTTAAAGACCTTACTGTCAAAAACATTCCTCATTAAGAAAGCAAAGTCCAAGCTACGGGTGAAAAGATTTACTAGACTCCCCCAATTATAATAAGGAAAAAAAGAAAGAAAAAAACCCCCACAAAGTAATGCAACTTTTTTTTTTTTTTTTGGAAGACATTTAATTTCCATGCAAGATCAAGAAAGAAGAGCTGGCTTGATTCTGGCTAATCCCACTGATCACCTGTGATAGCTTTGATCCCTAACACCAGGTGGTCAAACCATCTGAAAAGACCACCTTGTTACATACAATGTAATCAATTTTAATTGAACTATAACAAGTAGCATACACATTTGCAGCACCTGATAGATCCCCTTACCTGCAAACAGCGTGGTAGTACGGCAGAGCGAATCTAGCCTTCCAATACTTGACCATCATCCATCTCTATCTACAGCTTCTTAACAAGTCTACTGATCTGTGTTACTGTGCTACCAATTTCTCTAAAAACCTGAAATAGATTATTGCCTTTGCATTCAAAAATACCCTTCTTACCAGAACAGCAGTTTGATACTCACCACTTCAAACAGAAGTGACCATCAGCATTATTTCATATAAATCTAAAGTACATTAATAATTCAAAGTATTTTAAAAGCTAATTATAACATAGAAAATGTATGGTACAGTCTACGAATAAAGCATTTATAAACTGATCTAATTTTCTATAATAAAGGTATAGAAGGCCTGTTTCTAAACACAGTAGGTTTCAGCTGTTGGTCACGTTGATATTTCATTGCTACAGCACTCAATGCTTCAGAAAAACATTACTGAAGCAGTTGTGGTTATAACAATGAGAAAGTTTTCAAAGGAAAAAAAAAAAACAGTAATTCCACAATCATTCAAGTTTAGCCAAAGGCCACTGTAGCCACAGGGAACGAACACGATGTCAAGCTTTCCAGCATGCTTTTTCTAACATGTGTCATCGGTGAAAAATACAGCTGCAACTGGAGTCTGCTCTTCTCTGATTAATGACCGGCTCCCTCCCTCTAAGTCTCATTCCAACCCTTCCCCTTACATCCCCTTAACAGACACCCGCTCACATGCTCAGACTACACATATATTACTACGAACATGTGGCCCAGGAGAAATCTCAAGATAGCTTCGAGCACATCACAGAAAAATGCAAGATGTGACAGCTATGCCCTATTTTTATCTCTTTTGCAAGCTGGCAGAAATTAATTCTCACTCTCTTCTACAATTACATATCAACAAAACACATTTTTCGAGCCACAACGCTGCCTTCAAATATAGAGCAGAAAACTCAGATGTTTCTGCACACTAAAGATGTTTCTGCACACAGGGCCGCCTGCCGATCGCTAACTCGTCAGTTGTAAACTATAGCGAAGAGCCATTAGACATTTCTGTAATACAAAATGAAATACCGTCGCTGTTACTACACAAAACGAGTGTTCAGATCTACAGTTCGATTTTAAAAAGTTATGCAACAATTTGCCAATGCCCATACCTGCTGTTATTAAGTAAGCTGCAACTATGTTGTGCTCAGTCTGTGTAAAGGCTGAATGAGCTTCATTGTCACTTTCTGAGGAATTGGATGAATCATTCCAATGCATTTTGGACAAAAGAGACTGTCGTCTATCCTCTGCAGTAATTCATCAAGACGACGAAACGCTACAAAACCCTGTCAGGCAAATTCTTTCATTATTCAACAGACTCACTGAACAATTAAAAAAAGGGGGGTAGGGAGGAGTTCCCCCCACCATTGACAGCCTCCAAGCACGATTTAATTGGACTAAAGTGCAAAGAAGTTTACACTCCCCATCTATGCAGGAGATTGTTAATTAAAACAAAGAGCAGCACAGAACTGAGTACATTTCCAGCAGTACGCTTAAACTTCATTCTTACTGCTAAAGAGATTAACTGTCACATGCCCCCAACCTTTTTCCTTCAAACCTCTTGTGCAATGCTTCAGAAACCTCAACAAAAGTTGGCTCAGGTCAGTTGGTCATCAGCCTGGCTTGGAATTAATTCCCATCATAGCGAACACGCAAAACCACAGCACAACATACAGACACAACTGTCAATTTCTTTAAAACGCAGGATACGCTTCCTCTAAAGCCCATCCCTTCGAATCCTTAAAGACCTGCTTCTTCAAGATTATTAGTTTGATTTAAACTCTCAAGACGACAGAGACACAAGAACACAGTGCAGTATTCTCTAAAGTGAAGCACAACTTTCAGAAAACTCAACTGCTACATTTCTAAACCAGCCTGGTCTGCAGAAAGTGGGTGTTGAATACACCTTACAAGTCTGAACATCCTCCCGCTCCCAAACACACGCGTGTAAGCTTACTTTGGGCAACTTTTCCACAGCATGGTACAGGGCAGAAAATTATTAGGTATTTTCCAAAGCCTTGAACAGCAGAAGCTCATGTTTTCGCCTCTTCGGTGATGAGCTAGCAGCACACCAAATTAAAGACCTTTTACAAAATCCTGCATGAATATTAGCTGCAATAAACCCTTGCCCGAAGAACTTACATGATCAGTGTAAGCAATCAAAGAAGGGGTTTCCCACCAGTTCACCTTCACACAGTTTTTGCCTCCAGTTTTGTACTCATACTGGGGATAAAAGTGACAAGGACAAGCAACCAGCGGTTCATCAGTCGTATGTGGTTCACAGGCCACTGAAGCAGGCTCCCAGGCTGGGGCTGTATCTTCTGAGCAGCAATCAGGGTGTAACAACACAGACAATACTGAGGAATATGGCCCTCCCACAGAATGGAAGTCCACCTGAAGAGCTCTCCCTTCTCTAACCCATGAAACACTCACAGAGCATTCCCTCCCGCTCCCCACCTTTCCAAAACACACATCCTGCATCTTTCACCCATTTGAATCCAACAGTAAGAAAATTTTGATTTAAAACTTCTGCAGCCACAACATTTAGGCATCATTACTACACACGATAGCGTGTCACAGTTCTACCAGCAAGCATTTTCTTTAACGCCACAGATCTACACCCACTCTTACAGTTCTCAGGGCACTTGTATTCTTACGGTATTTTTCCTGTCAGAAGAGGATTAGGCAGGCACAGGGAGGGAGGTTCTGAAAGGAAAGATGATCTGTTTGGCAATGAAGCCGCTTCCCTAGTGCCCCACAGTCCTGCCTCGACAGATAAAAGCATAGTGATAATTTGATATCTTTGCTTTCCTCCCCTGAAACTTTGGCAAGATTTTCAAAAGCATCTCCGATCTTGCAGCTTCCACAGAAGTCACAGCTTGCAGCGCTGAATGTCTCAGAAAAGCAAAGCAGTACTGCTTTTATTCAGACAGGATTCCAGACTTAGAGTAGCAGTTAATGAGGCCGTGCAGATTTTATACCAACTCGTTGGTTAAAACCCAAGTTTCTAATATGTGCAGTCCATCCTATGTACCATCACATTGTCTCCGTCTCCTCTTCTCTTAAATTTGGCTATTTTTACAGCAACAGCAATTGAGAGAAAAAAGTCAAAATTAAAGGCAGACTTCACTTATCATTAACGTAGAAATATTTTTTTCTAGAACACTGCAGTTCATAAAACAAAGCCAAAAAGATAAAGCAAGGGATTAAATATTAAAGTATACAAATAATCCAGAAAGTTGGAACCACAGCTCCTAAGCCAGATAAAATATGGCTTACCACATTGCTTTTTAATACTGGCATAAGAAAAAAAAATAAAAATCCAAAACCTCAGGCTGATTTTGTCCTCCAATAACAGACAGTATTACTAGTGTCAGAGGGGCACTTTATAACCTCAAGTGATGCTTCTCCTTCCCACTGGTCCCAGATCAGTAGCAACAAAACGCAATTTCTATTTAAGTCCATTCTTCAAGTTGTAGGTATCTGTATAGATACGGGGCAATGCAAAACTCATTACAGAGTTTAGCAAGTTGCTTTCAGTTATGCGTAAAGTGTATTTCAATCCACAAGTGACGAGAGTAGAGAAACTTACTGTTTGCATTCAAAAAAAAAATTAAAAACCCAAAACAAAACAAAACCTCTTTCCCATTTTCGGTGGTAGCCACACTAAAAAAACCAAAACAAACCCAAAGCCTCCCACGTTTATTAAGCATATCACCACTAGAGAGCAGAACTTCCCTTTACTCTTATTTTCACAAACATGCAAACGGTTCAAACCCAATGGAAAACAAATCAATAAATTACTTTTTTTCCTCCCTCACAGAGACTTTTACTAGATTTAAACTGTTCATTAGAAAAGTTTGGCTCTAAAGAGATTTTCAGCTGACTGAAGAAAACACTCTGAAAAATATGCGACTCCACAAAGCTTTTTACTCGCCGTACTTCATGCAGTAGCTATGCTTTTTTTTAAAGACAACACTGTTTCTTGCCAAGACAATGCTTTGCACAACTGCAAATAACTTTGCACCAGTATGTATGTGACTATCCAGCACTGCTGCAGGCAAAGGTGCGTAACCTCGTGTCAGTGCTAGAAAGAATCCTTTCCGTTCTACAACAGCCAGTGCTGCAGACATACACTAAAATATCCCAATTATTTTCTCCACTTCATTGGATTTCTCTGTCAAAGTAACAGAGCAAATCTATGAACTATATTGAACCATCCTCTCTCAGCAACTACAGAAAACACAAGGAGAAAAACCATCCCTCCAAGAAGGAACACAGGGACACTAAAGCCATTCTCCATGGGTGACAATTCAAGCTTTACAATACACCTCCATCTATTACCCTCTGTTTAGCAAGGATTTAGATCCCACATAGAAAAAATATAAAACCAGAATTTTAGTGTGGCAAGGACAAAAGGCTCGAGGTCTTCTAAACACCTTTAAGCAATCTGATCCTAGCGATTTACCAGCTGTCATTTTCAAAATCAGCTGGAAGTCAGACCCTGTGTCTGGGTCAAATATTGCAGCAGCTAACACATTCACTTAAAAAATTTTGAAAACAGGACTTGGTCGTTGAATGCTCTGCCTCTGCCAACAGCGAGGACATGCAGACACTGACAAGTGGACAAGGAGACGGGTAGGTGACATGGCTACTGCTGTGCCCTGGGTGGGAAGCCAAGCACTGCAGGGTGCACTGAAGCCTACCTTCTTCCTGAGCTTCAGAGGAACACTGCAGGACGGCAACCCCACTGGCGCTGCTGGAGCAGGTGGCAGGTGAGAAGTTCTTTAGGTGGCCCAGCCGTTTGCCCCAAAGGCTGTCAAGTGAGGGGAAATCCAGGGAACACCAACGGCCAGAGAGTCTACACAGCCACTAACACCCTCCCCCCAGCCCCTCACTTCAGACTGCACTGTGACTTTTTTCGCCCACACTACAGCTACTTGACACTTCCCATTTCTGCCAACGTACCTATTTCTGCCAGGGTGCTGGCGAGCCCACCTTTCCTATTCTCTGCAGAAAAAGGCCAGGACAGCTGTAAGCACATTCACTAAACTCGAACACTTCACTTCCTAGGATCAGGAGCACAGTGACTGAATCACAGATAGGATTTGAATAAAAAGTTCAAGACAGAGAGGAAGGTGACATATAAAATTAGAGAACCTGTATTTTAGTTCATTGCAGCATTACACTGCAGACAACAAATGCAGTCTTAATTTTTTTAAGACATTGAATTTTCATCTGTTACAGTTAGCAACTACTTGCATTAGGAGGGCAGGGTCATGCCATGGCACAGAGAACACAAGGTGGAACAGGGACTGGATGGGCCTTGCCACAACCAAACCCGATCCTTCCCCAGAACGGGGAAGGGAGGCAGGGAAGAAAGGCATCACCGCATGGCAGACACGTGCAGACACTGCTTCCTCATACGGCAGCTCATTTCACACCCTAAGGATGTTCTTCCATCAGCATGTGAATGTCCTACAACCTCCACAAAGACCTAAGATTATAAATTTTCCCTGTTAATGTTAATCCCATCCAACACTGTATGCCTAGGGTGTGTCATAATGCTCCTTATGCATTTCTCAGCTGGGACTGCCATCCAGCTCCCTATAATTAGGAAGCCGACCTCCCTTCTAGAGCTGCAATGGATATTGTTCTTCAAACCCTCCGCACACAGATGTAAAAGTCTTTGCTTTGGCCTCGCACGGACTTCAGGCTGACTCACTGCTCCATCTGCTGTGAGATTCAAAGCATACGCTTCTTGTCCTAGGCTGCAAGATGGTACTTTGTGCGATTGAAACGTCAGCTGTCACATCATGCAGTTTAAAGGTGATGGCAGTACAGTCTTCTGACATGAAGTCAAACATTGACTATGTCACTTGTGAGAAACAAACAGTTTAAGAATAACATTGAATCCTGGCTTAGTTAAAAAAGTTCAAGTATATTCGGAGCAGTCTTCTGTTCTTCACCTGGGGCTACACTCTCCTCATGTGTTGATCGTCATTTAGTTTAAAAATAATTGTCATTTTACAGCTTCAAGTTCTTTATAAAAATAACTTTTTCAGGGTCCCTTACAAAAATTTTTCCGTGTTCTTCACTTCTGCAGATGATACGGTAAGACAGCAGGGAGATACTCGTGGCTCCATTTTTAATATCCTCTTCCTATTTTAAGAGGGAAGAAAAATACACCAAACAATTCACATCTTAGATGCATTTAAAGCAAATAAATTATATACAAAGCACTAAATGAGTCGATAGATTAAAATAAATTATCATCGTTATCTGTTCTCACAGTCCTTTTTGAACGCAAAAAACTACCATGGTCTTACACAAGTATCAAAAAATGCAGAATACTGTGCTTCGGTTTAAGCTAGCTACTGTGATCCACAGAAACTTTTTGCATAAAACTATAAACATCGACAAGACATTAAAAAACACAACATTCTGTTTAACTTTTAAAAGCTTTAGCAATCAGGAGCCATTCTTATTACTGAAACGTGAAAACTGCACACTCACCCCGAAAGCCTCCTCCGCCACCTCTTCCTCCTCTGAACCCTCCTCCTCCTCCACCTCTTCCTCCTCTGAATCCTCCTCCTCTTCCTCCACCTCTTCCTCCTCCAAATCCTCCTAAACACAGGAAAGACATGACACTTTGAGGAGCATATCAATTCTTTGTTATGCATAACAACTCATTTCATTGACTGCTTCTGAAAGGAAAAGAGCGACAAAAACCCAGAAACTGCCAATTGCTGGACAGTTACTAGGCCAATTCCTAGTACCTTGTCTCCTCTAGGGACCATCTGCAGCATTTCAGGTATGGTTTAGTACCTGATACACAATGTCCAAAATACTAAAGACACTAACAAAACTCCATGATAAACTTCTTTCATGAGAGTAAAAATCAATAATTCATTATTAATTAATTACAACTCAACAGAACATTACAACAAAACAAAACAAGAAAAACTTTGAAACACTTGTACCTCGCTGCAAAGGGGCAGGGTGGGGAGAAGAGGCAAGAAACTGTCCCGTAAGAAAAAATTATTTTCAGCTTTAACTGCTGAGTACATCGCAGATGACGTTCAAAAAGCAAAGAAGGATGAGATCTACCAGGTCATTCACCCATCTCTCAAACACTGCATTTCAAGAATTTTCTCCAAACATTTGGACAAAAAGATTTTTAGAACATACTAAAAACACAGTTTTCACTGACAGGTTTGAGTGTGTACTATCTACAACCTTTTACCACAAGTTTGCTTAGTAGTCACGCTTTCTGTCTTTGTTATGAATCAGCGTACTCTCCTCTCTGTGCTTTGGAGCTGTTATTTAGCTAGCTACAGAAGCCTAGGTCTTGCCATTGGAAAGATATCACTGTCTCTTCCTCTGGGTCATCAAACAGAAATATGCGTCACATTCTTCTTTGCAATAAACTGTTGATATTCAAGTACTCAACTGCAGCTTTACCGAAAAAACCCCACAACCAACCCCCCCAAAAAACTGCCAAACAACCCACCCCACCCCAAAAAAACCCCAACATTCTGCAGCTCCCATTCTTGGGATCTTACCTCTACCACCGCCTCTTCCTCCTCCACGTCCACCACCACGTCCTCCTCTACCACCTCCTCTGGGAGCACCTTTTTCTCCAGGTGGCCTTGGCAAAAACCTCTGAAGGGGTAGCAGCTTTGCTGGATCAATGTAAAACTGTAAGAAGAGAGTTCCATTAGGCTTTGAAAATACCAAGGCTAAAGAGCACATTAATATCTCCCTTTACAAATATCCACAATTTGGTCTTAATCCTTTATGTCAAATTGTCCTCTGCAAATTGCCAAAGCACGCAAGAAGTAAATCACAGTGTTGTAAAGTTATTAAAATAGAGATGATACTTGCATGAGTTTCATTTGTTACATCTTTTTTGCGGGGTGGGGAGAAGGAAGAACGTGGCAGATACAAAAGTGGAAAGGAAGAGGAAATTAATACTTATGTTTACAAAGGACAACTAGCTTTTAATGTTAATAACAACTTAATACAGCTTTTATTATCTGATGACAGAGTAGATTTATCTAACTGATGACATACAGCAGAATTCTGTTATGGAGATTGGCTAACCTTTTGCATTTTTTTAAATGAAGAGGCTTTCATGTTCTCAGACAGTTTCACTGAAAAATACTGTTAGTGTCTTTAAGGAACATAGCAGGAATAAAACATTAGAAATTTTGATTTTGATTATTACATGAAAGGCATATTCAGACATTTTCTAAATTACTATTTTATAGATTAAGCTAAATACCATGCCCACAAATGAAAAGTTACAATTAAAAGATCAGGAGAAACTATTTCCATTTTTTCTTGGGGTTTTTTCATAGTTACAAATACGGTATTTTGTGGGAAAATCATTTTTTCCTTCCACTTATTAAAGCATAAGGAAGAACATACCAGTGGAAAGAGTACATAAAAACATAATTGTAACGAAACAAATCTGTACAGCAAATGACGACCCCTTTAGCCCGCAGGGGGACCTCAAAGCTTCTCTGGAACAATGTACACGCTGCGGGGGCTCTGCTAGCGCTGCTGCTGCTGCTGGGTGATACAACTGCCTGGCTGTGGAAAGGCAAGAGCCAGCAGGGACTGCTGGCCCGACCACATGCCCAGCCTCATCCCACAGCGAGGTGGCAGACACTCTCTGCAACCCCACGTGCAGTCCCGTATAAATCCTTTGGCTCTCCAGTACGCAAAGATTTGGGTATGCAGTTCCTAAGATCAAAAAAGAGCTGCTGGCCAACTCTGCTTAATTAAAAGCCAAGATTAAATGGGGAACAAGAAGCTGCAAAATCCAGTAACGTGTTTTCTTAATATGGTATTGTAGGAAGAAAACAAGTTTCTGAAATTCAAATAATTCTGATACAAAAAGTAAATCTGCAAGTTAACACATTCAGAGCGTGAGAGTGATTTAAACCTGCACATTCTACTTTACGTTTAATGTGGGAGAGGAAAATGGATGCATTTTCCAACCAGCCAACACAGGCAAAGTCTTACTGTCACGTTACAGGGTTACTCCCCCAGCTGTCCCGCTTTTGTCACGGATTCTGTCAATCTGGCAGTGACAACAGAATGGACCCAAGGCCTCTGTCTCTTGCTTTGCAAGAGGATGTCCTAGCACAAGCCCACTTTTATAGGCAGTTTAAGTAATAAGCTGGACAAGAAGCAATAGGCCATCCTAGCACACACTCACCTTTATAATTAATTAATAAGCTGGAGCATGAGCAAGGTCCCCTAATGCACAAAAAAAACCCCGCTCCCTTGATCCAACTCTGTTATAGGCGAGTAACCTAGAGCAGAAAATTTGGCCAGGTAGCTAGAAGAAGTAACATCTCGAACCACCACAGATCCGAAAGACCTCTGCCAGTACTGGCACCGACTGACACCAACAGTCGCAGCTAGACTTGTGACTGTTCACATCTAAGTGATAGCCGAGCCTTGAACTATTTTAAAATCCTAGAGAAACTCCATTTAATAATCAATCGGCCTTTAAAAAACAAATATTGTACGTCACACATTTTTTTGAAGGATACAAAATCTCTCAGCTGTCCGAAGATTTCATCCACTTTGCCAATCTGTTCCTTATTATCCAAGTACACCGGGGCGTTGAAATAAGGCACCTTGTTTTCTTCTGTTTTACATTTACAAACAATGTCATCTTCACACGGGTGCATGAACTCTCCCAATACTGAAACGAACAACAAACAAAGCTAAAGATCTGGAGCGCTCGTTCTAAATTAAATAAATGTTATCTCTTCAGGTAACTTACAAACTACCCTTTCTGGAGGACCCTGGTCGTATCCGCCTCTGTTGAAGCCTCCTCGTCCACCTCCCCGTCCAAAGCCGCCTCGTCCACCACGATTAAAGCCACCTCTGTCACTGCCACCTCCTCCACGATTGAAGCCGCCGCCTCTTCCTCCTCCACCTCCTCTTCCACGAAAAGACATCCTCTGCTACCTCCGAGGCTGTGGACAAAAATCAATCGTTTAAGATGTAAAAGATACTTCACGTTTGATTTGCTGCACAAATTGAAGGCTCCTGACGGCCTTGTTCGTTAGTTTAGCGGTGAGCCGTTTCGCGCCTCACTAAAAGCACGCAGGAGCATGAAAAATCAAGTTTATACCCACGACGACACGCACTGCGGCGCCCGCCTGTGAAAACCCCCTCACGTTGTTCATCCACGCGTGTGAGCGCTGGACCCGGCACCCTCCAGCCCCGGCCCCGCCGAGGAGCGGCACAAGGCCGCTGCCGCCCACCCTCAGCGCCTTTCCTCACAGCGCCCAGGGGGCACCGCCTGCAGGCGGGGTACGGGGATCCCCGCACCCCCCTCCCCGGCTCGGCCCGGCCCGGCCCGGCCCGGCCTTCCCTCAGGGCTGCCACCGGCCCTTCGGGCTGCGGGGCAGGAGGGCGGCGGCAGAACCAGGCCGCACCTGGGCGCTGAGGAATGACCGACGGCCCGACGGCCGCTAACGGCTCTGCCCCCCCTTCCCGCGTGCCCCCACACGCGTCTCGAGCCCGGCCCACAATCGCACGTGCCGTACCTCCACGTGCGCGCCGTCTCCACCACCGCCGCCGCCGGCCGCTTGCGTCAGCAGCGCGCACCGCCACCGGGAACCCGCCCACGCTGCCGGAAACGAGGCTGCCTGCCGTAAATGAAACGGCCCCTCCGACCGGCAGCGTCGCAAAACGAGCGCCAAAGGGAGTCATCCTGCCGGGACGCCGCAGCCTCTGGCGTCCTCAAGCGAGCGGCGGCCGCCGCTGCGGCCGGGGAAGGCGGCTGGCGGTGGGCGACCCGCGCCGCTCGCAAGTACGGCGTTCCCCGTGTAAAACAGGGGGCTGCCGGAGGGAGCCGTGGAGCTCGGAGCCGCCTCGCAGCGGGGCGGGCTTCCCCGGCACGGCGCTGCCCGGTCCCGCCTGTGGCGCGTAGCCGGACGGCCCGGAGGCCCTCGGGCACGGCCGCGGGCCCGCACCTGCGGGCGTGGGGCTTGTAACGGGTGCGGGCGGCAGCGTTGTTCCAGCTTCCGCTGTTCCTCCCTCACGCTGCGGCCTGCTCCCGGGGGCGGGCGTCTGCCCTCCCGGTCAGCGCCTCCGTGGCGGTGTGAGGGCGCGGGTGGGACGCGCGCAGCTGCCGGGCCCGCCGGGAGCGCTGCCTCTGCTGAGGAGGAAGAGCCGTGCTCCCCCCGGCCGGCCTTGGGGCGGCACAGTGCTGCGCCCAGGCGGTGGGCTGCGGCGGGAAGAGCTCCTGGAAAGGGGCTTTCAGGGGAGTCCTTCAGGCCTTTTGTCAAACACTTGCAAACGCTCTACACAAACCGTGTAATACGGGCTGGTAAACCAGCTGAGTATAGCATGGACATCACACGGAGAGGAGCGTTTCTTTCCATATATATGCAGACATACATATCTCTTACATAAAACCACATTTATCTTCTACAGTAATCTGGCAAAGACGAACGCCTACAATCAGGAGAACCAGCGTGATGGTTCCATCAGTCTCCTCCGGCAAAAGAAAGGAGTCACCCTCACTGGAGGTGTCCAAGGAACGTGTGGACGCGGCACTGCGGGACATGGTTTAGTGGGCATGGTGGGGTTAGTTGATGATCTTACAGGTCTTTTCCAACCTTAGTGATTCTGTGAAATGTGTATCCTTAGAGCATGCTTCCTTTTAATCATCTACCTGCAGGGCTTTACTTGTGTTACCTCTTGCACTTACAGCAAAACCAGTTCAGTTGAGGCGGGATCCTTTTGGAGAGATCAGATTTATTAGTTAATAGTTGAGGCTCCTGTACTTGGTTTCTAAACACACTTTGAAATATTTTACTAATGGTTAAAAATTAAACACAAATCTAACAACTGACATTCAGAAGAATCCCAGCTAGAGGAATTTGTCTACAAAGAGAGAGAAAATTTCATCATGCGAGTGGGCCCAGTTTTCTTGGTTTTCTTGTCTCTCTGTTGTTTTTGTGGATCAGAGGTAAGAATTTATTTTATTGTGGTGGCAGTAATTTATTTTAAAAAAAAACAGTTAAGCAGTTTATTGTTATAAAAGCAAAACCAGCTAATTTTTTTAAGTTTCCTTTCATAGTACTTTTGTTTCGTACATTTGTTTTAGCCCAGCTTGAATGTTTGAAGCTTGCTGTTTCATGTATGGATTCTATCCAGGGTTTGTGCTAATGGGCTTCTGGAAAAGATTTTAATCGTGATCCTATCCTAAAGCCAATTTGCAAACATGGTTGACCACAGAAAGCTGCTGCAATTTTCCCTGCCCCCCTCCTTTTTTTTTAAGAAATGAGATTACAGTCTTCTAACGCGGCAACATGGTATATTGTACTGCCTGAAGGTTTGCTGCCGAATCTCTGCTGGCAGAAGGGTCCCAGAAAGGCCATCTGGGCTGAGCCTCCAGCATGCCCCGAGTCTTTTAGAGAAACCCTTAGATAAAAATCAGCACCTTTTGTTCCTGTTCAGGAGAAATGCCTAGGATGGGAGTTATGCCAAGCCGGATCTGGCTGACAGTTTGGATACTACTGACCTGAGAACAGCAGGAAGAATTTAGTAAGATTATACAACCGTTAAAAGGGGGTTTGCTGGATTAAATTCTGCCCCAGTGACATCCCCACTGACTTTACTACGGCCAGAATTTCTTCACGAGAACTTTACACTTCAGCTCTATCGATTCAGTTGACACAGTCCAAGCTGATAAATCCCATTTGAGGACTAACTTTACTCTCCCATTTTTAGGCAAAGTCCACCCATATGTATTTTCCATGCTTCAACATTCTTCCTATGCCTAGATCTTAGTAAGCAAAAGCACTCAGCCAGCAAGGAAGCCACCAGAGAGCTGCGGAAACGGAGGTGCAGTCACTCACCCCGAGGCAGTCAGACGGAGGGTCAGAACCTGGACTTGCAGTCCAGTGATGGCCAGCAACCACATTGTGAATCCACTGCTGTGTGAGATACAGGAAAAGAGCTGATAAGGAAGGGCCCTTTGTTTTCAGATTTCTTTAAGATACTTTTTACTTCAGCAGTCACACAGTAAAACAAATCATTTTTAGATTTATTTGCTTCTAAGTAGTTCATAAATATTTACAGGTGATATTTAAACCCAAAGCCAACCAAGCCAATAAAAATTCTCAGAAAAAAGCAAGTTGCCTTTTTTTTTTTATTTTTCTGGTGTTTGTAAGTCCCCCTATGTTTTGATTTGCTTACAATCCCATTGCTGTGCTGTGTTATAAACCATTGGCTTAAAAAATGTTTATAATCGGCTGTGCACTTCACGTGATCACAGAATCCAGAATCACTAAGGTTGGAAAAGACCTGTAAGATCATCAAGACCAACCATCACCCCAACCCCACCATGCCCACTAAACCATGTCCCACAATGCCACGTACACACGTTCCTTGAACGCCTCCAGGGATGGTGACTCCACCACCTCCCTGGGCAGCCTGTTCCACTGCTTCACCACTCTCTCAGTAAAGACATTTTTCCTAATATCCAGTCTAAACCTCCGCTGGCACAACTTGAGGCCATTTCCTCTCGTTCTGTCGCTAGTTACATGGGAGAAGAGACCAACACCCACCTCACCACAACCCCCTTTCAGGTAATTGTAGAGAGCGATGAGGTCTCCCCTCAGCCTCCTCTTCTCCAGACTGAACAACCCCAGTTCCCTCAGCCGCTCCTCATCAGACTTGTGCTCCAGACCCCTCACCAGCTTCACTGCCCTTCTCTGGACACGCTCCAGCACCTCAATGTCCTTCTTGTAGTGAGGGGCCCAAAACTGAACACAGGATTCGACGTGAACTGTTTGAAGAGTAAGTACCAAGTTTGTGGGAGACCAGTAAGAGTGAGGATAATACCAGGCGAATGATCCAAAGAGAAAAAAATGTTCAGAAAAACTGAGAAAGATGAGGTGGCCAAAGACAGGGGAATAAACACTATATATGATATTTAGCACCTTTGCGCTCGTAAGATAGGAAAAGGCTTATGAATGGTTGTTGAGGTCAGTAAAGGGATCTGCAGAACTCCTGGTGCAGTTCCTAGTCTTACTCCCTTTTTTCTTTTTTATTTTGTGCCTTGTAGAATGCAGCATCTAATGCTGAAGAAAAGCAGTTTCAGCAGGCTGAGCCTGCCCAGCCAGCTGAGCAAGACACGTACCTCATAGGAGAATGCTTAAGCAACCAATACACACACAAGTCCTGTGAGAAAGTTTTCTGTCACCCATGGGAACGATGTGTGGAGGGAAAATGTCTTTGTAAGCTTCCCTACCAGTGCCCAAGGAATGGCTCTGCAGTTTGTTCTACCAATGGAAAGTACTTCCACACTTACTGTCAGCTAAAGAGCTACGAGTGTCAACGTCCCGAAGCAAAGTTTCTGCACAAGGGAAAATGCATGTCTGAAGGTATTAACACTTCCTTTTCCAAAATGTACCAGTCATTCATTTCTGGCCAAGGAGATGCTTACTATTTACAGCTCAGAAATCCTGTTCATTTCCTTGCACTAGTAAGAACACGAAACAGAAAATGAGAAGTCATTGAAAATGGGTAGTATCTCTTGATTTTCATAAAACTAAAGTGATTGACAGGCCCAGGTCACCCTGCTGCTGGTAGGTTGCTCAAATCATCAGGTAGAAAGGGTAGAAAGGTAGAAATAGACACAGGAAAGCACTCAAAGGTTTCCAAGCAGGGTGTTGACCATGGTGGGAGGCACAGCGGGAGAGGGCCTGTGGAGAACATTAGCAGAGAGGGTACCTTTTGAGAGGGACAGACCTCACAGGAGCAAGAGACCAAGGAATGGAGTCAAGCTGCCGAGGTGTGCGTGGAAGTCCATGGGGAGAAGGTAAGCCACGCTCACCTCAGTCATCTTCACGCTGCGGACTTCATCAAAACAGAAAGCTATTGCCCTGCTAACCAGTGACCGTTTGTGCACTGGCAAGCAGCTCTTTGTTCTCACCTGCTTTTTAGGCTGCGCCGAGCTGCTTTGTCAGCTCAACCTCCGTCTGAGTGGAGGGAGAAACGGCTCCTGCTAACTAGGCGGGTGGCCTCTTTTAGCAGCAGCAGTTGCTGTTCCTCCCGGTCCTCCAGCCCCACCTCCACCGACTGCAGCAGGAGCAGCAAACTGGGCCCAGGGCTCTCCTACCCAGTCTCTATCCCAGTACCATCCCTCCCCTTCCCCACAGATGCAGCAGCCCATCGCCCTCAGGGTGGCAAAATTCAGTTCTGGCTATTCCACTGAAAAAGATCGGAGAGCCTCCCTGTGTTCCCGGTGCGCTCTCTAAACGGCTTCACCAGGTTAAGCTGAGGACCTTAGCTCCACTGTAAACAGTGGAAGTGTTGCTACACAGGTAATAGAAGCAGGATCTGGCTGTCTCACTTGAATTGTTACTGGTCAGTTATCAAAAGTCCTCTAATGAAAGCATTATATTAAGATGCAGCCTTACCTCAGCAGACCTCCAGCTACTCTGACGTGGTAGGAACCATTACCCCCATTTGTCCTGAAACTGGTATATTTTGAAAAAGTGGCAGGCTCAAAGCCACAAAGTCAATTCTCAGAAAAATCAGGAATAATACGTGAAGCTTCTGATTCCCAGTCTACTGTTCTTCCCATACGAACTTTGGCTGTCAATACAAAATCAGTCCTGATTTGTTTCTGTGCTGTTTTTCCACTACATGTATCTATATAGTATGATTTTATTTGGGGATTTTTTTCCTCTTTTTTTTTTTTTTTTAGAAACATTTTCAGTCTCTGTGGGCCATAGAGATTCAAGTTTGCTTCGAGTAAAACCTTTGAATCAAAAGAACGACATTTTTGTGTGTGGTAATGAGTGGACTATGAATGAAGCAAACGTGGCTTGTAAGCACCTTGGCTTTGAATTGTAAGTTTGGGGAATTTATCTCCGGGTAATTGCAAGGGATCTGAAAAAGTAGTGATGCTTACTTAAGTGTGAGTCACAGCCAGCCAACAGTTAAGACAGAAAACTCATCAACAATATATTGGCTACAGTATTCTGATAAAGCTTCTTAAATTGACACCTGAGAATGAAAGCCAAAACATAGGTTTCTGTGTTCTACAGATTCCAACTGTACAAACCATTATTGTTTCACTTTTAAAATAGAGCTGAAGACCAATGCAGAGGTTTTCTCTCAGGGCTGTGTAAGGGGAAGTGCATAGATGGACCATCCCCAAGTAGCTCTGAGCAATAACCTGTATGCAGAGAAAAGTTTCTTACGCTAGCTGACAACAGGGTACAGCTCTGTTTTGCTGCTTGCACCAGCCAGACTAACAAGAACCAGAACACTTTTTTTTTCTTCACCCCTGGCCCCCACTGCCATTGATTGCTTTGGCCCCAGAAATGGCTGAAGCCACACAGAACTTGTTCTTTTTCCTGTGACCGCACTGATGACCCGAGTTGCACATTCAGCTCCTCATAAAGAGTCAACTCTATATCCTGTACATAATTATTATACACATATATAACTAATTTAACTTAGGCAGATAGGGCTGCCTCCCCAACCCTACCTGAAGACTAAAAATGCTGTTGCAGTGCCCTAAATTGTCCCCTTGAGGCGAGAAGCAAGTATTTCCTAGTCCTGATCAGTATCTCTTTAGATAGCAGAGGAGGGTTTGTCCTGGGACAGAGCATTCAGCCCTGGAGTCCCATTGTAAGCCTCTCTAGTTACTTACTTACTCGATCCATATTTTTTTACACTCGTAACATACACTGTTAGGAGGATACCGCTCAGATAAAACCAAGGGAGATAAAATTTCTTAATCCCAGCCCTGCCGTGGCCTCAGCTTCCTCAATATGCATTGGTTTTGATGACATCAAGGATACTTGACCTCATGCAGAATGGTTTCCAAATTATGGCTCTCCTGTGTCCACACAGAGAGAGAGAGATCTGAGCTCACAAGTTTTCCTACATAAGGAGACTTTTCTATCCATCATGATACATAGTGACTGTCATAGAGCTACACGTGGATTTAGGGACAATTCTATGCAGCAACCTGCAAAAATTAACACTTTGTTTTACTTTTTCTTCCAAAGTAAATATCTCCTACTTATCCCTAGACAATTCCATGGGAAGTCTGCTCTTTTTCTTAGCCATGACCAAAATTCTTAAACACTGCAGAAAATCATATAATTCTAAACAATAAAAGCAGTGGACAATCCATTGTGAAATGATGTAATTTGTTATTATTATTTGTATCTTCACAGAGGTGCTGAATATTACCAAGCCAATTCCAGCATCACAGAATCTGCCTTAAATTTGTTGCACTGTCTGCAAATAACTTGCAGGGGCCTAGAGACAAGTCTTGCCGAATGTCACATAGAGATGAAATCAAGAGATAGTAATGAGGGATTTGTTAGCCTCCAGTGCCACGAAAATCTCAGAGGTCAGTAGGTTTTTTAGTTTTATATCTATTTGGGGTTCTTACATTTTAAGTTTATTTTAAATAATTGGGACCTAGTTTGCTGAACTCTCAGCCACAGGAAACCTGCACTGGAACCTTTTAATTTTTTAAAATAATCCTTTTGCAGACTTTAAGACAATTGAGGCAGTCTTGAGTCAAGACAGTCTTGAGTTTATGAGTTTGGAAAATCACTGTTGCTCCTGAAGTATTTTTACAGGTATTTCCCAAAAGTAAATGTATTTCACCCACGGTTCCGTTTGTTCCCCCATCCCTTCCAAGGGTACCAAGGTATATTGTATCCCACAAGTCTTGCCTCTCCCAGGTTAACTGGTGAGGAGACAGGTGACAACCTCCTACTCGCTGCTTTGTCTATGCGGGAGATCAGTTAGGACACTAGTAGCAGTGTAGCCAAACAAGCATGGCTATAGCGGAATTGCTTGTGTCTTCCGGGGAGTTTCAGGACTCCCCAGTTTCTCACTGACAGAAAGGAAATCAAGTCCTTGTTTGGACTTCTAACAGCTTTCTGTTCTCTGTAGTGGGCTTTGGTACTGGTAAGCATCAGTCTGACATACTGCTGGTTAGGAGAGCTATGAATCGTCTCAGGTTTTCCTTATGCCACGAAAGTAGGAGTTCACAGACTTAATGACTTCCTTCTAGAGGGGGAACATCCACTGTCTTAATCACTTTAATCATTTACAGTGGGTTTGAACTGATCATTTCTGGTTTAGTCCTTGTCTAGCAGAAATGAAGTTCCCTTTTGCCAGGCTACTGCAAATTGGAGGAGGAAAATAAGTGGTCACATGGAAAGCTTGATGAGGAGGTGATTAAAACAATAGAAAAGATTCCTATTTACATTACTGGGCCCCAGTACTGTCGACAGGCCAAACTGCTGATAGAATAAAATGCGCAAGCAGAATATTTCCATGGGCAGTTGTGAACCTATAGACGTTTCCACACTAACTTCATTTTCATCGTGCTGCACAGCTTGTTCAGATGGTGAGTTTCATTGTGTCAACAAGAAGTGCATTTCTCTGAATAAAACCTGTGATGGAATCAATGACTGTGGAGACCTAAGTGATGAATTATGCTGTAGAGGTAATAATTTCCTTTCTCACCTGTTTCAAAATCATTTCAGCAGAAAACCACACCCAAAGAATTTTTACAGTGATGTAACAGCTAAAGTCTCTTTTCCAATAAGTCACTACATTAAAGCAACTACACCATAGTTTATGTATACACAAGTGCAAAAAAAAGTAGGCATAATACAATTTTTTGAAGCAGGCAAGCGTTCTCTGAGAATCTGGATTTCCTTGGAGGATGAGGAAATACAATGAGATTATTTAGGAGCCTGTTAAACATTGATACCAAAAAATGAGCTGTGTTAGAATGAAAATGTATTTTTAGTTGGGAAAAATCAATAGTAATTAAACAAAGACACTGTTTTTCCAATGAACTATCTTTAAACAAAAGATCTCTCTTAAATTTATTACTAATGCAAGATTATCCATAGAATACCTGTGAACAGTTCCTGTCACATTGCTTGTTCGTCATTCTTTCAGCATCTGCAATTCCAGCTGTAACAATTTTGATTAGAAGCAAGGAATGGATCTAGCATGACCTGAATGCAGAAGAATACCTTCAGAAGTTGGGTTTCAGGTGCCAAATGGTGATGTGGGTTACAAATCCCATCACTATCCATAAATAACCTTAATTTTGTAGTTTTACAATTGTCAGTAAATTTAATCTGATAATCGTGGTAACACAGTCACAAGCTTCATATAGTTAGAGGACATTTATTCAGACTCCACTTGACCAAAATAGTGCTGTTTCAGCTGTATGGGCTGAAAACAATGCTTCCTGGCATGAAAAGAAGTATTTCAACTGAATTCAGTGGTCTTTGGATTATACTGGGATATGTGGATACTTTTAGAGAACTATCTTATTTTCTGTTAAAGACATAGATCCCTAAATAGTAGATTAATATAAGATAATAAAGTGGCTGAAAAAACCCTGCCATAAATTCAAGCACTGCTTTGCTTTTGATAACATACAAAGTGGTCACAAGAACTGAAAGGAAGCATGTTCTCAGGTTTATAGTAACGTTTCATATAATCAAGAATTTTAGAAGAAATAAGTTACTAAATCCAGTATCTTCAAAATAGGACTCTTGATTCCGAAGCCTGCATTTAAGCATTTACCTCATTCAACCAAAAGCCGGCTTGGACTCTGATTTTGGGGGGGAAATTTGACCCCAGCATCATAGATTCCTCATTTGAGATGATCAGTAATGCTGGCAAAACTGGAGGTCCTTTGGTTGAGTGTGGCACGTGTTGTGGATGAAACTGGTGAGGCATGATACCAATTCTAGAAGTACAGTACTGAACTGGTAACTGAGATCCACATTTTTTAAGTCTTAAAACTTCAAGATTGTAAAATGAGGAGAGCCAACTATTCATTCGTTTTACACTTACACAGCCTGCTTTTGGGATCTATTTATGAACAGCCAAGTCCCCCATAACATTGATATTATATTGTGTTTGTATTTTAAAAGATCTCTAACTGAATCATATGATCCTGTAATTTACACTTCTAATTCTTTGTGTTACAGAGTGCAGAGACAACAGTTTCCACTGTCGGTCAAATATCTGTATTCCAAATAAGAACGTCTGTAACAAAGAAGTTGACTGCCTCACAGGAGAGGATGAAGCTCGAGTTCTTTGTGCAGGTTTCCTTCTGAAAGATGTTTTTGTTTCTTTCCTTTCTTTCTGCTCAATTATAACTAGAGACTACACAATGCATATTATTAAATTAGGAGATTAGCAAAACCAAAATGCATGCAAGAATTAGTTTTCCCAATGTTATGTTATGCATAGTAGGAAGAAAAGGTTATGTAAGTTTTCTCCCTTTCCTTCTAGAAAAGAGTGGCAAGAAAACTAAAGGAAGGAAGAAAGAGATGATGTTTTAGGAGGCTTAAGGCAGATATGTCTTTTGCTTACGTGGCCATCTATCAAACTGGTATCCCCTATTTGTGAAGAAGGCGGAGACAGGGCGGGCAGGAATATTTTCCTCACAGATGAGGAATTCATCTAGTTTGTCAATATAATAATTCTTCTGTGCTGTTCCCCTTCCCTGTTGAAAAGGTTTTGTTTTGGTTTGAAATGAGAATGTTTTTCCTTGCTCTGATAGAGACAAAGTCTAAAGCCAAAAAGTAAACACTATTGGTAAATGGTAATTGGTAAAGGTAAACTGACCTCTAAATGTAAACATTACTGTCAGTAACATGAGAACAGACCCAATCCTCAACCTCCATTTAGGAACCAAATTCAATGGGATTTTGTTTGAATAAAAGCTGACAAACCAGATTCAGGAAGCATTTAATTTACCTCTCAAGTTGAACACCCTCCCTTACCCTCTTCAAGGAGTCACACAGTACACAACAGCATCATCTAAATTGGGGAGGAGAAAAAAAATCCTGTTACCTAATGCTCCTTTGGGCTTTAGAAAGCTCCAAAAGGTTGACGGGGCAGGAGGAGGAATTTCTGTTGTTTCCTGGTGGAGGAGAATGGGGTATCACTTTAGAGATCAAAAAACCAAAAAAAGGCCATTTCTCAGGGTTTCTTTGCAGAAGGGCTCCCTAGGCATGGAAAGCAGAGTAGATGTCATGTAGTTACGAATGAGTATCTGCTGGATGTAGGTCATTTGTAGGCTAAGGCAGCCAAAGAGTGTCTAGTAGGAGAGGAAACAGCAGGCACAAGGCTGAGAGAGTATTGCTGTCCATGTGAAATGGTGTACCCTTTTGCATTTAAAACGTGTTCCATGATTTTGGCACGCAAACGTATATTCAATTAATAGAACAAATAGAAATGTCAGCCAATAGTTTCAGTATTTTGTTATTCTACTACAGGCAAAGACAAAGGTGCTGAAAATCACAGTATGGATGAAGGTAAGTGTAACTAACCCTCCAAACACAACAGCATACCCTCTTATTAGTGACTTTCTGGCTACCAGCCAGCTGCCCAGATCCAGAACACTCAGATATTTGGACTTTGTGATTTAGTAATACACACTCTGGGGCTTACTATTTGTCTCGTTTTCCACTAATTTCAAGAATGCTGTAATAATTCATCCTGGCTGAGGACCCACACCTGCATGTTTGGCAACTGGTGGAGGTAAACTTTCAGCAAAACTAGGGGAACTGCTTTAAAATTATTTGCCTGAATGCAAGCAGCAGTGGAAAACAAAAAGAAGTAATGTGATGCTAAGGCACAAGCAATTTTCAAAGCAAAATCAGATGCCAAAATTTCTGGTCTTTGCTTTCCTGCTACTTGAGCTACTGGCATATTCACAGCCCTCGAATTTTCGAGATAAAGATAAACCTGTCTCCAAACAAAGAGGATGGATACCTGAATTCTGAGACACATTTTTTTCCTATTTGTTAAAGAAAGAAAAAGGATAAAGACGCTTCTTCCCCAAGTACATTGCGGTCTTACAAATCACACATTAACTCGACGGAAAAGAATCATAGGTGGAGAGATTGCAAGAAAGGTAAAAACCCTTACCAGATGTGAGTTCATTCAGCATCAATTTAAATGGGCATTATTGTCCTTCTGTCAAAACGTACAGAAATAATAAAATCAGCCACAGCACTAATTTCATGTTTGGCAGCAGTAGCAGCATTGCACTGAAAGAAAGTAGAGAGAAGCACAATTTATAAAGTAAAATATGGAGTTGCAAAATTGAGCATTACAGACCAAATACACATTGAAAATGATTCAGCAAAATACTTGATACTATAGCTAGAAATAACAATTCTGACAAAACAGAATTTAAATTTGTGCCTTTGAAACAGAATACAGTCAAGAACACTATACTCAATTATACCAGGTCAGATTCTACATCTGTTTCTCTGGCTACAAGGGGTTTCGTGACAGAAAGCTGGAGGGAAGGAGGCATTGCACAAAGTCAGAAGATTAAACAAAATTACTGCATTTAGAATATATAACCTTTAGATCAGATGGAGCCCAATTCACAATTTCTGGACAGCAGATCTTTTTATTTACAATCAGATTTGGTCAAGGAGATGAGGTGATACCAAGAAGTGTGTTTCCCTTTATGCACTAAAAATAGTACAATTATTATGATTTCACATTATTTGGGTGTTTGTTGTTTGAATAGGGTGAATTCCCTTGGCAAGTGGCAATTAAAGAAGCTAGCAATGAAGGTACAACAGTGCACTGTGGAGGGGTTTATATTGGTGGCTGTTGGGTTCTGACTGCTGCACACTGCGTCAGGTAAAACCAACAAACTGGGAAATTATTTTCTTCTTGCAAGGCAGAAAGATTGATTTGCTAATTCCTATTTGCCTGTTGAATAAAGCAATTTAAAATGCTGACTCACCCACATATTTTGGCAGTGAACAGAAAGATGAAAAAGTAACAATGAGGTTGAAGAGACACGGCATTCTTCGGCCAGATAGTAGGCAGGCAGGAAAGGTTCACCATAACCACTTTGCTGGAAAGGGAGATACAAGGGACCTCCTGTCTTCCCCATCCTGACCTTGGGGAAATCCAGGATCTGTTCCCTGAGAATGACCCTGGGGTCATATATTCCCCAGAACAAGCAAGAGCAGACAGGGAAGATCTGCCAGTCCCAGCAACCCCATCCCCATCTGCTCACTCTTCTTTCACTTGAAATCAGAGAGGCACAAACACCTGCTTTCTCTTTGTCACCGCACTAAACACAGAGGCTGGCCTTAAATATTTTTTTCTGTACTAGTTGCAGTACTCAGCAGTAGGTGTCATCTGCCTTGCATTTGCTACACTTCAGAAAAACCTGGACATCAAGTCCAGAAAGAAACTATACGCACATAATATGAATTTTTATTCTAGAGAAACTTTGATAAAATGCAAAAGTTTACAGCTAGTTGAAATGTACTGTGCTTGTGTTAAGTACCAAAACATATTTTATGGCACTGTTTTTTTCCCAGGGCAAGTCACATTCATCTGTACCGCGTCTGGGTTGGACTGTTGGATACAATAATGTACGACAAAGAGACAGATACTTTCAGACTAAAACAACTGATAATCCATGAAAAGTATAACACGTCAACTTACGAAAATGACATTGCTCTGCTAGAGCTGAAAGGTTTTGGGAAAGGAGAATGCTCCCTGAAATACAGCACACCTGCCTGTATCCCCTGGTCAGAGTATATGTTCAAGGCTGGTGACAGATGCAAGGTTTCTGGATGGGGACTAGAGAAAGGTATTTGCTTTAGTGCTTACTACAAGAACGTATTATTTGTATCACTTGTTTTCTAATTGCGGCGAGCTTTCCTTTTGAAAAGGCTGAAGAGTAGCTGTACACAAAGCACTCAGAAGAGGCTGAGTACAGAAATAGGCTGTGGTTTGGCATTCAGCTGTCACTGTTGGTTCTCTTTTCTGTCCTGCTTCCTCTGCTGTTTCAGCCACTTAGTAAATTGATTTGGAGGACACCCCTGGTTGAAAACTACCCTGACAATAACAAACGTTCCTTTTGCCAATCTAAGATTTTTATTAGCTGTGGAGACCTGGTAATGATACTTAATAAGTGGCGGTCAGTAGCTTACAGTGGCCCATAGTCACAGCCTGTCCTCTGTCCCCTGTCCAAGAGGATCGGAGCTGCAGCCAACAGTTACGAAACTCGGCACACCTGGTCTCAGCGGTGCTTGAGTTTAGCCCAGATAAGGTTGCACAGAGACAGATAAACCAAATGTAATCACGCTTACAAAGATCTGGGAAGCATTTGTTTTGTATCACAGTGATTACAGCCTGGCATTGGAGCTAGCGTATACTGGTTGTGAAGCTTCTCCTGTCCCTACTCAGTAGCAGTCCATAAAGCAAATGCAAAGTTGGGAATCACTAGCAAACAGAGAATCTCCTTAACCTTGTGAATATATAGTTCACCTGTGTCTTCAATATCTGGTCCACTCATCCCACAAAAGACAGAGTAGAATTGGAAAAAAGGTAACAAGGAGGATCAGAGCCACATCCCCACTTCATAGAAAACAATATACCCGATTCCCAGTGTCTTGATGGGAAAACATCAAGCTTTGATACGGAAAACACAGAAAAAAAACTGAGGAAGACAAGGAAAGGGAAAAGGTGAAAATGTCACAAAATGAAAGTACTGTATTTAACACTGCAATTAAACCACACTGCTTTTATTTTGAAATACATGACCCGTGTACTACAATTCATATGGGGTAAGTGTTAGTGGCAGTTTAAGGTATCTGGTTTATAATATTGAAGATTATATTCTGTAGATAAGCAAATATTTAGTTTTCAGTTTATGATATTAAAAGTGTCTAATATGTACTTACCATTTTTCATTTAGAAAAGTTTATTCTTTTCTTTTCTAGGTTACACCAAACAATATATCCTCAAGTGGGGCAATGTTAATTTATTTCAGAATTGTTCTGAATTGTATCCAGGACGATTTTTTAAACAAATGGCATGTGCAGGCAAGCATCAATCTTCTTACTATAATTTCTCTACCATCAAACCCACTGTTTATAAGGTCAGACAATAAACCCATTGCCACAGTATCACCATTAGCAAAATGCTAGCCATTGGAGCCTAGATGCATCCACCATTATATGTCTATTTATAAACAGAGTTAAGATGACCGTATGCCAAGTTTCTATGACTATGTGGGCAAATTTCAGCATGCAATTTGAGTTATGTTTTCTAAATACACAAGCACTTTACAGCCCATTGAACTTCCTACCTTTACTATATTTGATTCTGATTCAGCAATATATTTAAGCAAATGCCTGTCTTCGAGCACATTAGTAGTCCCGTTGAATAGAATATGACTGTTTATCTGCTTAGACATTTGCTGCTACAATGCTGGACCCCAGGAAAAAGATTATTAACTTTTCAAACTAAGATTAGTCTGGCCAGGAAACCGGTTGTCACTCCTAGTACTAAAATAAGGACTTTGAATACACATTATTTGCTTCTCAAGTAACAAAAGGTATTGCCAAATACATGACTAAAAGAGCAATGAGTATTCAACTTACAGGGCTGATAGTTTCAACTGTTCTTTAAATCAAAATGTAAAGGCAATATTTCAACAAAGTACTTAAAGAGAAAAATAAAAACCAGATATAAAAGCCAAATCATTTGTGATAAATTCAGCATGACATCTATAAGATACTGGGTTTGTCTACTGTGCAAGCTCTGTAACTTATCTCCTTCATCTTCCACGTATTTCAAGTGATCATACTTTACCAGGAGGGAACAGGGAACAGGAACACAGGACAACATCAGAAAAGGGGTATCTGGGGTTAGCTTCCCCTCCCTGATGCAAATACCAACGGTGGAAGTAAGGGCTAGTGTCCCCAGGAGTTAGTTATACAAGCAAATATTAATTAAACTGAGTAAAGGCAATAAAATCTTGTTTCATAGGATTAGTAATTCCAACTCTGAGAAGTTCACGTAACTCTTTCTCAGTAATGTAGAGATTCAAGAAAGAGGTTAACATTTTTAAAAACTTGGTGACTCATACTTAATATGGGTTCCTTCATACTAGGTCAATCAACCAAGCAGAAAAGTGTAGTAAGGGTGTTAGAAATGGATAAACTTTTACTCAGTATATAGGACAAAGCATAAATCATATTCTAGCTCTGTAGCAGTGTTTCTGTTTCTATCACATCCTTCACTCTTAATTCATTTTTTCACACTCTATTTGCTGAATTGCATACAAGTAGTTCTGCAAGCACTGAAACTTATAAAGAGCACTGGATCCTCCACACTTGTACCTCAGGGCCGCTATCTGGTGTTGCAAAAGGTCTGCACTGCGACCAAGACCTTGCAGCGAGGGCACTTGCAGACAGTTGCTCTCCCTCCCATCCTGGCATTCACATGCTCTCCCTTCTTGTACCTGCTCATTTTCATAAAGCTGGTAGAGAAAATAATTTTGAGGCCTCTGCCTCTCTGTACAGCTCTGTACAGATAAAACTGGCCAATGAATTATTGGGTAGAGAGGACACCAAAGGCAGACTCATAGGCATACACATATTACGATGGCTTCATTTCCGTAGGAATCAGCCTACAAATCTTTTTACCGTTTTCCTCCCGCTTTTGTTCGCTTTTTATGAGCTACTTCTAATGATGTAATAGGCAATATGGCTGAATTCTTCCCTATTGCACAGGGTAAGACAAGACTCACGTCACTGACATCAAAGCAAACGAGGAGAATTTGGGCCAGCCACAAACGTAAAGAGAGGCCCCACACTTAAAAAGAAATGAGAAGTAATAGACCGAAGAGGTTAGGAACCTCCTTTACTGGTGACCGTTAGGCAAACACCTATCAGGAAGCGACAAGGACCTGGAAAACCTCCTGAGCTCTGTTTTGTGTGCTAGCTCGTATATGAACTTATTTTTGCTTTTTATTTCTTCTTTTGCTTCAGGTACTTATGACGGCTCCATAGACAGTTGCAAAGGTGATTCAGGAGGACCCTTGGTCTGTTTTGACGCAGAAAATGTGGCATACGTCTGGGGTATTGTGAGTTGGGGTGAGAACTGCGGGGAGGCTGGTCACCCTGGCGTGTACACAAAAGTCGCCAGCTATTATGACTGGATTAGCCATCACGTGACAAGGAGTCTCATTTCACGGTATAATATCTGAAGCTCGGAAAATTAAATACTTCCTTCTTATCAGCCGTGCAAAAAGGAACACTAGTCCTCTTTTACAATCAGCAGCCATGTAACTTAGCAACAATCAGTACAAATCTTTAAAGAATGTATTTTGAAAATTCTTAATGCTCTATGAATACCACAATTTTGCAGAAGCCAGAGAATTTTACAGTCACATGAGTCCGCAGCAAAAGTCTCTAATAAAAGCAGGGAAATGAAAACACCTTTTTCTTGTTGTTACTTTGTTTTTTTTCCCCCACATTTCACATTGCCTTTCAATTGCGGTTGCTTATTTATTTAAAATGGACAACCATACTGAACGCAGTGGTTGGAAAGTGACTGCACTGGCAGACAGAACAGCAACCAGAGCACTTCAGAGAACTTCCATCATCTCCAGGTCTAGGTCGCTAGAAACTCTCAGGACGCTGCCTTGCTTGGCAGTTGATTCTTTAGGCTTACTGCCAAAGTAGACTTCAGATCATCTATTAATTGACAGATTGACTATAATCATGAGATTTGTTGTAATGCAACAATTACCCAAACAACAACTCTGTTTGGTGGTAGTTTTTCTGGCTACAAACTCAGGTGATTTTTATCTCATTGATATACCTCATCTGATCATCTAGCTTGGGGCAATTTTTGTAGCTGTAAGTTCTATTAATTTAACCGCAGTTGGTCACAAACAACAAAGGAATTTTAAAACTTGAATCTTCAACTTAAATAAAGAGCATCTTTACTATCTTAAGTTCTCTTCGTATGTCTGTATATATATATATATTTCTGGTATCCAACAAACTCTTAACATCAAGTAGGGTTTTACTGCCTGTGTGTGTGTAGATGTGTATTTATATATATATATATATACACACACACATATACACACAATTTATATAACAATATATAAAAATAAAACATCTCTGTATTATACATATAGACTTCATTCTACAAAACCAAGTTACAGATCTAAAGTTAAAAATTAATACTCTCAGGGGTAAAACGCCCCCACCAAATTCTCAAATTAGCACATGCTTCCTACAGAATTGTGAAACAGTAATGCCAAGAAAGAACATCCAGGGCTTGATCCTGCAATGTGCAGTCAGGGGGAGTTTTGCTGCTGCCTTAACTGACCCAGAACTGGACGAAGTCAAGGGGCCATCAACAAAACTGGAACGATTAAGCAGAAAATCTTTCTGCTTTCACCAATCCACGTGAGGAAGTTCTGCCCACGTGATAATCGGGAAGCACAGCCCAAAGGACCACTGTGTGAGCTACACATTTTTAGACAGCAGTAACGGTGCCTGCTGTAAGCAAACATCAGTCTATACATAATAGTCTCGCATTTGGCAAGAGTTATGCACAGAAAGCATGCACAAAATTTGTTAAATGTACTAGAATTTGGTTTGTGGATTGGTACCCTCGACACAAAACTGTCAAATAGCTTCAGGGCCATCTCGGGCAGTTCCATCAAACTGCTCAATAGTTTTAGAACATACCTCACTGTATTCTAATTTACAAATGGTTTTAATATCTGCTTTACTTTATTCCTCCCAATTAATTATCCTGTTGAATAAATAGCATACGTTCACACAACACAGCTGTTTTGGTGGGTTTTTTTCTATAATTCACCATAGTCTGCTTCAGACAACATTTTTACATTTTCATTGACTTTTCTTCATCTTCCAGTCTTGTAAAAAACCCACATCAGCATGAATTTGTCATGGAAAGACACTGTCAATCACCAATAACTAAAGTAAGGGTATGAATTGCTTGTCTTAACCCCCTCCCAACCAGGCTTGCTATTTAGGAAAGCATTTAAGGATGTTCCTACACAGGAATTATTTTGCTGAATCAGGGGCTTTGTAATCATAGGGAAAAGCTGAAGAGGTGTAGGAAGAGCTCCCTCTTTTGTTTGACTTAACTTCTGTAAAGAACTTTTTCCACCTGTTTCTTCAATTAGCTACAAATAATATTAAGTGCTGAGGCTGAAAAGGAAACAAACAGTAGAATATTTACCATGTATCTGTCTGTTCTGTCTGTTGATCTGGAAGTCTCTTGGTTTTCTTTCCATTTCCTGTTCTTCTTTACAGTGAACTTTGTCCTGAAGCCCAGTATTACTATGTTCTGAGGGATTCCACACGTCTTAAAACAGAGCTTTCATTACAAAAATTAGAACGATTTCCACATGGTTCCACTTCAGCTCATCTGTGAAGCATCTAGAATTTAAATATAAAATCAATAAAAAAAATTATCATTTAAAAAACCCCACAAAACCAAACAGGATGTTTAGCAAGCGAGTTCGTTTTGGTCTGATTTTTCTTTTCAGCAAATCAAGACTGGGCTGTTTAAAGACATACTTTCATTTTGCCCTCTTTTACAACCCTGACTCACATGTTTGATGATGTTACCTGAAAATTAATCACTCGCGTGTGTAAAGGTCACTGGATCAGTTTCCTTCACTTTGAACATCACCATAAAATTAGGTTAAAATTTTAACACTTCAAGCACGTATTCCCTACTGCATTTTTTTTGGCTTCTAAACGAGCGTGCTTTCCAAAAGGTCATGTTTTTCTAGCTGTATTAATACAAGTTCTCCCCCAGGGCTGCACGGACAGAGAGCAGGCTGTGGTTTGGGGCACACCTCTCCCACAGGCAGCATTTGCTCCAAGGCACCGTGCCAACCGAGCCCTGACACGGCGGGCACTAAACCTGCCCTTCCTTCCAGCCTGGAGAAGAGGAGGCTGAGGGGAGATCTCATTGCTCTCTACAATTACCTGAAAGGGGGTTGTGGGGAGGTGGGTGTTGGTCTCTTCTCCCATGTAACTAGCGATAGAACGAGAGGAAATGGCCTCAAGTTGTGCCAGTGGAGGTTTAGACTGGATATTAGGAAAAATGTCTTTCCTGAGAGAGTGGTGAAGCATTGGAACAGGCTGCCCAGGGAGGTGGTGGAGTCACCATCCCTGGAGGTGTTCAAGGAACGTGTGGACATGGCACTGCGGGACATGGTTTAATGGGCATGGTGGGGTTGGTTGATGGTTGGACTTGATGATCTTACAGGTCTTTTCCAACCTCAGTTATTCTGTGATTCCCTTCAGCCCCACGGCTGAATATCTCAACAGCTGGCTAGGAAATGGAAATACAAAAGTCCTGGGGTTTCCTATCACCCGACAGGGCCCTGCTCACCCCGCACCACCCCGCCGTACAAAGCGGCAGCCAGCTGCCCTCCCGCTTTGTACGGGGACAGGTTTGGAAGAGGTCCCCCCGGGGAGCAAGGGGCACCCTGACCTGCTGGAGACGGCGGCCCTCCTCCCGCTGCCGCAGCCCGCCGGGCCCGGGGCAGGCGCTAGGCCGCCTCTCGCCATGCCGCCTCTTGCCGCCTGTGGGCGGGGGGGAGAGGCCCTGCCCGGCTGCCCCGCTCTGCCCCCTCACAGCCCCCCGGCGCTGGTTTTCCTCCCTACCCCACGCCAGCCGGCGGCCAGCACCCCGCTCCCCTCAGGGCGGCTGAGGCGCGGCCCCGCGCTCCCTCCGCCGCGGCGGCAGAAGGCCCCTCCCCGCCGGGCGGGCGGGGGCGGCGCCCGCGGGGACGATGGCGGCGGCGGGCCGGGCCGGGCCGGCGGGACGCTGCGGGAGCGGGCAGGCGGCGGGGGCTTAGCGGGCGGCCGGCGGGGCGCCGCTCGGCATGGCCCGCGCCCTGCTGCTGCTGCCGCTGCTGCTGGCCTGCGCCTGGCTGGGCCCGCGGCCGGCGCGGTGCCAGGAGGCGCCGCAGACCCCCGACTGGCGGATGACGCTGAAGACCATCCGCAACGGGGTGCACAAGATCGACGTGTACCTCAACGCGGCCCTCGACCTCCTGGGCGGCGAGGACGGCCTCTGCCAGTACAAGTGCAGCGACGGTGAGGCGGGCGGCGGGGCGGGGGGCCCGCGGCGGCCCTTGCCCGCCCGCCCTCCCTCCCTCCGGGCGGCCCGGCCCGGCCCGGTCAGCCCGGCCGGGGCTGGGAGGGCGGGCGGCCGGGAGCCGCTCCCTGGGGCCGGGGCGCAGCCGCAGCGGGAACGGCAGGAGCGGGCTGGAGGCGGCTCCCCGCCCGTCCCCGGCTGCCGGGCGGGCGGTGCTGCGGAAAAGGGGTGTCTTGCCCGGCGCTTCAGGCCCTCCGGGTCTCTCTGGGCTGACTCGGCTCTCTGGGTGGGAGGGTGGGGGGAGTCAGGACGGGGGGTTGGTGGCGGCACCCTGGCTGGCTCCGCAAGAGTGGCCGGGACACCGTGACATTTCCTCTCTCTGCTAGAACACCCACTTTCCAAACACGTTTTTTTCTTCGCCGTTACTTTTAATCCTGGCCTCAGCTTGGTTTTGATACCGAAACAAGGGGAAGGGTCATTTTTCAAATTAACTCCACAACTTTCCTTAACTTGGGATGCAGAATTCCCTGTCTTGCTGCTGCATTAGTCAGTGTTGACGGAGGCGTGACTTCAGCAGTCTCTACTAATTTACATTTTATTGATGTTACAGTTGTAGAAATAAAAAAGATGATTCATTCCGGTTAATTTTAAAGGTTAAGCTAGAAAAATCAGAGCACTACTGTTGCTCGCATGTAAAGCATATTAGTATCAATGACCTGACTCTAAAATACTGTTCTTTAATGTAGTCCTACATACTGCCCACTTAACTGACACATCAATTTTAGTAACTCAAGCTCTTTTTTTCTTTAACTTGTGAAGCTAACATTAACACTTGCCTAGGTGTCTTGTCCCCCTTTTTTTAAAAAAATGCTGAGTAGCCCTAAGTTGTAACTTGGTAGTAATTGCTGATATTCAGGTGCCTCAATATATGCATAAGTTAAAAATATAAGTGATAACTGTCTCAATGCCTGTGGTGAGTTTTGACAGTACTAAAATTCTGTGCAAAAAACCTGAGGCATGATAAATTACCTTTTTTCAGGATCAAAGCCCCTTCCTCGCTATGGATATAAACCTTCACCACCAAATGGTTGTGGATCCCCTTTATTTGGAGTTCAGGTAAGTATTTCCATTTTGGGGCTTCTTTGTGTGTCTTTCGTACGTCAACTTTCTGGGCGGTTTTTTCCCTCCTCCGTTCTAAGGGTGAGACAGCATCCGTGTACAATGCCCCTGCTTTTATCAGCTCCAGCGCGTGCTTTGGTAAAAACACATGGAAAATGTCAGTATTATAAGCGAACATAACGTAAACATTTTCATCAGTGACATAAAATACTGTAGGGATAAAATAGAATGATGATGATTAATTTCTAATTTTTTAACTGTAAGTGGTTTGTTCTGACGATCTTGAAAGCGTTGAATAACCCCAGCTGTAGCCCTGTGGGAGTGGAGGGTTTGGCTCCCAACTCTTTCTGTCCTTACCGACGCCGACCCATTGTCCTTAATGCTAGAAAGAAAATACGGGTTAGCTTAGGTACTGGCTGTGGCTGGGATGGAGTTAACTTCCTTTGTAGCAGGCCGTGTGGCGCTGTGTTTGGGATTTTTGGCTAAAAGTGTTGATGGTTTTGGCTGTTGCTGAACAGTGATTGCACAGCTTTGGGACTTTCTCTTTGTTCCCCACTCTGCCCATCTGCCGCCCCAGAGCGTAGGCTGGGGCCGGGCAAGAGCTTGGGAGGGGACGCAGCTGACCCGAATTGGCCAGAGGGATATTCCGAATTGCACAGAGTCATGCTTAGCAATAAAAACTGGAGTAGTGGAAGAAGGTGGTGGTGGTGGGGTGTTTGGCTTCGGAGGTGGCTGTTGCTCAGGGACTGGCTAGGCATCTGCTTGTGGGACGTGGTGAATGATTGCTTTTGCACTGGTTATTTTGGGGCATTTTTCCCCTCTTTCATGCACCGATTAAACTGTCTTTATCTCGACCCACAAGTTTTCTTGCTGTTGCTCTTCCTATTCTCTCCTCCATTCCATGGAGGGGGACAAGGGGTGAGCAAGCAACTCTGTGGGCGCTTGGCTGCTGGCCGGGGTCAAACCACCACAGCTTACTAGAGGTGAACAGCAAAATACAGAGATAAGTGAATGACAGCTGCATTGACCGCATTAGTTTTTAATTTCAAACTGTTACAGTCTGTTCATAGGCCATATCTTTCTTAACTGGAACACAAATGGAGTGTGGGGGGGGATTTTCTTCACAGTTTGACATTGGTATCCCTTCGATGACAAAGTGCTGCAATCACCACGACAGATGCTACGATACCTGTGGCAATAAAAAAAATGATTGCGATGAGCAGTTTCAGTCCTGCCTCTCCAAAATTTGCAGAGATGTGCAGAAGACACTTGGAATCTCAGAGAGTGTCCAGGGTAAGTGTAAAAAAGCCTTTCTTTTTTTTTCAAGCTTAACCAAGCTTATTTGGCAAAGAACCTTTGTGCAGCACAGTAATGCCACATTTTCATAAGCTGATGCTGTTGCTGAAAGATGCCTTGTTCTGCCCTCTTGTTGTGCAGCCCAGACACTCGTACAGCAGAGCAATGACACAGCATAGGAAAATGATCAGGGTTAAAACTAACCTCGAGGGGAAAAATTAATGTTTTCAATTTAGGAGTATGAATATGGGAATACAACTTGATGAAAATGCATATCTAATTCTTGCGTTTACTGTAGTATAGCTGAATAGTCACTGTTCCACTGAGTGAGTTCTAAATGTCTACTGCGTGTGATTGATTGCTAGTAAACTGTAGGAAAACACTGAATTGTTTCCTTTTATGAAGTAAGATATTAGAATAATACATTGTTACACTGGAATTTGTTAACGCCATCCCGTAGTGAATAAATTTTAGGTTTTTCAGTAACGGGACATACGATACTCATTCTGGTTGTGGGCCTGCATCTGATCAATACATGACATAACCACACTTTTTAACTTACACAATGTCACTTTTACAGTACATAGTCCCACTGAGAGCAGCCAGTTTTTAGAATAAGCCTATGTTTGAACTTCTCAAATTTATTTAACTGCAAAGAAGTTGTCATGTTAGTGTTTAGTGTTAGAACTGGTGAATATTTGCTCAATTCTGTTGAGCTGCTGTTAAAGATGGCAACCTCTGCATACACTGGGATGCAAAAAGTGAGGGGGTAAAACAGCTCCTTCATCTTTCCGAGACTAAGTGATGTATCTAACACTGGTAACATTCCACACGCGATGAATTTTCTTGTTCCTTTCGGTTGGCATATGAAAAGTCTTTACTCACAACTTAACTGATTCTGTATTGGTTCAGTCTTTCATTTGACAATATATTTGCTATGCCCAGAGAAGGGGCAAATTTCTTAAAATCGTTCTCAGTTTGCCTGGCGTAGTTTCTTTAAGTTTCATATTCCATTCAAAGAATACTTTTAACTGAACTCCTCTCTGCTTGCAGCTTGTGAATCAACTGTTCAGCTGTTGTTTGATGCGGTTATACATTTAGGATGTAAACCATACCTGGATAGCCAGAGAGCTGCATGTATGTGTCGTTATGAGGATAAGACAGATCTCTGAAAGAAGATACTGAGATCTCATGGTATAGAATAAAGTCAAAGACTCAGCTGGAATGAAGCAAGCATTTGGTTACAAAGCTTTATGCTTTTTCAGACGGTATATATTGAACACTGACATGAACATACTGGTTTGAAAGTCACTATGATATTCTTCCTAATGTAAACAAGAAACAAGTCGTCCTTCTCTTCCCCCTTTACACCAGAAACTTGGAAACGGAAATTAGTTTCCTTTTGGTGTATGTCCGCTCAGGGTACACTATTGTAAAACACTAGTGCCATTTTAAAGTTTTTAAGAAAATTCCATAATGGGGAAACGCAGCAGAGTTGTATTGAATTCTCAGATGATTTTTAATATAGGTCACATTTTAGGTTTACTAGCAGTTGATGCATCTGATAGATCCAACAGGAAAGAGCGTTTTGTGTGTGTTGGTACGGCATCTCCAAGAGCCTGTACTTTTATGCTTTTGGTACAATTGCCTTCAGTTCTCTCTGATGTATGCTGTCCCATGGGTTTGTTTTTTTAAAAAAAAAACAAAAACAAACAACCCCCCCTAAACCCTTAGCAAGGGTATACATCTGCAGTACATATTGCTACCTGATTCTATATCAACCTTACTTCTGCAACACTTTTCAGATCAAATATGTTGATCCTTTCAAGGCTTGACCACTAAAATGAACAGTTTGCAACCTAAGGATATACTTTTGATTTGACAAAATAGTGGAATGTAGTTGCTATGTTATTTTTAAAACGAATCAAATGTTTATTTTTCAAATAAAACATTTTGTGTTGTGTATTATATGCATAGAAAGGATACCTTGTTCAAAGAAGTTGATTTATATCTGTCTTGTGGCACAACTTGGTTCCTGTATTCATCTTTGCTTTCATTTAGTCCATTCTGATGAAAAGTAGAAGAAAATTCCACAGACAGGGTCCGTATGCTCAACAAACCTTTAAATTAAAAGTGCCCTCTGTGAGGCTGACAGATCTTTGAGCCTCTGTTTCTGTCATCTGTTCCCATGACCTCTGTGAGGCTGAGAAACATTCAAGTCTGTACTTCTGTCATCTGTTCCCCCTCTGACTTCTCTAGCTGAAGTCACCTGATGTCTGAATTATTTGGGGTTTGTTCTCTGTACTGACCTTTCATTGCTTATCTCCAGTTGTCAGACCTTAGGTAACTTTTGCATTTGGTCCTCTGCCAAAGATTTTGATTTGCTCTCCTGGTGCCCTCATTCTGCCTTAAAAATCCACAGGAGGAGAGGACTGAAAATGAAAATACTGCATCTGTGACCAGGGAGTGGAAACCATGCTAAAAGCCTAAAATTTACCAGACTCGTGGACTTTAACGTGATTTCTCCTCTCGAAGTACTTTTATATGTTTTTTCTTTACCAGTTGTTTGTAGTGTATTTGCTTTGTTTTTCACTAGAGCTTACTGTACATGACATTGAATGTTAAGTGCCTCACAGAATAAAGTTCCTGCTGAAGTTCTTTGCCTGTGCTTCATAGTTTCTTTTCATATTTGTGGATATGAAGTAGCACTGCAAGAGAGGTATTACTGTAGAGTTTTACAAAACCATGTTTGAAGAACTTGTGGTTCCTCTAAATTTGGTGAAATTTATTTTCTGTCATAGAATTGAAATGACTCTGAATCACCCTGGAATGCCATGGTTGGAACCCTAACAGTCTTTTAGCACCAAAGCAGGGAATCGTAATGGCATTGCTTGTTTAAAATAAAAAAAGTACCACCATGAGTCCAAAACGCTATATAATTCAGCTAGATGGCTGTTCAGTTGTGTAGAAACAAGCTTAAACTAGATACCCAAACAAACAGAGAATTTTCACTGTTGGAAAGAGCTAGTTTTTGTTCCCTTCTGTACTGACCTGTAATTATACCATGAAAGCCTTCCAGAGTTTCCTTCAAACCATTTGTAACGCTGCAGAGCTTTAACGCTGCTAGATAGCACAACAACTGACATGATGATAGTTCCGCTTGCAAACCAGAGGAAGCATTTGACTTCTTCCAGGAAGTCTTTACTTGCGTAAGCTTTTCCTGTAGCAAAAATCCTTGATTACAGTTACCTGTAAACTATACAAAACACATTTTACAAAGCCACAGCCCCAAAATGAAGGGTAGTATCACCCCCGGGATTAATCATAGCATTTAACAACTTTTATTTTTGTATGTAGGTAAAAAATATATGTATTTTTGTATGTAGGTAAAAAATATAATACTATATATAGCAGCTCTTGGCATTTGACTCATGACTACGTGCTTTTATGTAGTTAGTAATACTCTTTAAATATTGCAGGAATTTTTTTTTTTTTTTTTACAGGTTAAAATCTTAATACTCCCTCACGCTATTTTGCTCTTCTGGATGATCTGAGTAACAGCAGTGTGTCCACCATCAAACTCCCTTCTTTGAACTGCAGTTCTGATACAGCCATAATGCTTTTTTCCAGAAACACCTACTTACGATGGAGCTACTGCAATAATCTGAAACTGTTTCACAACATGTACACGCATGTATAACAAAACCTTTCATATATTAAAATGAGCTGGAAATGCACAGCAGTCAAATGCTACCTTAGGCTTCACAGATGTGATCAAGTTACTGGTGACTTGTCTCAACACAGCGGCTGACTGAGTACGCTCTTAGCGTCCAGCAAAACAAAGGGGAAAAGACGTTTGATCGTCTTACTAGGATCTAAGCTAACTGTTGGACTGAGGAACGTTGCTGATACAAGTTCAAACTCTGCTGAACAGAAAGCTGTTACAGAGTCCTAGATTTAGCTTCTACAGCTGCTACTTCACGCAGAATTCTTGGAGCCAGTGGGTTTAGGGGCAGATCTAGTGTGAGCTGAGAGATCCGGGATTTGCAGTTTGCAAAAAATCAATCTGCTGGGTAAGAGTCTAAATGTTTCTTAGTGAAAGACGCTAAACTCTTCCAGTAGTATCATGTTCTAACTAAAGTATACACAAAGACAATTTAAACAACAGTTTTATCTTGATCTAGCTGCCTACTGACAGCCTGAGGATAACAAGTCCGAACAGGGGGAAAACAAGCAAAGGCAATTAGAAATACCCATTGCTCCTTTAACCAAAAGGGAGATACCTTGTCTAAAAGATTTAGTCATGCAAGAAGCCTGTGTAAAAACAGGCTAAACAGACTGGGTAAAAATACCTAAAATCCCACTCTAAATCCGCCTCCTTTTTTGCTTGTAGCAGCAATCTCTAAGAGCCTGTTCACACTTGAGTTTACCCTAGAGCCTACCTAGAAATAGGCCAGACAGGAAATTAGATCCATCCACAGTACAAATCTGCAAAGCTCTTATACAGAAAGATGTTTTTTTGTCAGTGGGTTTGGTTTAGAAGCTGTTGTTTCTTACGCAATCAATCTGTGAACAGTAAGTGCCGTATAATGAACAAGTTGGGAATACCGGCATTTGTTGAGATACCTCGGCACTCTCTTCGGTACCTTGGTGCTCTCCTCGGAGTTCTAAGATCATCAAAGAGAACTGGTGCAAGAATGGAGCAAAGCTGCAGAATTACATACATCCAAACCTCTCAAGGGTTTATATGTGGGTGCCCGAACGAAAATGCATTTTGAGTGACCGTAGACTTACTGCAAAGGAAACAGTATGTGCTGTTAAGGGGACTTCTAAGACAGTTCCGAAAAATCTCACAGTAGCTTCTCACCGCGTATCAGGATGACACCTTTGTATCTGACGGCGCAGTTAACGAAACGCGGTCACTAAAGCACCCGTCACAGCCACGCAGGGAGTGCGTGACAAACTTCAACAGCCGTCGCTTTAACACATCACCCTCAATTTTCCCGGCTGAGTTTCGACCTACCGCAGCCGGCCCTCGCAATCCCTGCCACCGGCGTTACAGGTTTACCTTCGGAGCGCGGCCCTCCGCCCGCAGCCCCGGGAAGGCCTCGAGCCCCCGCCGCCGGCCGTCCCCCTCGGCTGCAGGCAGCCGCCTCTCCGCCGGGTGCTGCTGCCGCTGCCTCCCGCCCCGGCCACCGGGACCCCCGCCGCCCTCCCGCCCCGGCCACCGGGACCCCCGCCGCCCTCCCGCCCCGGCCACCGGGACCCCCGCTGCCTCCCGCCCCGGCCACCGGGACCCCCGCCGCCCTCCCGCCCCGGCCACCGGGACCCCCGCTGCCTCCCGCCCCGGCCACCGGGACCCCCGCCGCCCTCCCGCCCCGGCCACCGGGACCCCCGCCGCTCTCCCGCCCCGGCCACCGGGACCCCCGCTGCCTCCCGCCCCGGCCACCGGGACCCCCGCTGCCTCCCGCCCCGTTTATTAGCAGAGGCGGCGGCCGCCGCCGGAGCAAAGGCCGCTGAACGCCCTGCCCCCGAGGCGGTGCCTGGGCCGGGCGGAGGAGGCGGGCCGGCCCCGGGAAGGCAGGGCGCGGAGGCACGGCAGGCCGGGGTACCTCTGTCCGCCGTCATGTCGGGCTCGGAGCGGCGGCGGCCGGCAGGTAGGACTGAGGGGGCAGGCGGGTAATGGCGGCCGCCCGCGCGGTTGTTGGGGCGGCTGGTGTTCGGCGGTCCCCGGGCCGCCCCCGTGCTCTGGCGACAGGGGGTTCAGCCCGGGCTGCGGCGCCTGGGGTAGGCACGGTGCCGGTGGCCCCCCGCGGGGGTGGTGCGGGAACGGGGACCTCCCCTCCGCGCTGACGCGGAGCGGCGGAGCGGGGCCCGTGCCTGGCGGTGGCCGCCGACGTTCGTGGGGAGCGCGGCCTTCGCTTCCCCTGAGGGAAGGAAGGGGAGCGGGGGAAGGTGGCCGGCGGGGAGGAGGAGGGCGCGGCGGCGGAGGCAGCCAAGGCGGAAGTAGATGGGCGCTTAAATCCCAGCGCTGAGGGGAAAGTCCACTGTCCCCTCCCGCCGCCATAGCTGCGGGAAATGGAAGGCGGGGAGCCCGGCCCCGGGGGAGCCCGGCCCCGGGGGAGCCCGGCCCCGGGGGAGCCCGGCCCCGGGGGAGCCCGGCCCCGGGGGAGCCCGGCCCCGGGGGAGCCCGGCCCCGGGGGAGCCCGGCCCCGGGGGAGCCCGGCCCCGGGGGAGCCCGGCCCCGGGGGAGCCCGGCGTGGCGGCGGCTGGGGAGGGGGGAGCGGGGCGAGGGGTTGTTTTGTCGACACAGAAGAAAAACAGCTGCCAGCATAAAAAAGAGGGGGGGGGCACGGTGGATAGCCGGGGTTCAGGTGCCCAGGAAGAACGGCGATGTGTAACGGGAGGACAGGAGGAGCAGCAAAACCCGGTAGGTTTGGTTCCGGAAGATGCTGTTAGGCTTACATATACTTTTTTTTAGTTTGGTGCCATTTGGTTACTGGTATTTTCTAAATGCCATGTCCTTTGGCCCAAATGATAGACCTATTGAGATGCAAACATACCCAGGGAAACATGCTATCAGATCCCAGTGTAATCCAGTGCACACCTGATCTTGGATTCCTTTGAAACAATCCATCTTCACGAGATTTTAAGACAAGTAAGTAGTCCCATTGCGAGCAAACAGGTTTTAGAACAAGCCTGTGTAAGACAAGCAGAAAGCTTTTCGTAAATCATAATTTAAGTAGCGTTTACTTGAATGAAGCTGCAGTACGACAGTGGCAATGAAAAGCTAGACTGGGAGCTGACTAAACAGGGTTAAAAGAACAGGAAAACCATCTTCCCCTAGTTTCTTTTGGCCCAGGAATTCTGTTCTTCCTGTGTCTACATGACATCATTTTTCCGTCTAAATGTTTGATAATTAACATTTTTATGGTCTGTTGGTTTTTTGAGGGGTGGATTACCCACCCACACCCCCCCTTAAGTTTAGGCAAAAGCATCAGCCAGATCTCAGGTACACAAGCAAAAATACAGTGTAAATTTAAACATACAGATGCACTCTTAAAGATCTCTGGCTTCATATTATCAACAGAGTCACGGGCATAGGTAGTGTTGCTGTGTTCTATCTACACCCATTTTTCAGCACTTCTGTCATTAGTCTGACTTATTTGTCATGTTTCAAGCAGACTGAAATAGCTTTTTTTTTGTGTGCGTTCAGGTTACTAGTGATAATTGTAAGACCCAACACCTGAAAGCATGATCAATATTTGCCAGTGGGAAGTTTACATGTAAATAATAACACTTAGAAGCATGTGGCCCTCCTGTGCTATGGTGTTCAACATAAAAGCTTCTAAAGCCAATTGTAGATTTCTGCAAGTTTATTCAAATGTCTTTATGAACTTTTCTTCTCTATCAATACATAGCTATGTCAGTTTGTTTTGCAAAAGGCTTTAATCACGTGTGAAAAACAGATGTGAAAAGGTAGTATTGTATATACAAAATAGTTTGTAAAATATATTTATACGTGACCCATCTTCTCTTCTAATTGCAGGCCACGTCCAGTTGGATAGCAGACCTACATTAACTACCACAGGTACAGTATAGTACATGGTTTTCATAATGTGGTAGTTAGTCTCTACCAGTAGTAGGAGGAGCATTGAGATGTTTAAGCGAAAGGAATAAATATTTTGGCCTAATGATCTGCAAGCTTTTAGTTCTGCATGCTCCTAAGATGTGCATGTTCCCTCTTGTTCCCACAGTGTTACCTTTATGTGCATTCTCTTACTGGAGATACTTACGTCTATATAGTTTAGCAGAAGAAGAGGTATGAATCTTGCATCTTCTCAGTTGTCATTAGCTATACATACTGTTACACTACCTGCTATGACTCATATACTGCATCCAACCTCAAAGAGAACGCTCAGCTTTGCATTAGCAGCATTACTGAAATAAAAGAAACACCAATGTATTTTTAGATTATGCGAAATCATAACTATTGAGTTAGAGACTCTGTTTAAATAAATACAGCTGGCTAGTTAGTTATGTAAAATAATAATCTCTGAATATGTCTATATAGATACAGATACACATACAGATATAAAATACGCATGTCTTGACCACCTAAAATTCAGACTGTTGGAGTCAGAACTTTAAGAACAGCCTCCAAAAGCTGTGGGTGCAGACAAAGGCTAATGAAGCTGTTTAACTGCATGCCTACTTACCTGATGTGTGAATGAGCTTTTGGTTCACATTAACAGCTAAAGTTTAAGGCTGGATGCACAAGTTCAAATTGTTTCTTTTTAATGAATGATTTAGTGGCTAAATCACTTTTTGATCTCTCTAACAGATGGAAATCAGAACATCACAGAAGTAGATGCACTTGATACAAGGTAAAGTTCTGATGGCAGTGACAGAGAGATGGCCCGTGGCACTGAGGTCAGTGCAGGGTTTTCTGATTTTTGTTAAGAATGTGACTGGATTATTCAACTCAACTCCACCCACTTACAGAACACGTTTCTAGTTTTAGCTACACCAGATGTAGAACCACCCTTCTTATCGTAAAGGCATGCAGAAGGGACTCTCAGGAGCGGACTCCTCTTGTGTCAGGCAACGTGCAGAGACTGTGGCAAAAATACCATCACAGTCTAAGGAACCACTGGGCCGGCTAAGCGATAGAGTGTTGCACAGGAATATATTCCTCAGGAAGGAGGGTAAAGGGACCACGGGATAGTGATTCTATTAATTTTTCCTCCTCCACCTTACAACATCATCTAGCCCTGGAAAAGGTAAACTACCTGCCTGATAACTTCCTTTGCCTCACCCGCTCACTGAACACAGCTGAGCAGAGGAAGAACTATTTAGGGAACCATCCTCTAATGGTCATTCACAGGATCCAGGGACCTACCTGTCCAAAATCCTTACTAGCCCTACGTCTAGCTGACTCCTAAGGAAGACAAATTGCCAAAATCCAAATAAACTCTGGTACTGGTACAGGTGAAATGTCATTCATAATTACAGGGCTGACATATATAGTCTTTGCATTTTATCATATAAAACACTCAAATTGGGGAGAGTGATAAAGCACCCCACTTAACCTTCCTTAATGGTTATCCAGCCAATGTTGTAGAAACCCCCAGACTTTGAACAGTCATCCAGAATTGCTGTTCCCTGTTTGAATACTTATGCAGATGTTACAAAAAAGATGTTTTATTAAGGGGCTGCTCATAATAGAGTGGAGAAGCAGAAATAGTTTACAGATAACTTTGGTCATTTTATAGTGAAACAGAAGCATTTTGCTGATGAAACTGCGATCTTTAAGTAACATCTTCAGGCAAATATTCTAAGTAACTTCTTCCACCAGTTGCACCAAAACTGAACTTTCCATAGCAGGAAAAAAACAGAAACACGCCAAAAATGACAGCTCTGAGTAGAGCCAGTCCTAGGGCAGCATGCCCTGGACTGTCATTCTGTACATCTGTAGCACTGGCCTTGGCTATTGCCAGAAGCGTTTTAGTTTCCGTTCCCTGCACCGATACTTCTGTCTACAAAAGCAGTAAGATGCTTCATCTGCTTCATCTCTCGAAATGCAGCCATGCCAACACTTGGAAACAGCCTTTTAGGTTCAAGTGTAGAGTCCATAGCGTGCTATCACAGACATCTATGTTGTGTTTTGCTCATAAACCAATAAAATTGCTGAATGCTTCACACGATTGTTGCCATGATAACTTAAAGTCCTCTACTTAGAAGCTGGGTTGGTCATTTGTTCTGTCCTTCAGAACAACACTGTCCTTCAGCTTTAGGATTTTGTTGGCTGGTTGCTAAAAACTTAGACTAACAGTTGTACTGTCATACCTTTCATCTTGTTAGGGTAAAATAATACAAATTTGTTCTCCTTTTGCAAGATACGCTATGCACACTACCTCATCACCAGTTTATAGTCTGTTGGTTATGATGCAGCACTCGGTTTAGTTAGAAGAACTTGAAGCAAATCTCAGACAGCTACAATTCCAAATAAGTATATATGCACTATCCAATTATGTTAAAATAATATTTAGCTAATTGCATAACAGAGAATTGGAGCCAAGTCTACAGTGCAGTGTTCCTTACTGCGTTACTAATGAGACAGCCTCCTGACAAAAGAAAATACAAATACATTGTAGAGAAGTCGTTCAACCTACCTGATAAAGCCTAGTATGCACCCAACACTTGTTTTTTACTAAATTGCTTAACACGCCCAAGCTTTTCAAAAACACCTAATGGTTTAGGCTGTTCCTAAAGTATTGCACATTGTGAGGTCTTGTCTTCTGAAATTGGATCCTCAAAGTCTCTAGTCAATTCAAAAGCCTCAACTACCAGGAATACAGGAAGGAAATTCAGTTAGCCATTAACTCATTTATCAAGAATGTCTTCCGTCTCTGGCAACAGACAAACACGTGATCCTGCAGTGCAATACAAAATGAACCATCAAAGAAGAGGAGTTGCCTTAATCTTCAATCATGAACACTTCTTTTGGCATTTGAAGCTGCTAGATAGACATGGGACTCTTGCAGACAGAAACAATCTGAAACGCAGGTAAGAAACTTGGTTTCTCTACTCAAGCTTCAACTTCAGAAATCATGGTCAAATAAGCAGTTACCGAAATCTTACATTTAAGTATAGAACAAAAAATTTTGCAGAGATCAGCACCTATGCAACCTTGGCAAAGAAAGCCGTAATAAAAAAGCTTTGAGGCACAGTCCTTTGGGGTGTTGATTGACAGCCGGCTGAGTATGAGCCAGCAGTGTGCCCAGGTGGCCAAGAAGGCCAACGGCATCCTGGCCTGTATCAGAAACGGTGTGGCCAGCAGGAGTAGGGAGGTGATCGTGCCTCTGTACTCGGCTCTGGTGAGGCCGTACCTCGAATACTGTGTTCAGTTTTGGGCCCCTCACTACAAGAAAGATATTGAGGTGCTGGAGTGTGTCCAGAGAAGGGCGATGAAGCTGGTGAGGGGTCTGGAGCACAAGTCTGATGAGGAGTGGCTGAGGGAACTGGGGTTGTTCAGTCTGGAGAAGAGGAGGCTGAGGGGAGACCTCATCGCTCTCTACAACTACCTGAAAGGGGGTTGCAGAGAGGTGGGTGTTGGTCTCTTCTCCCAAGTGACTAGTGATAGGACAAGAGGAAATGGCCTCAAGTTGCGCCAGGGGAGATTCAGACTGGATATTAGGAAAAAGTTCTTTACTGAGAGAGTGGTAACACAGTGGAATAGACTGCCCAGGGAGGTAGTGGAGTCACCCTCCCTGGAGGTATTCAAGGAGCGTGTGGATGTGGCATTGTGAGACGTGGCTTGATGGGCATGGTGCTGTGTGGTGTGGGTGGGGTGTGGTTTGGTTTTGGTTTTTTGTTTGGTGTTTTGTTTTTTTTTTTTTTTTGTAATGGTTGGACTTGATGATCTTCCAGGTCTTTTCCAACCTTAGTGATTCTGTGATTCTGAGTCACAGAAACTGCTGGCACAGGTCCTATGATTTCAGTGTGTCCAGAACTCTCTTAGGACAAACTCTTTGAAGTAACTTTAGGTATTACACCTGCACTTGACACCAGTTTGAGTTCAAAAATCAAGTTTAGTAGGTTTTTTCATAAATAATGCATAAACATGAATATTCATTCTCTCATAGGGAAAGCAACTAAGTTGGTAGCAACTGACATATAATTTGAGCAAGATTTTTACTGATACTGATGTGTTTTAACTATAGTTTGACAGACCTTGGATTTGAAGTCAGACTTTTTGATGATCTGAAAGCAGAAGATGTGCTGCAGAAAATTTACGAAGGTAGTAGACTACATATTGGTTATGTCTAACTATTTGTAGCAGAATTTCCAGGTATCTTTTCTTCTATTCTCTCTGTTCATCTAACTTAAAATAATTTTTGTGCAGAAGGGAGTTGTTTAACATTAGAAGGACTTAAGGGTTAGACTTCAGATTATTTAATTGCAATGTAAGTGAAGCCTCTGTGGAGAGAACTAATGAAGTCGGTAAGAACTGAAAGAAAGTACCTGCAGCTGGGAGAAGTTAATAACATTCTTCTTTTTACTTGTAGTAGCCCTTATCTTCAGCCATGTTGCATCATTGCACCTTCAAATCCCTGTGGTGTTACACTCTCTGCAAATTGGGTTCATTTGAAAAAGGACTGATCGGAGATTAAGTTATAGGATACAAAGGTACAATGTTTTTTAAACCTGAAGATCACTGTTTAGTCATCTAAACACCACTTGACTATTTCAGCCTCTAGGGATGACCACAGCAATGCTGACTGCTTTGTTTGTGTGTTCCTGAGTCATGGTGAGAATGATCATGTTTATGCATATGATGGCAAAATCAAAATTGAGACAATCACAGACATGTTCAGAGGAGACAAGTGCCAGAGTCTGGTAGGAAAACCGAAGATATTTATCATTCAGGTAAGATGTCTGTTTCTGAATTCAGTGGAGTTAGCACTCACCTATGTCTTCTTGTAATACAGAAGTCAGTTTTCCTGATACAGTCTTTCCATAAGGGAAAGTTTTTGCATCTTTAGGAAGGAAGGTATGGAAAACTGTTCCTTAAAGGCATTTAAGACAAGGATTCTTCTCTTTTTTTAAAAAATTTTTATGTACACAAGTATTAATATTATCATTCTAGCTGTATTTAATAAAAAATAATTAAAAAGTAATTTTATGAAGAGCAACCCAAATAAAGCCTGTGTCGGATTGACTGTCAGTGTATATTTAATGGCAGAGAAGACTATCATTTTTCTGAGAAGGTTGTGTACAGCCTCACCTCAGTTCCTGCCGTTCACACCTCATAGCCCTAGCCTAGGCTGTAGAAGGCTATCAAACCTCCTTACCTCCATGGTTTCCTTCCAGGCAAGTCCCTTTACTTGATCCTTACAGAAGGTGTTTTTTGTGGGTTTTTTGTTTGGTTGGTTTTGGTGGTGACAGTGATCTTTTTTCTGGCTTGCTTTATTTTTTTTGGTTTGTTTCTTTTCTGTCCATGACCAATACTTGCCATTTCTGGAGAATTTAAAGAACCAATTTAAAGTTTTATTGTCTCAGAAATACTGTTTGTGCTAAGTGGTCAAATAAAGCCCATATAAACCTCCTGTTTCACTCCTTGGTTCACAGGATAATGCAAGTAGGAAGGGACCTCAGGAGGTCTCTGGTCCAGCCTCCTGTTCAAAGCAGAGTCAGTTATGGGTTCAAACCAGGTTACACAGGGCTTTATCCCATCTTTATCCAGATCACAATTAGCAAACTCAAATGAGAACGTGGCTTTCAGCAAATTGTAATTGTAGTAGTTTACACAGTAATTCTAAGAATGACCTTTTTTTTCAAATGAAAGCTTCCTTAAGCACAAGGGCGCTGCAAGAATGAGCACATTGTTAATTCATCTTTCGTTTGGACTCATTCAGCTTTGATTTTTTCTTTTTCCACCAGGTGCCAAAGATGGAAAAATATTTACATATTTCAAGTTATAAGTAATACTTGGAAACATTTATAACATATACGCATCAAAAAGCAAATTAACTTAGTTCAGTTCATCAAATGAGTTCTTTTACAGTACAGTCGGCATAGCATTTACCTTTGGAAATCAGAGGAAACAGCAAGGATGGAACTTCATCACTGTAAATGAAAGATTTTCATGTTTCTCTCTTTAGTGATAGTTCTTAAGTAATGCTTCTTACCTACTTTGTATCTTTCGAGTGTGTTCTTAGCGTCTTATCCTCCATGTATAGCCTTTCTGCAACACTGACAATACTGGGCTCACTTACTGGCTTCTCACAAAAAAACCCTCCCTCAACTAACACATTTGAGACTGAACTAAGAGCATAAGTGTAACAGCATACAATGATGGCTGCGCTTCAGAGCATTTATTCAACACTGCTTTGCCAGCAGGTCTGAGGGAGGTGATTCTTCCTCTCTACTCAGCACTGGTGAGGCTGCATCTGAAATACTGTGTCCAGTTCTGGGTTCCCCAGTACAAGAAAGATACGGACTTAATGGATTGAGTCCTGCAAAGGGCCACAAAGATGATTAAGGGACTGGAGCATCTCATATGAGGAGAGGCTGAGAGACCTGGGACTGTTCAGCTTGGAGGAGAGGGCTCAGGGGAATCTTATCAATGTTATAAACACCTGGTGGGAGGGAATAAAGAAGAGGGAGCCAGGCTCTTTTCAGTGGTGCCTAGTGACAGGACAAGAGGCAACTGGCACAAATTAAAACACATGAAATTCTATCTCGACACAGGAAAACACTTTTTTTTTTTACTGAGAGAGTGGTCAAACAGGGGAAGAGGCTGCCCAGAGAGGTTGTGGAGTATGATGAAGATACTCAAAAGATACATAGTCCTGGACAACCTGCTCTAGCTAACCCGGCTTGAGCCAGGGGGGTTGGACTAGGTGATCTCAAGAGGTCCCTTCCAATCATCTTAGCAATTCTGTGATCATCTCAGAGCTTTCACTGGACTTTGTCACCAATACTTTAATTGATAGAGAAGTAAATGGGTCTTTATGAATCCAGACGCATGGTAATGTGGAACGCCTGACTGAGCAGAAGTCCCCTCTGATTAGTGTCAGAAGTATCATCTTAACACAGGGGAGCTTGGCGGAGGTGAAAGCATAACAATACTTCTCACCAACAGGCGTGTCGAGGTGATAAACATGATGATCCAGTTATTGCTCAGGATTCAGTAGACAGTAGCAATGAATCCATTGTCAATGAGACTGAAGTGGATGCAGCTGGTGTCTATACCCTGCCTGCTGGTGCAGACTTTATCATGTGCTACTCTGTGGCGCAAGGTAAGTTCTAATACTTTACACCTGGTGTCTGATACTTCACTGTAACAAGCTTGAACACTTCTTCATTTTGCAGTCAAAATAAGGAGTACAGTTCCAGGTCATCTGTTTTGCATGTCTGGTAAGTGACATCTCATCTGGGGAAGAGCCTCACATGTTAAGGAAAAAGTGAAAATAAGCCATCAAGGTTGCAGTTAATTTGCCAAGCAGGAACAGTCTCACCATAATCTTGCTGCTGAGCTGTCTGCTGACAACAAGCATTCCCCTCTTTTCTAGGATTGTAGGATTCTGGTGGCTTACAAATTGCCTTGCACTACGTGGCTGTTCTCTCCAGTCCTCCATGTATCTTGTCCTCAGTCCTGTCTGCACTCTTGCAATGTGCAGATACAATCCTGTAAGCTACCAGTCCCTGAACCACGCTCCTCTTGGCTGAGCACTACAAGTGATCTCAAAGCCGTTTCCCATCTACAGTTTCCAGTGGAATTACATAACTGGCGAAGTAAGATTTACACCCAGTAGTAATCCCTTACGGATGCAGCTATAGCGAGCAGTAACTCCCATGAGTCTTTTTTCCAGTGGCATCACTACTTACATTTGGATATCATTTTATGTTTCTGTTCTACAATAGGTTACTTTTCTCATCGTGAAACTTTAAATGGCTCCTGGTACATTCAAGATCTGTGTGAGGCACTTCAGAAGCACGGCTCTTCCTTGGAGTTCACAGAACTTCTTACTGTCGTTAACAGGAAAGTATCTCATCGCAAAGTGGATGTGTGCAGAAACATTGATGCTATAGGAAAAAAACAGATTCCCTGTTTTGCCTCAATGTTAACTAAAAAATTGTATTTTCATCCAAAATCTTAAGTAGATTGTTATTAACAACGACAACCATTAACTAATACTCACTGCAGAAGTGAAAACCAGCCATCTTAGTTCAGGAGACTAATATTCTACAAGATTGTCTGCAAAAACACTGGGATCAAAGTTACAGTTTGCATATATAATAGTTTCCAAAATCTTAAAGTCATTTTAAAGCTTGTATTACAGCTCTGTTCTTCTCAGGGAATTTGGGAAAAGTTGACTGGTGCAAAACTATTAAAAGGTACTCAGATTTTATTGAAATTGGTACTCTAGATTACTTTTTTTCTTAAACGTTTTTTGCTTGCTTGCTAGCTAACTATGGCACATTTTACTATTTCCAAAACATTTCAAATGTTGCATTAGATTAGCTTTTCTTGCTCCAAGAGCACAGTTTACAGGGAGTATGTTTGTAGGGCATCTTTTTAAATCTGTGGACAGCAGTATCCACCTTCCAATTTTTGTGGACTTATAGCTTTTTAGACTTTTTTTTTGAATTTTCTCTCAACACTAAAAAGGAACTTAATTCCTTGAGTACGATTGTAGCATTAATATAGATAAAGGCCGCCTTTTGCTTGCACATCATTTACGTTTGGGGCACAATTAAAGCTTGCTGGTGCTTTGCATCCTCAGGAGAAAAGCAAGCAGTAGTGAAATGAGACCATGCACAGCTTGCTTAGCATGACTTTGGGTAAGCTCACCTTGTACACATCTCTAAAGCTAAAGCAAATAGTTTTAAGGTTCCAGGCTCACTTACAACTGCTGGACATCTCTTAGGCAGCTCTGCAAAATGCAACATATCGCATACTTCAGGCCTTGGTGTTGGATCAGCCTCTTCCCCCCCTTGGCCCCAGAGGAAATCGGTTGTACACTGTCAGGGTGTATATACAAGTGATAGTGTGTTTGTCACCACAGGACGTTTCGCCATAGGATTGTCACTACTGCAGCATCAGTAATTTTAATGATATTTACTAGAAGCAAATATTTCTTTATTATTTTTCACATTATTGGTACATACGCTTAACTCTGGGGGACAATGGAGAACTCAAGCTGAGCAAAGTGTCTTAATCCACTTCCCTGGGTATAAAATAATTGATTTACTGGCTCTGCTTTAGTTAAATCTTTCCATATATTATGTTCCAAGTCACAGATGTTAATTCTTACTATGGCTACTTTTAAGCTTTGTATAAATCATGAATGTATGTATAAAGTTGAATGTTTTGATAAATTCTTTCAATAAAATGCAACAGTGAAACATAAATGGTTTTATAGTAAATGAGTTTGATACATCTTACTTTCCCAGCAATAGTTACCAAAAAAAGCTTACTTGTAGTGCAAGTCTAACCTCCACCAATGGTGTTATATCAGAGTCAAAGCACAGAGCTAGGGAAAGGAAAACAGTAATTTCAGGGGAAAAAAATCTTAATACTCGATGCAGAAATTTACTCTATGAGCTACTGCTGTTCTATAGTAAATAGTCCTAAAAAGACAGCCCTTGTTCTATAAAACATCCCTGTCATTTTACCAGCGGGCAGAATGCCTCCATTTTACTAATGAGATTTGACAAATACCTTGAAGAACTTTGCTTCAGCAGCTTCTTTATAGTATTTAAAAAAAAAAAAAAACACAAAAAACCAAAAACCCAAACCATCAGTGACCAAATAATTTCTGTAGATATTTATTGCAACTTTCAAAACTATAGTGGTCAAAAATACTCAGTTTCTATAGAGTAACTAAATGTTCGTATCAGCTTTGAAAGGGCAATTCTAATATATACAAAACCAAAGTCAGTCCTTGTCATTGATTTCCTGGATTGGAAGCCTCAGGTGCAGAGGTTGGCGCAGACGCCTCAGGGATTCTTCTGCCTGCCAGTGCGAGAAAGAGGGAGAGTTCATCCTTCTGCAGCCCCCCTTTCTCTCCTCTTTCACACATCCAGTATCTTTCCTTTCTCAGAAGGCATTGGTCTTATACAAGAAACGAAACTAAACAAATGGAGGACGCTGACCATTTACAGACCTGCTCAGGCCATTCAGCCAGTCTCCAGAGAGAAGCATGTGCCCTACCCATCCACACACTCACCCACACCCCACAGTGTTACTTTCCTGAAATTACAACTACAAAATTCATACTCAAAGGCTACTGAAAAAGCATCAACTCTAGCCTTATACCAAACATGGCTCATGAAATGACACTGAACCACAGGTCTTAAACTAAAATTAGGGGTAGTTTCAATTTTCTTTTACGAGACATTCAACACAGGGCTGGGGAGATAGAAACGGGGGAGTAAGAATTGGGGAGTGGGACCTGTGACGTTTTTTCGTGAAGATTACGTTGTTTCTCCCAGGCCTACGTACCGCCACCTGTTACAGAATATGGGTGACTGGATGGAAACCTAAGCCTTTTACCTGAGGCATAGGATTAAGTTGTCAAATGCTGAACTCTGCAAGACAGTTTCCTTCCAAGGAAGGGAGAAGATTGTGGTACCACAGCAGTGCAGCTAACACACTGTCTCCAAAAGCAATACAGTTCTTCTATTAAAATCGCTGAAAAGGCAACATATTCAAGTATGCAAAAAATGGATGTGTAGGCCTGATAAACTGACTGACTTGTTTTAAAGGTTTCTCTTTCTGATGGCTTACTGAAGTCATTTATAAATCAATGGCAAACATTGTATGGTTATTTAAACAGCTCAAACTGGCTGATAAGCAATACGCTGTTTTGAATGTACGTAACAAACCTTGAGGTCAATTTTCCCTTCACTGAGAGTTTACTGAAAAAGTCGTAACCCAGAGACTACCTCATTATTTAAGGACTGTATTTAAATACCTCTGCTAGGTCTTCTTTGAGCTTGTTATATCGTTCCACGTTAAAATGCTGTTTTTCGGATTTCCGATAGAAGTAGTGGAGGAACTGCCTGTCTTTAGCGTCAGGATAAATGTAATCCTGGTGAAGAAAGCAGGGCACGTATTTGGGGTTAGCAAGAAAACTGGGTAGAGGTCAGAAGATTATCTGCACAAACGAGTTTCTTCAACAGAAATTCAGCTTGTTTCCAGAAGATTTACCTAGTTAACACACACACACACGTTCTGTTAAGAGGCTACATATGAAGTTATGCCCTTACAGGTCATAAGGGCCTTTTTAGAGACATGGTAGGAATTGTTTTTATCGCCTCTAAAGGAATTTTCAATCATAATAAAGACATTGTGTGATCTTCACGACTGGAGCCACCCAAGTCAACAGACACTACTTCCAAGGAGTCAGAGAAAGTTCAACTACTATTTGATCTCAAAGACTTATTCGAAAGTCTCAAGCAATGGTGCCAGCAGCTGTTCAAAAAAGCCAAGTAGTAATCTCTTTATCTACTCATACCCCAAAAGTAGGAATGCTTTAGCCCTTCTTAAAAATCTAACATTTGTATCCGGCCTCATTAGGGATCAAACAAGTCCCTATCTGATGGCAAGGGTACTTACTGAATTATATTTTCATCAGACCCCAAACACTGTGATTTTCAGAGTCAGTTTTCTGCTTTACAACACTCCAGACATTTACAAAATGGGGACTTACCCGTTTAGTAAGAACAAAGTAGGCATAGAAAGCCATGGCACTCCCGTAAGTGATGAAATATGTGACTGGCTCCATGATGTCCCACGAATAGACCCACCACGTAAGCCACGCCAACGCTCCCCCTTGTGTTGACATCAGAGCTAAGCCAACCCACAGAAGCCTGGAGGTCTTTGCATCCGCACTGTCTGCGATTCTGGCTTTCATCTAAGGAAAAGAAACAAAGAAACCTGTTTACGCAAACATGAGTGCAACTGACGAGCGGCTCCTCAACTATGTTTTCTCCTGCCGGGCTAGGTCCTTTTTCAGGATCTTTTACTGACTCCTCTTACGGACTTACCCTGCCAAGAAAGAAAAGGAGTGAAATCCAAGGGCAACCAGATCTCCTGGCTGTTGTGCACCAAGAAATGCTGCTTTTAATCTCCCCTTCCCACTACTAGGGATTTATGTCTACCGGATTTCCATTTACCATTCAAGGCAGCTGTGGTTAACGCTGAGGCTGGTCCTCACAAAGCAGCTCTGAAGCCAAGGAAAACTTTGTCCACTTTGTCAGGCTCTTTCTGTCTTCCTCCCCTCATGCTGGGTTAGCTTAGCCTGCCCTAGATCAACCTTCATACCTTCCCTTCTTGGATTAGGGCAACCATTAGTCCAAACAATTTGCCTTGCTGCCTTGGTGATACAGAAAACCCTAGCCTAAGCCACAGATGATTTCTACCTCACTATTGTTTTGTCTGTAATGGGTATTCAGAACTCATACAGCAACAGGTGACTAAGAGGACTTTCAATCCCAGTACTAGCAATGCTGAGGCTTGTTCATGACAGCTTTCTCCAGGTGTTGTGGTTTCTACCCAGGGCATGTATGTAAACAGGAGGGAAAAGAACCGAATTGAAAATAATTTGAATTGTATTTGAATTGATCCTCATCTGCATAACAAGACAGACACACCCTAGCCATTCATGCTGATTTTTTTCTATCACAGAGCTTACTCTTGATGAAAGGAAATGCTTTTGAGGTTTTTTTTTTTAAAAAAAAGCAACCCCGCCTTCCAACCTGTTCAAGAGGCAGCAGCTCTTCTTTCAGATGGTCCAGTTTCTGTAGCAATTCTCTCTCTTTCCTGATCTGGTGATCTTCTAAATGCAGAGCCACAAACAGTCGGTGAACCAAGGATTTGATATCTTCCATTTCAGTAGCATGCTCACTACTCAGCTTATCTGAAAAGAAAATGTTTATTATATAAAACATTTCAAGAACCTACCCTGCTTCATTCTCTCCCCACCTACAACCCCAAAAAGCAGGCCCATCCAATGGCAAAAAAAAAAAAAAAAGAGAAACTCCTTTCTTCAGACAGGTTCTAGTTTTCTGAGATATCCCATGCCTTTCACTAGATGAAGTGAGATAATCAGAGTTATTAAGCATTGTTCTTACCTTTTACAGGAGGTGACACGTTGTATGCTGTGTTGTTGATAACAAGTTTAAAGTCATTCATCAATAAGACCTCCATCAAGGTTGCATCCGAGACCTTGCTACCATCTGCAGAAAAAAGATTTAAGTTCTAAATAATTTTTCATAAGGAATCTTAAACATTAGCTGATAGCCCTTTGGAAAAGTGCTAGAGTTCTTTATTAATAACATTTGGAAGGGAACTGCACTCCTAGTAAATCCGGTAACTGATACTAAAAAGTAAAGAGGAACACATCAACACAGAGCATGTGCCTGTATGCTTTCTCTAGCGGTGTCATTTGGACTTGCCGCTACCACAAGCAGACTTGCATTTTCTTGTGTTACAATTATGACTAGTATTGACCCACCTGAAAGGGAAGGGCAGAAGAAAAAGTCTTGCATAAACCAGCAACAAATTGCAACATAAAGATCTGCATTTTTGTTTCTCCATCCACACACAAGTTTGCGTCTTCACTAGGACAAAGGGGTTTGGGAAATTAGAAGACCTTCAAAGACCTCACCTTCAGTTACAGGTTTATGTCTTTCTTTAAACAAGCTCTTCTAGTCAAAAGGAGCAATTCTTGTCAGCAGTGGTGTTCACTTTTTTATTATTGGTACTTGCAATCACTCTGTTTCAATATCAGTTGTGACTGGAAGTTGAGAAGTAGCTAGCTACACTGTCCCGTACAAGGCAGACCAGGAGCCACAGAAGCATTAGTCTAAAAAACTCTGGAGAACCCTTTTCTACTTGTTTGTTTTTTTTTTTTAACCACAAAAATTTACATGAATCCTACCCCATCAGCAACACAGAGAACAGGCTGAGAAAAAAAAGAAATCTTATCTGTTTTCAATGACTTAAAATCAGAGACAAGAGGGCAACTGTGTCATTCAATCAGGAAAACTGGTTGTTGAAGATTTTATCCTGCTTTTGTATTTGTTCCTTCTTTTCATTCCCCCTCCACTGTTTTTCTTTGCCAACAGCCCTTTCACCCAAAAGGCAGTACCTGTGTCTGCCTAGAGCTTAGAAAAGATCTGCCACGGGTAGATAGACCACAACTTCAAGATACGAAAAGGCTCTCATCCAACGGCATGGACATGCTGCAGCCCTTCCCAGGGCATTCTCAACACAGCAGATCTTGCAAGATTAGTACTCTGGCTACATTTCCCATTTCTTGAACAACAGGAAAAACAGCCGCATCCAAATGAGAAATGGATCCCTTCCTGTTTTACATTCAATACACAAAGGCAGATGTCATCTTTTTACATTTCAGCAGAGGTTTTAAATCTGTTTTGTTCCATCTCTGCTTTTTGTTTCTCTGTTTAAAGGGGCTTGAAATTTGTAAATAACCTCTTTTCCTTAGTATATTACTACTCCTCCTGCCTGCTGGCTTTCGTATCTCCTCTTCATTTCACTGTCCACCGCACCTCACCGCAGTTAAGATGCAAAGGAACACATCACGTCCCACAGGGAGCTGAAGACACGGAAAAGGAGCTCCCAGAATCATTAGCAGCAACATGTAATGGTAGATCCCCGGAGCTCTCGCTGGCCCAAGTCCAGCAGATCCCAGAGCCACCCAGTAAAACCAGCCCCCAGAAGGGGTTCAGGTGGCCCAAGAAGCCCCGGAGCTGCAGACAATTGCTGCTGGACACATTGCTGTGGCACAGCGGGTTCAAAAGGCATAGAGCAGCTGCTCCACGGAAGCTGTTTGACCCGGTCTTCATCTCCCATACATAAAAAGGGCATCTTCCCCTGCCCCTGCCAAGGGGTGGGCAGTGGTGGAAAACAGCAGCTTTACTCCCAAGATGAATACTGATCAGGCTACTAAATATGAAGATTTTTCTATGTCAATATTTGTCACCGTGGTACTGCCCCAGCTCCTCCATCTGTCCCCACATACCCACTACAGAAAGGCACCGCAGATAACCCCACACCTGCAATTATTTATTCGCTGGAACTCTGTTCTCAGGCCCCATCTGCTGAGGCTGAGATAACTGAACTCCATGAGCTAACACACCAGCTGGCTCCCCGACCCGCTCTGTGTGGGTAGCAAAGCAAACCTGGAAGGCTATCACTTTCAATCCAAAATCTGAAATTTTAATATGCCCATCCACTCGTTTCTTTTTTTCAGTGTAGTAGAACATCAAAGCTCATTTGCATGTTAATTACTAAGGTGACATTTATAAAGTGACATTTAAGCAAAAGATGCTTTTCAAAAGAAGTGCCACAGGCTCTTTGTTCTGGATGTGATACAACACCAATTTATTAACCTGTCCAACCTTTCATTAACTGAAAAGCAGAAAAGTTTGGGGGGAAGGGAGGTGTTTTATTTTAGAAAAGTCCCCACAGGCTTTCAGCAAAAGGCTACTTTCCTTTCTGTACCTAAGCACAAGTATTCAAGTGTGGACCAAGGGCCATTTTTTGTCTACAGAAGTTTTGCAGGACCAAAATCAAAGCCACAGAAAATGAAAGTGAGTCATCATACACAGCACTAATGCTTTCAATTAAGTTTGGGTTTCATTTAATGGCTAAAGGACACAGAAGAAGTGCCTGCACTAAATCAAGGCTTCGTAATTTTTCTTTAGTAATAAATGTTTAACTCTCAGTACTTGACCAATAGTTTCTCTGTACAGTATCAGTTTCCTAATAAATTAAACATCGAAGCTGTTCTCTAACATTACAATTGCCCAGCACTTCAAAAATACAGAGCAGAGAACTTGTTTAACAGTCCTTGTTTTAATCAAAGCGGACGATGTTTCTATTTCAAAGTCGGGGGGGATGGTGTTAAACAGATGAGAGGAGGTGAAAATGGCCCAAATTCCTCTCCACTTTGGAACCTGCTGCCTGTCCATGCCAAAAACGCCAGACTTGCAGGATTCTTACAGAAATTATGTTATGCTTTACAAGCAACCCATATTTGCACTGAAGCAGAATGAGTAGTTAGCTTTTGCTGACAAACCACAGAAGAATGCGATTCAGCAGTGAATCCCAAATACCTCTGTCATGGATGGCTCTGCAGGGATAGCAGTACTCAGAGCTTAACTATTTGCTGGTGCCTGTTCTTGGCTAGCCCTGCCTCACCCCAGTGAGAAATCCTTTTTAGTGAAAGCTTCCACGTTAAGGGGAGGGCAAGCTGCTGACAATCACCATTTGTTACCGTGGCTTCTGAAGATACAAGAGTCTCTTAGGAAGTTAGCTTTTTCAAGAGAATTTTCTACCCTTGCTGCCTAGCAGACATAGTATTAAAACAAAACAAAACAACCCAGCCCCAAGGTTCCTGTGTACACAAAGCTCATGCACCCACTGGGATCCACACAGAGGATATAAATATATTGCTCTACGGGGTATTTTCCTGTTTTATTAAATGTGCTCTCAAAGGCAACTAAAGCAGCTTCTCCTAGATCTGTGGCTTCCTGATCTTCTAGGAGGATCAATCTATTTTCAGTTCCTTTAAAAGTCCCTGCAGCCCTCTGCAATATCAATCAGGAAGAAAGGGAACATTATGAATGCACCCAGTTATGAACCTTTGGACCAATTTTCCTTGACCCCATCCTTTATGTGTTACCTGGAGGAAAATAAATCTTTTTACAGTGATGTAGCTATCCTTTTTTTTCTTTCTTTCTTTCTTTCTTTCTTTCTTTCTTTTTTAGGGGCATGAGAGGGAAAGGGAAGAAATAGATGCTTTTAGTTAGCCACATTCAAGTACCTATTCTACCAGATTCAGACAAAAAAGCTGCGTCTCAGTTCTACTTTTGAGATTGAGTCCTCCTCCAGGACCAGGACAGGGGTTGCAAGACTTTTCAGAATTGCTGTGGAAGTACTACAAAGTACTGCCAAAATCCAAACCAAGTTGTCTTGAAAATAAAATGAAAAACCAGTTTAACTAACTGGATGTTAGTTTTTATCAACAGGCAGACCAAAGAGACAAAACTGCAGGAAAACAGAGAGCAGAGCTTGAGAAAATTACCTGAAGACTTGGGACAATGGGATAAACAGTATGCTACAAGGAGGAAAGACCACGTCAATGCTAACATATCAGTATAGCTTTTTCTTTTCAACCCAAGGGCCCCAAAGTACTGCACTCCAGCTGATGAATGAAACCTCCCCAAAGTCTCAAAAAGCTGCCCTTTATCACTGCACACATTATCTGGTTGCTTAGCTCTTAGTAAGTTTTCCATATGAGTTCAAGTTTGTAGTATGGCAAACGGATTCTTCCAACTCCAGGTAACATTGAACAACTGCCAGATATCGCATTCAAGAGCCCAACTGGTTGTCTTTAAGAATGATAATGGAGAACAAGGCAAGAAAAAGATATCAAGGACACCAGAAGAGAGACACTTATTTAAAGACAGCATTACAAAGAGAAGCTACCTGAAAAAGATAATAGAGGGTATTACTGGGATATAGGGAAGGTTACAGTAATATGTGCATTTCTGCATTTTTATCAGCCTTTCCAAGAGGACTTGGGTATTAAATTTGAAACACCAATAAACCCCAGAAGCATTCAAGAACTACCCCAACAGCAACAATGCTAAACCTGATGGAGAACTGAACTCATGCTTCAGGAGAGAAGTACAGTCCATTTGAAAAGGAATGTATTCATTTTTGAGGAACAACAGAAATGTAACATACCTGTTGCAAAGACTTCCGCCCTCTCAATTCCTTTATCTTCCCTCTGCACATCCTGCAGGAATGCCCCTACGGTAGTCACCATTGGCTTAACAGTGAACCGACAGCGTTCACTTCTTGTGGGCAGCATAAGAGTTACCACAGGAAGACCATGTCTGTAATTAATAGTTACTTCTGGAGGGGGAAAAAAGAAAACGAAGGGAAAAAGTCTTATCTTAAGTTGTAGTTTAATTTAAAAGCTGTTTTTAAAACACAGGATGAATAAAAGAAAACCACACAAAACATTCTAGATTTCTTTAATGAATATAGTACTTCTATTTCTGGGATATATATATATAAAAAACACATGCAACTGACATCATCTCACCCTACTCCCACAAAATAAATGAAAAGCTTGTTGACATTGATGGGACGGGGGAAAACCTGCTGGGCAAGCTTACCATCAGATGGCACCAGGGTGCTGTGAGGTGCTCCTTCCCGGCCCCTCCAAGCTCCGGCATGCCTCCACAGCCACACCTGCAGCACAGACACAGGGAGCTTGCTTTAGAGAGGTTAGGATGCAAGATTTATCTGGTGCAAGGCAGTATGCAGCCTGTCACAGTGATCCGCTTCTGTGTGATCTGACAGCAGAGGTGTCCTTCTGAAGAAAAACCCCTTGCTTACCTATTTGTGTTTAAAAGACGGAACCATCCTTACAGCAAGCATAAACGTTGCCAAGGGTATTAAGGTATTGCCCATAGTTTAACTTTTTGTCTAACGTGGTGTAAATAACTCAAGGAAAAAGGGAAAGGGGAAGGAAAGAAAGGAAAAAAAATAAATGCAGTGTTTCTGAAGTGCCTCATGCAACTCTTACAGTAAGCCCTCTCCTCTAGCCCAAAACCATCCGCTTGAAAGATCTCTACATTGTGAAGGCAGAAGTGTTCTGCAGCAGTTCAGAGTCCGCAGTGTAACTTAAAACAGCATGCATGGTTTCAGTGAAGTCTTTTACTGCTGAATCATAAACAGAATGGCACTTTTCATAATCTCAAATAAAATAAAAGCCAATGCAGACTGAGGTCACTCCCCTTTGCTTCATAATTATATATTGTAGACCAAAAGTTAACTATTGACATTCACAGTGTTAAAAGACAGTAACAACAACGCGGCTTGCCAAAGTATGGAAGATACTTTATTTTTATTTTTTAAATCTGAACAGCTGTTTCAACTGCAGCTGAGATGCTGCTGCAACTAACAGCACCACCAGCCTCTGGTACCGGATTGAAGGAGGCGCACTCAGATGCGGTAAGTATCCCCTACGCCCTGGGACTGTGCTGGCAGCAGGTTTTTGAACCTGCGTGGTCACACTCCTGAGCCTGTCCCTTCCAGAGACGTTGGTGAGAACCATCAAGACGCTTAAACACAGCCATGTCAAAACAGAGAAGCCAAACTGCTCTGATTAGACCCGTGGACTTAAAGCAGTCCAGCCACGCTGTGGACGATGCAACTGCTCCGACACAGAAGTACTCTGCTTCTACAGCTGGTCCCCCTGCACAAGGAAAGGAACAATTTTCTTGCAGTGACTCCCACAAAGCAGGCATTACTGCTATAAACTGAGTGTAACAGGCAGAAGTAGGACGGGAAATAACAAAAACTGTGCCTGGGCTGGACCAAGGCATGGGGTTTGAAATATGATAGCTGGAGGAAGCGGAAAACAATGTGGGGAGAGATGCCAAGGACCGATTCTTCCTCTGGTGAGCTTTATAGCTCATCTTTCTGAAAGCCACAACATTTCCTAGTCTGCAAGCTAATCTCCTTTGACAAGGCAGGAAAGGAAAGCTACAAATGCAAGAGGCCTCTGCCCGTTCAGTATGCCAAACGCTGCTCACCATGTTCATGTGATTTATTCATTTTTAAAGAATCACAAGCTTGACTGTCTGGATAGGAATATACTGTTAGGTTAAATGAAGAATTCACCTGTAAAAAATAAATCTGTGTGTTTCAAACACACTGACCTTGCCCTAGATTTCTAGCTGGAACAAGCGCTTTTCAGGATTTAAAGACAATAAAATGAATCATACCAGGAGTTTCCAACACTGATAAATTTCTGTATTGTAATCTTCAGGCACCAAAGGCACTCAGAAACCTAGACTAAATAGCAAAATACCTTAAACACAAGAGCACTGTCAAAAAAACCCCGAAAGAGTAGACACCAGGAGTGCAGGAATGCCAAATGGCCAGCCAGAGCTAGGACACGGGTGGTAACTTGTTTGGTTCTCCAGCAGAGCAAGAGATCTTCCTACAAACCAAAACCTACACCCACAAAACGTTTAGAAATACACAGCCTAGCAGTAGGGAGACAACATTCAACACGTGATCCGGTTTTCCACAAAAGACCCTGAAAAACACCGATTAGAACAGTCCACAGTAATAGTCTATAGCCTCGAATCCAACAACTGTGTTATTTGTTTCTTCTGAGGGATATACTTCAGGAAGTAATTTTTTTTTTTTTTTTTTACAGACACCCAATACGTAACTTTGCAATTAATATTTAGATACCTATTCTCCAACCCGCCTCAGGCACGGAACTGCTCCATGCTTGTACTGGAAGGTTGCTTTTTCTTTTTTTTTTTAATCATAGAATGGTTTGGGTTGGAAAAGACCTTAAAGATCATGTAGTGCCAACCCCCCTGCCATGGGCAGGGTCACCTTCCGCTAGACCAGGTTGCTCGAAGCCCTGTTCTGGTGAATTTGGGTATCTACTTTGCTTATGGAGGAAACAATGCATTCAACAATTAATACATATTAAAATATTTATAGATATTAAATATATTAAAATATTTGTTATATTAATTTCCATTTATTGAAATAAGATCTTTAAGGTATTTTCTTCTATTATTCTTTAGACTTTCACATTTAGCATTCATGATCCATTGAAAGAATCCCTATATACTGAAACTTTTTTTTCTTTTTTAGATTGTTAATGCAGCCTACCCGTTAAAATCAGCTGCAAAGGATATGTGAAGTATAAGAAAAACGAAAGCCGCTGAGCCATGAAGCTGAACCGAGTTCCAAATAACGAACTCTTTCTATACAAGCTCTAGGTTGATTAACTGGGAAGCGTGAAGGGCTGAGTTAACTTTCTCCCAATGTTTCCAGATTTAAATCTCCAGTTTCAGTGAAGTTATTAAACCATTAGCTTGCGCCCTACAGCCAAATCACTGTGCCCCTCTCAAGGTGCTTGGAACGACCCCTACCCTGCCACTGGAAAAGAAACGAAGTCGGCAACTACCACAGCTAAAAGGAAGACTTGAACTACGGGACCAAACCAACAAAGACTGCCCTCACAGTAACATCAGTGAGAGCTGGAATAGAAGGAACTGATCGTGAATTAACTGTATCACGACTTAAATTTTGAGATACTGTAAGGAGGACAGCATACTACTAACTCTTTTATTTGCCAGTACATGCATCTCTTGGCTAATTCATCTAACCACACAAAAGATAAGGAAAACTAGTCTACATCTTTCCGCAACTCGAACACACACACACACACCCACACACACACACACGTGGCAGGACATCTGGCTAGAACACCTCTAATGCAATCACAACTATGTTCTGGAATCGGGCCAAAGGCTTGTGAACAGCTCTTAGCTGTGAAACACCCTTTCTCCCTGAACTGTATTTGCTTCCTAACACAAAACACTTGGGAGCAGCAGTCAGCCACAGTGATGTAGATCTCTTGACTCAGTTGAAGGCATGGACTCTGGGAGTGAAAACTTATGAGGATTTAAGGCACAGAGTGATAATTGTGATAAAAATAATCCAATATATTCCATTAAAAAATACCGGTTGGTGTAAAACAGAAAACATATATCCAGTTTAAAGAAGTACTTCCTCTCTTAAGGGTCTCTAATAGCAGAGAAGTTGCCACTGTTAAAGTCAGAGTGGAAATTTCAACGATCTGGTTTACAGCACAGCTTTAGGGACTAATGTAGCAGTGTAACTGAGCTGGAAAACTAAGCAGCCAGACACGGGGGGTGGGAGAGACAGGAATAGCAATACTGCATTTTTCACTTTTGAGAGTGGCAAACCACTGAACCTACCTACATAGCATTTTCTGGAGTTAGCTCTTCCAAATAAGCAATCTCTTATGATGCTGAGTGACTGTTGCTGCAGACTTAAGCTCAAATTTATGTGTGAGCAGTTATGTGTAAGAAATCGGTATCATCATCAGTATGTGAGGTGGCATGAAAGCCGCTGATCTTCCTCAGCACTGCATATGCAAACAGAAACCTCAGCAGGAACCATAACTTCTGTTCTGTGGAAAATTGTCATGTGGGTGGGAAGGGAGAGGGCAAGAAATAAAAATATTTTTCTCATGAAAAAGCAACCTTGAAAAAGGAATTCTGCAAAAAGATGTCATTAGGAGGCTTTCTGAGAGCATGGAATAATTATCTTTGACACTTAGTTGATTTATTTCATTTTGATTTGCCATACCAAAATGTTGTAAAAAATCTGAATCAAAACACAGCTAGCCAACGATCGCATATGTGAACCTGTTTTGACTTGGCTTATATAGAACTCAGAAGAGATTCGGTAGTTTTGGTTTGTTATTTCAACAGCAAAAATAATGTAATGCTACTTCAACATTCAAAGTCCCCGTTAATTTGCATTTGTTAGTGGAAAGCTTTTCATTCCAACCAAAAAACATAGAATCAGCTCAACTCTGTCTGCGCTCTTTTTGAAGTGCCATGCAATACTACAACTGAAGTATTATACTCCTCTAGCATGAGATGCTGTTGATAATGCCTCAAGTCAAACTGATAAGCAGCCTTCACAAAAAATTATTACCGCAGACCATTATTATGAATGCTATGGTCTCCCATATTCTCATTTCCTTTTCTTTAAGGCAATGATAAGAATCTGAAATAGAAAAGCACAATAATAAACCACACTACTCGACTAAGTGTAAGCTTTTTACTCTTCTTTTAATTACACTGCAGCAAAACACATTCTAATTAAAATATATCTTGCAGTGTGCTTTTCAACAGTAATATAATGCTACAGTTTTTCCCTTGGCAGGAGGGGAGAGCTTAGTTATCTCCCGGAGTCCTTGTCCAACACCTGGTACAGCTCCCTTCACATGGCTGCTGGAGAAGGACCAGGGAAAGGGAACAGAAGGGAGAAAAATCGTGGGGGAAACCAGTAGTTGCAATGCCTAAAAATGAATTTTGGGGCCTCTCTTTCTCAGCATCACTAGATGAGCCAACATGCCCGGTACGCATCGTTCTCCCCACGCGCTGATCTTGCCCAGCCTGTGAAGGAGAGGGCAAGACAAGTCACCTCTCTAGATGCTGCTTGCGTGTCTGGAGCAGGAGGAAAATGAGGGCAGGTATGTGTTAACCACTGTTCAGCAAGGGCACGTACTATAAACAGCTATTTATATTTTCCATATTGACTGACAGGTTTTTCTATCTCTAATAAACACACCTAGAAGTTTTCTACCTATGAATGATGTTGGCTCCCATCTGATTCTCCAAGGGAAACAAACCAAGCAATTAATTAATTATGGAGTTACAATCTGCAATTTCAGAATAAACTATCTACAGACATTTCAGAAAGGTTTAAAACCAAGGGAAAGGAGGAAAAAAAGCGGGTGCTGTCACAGTCTACTGAGTTTGCAAATCTTGCACGACCAAGATTACCAAAAATCAATCAGTTTTCAGAACAAGTTTACAATAACTACACATAAGGTATTTCCCTTTTTAAAATGAGTCACCAAGGCCATTTTGGTGATATCTGCTGTTAAATTTCTGTGCTGTTTTTATAAGCAATCCCACACGAGTAGGAAAATAAGACATTAGGAACCCTAACAACCACCTACAAGCAGCTTACAAGTGCCCATCTGAGCTACAGAAACACCTTCTCTCTCATTAACTTTTCAGTAATTTGTCTTTGCTTACACTGGAAGGATTTTCATTGTTTATCCACTGATCCTAAAACAGGTGATCAGGCAACAGCAGCCTCAATACAAACAGCAGCTTCAAGGCACATCACTCAGATTTAGCAACATATTCTGGAAGCCCAACGTAAATTAAACAAACAAAACCCCAGCGACAGACACATCACTCACTCTGCCATAATACCCCCATACCTAGTAACAGTTTCAGCCAGGGAAGATAATTCTGACACTTGGGAGCGTTCAGGATATATCTCTCTATCCTAGAGGGGGGAAAAAAAAAAAAAAAGATGACAGAATGACAGATTTTCTTATTTTCCTGAGACACAGCTTTCCTGTCTCAATATGGACCTTGAGGTGAACACTTTCTCCCAGCTGCTCCACAGGGCACTACAAGAACTGCACTGCAACATTTACCTTTCAATCCTGCAGCTTATTCAAAATACACGGTATTTTTAACCCCTTCTTCAGTACAAATCAAAGTTTAAAAAAAGTAACCAAGAGGTCTCTTCCAGCAAAGTAGTAGTTTCAGCATGAGTATGCATGTTCCGGTGACCTTGAAGAAGCAAGAGCAATACAGCATTCACGTGGCTTTCCTTCAAAACTCACTTGCCCTACAGCTCTGGAAAAAAAGAAAAAATGAAAATGGAGCCCAAGCAATCAAAAGGTTGGTTTCACGTGCCTGTTGTTCTTTGTGCCTTTATCATCTTGATGATCTTTCATTTCCTGCCTCTGCTCAGGTTCCAAGAACGGTTGGCACTAGATTTAAGCAGCCAGACAAACGCTACCAATGACCGAAGCGACAGCGGCGATAAGAAGTGCATCAAAGCGACTGGCCACCAAGAACTTCTTTTATGAATGCCCAGTTGGTCAACTCCACCACTGCAGCAGGACTTTGCCAGGAAGACCTTCCACTCAGCCTTTGCTGAGCGAGTGCGCATCCTCCACTTGACTTCTGCTCGCTATTCCTTTGTGCTCTCTCACCCACTCCCTGCCCAAACTCTTCCTCCCCACACACCCCCAGCACTCCACTCAGCAGGTCCAGGTAGGGGGGAGAAGCGGTTATGCAGCCCCTGCAAGTCATGGATGGTCGCAGGGGGCAAAGTCCCTCTTCTCACATTGTATGTCACCGTGGCCATCTGACTCTCCACCGGGCAGCTGAGGATGCAGAGCTCTGGGTAGCTAGGGAAGCACCTGGACTTGCATCCGCATCGGTTTTACGAGCCAGAAAAACAGATGCTGAAAACACTGACATAGCAGGCTGAAATTAAGCCTCATCCTCCTCTATCCAAAAGCACGATTTCAGTAACAGTGACCCCTCACTGCAAAGAAGCAACACCAGCAAGTGCTGCGGAGACGAGAAGGACGAACACCAGCTGACATTTTCTGCCTGCAGTGTCTTCTGGGCACTGCTCTGAAGGTACAGATAATCCTTGCTTTTCAAAGCAAGCAGACTTCCAAGCAAGCGTAAGGACAGGCCTAAAAAAAAGGCAATTACACAGGCCAGGCGCATTGTTAGAAGGAACATCAAGAATTGTGTCTTACTATTTTATCAAACCTTCTCCTCCTTCGCTTCCTACAAAGAGAAGCGGATCTAAAATCTCCTCTGATTCTAAGGTTTTACAGTATTGGAAATCTCACATCTTCATCTGGTTTCAATAAAGTCTACTTGCCTGAAAGTTGCTGTTCTACCCAACCTAGTTTATTTTCAGAACGGAAGATGGGACGCAACACCTAGAAGGAAGTTTGCAAATCAAAGAGGGGTAAGACTTTGAGAGGGAGCGATTATAGCGTGAAAAATGTATTTGTGCTTTATCAAAAGCAAAAGCAAGCCTACACTCGAGAGCTGTGCCATCTGTTCCCCAACAACAGTCTTGATCAAAAGATGAATTTGTCAGCACAGACAGGATTTTTCATTCGTCCCACAGAATGGATCTCTGCTTGTGTGCGGTGCCTTCTGGGACAGGCATCCTGACCTGGGAAATGTCGCAAAATTTTACTCTAAGGGTAACAAGAGTGACTTTGCTTTCAAAAATATGCTTATAGCATATCGCATTAGATAAGAAAATGGGCTTGCTGCACCTTTTCCTACAGACGTCTTAGAAAGAGCGTATCTCGATGCACACAGCTGCTTTCGTATCTCTCAAAAAAACACTCAAACTCATCTCTAGGAATAACACTAATTCTTCAAATTGCCAGCCAAGAAAAAACTTGTTTAAATTCCAGCTGAAATGAGATAACAGAAGCGAGATAAGGATGCAAAGTCAGATGAATGCACTTACAGGTTTACGAAAGTTACAGCCAACTCTCGCTTTTCTCTTACAGAGTTTTTCAGATTAAAAGCACTGGGCAGGTTGTAGCACACAGGAAAAAGATGATGTAACTCAGAAAACAAAACTGCTTGTCAACATTTTCATTTAGAACGGACACTTCTGTTTACAATATAAATAACCCTACCTCCCAACACAATAAAAACAGGTTTTTATACACCTACAAGGATGCACTTCTGTTAATTCTTATGAGTATTGTTTTCCCAGGCTTTTCTTTACTCAACTGTGCAGATTTCAAATGCCTTAAGGCATTTACAGCTTCGCTAATAAAGAAGAGAGTGCTTTGGAAATTTGATTGACTGAGGGCTTAGAATTAGTATCTGACAGACACGTGAAAAAAGGTCAGTCAGAATTATCAGCAGTGGAGAAATTCCCAGCGATGGCTCTCACCTGGCTTTTCAGCAAGTTTTTTAGCAGGTAACACGCTGTATATCCGCTCTGTCAAACAGACCTCAGAAAGGGAACCAGCTGTGCAGCTGCTGAAATGCGCCGGGCAGGGAAAGCTGGCTCTTCTCCACAGCATCCCCTCCATTCCCTGCTTAGCCACCCCTCCAGCAAATCGCTTCCATCCCGCTGGGCACGTTTCCCACCTTGTCCTCTCTCACACCTCCCTAGGGTTTGACCACAAGCCATGAGGAACCCCAATACCCTGCAAAATCAAAGCCCTTTCCCCTTTCGTTGGCTCTCAAACACTCCCCTGGTCGCCTTGGTGCAGAGGGTGCCATCCCAGCAAGAAAACGCAGAATCAAGAAAAACTGCACTTGGCTTCAGCTGGGCATGGAGGATTCATTCCATTCGCCCATTCATTGTTATTTGGAGGGGCAGGAAAATGTTAGGGATCAAATCTAAGGCAACAGAGGACAGTAACAGAGAGCAGGTATTTAGTCTTATGTCCGTGTCTGGCACAGTCCCAGTATGATTTAGAGCAAATCTAGGTGCAAGTATCTGAATGTTGCACTATTAGAGAGGTTTCTCCTTTTTCTCCTGCCACGACATTTCCAGGAATGATTTGTCTCTATAATTATTTTAACATAGCAGACCATAAAAAGGTGTTTTTATAAACTTCTCCATAGCTCCATTCCCTCTTTTTTTTTTTTTTTTTTTTTAAGGTCTGAAGTTAAGACTAGCCCTAACACTTAGGAACCAGTGTTTTGTGCAGGCAGCTGTAAACAGGTACTTTTCCAAAGGGAAAACACAAATTTCTTTTGATTGCCTAAAAAAAAAAAAAGAGAAAAAAAAGAAAAAGGTAGGAACAGAAGAACTGACAGATTACATCAAATCAAAAGCCTTTCTCTGTTAGTGGTTGGTATTAGTATGTAGATACAATGATTTATATCCCTTATAACAGATAGTTATAAAATAACTCCCAAAAGGATCTTAGTTTATATTCCAGCTTTATATGCTGTTACACTCCTGTGGATGCCCAAATTACTTGCAGGGAGTGCAAAATATATTTTTTTAGCCTTGTTAGAAAGTAACCAAAGAAACCAAAGGCATCAACAGCCAAGTAAACAGAGAAGGCTAATCCTTTCCCTTTCCATAGCTTCTGATGAGTAACATTAAAAACAATTTCTAGGGCAGATACTATAAGAACATCCATAGCCAGTAACCAACAGCGAACTTAAGATCACAATTTAATAGAAACCTCAACAGGTTTTGTCAGAAACTGTAGAGCTGCCACTTAATAGATCCTGGCAGCAAGAAAATATAAAATAAATTATAAAAAAAAAAATCAGACAAAAGCAAAGAAAGAAAACATTTCTAAGCAACAAGATCAAAGGGGCCACTACAAACGTATCAGTACCAACGTGTTTAAGAGCTTTGAGCCTTTATGCACACTTCACAGAATGGTTGCAATAAGCTGGGTTTAGCAACACTGTCATAGCAACAGCAAGACTCCACTTGAGAAGACAACTTTGTTCCAAGCCCCTTATCAAAGGTCTACATAAATATTTTTAAAACCACGAAACTCATCTAAGCAGGCTTACAACCATCTATTTGTTTTCTTGGAAAAGAGCTTTACTGGGAGAAGTAGCTTCAACAACGTTCCTGCTAAAAGGGTGGCCACAGCAGAGATGCCTCGAAAATCCAACTGCTGTTCTGGCCTGAAACAAAACGCAGCCGTACTGTTGAGTGAGCAGAGGCCTCGCTAACCCAAGAGTTCAGCAAAGGTCCTGATAAGCATGTCCTGGCATTTGAAGACTTTTGTCTAAAGACCCATCACTCTCAAATATACTTGTGGACAGAGGTCTCAAACACTGCTATCGCCCAAACAGATGCAACAACGTGTTGCCAGATGTCAAGAAAAAAAAAAAAGTATTTTTGCTTTATCGTCTATTTTCTTTTGGAAGTCTATCTTCTCCCATTGCTGTTCAAGAAGCTATTTTAATCTAAAAACATAAAATGGCTGTGGCTTTGCTGATGCTGACCACTTCCACGTTTCAGCTGTTGACATCAGTGTTTTAAAAAACATACCTTAGCTGAAATAGTAACTCAGGGAACTCATTTGCAATATTCCTTATCAAATCCAGCATAGTCCGATTTTCACCTCCTTCCTACAGGAGTAAAAAACACAAAGCATACAGACAGCCATGATATTTGGAAATCAATAACCAATACTGGCTATGATACACTGAGCTATGACTCTGCCCTTCAGTCTTTACTCTGTACAATAAGCCTGTACATTTATACTTTCTACAGAGCAGGCAAAGCAAACAGAAAGACTAAAGATTTCCTGCAGAGGTTTCTAATGGCTTTTTCTAAAGCTTGTTATCATGAGAAAAACAATTAAAATCAGTACAAGAAGATGAAAGGCTCTGTATGCCCCGGATGGTCCAGCACCTGTGTTCCGATGCGCCCGCCGTGCCTCCCAGGGGGGTTGGCAAATCTGCATGTTAGCTCCTCACTTTTCACCCCAAAGCCTTTGAACTCCAGCCAATTAAGAGTTGTTTTGTTTCCCCTTCCTCTGTTAATTCACTTAGGACATGTATTTGAAAGACTGAGGCAACAAACAGGGCAAGAACCTGCATTCTGTAAACGCAGGGTTTACCGAGTGTTTTTAGGAACCCCTTTTAACGCTAAAGCAAACAAGAATTTAATGCCACGCAGAACAAGCGACGAATAGGCAAAAGCTGCTGCTGCTCTTCTCCTCAGGCCCACAGTAACATCAATACATATCGTATGTAGTCATCTGATCTTCCAACACTGCTATAATGCAATGATTATAAGGCAGAACCTCTTACCCAGCTCTGTACTTTGGGATACAGTTAAATGAAGCTGCCATCGATGAATCGGACTCCTGCGGACAGCAGAATCTCTAGCCTGCAACACCAATGAAACTCTGTTTTGGCTGGCAGGTTTTCTCTAAGCTATCTCCAATAAATCCTCCCACCTTGTTAATTCGACAAGTGAAGTTTGCAGATAAAACCCAGTTTTGCCCCCAGTCTTCCTCCTAATTGAATGGAAGCATATCATTTGGGGAAGGCATTACTAAAAGAAAACTCTAAAATAAGGTAAATAAATCCTGCAGAGTGCTCTCTGTCAGGTTTCCTGTAGTCCAGAACAAGTCACAACACTGAGCTAGAAAATGAACGGTCTATGGTCACTTGATTCACTCCACCCCCAACGCGCACCCAAATTTATACAGGAATTCTACGTAAAGTCAAATTTCAAATAACTCATTATAATTATTATAGGTTTGACATACTCATCATTAATGCTTTACTACTCAGAGCAAGCAGTGGAACATATAAACTTCTCACATTCAAAGGACCTGAAAACGGTTTAGTTCTTAATCTTGGAGTTTTAACACTGGACCACTGGAAAATTAAAGTTACTCCTTCCCTCTGTTACGTAAATGTGCATATGCAAAGAGATCCCACCAGGAAAATATTCTGCCACTATGTTTTGATATTAACAATCAAAGAATATCAAGTTTGTCTTATTTTGTAAAGCATTACGTATAAGCAGTTTGTGCAGGAGAAAAACTGGGGCGGGGGGGAAGACAACAGCTATTCTAACATGTTGCATCCAGTTTCTCTTGACAACAGCAAAGAAATTCATCCTTAAAACACTAACACAGAGGGACTATCTACATTTTTGATACATCAACTAAACCATTTACTGGAAAGCCATTAAATGTAAAGTGAAAAAAATATAAAAAATTGAATTCAAAAGCACACTTAGGCTGTAAAAATTATGGATCCTGTTTCTCCCTTTTACCAGCTTTGATGTGATGGCAGATGTAGAGTACAGGTTAGATCAGCAGCTGCAAAAACTCCTTGCTCAGAAGGAATCGAACGTGTCTTGACCGCGCTTCTATCTTCGTAAACTGATTAACAAAGCAGCTCCACATTATATACCTCATTAATTAGCACTTTTGAATTTCCAGGTAACCTAATATTTCCAGGTGAAGTTTCTCAGTTCATCAGGGGCAATTCAAAGCCTTACTAACTCTGCCTATAGAAGCAGAGGGGAAATCCCCCATCATTAACATCCCACTTCAGGTTAAGACTAACACGCAGAGCTATGGATGATGTGGATTTTTCTTTTGCTTCGGTAGTGTGATTTCCTAATGGAACAAGACACATAATCATGCTGTATGTCTGTCTACAGGTTTCCACTAAGATTTAAGATTATTTTATTATTATTTATATTTTACTATTATTTTTTTAAGATTATTACACAGCTACCATCCACTCACAGTCAGAAACAGTTAACAAGTGCTCAGAGATCCAACAGCCTACATTCCCTCTACTAGGATGCATAAAACATTAGCACATTAGAGATGTTAATTTTCAATTAAATATGATTACAGAGAGGTTACTCAAAACTGACATCTAACATCTGCTTATTCCTGGCGGCAAGCTTGCCACTCCGTACCACCAAAACAATGGAGAGCAGCAATGCTGTTAAGGAGCAAGGGTGAGCTGTTCCACCTCAGCGTGTTTACCCAGTACCCTTCTAACAACAATTCATTTGTATTTAGAGTAGTTTTTAACATGGTATTCTGTGCATACGGACAAAAGCATCCCCAACCAACCAAAAAAATACTTTCCGCCTCTTTTTATATCTCTAACAATGTGGAACAACTGTCATCTTCCATAAAGGTCATTAGTAGCTTTACCTGCAGAGTGAGCTCTGGAGCACTGCAAATATCAGAGCCCGAGGTCACTCACGAAGCCTGAATGCTGGCAAGGTAAGAGCACTGTGGGCACTGTATTTAAAGGCACGTTATTTAGTGCTTTTCTTGGAAGAATCCAGTTAGAACAAAGATATTCTCAGGACCATGGAAAAGATGTGCAATCCACTCTGAGAAATCACTGTTTTGTAGGAAAATGGCTTTAAAAAACTGCTCAATGCATACGCAGGTACTTCATCTTCAACTTTGATGCACTTTTCAGTTGTTTTTCCTGCAGTCCTATTGCAAACTCTTCCCAGTCCAATGTGCCCTCAGCCAGGGACAGCACGGACTGTTCCCAAAGTCTGTTACAGGAGCGTATCTTTCTTATCTCAGTAAAGGTACCAATTTTAACATCCATAAAAGCAAAAGAACAAGGCTTACGTATTCTCTGCCATTTTACAGTGCAGCAATTCTCTTCCTGCTGGCAATGTAAGCAGGTGACCTGGAAGTCAGACCAGGTGGTAATTCTGGTTCTGACTCACTGTGCAGACTTGGCAAAGTCGCTCACATCCAAGTTTTCAGATAGGGCACTAACCCCAAGGTGTTTCACGCTTCAGGTGTTTAAGCTTGGCATCAAGCACCCAAAAGTTACCACAGACTTCAACCTCAGTCACCCCTGCCTTCCAACCGAGCGCCCCAAATCCATGTGTATGTCATAAAACGTCAGGTTATTCAGTCTCTGAACTTCAGCTTTACAGTGGAAATATAGCTGTAAGACTTGCAGCAGATCATGGAGCCAACCATAACTCGCTGTAACCGATAACACTAGAGGTTAACACACATCCACTTCCACACGAGGATGATATTTAAGGAGCCCTCATGGATTTCTATCTAGCACAGAATGAGCTGTAGTAATCAGAACCGGAGGTTTCCAAATGGACCCTTACAGGGGTTTGTAATACGTTCATCACTTGCAATGTTTATGTTTCATTAGAGCATGCGGAGCTCACGGGATGAGGAGATTCAGCTGAAAGCACATTCATGCATCATGTTTTTATATCAGTGAGACATAACAGTGCAATATCCTCCTTAAAGTTGTAGAGATGTCCTCTTCTAAAACCTTTCCTTTAATCTCAAAATTTGTGTGTATATGCGTGCTACTCTAAAATATTTTAAGAGCTTTCTCCAGAAAACAAAAACAATCTGATTTTGTGCTACAGATCATTACAGTTGTCCAGATTTACATCTCCATTCATGGATACCCTCACTGATAATATTCTGTATATTCAGCTTTGCAGGAAAGTATAACTGTTTTGTGTGTATGTCAGAAAGTGTATGGAAAACAGGCAAGACAACCTTCCTGGTTTTTTTTAATGAGAAGTCATCAGCCATTCAGGTTTTTGGTAACTACAAATATTGATGTTCAAGATTTAATTTTTTAAAAGGATAAAGCAGATAATACACTCAGTATGCTAATGGCTAGCTGAGGGGAACTGCAGGATGCAAAACAATGAAAGGACCAGTCATAAATATCTATCACAAGCAAAACGTTGGTGAATTTAGAGGGGAAACCAGACAGCGGAGGAGAAACGGCATACAGATCCACTGGTATCCCTCAGTGTGGCCGAGAGTGACAGAACACCACTAACAATGTCTGAACTAATTCTTTCTTTTTTTGTCCTCCCCACATTTAAAATACCATGAATAAAACTTACTTTTTTAGTTAAGGTTGAAAGTTCAACAGCCAACACGTACACAAATTAATTTGTTCAGGTAGTGCCCAAATATGATATCCTAGATATAATTAAATCAAAGTTCATGTAAACAACGACACAAAAATCAATCCATGTCTTTGCAGTAATACAAAGTAAATATAATCAAATATCTGATTTGATCAGCTAAACAACACATGAGGATAGCAAATAACTCTGGTTGTTGTTAGCTTTTTTCATCACACATTTTTATTAGAGAATTGCGTAAGAAGTGTCACAATATATTAGTATCATGTATATATTTCCCATACACATGCAGCCATGAGTGTAACCTTATTTAAACTGCCTCAATGCTATTTCAGCTCAGGGATCTCAGAAGCCATCAAACAGAGCACAGAAAGGCAGGGACACTTATTTCCACAAAAATGTACTTGTTTGGGGGAGGCAGAAACAGAGAAACGCGTGAGTAACGCTGCATGTCAGAAAGGAGCCGGTCAGTGCCCAACCAACAGAACTAATGCCCGTTTCCCAGGTCTCTGCAGCACACGCTGGGACGTTACGTTGCAGGCTCCAGGTCTTCTGCACAAGTAAACAACCTGCTGTTCTCACCAGAAAATACACCTCTACCATCTAAACACAGGCCTAGATTCCAGGGAGACGTTTTCTTAGTGCTGGCTGTCAAAGAAGACAAACTCCCTAAATCCTTGCTCCGTTTAGCCCTGTATATATTTTGACACAGAGCATTTCCATACATCCCTGTTTATTGGACCTATATATTGGTAACTACATCATATGGAAAGGAGAAGAGTAAGAGCTTTAAGGGCTTTTTGTTTGGTTTGCTTTGTTGTTGGATTTTGGGGCGGGGGGGTTGCTATCCAGTTCAGTTATTAAAAATAGCTAGGCAATCAAACCTGCAACAGTACAGATCAAAAAACACATGGATAGATATGAAGGTGGGAATGGACCAGCGAGATCGAATTCCATCTGATGTGTTGCATAACACAGCATGGCAATTTCTGCACAAAGCTCAGCCTAAGCTGAGACACATTTTTTCAGAAAACGTCTTTGCTTTGATTTAAAAGATTTTAATAGATGGATGTTGTAGGTTCTCTGAAAATCAGAGATGATAACTAGCATAGAAACATAATGCCTGGGGATTTTTTACTATTTAATGGGTTGAGTGAGTTAACCTCCTGGAGTTTAACCTGCTTATATTAACAGCTATTGAGCTTCAGAAATGTCTCTCTTTTGTAGGTACCCATAGACTACAAGAAGCTACTTAGATTGAAACTCTTCAGTTTTTTGTTGTAGAATATTTTTCCACTCTGGAAACAATCCTTGTAACATCTTTAAAGAACGCTCAAACTTTCTGATTTTCCAGCATTCAGAATTCCAGACTCACTAACGTTATATGGGAGAACAACACTCCTACCTCACAGTTCCCTCCCCATACTCATCTGACCAAAAATCTTTTGACTACTGCCTCAGAATGGGATTCAAATCCAGCCATTGCAGCCTCCGTGCCCCTTTCAGAATGGCTGCTTCACAGGACATAGTCTGTCATTTACGTTCTTTGTTTCCAAATAGAGGACCTTATTTTTGATGTCCTGTAATTTTTATTTTTTTTTAAAACATATTCAAATGACACCACTGGGTGAAAGAGAGATACTGAAGATAAAGTTTCCAATGCCTTCCAGCTTATTGGACAACCTTGGACACGTTACTGCATCTCACATCCCCCTATCTTGAAATAGGGATATCTTAAAATAGAAATAGTGACACTTAACCCAAGTTCTACCAGCCCTTCCATGTTATAAGGGACGAAAAGGAATCAACCTCAGCAGGCACCCAGAGTTACCCACCACTGACCTCTCCATTAATTAGTCAAGCAACCAGTAAACCACATTGTTTGGGTAATCTACATTTTACCAGTAATTGTATTTTGCTCTGGATGCTTAAGATAGTCAAATAGCAGCAGGTAAGAGCTCTTACACAGCCACCCCAAACATATGGCATCACTGCATTCACAGTTAATTTTGTGCTCTCACTTTTAATTCATAAATAAGATGTCAATAAAGACAAGTACATTTCAGTAGGTATTACTAATTGGTACGCTAGCAGCTCAGTCAGGTCTTACTGGCTCCTACCTCTTGTTTGTCAAACTTTACAATTTAAAGTGGATTACTGTACCTTTCCCAGTCCCAGAGAGACTCCTTGTACAAAAAGGAGAAAGGCAAGTTTGAGTGAATTTTACAAGAAGAATTGGCTTCAAGACTATAAATTAAAGATGAGAGGCAATAGAGACAACAGCAGAAGGTTTCATGCAGCACAAGCATAATCGGTGCTTAAGGATTCCCTGCCATCAGAAGAAACTGCCTAATTTTTTCTCCTTATGGTCAAGCTACCCTGCCATCTCGTACCTCTGTTACATTACATGTGATCACCTATTTCTTTACAAAATTGCATACCAGCCAGAGCCCAGCCTTTGTCAAATGGTGAGTAGCTGAATTCCTTTCCTTCCTGTTTTGAAATTCCAAGCTGTCAGGCACAGGCAATTTCCACGCAATGAGTAAAAAGCCTCTAGCATCATCATTTAAAAAAATTGCTCACCTTCGTTTCATAATTAATGTCCTACAAGTAAGAGCAGAGCATTCACATGTAGGTGAAACGGAGTCAGAAGTTTCTAAGAAAACCATTTACTCTCTTTAAGGGACTTAGGGCCTCGTGGTTTTTTCCAAGGAAAGGGAGGCAATGTCAAAAGCTAAGTGTTACCTCTAGAAGATTAAAACAACAAATCAAGGAGTACTTATTAGCCAGAGTTTCATGTTAACTGGCAAAGGTAAATGACCGGTCACTCTGTAGAGACTCATACTCCTATTCTGCCTAGAGCCAAGATAAGCACCCCAAGCCCTGAACTATGGGAAAATGACATCAGGGGCACCATCATGACCTTCAACTAGCTATTTCATATAGATATCCTTCCTGTCCTTGGCCTAAATTAGAAAAGCCCGAAAAGCAGGTGGATGTGGTCAGTGAACTCCCCAGTTCATTTCAAAATTCTCTTCTGGTAAGGAACAGCAATATTATTTTGGGTTGATCCAACTTGATCTCTTTCTGTTTTGCTGCCAAACAGTGCTCATTACTTGCAGAACCGTGAAATTTGCATTCCATCCTCACTATCTGGAATCACATGCTGAAGCCCACAGCAAGGGGAAAATCCTGCGTGTTGTTTCAGGTCCACTACGAGAGAGGCAACCAGGGCTGCCGATCCTCACCGGCCAGAAATGGCAGCTGACTCCCAAGCAAGACTTCCTGAATTTCCAGTGGCTTTGCATGGGAGTTTGTTAGATGAGAATAAAATCGAGCAGTATCAAGAGAGGACTTGTAAGCAAGCTAAGAGCTTAGGAGTCTGGGGATTTGTTTTTAACCAGCTAAACACCTATTTTGGTAGCGATGCTAAGCAGCTCTTCCCCCACTCAGCCTCCCAGGTTTCCAAGGTGGTCTTCCAGTGCCTGTCATATCTGCGGAAGATCCTCACTTTCCTATCATCTGTGCTACCTCCACAATGTACCCAACCATATAGCTTTTTCTTTGGTGTTGATAAATTGTACATTACACAGTATTTTCGTTAAACTTCCTGTAACGCGTGGCACCCAGTTCTCAAAAACTAGCACAGTATTTATTCATACCAACCAGGAATACAAGCACAGGCATTGAGACCACTTTCATGGAGCTCACAAAGGGCTTTAGTAGTTTAAAGAGATTGTTTTTTCTTTAAAGAAAGCCTCTTACACTCTTACCAGCATGCTCAACAGCTGCACATGGGGAGAGATCCATCACGTATCCCAGCACTCACCCAAATCCACCTGACGAAAGTGGTCAAAATAGTAACAAATAAGTTGACAAAAGGAAGAAAATAATCTAAACATAGAATTACAAAGACTTTCATCTACCATCTGTTCCGTTTCTCCAGCATGCTGCTGCACTGAGCAAAACAGATTGTCCTCCTTGCTGCCTATGAGATTAAAAACAAACAAAAAACCTCTGGCTAATGAAGTTTGCTTCTAAAATCAACAACACAATTTTACCTCCATGTAAGGAGACACTGGAAGATAGGCTTGAACCCATGGTTTTAAGTGCACAGAATTGCCTGTGACTAGCCAGAAATGAGCATTTCAAGCATGCACACATGGTGAGACATCGCTCTTCCTCCCTTCCCAGCCGTCCCCCACCTGAGACCACAGTGCCGAACCCCCTCCAGTAGTATTTAAGATAAATTATTCACTTTTTCCACCCATTGCACTGTACCTATGCACTGAGGTCATAGCACAGGTTTGTAAGGAAGCAATGCTTCTGTAAGAGAGTTGCCCGTTCTCCTTATCCTAAGAGCTTCTGAACCTGTAGTGAATTTTAACTCAGTCTTGAAATATGGTAGAGGTCTCAATGTTATTATGTTCTTGCATGTTCCACGGAAAAATTGGAGGCTGAATGGAAGAGAGAGATACAAATTAACACCCCAGGGAGGAAAACGCAATGGCTTCCCCACTCCCAGAGGCAGGCACACAGACAGCCCTCACGTTACCAGCCGCTCCCCACTCCCTGCCCGACTCCTCTGGGCAAGGACAAGGATGGCCAGGGGAATATTTGTCACACATCTGCAGAAAGACAGGCCCATTAGGTCTGTGAGCCATCCAACTATGACAGCTTGTCCTATGCAACCTATAATCACATCACTACAGGCTAACTGAAAATAAACATCAGGAAAGGCTGTTATGGGATCTGTAACTCTGCATCAGTTTTGCACACCTCAAATTTACACAGAATAGAGAGTTTCCACAAGGCAACACTCATTTCCTGGTGTGCCAGAGCAGTTCAGCCTAAAACAAAGCATATATTTCAGAGAAAGCGTGATAACCAACAACCTCTCCCATATTGATTTAAATAAGGAAAATCCCACTTCCTCATATTCCAAAGAGTGAATCCAAAACACTTGTAGGTTTAACAAAACATTCTGCAAAACCTAGTAGACAGAGGAGGGAAGGGGGATGCTGTAGCTATAAAATGGCTCAGCATGTTGCAGGCCTAAAGGTACAAAATCAAAGTACATTAGCTGTAAAGCTGTTTTCAGCAATGATGTTTGTATTTTCTGCACCATTTAAATCTATCAGAGGGGAGCTCAGCAGGGCGGACGCGATCGGCATCACAACACCAAGCTATAGCACCACAGACTCGCTGCTTTTCTCTCCACAACTCCTTACGTACCTTAATCTTGCATACTGTGCCAGTGCCACCATTCCTATGGCGACACTTCCCTCTGACTCTCAATCTGCATTTTAATCATCCCCAAGATCTCACCTATATTTTGCTATCACCGCCTCAATTTTACAGGTATTAGGTACAGCCTGCATTTTCTCTGAGTGCCTCAGATGTCCACAAAAATAAACTGTAAATTAAGGGTTTAGTTTCTTTGTTTCTAGACTTAATGTTTGACTATTAAGAGCGATCCAGGGTGGGCAATCCCTCCATAATAAGGATAAACAACCTTTCTGCTGGAGCTCTGCAGGGCAGGAAGGACAGACCCCTGCGGAGGAAAAGTAAGGCTTCAAGGAATCTGTTGGGAGCACTGCTCTCAATCTTCAATACTCCTGCAACTCCCTCAGCTAGCCTGGAGGTGCTCACAAACATATTTCCTTGGCCAAGCATCCAGGAACATCAGGATAATTTCATGCTCATCTGAAGGAGATACGGAGCGCAGGTCACAGCAAAATGGCTTGTCCCAGCTTCATCACTACAACCAGCTATCAACCAGAACAGGAAACTCAGCCAACTGAAAGCCAGCCGAGAAGAAAGAGAGGAAAAACATGAAAGGATAGAGTAGGGAGAGAAGAGGCAGGAGAGATTTCAAGTGGATTCACTCTGTAATCTGAGCACAAAAGAACAAGCAGAAAAAAAAAAAATAACCAGGGAAGGAGTGTCTTAGCCTAAATTAATCTTGAAGAAGTCACCTACGGGAACCTGGGTCTCTTGAACCAGATCAGAAAAAAGCGAAAACAAACTAAAAATAATGATTAGGAAGTCAGTTGTCCTCCAAACGGAAAAAACAACCTGTGTCCTAAAAGGAGAGTCACAAGAACAGCTGAATTTTGCTGCAGTGTAACTATGCTGTATTCTAAAGATATTATATTGAAAGCATCTGAAGCACTGATGCATAGAGCTATTTAGTGGTCACTAGCAGTGTAAATGCAAAGCTGTGGAACAGGAGCTCACCTAACGAGGGACTGAGATGCCCACACAGCTCCCGCAGACAGAGCAAGAAGGCCAGGGAACGGCAAGGTGCGGAGCTTGTACTCTGAGCTCTGTTTCATCCTTCTCTGCCCGAAATCTTCCTCTGCCTCTGGAATTGCACATACCCTGTAAAAGATGTCCCCAGTGACAATAACCCTGCCTGGTGACTTTGGGTAGGTCACCAGCTGAAGAGCTACCAGTTCCCCAAACACTCAGGCCAAGCATCAGACCAGCCCAAACGGTTTGCAGACATCGATTTAGAAGGCTGGGACATGCACAAATACAGAAACCTGACCAACATCCCAGAGCAGTGGAGCCAACCACAGTCTGCATGCCGCAGGGAATGCCGACTATGTGTTGCTTTCTCACCTGACGCATCTCCTTCCTCAGGAGCTGGGCTTTCTCCCTAGTGTCTCTGCCCCTTGCTTCTCTCATCTGTATGGTTTTCATTTGAAGCTACAGAAAAAAAAGAACAGCATGGAAAGAGCAGGCAAGGAAATTAAAACTACTGCAATGGAACAAGCAGATATTTTTTGAGGTGGACACTGCACAGTAGCAGATAAAGACACAATATTCTCATCCCTCCTGCGCAGAATGGTAATATTCTGTTTGCAGCTTTGGTGTATTTCTCTAAGTTGCCCTCTTTTTCAGTCTGCACTTGCTTTCGTAATACACCCTCACTTGGATCCCAGATGAGACCATTTCCACATCCCACTCCTATTATCCTTAGAGCACGAAAGGAAGACCTTCCACATGGAGCCAAGCAGATCAGTACAATAGCACCAGTTCTTTTCCTTCACCTGAAAAGTAGACCTGTCTTTAAGAAATCAAATGCGAAATAGCTGACCTCCACTGCTGTGTTTCTACTTGTGGGTACTTAACCAACACTACTATTAATATGATAGTCTCTTTTGAAAACTTTAAAACAATAAGATTCAACCACTTGCCTGCAGACAACGTGGTCAGGCAGTTAAGCTGTATATATCCATTCCATCACTGTGTATTTTTTTTTTTTACAATACATGTAGTAAGTCATTCATCTATTTCCTCTTTCTTTCTTCCTTTGCGAGGAAAAATAGTCAAAACCCACTAAAAACAATAGCCAGATGACAAGTTTGGACTTCAAAATCCTTAAAAAAAACCCAAATGAGAAAGATTTTTTTATTTATGCATTTCTCAGAAATTATACAAAATGCAAATGGTGCTGAAATTTCTGAAGCGGAACACTTCAGCCCAGAAGCTGCCTGCCACTTCTTTGATAGCTATTTCTTTATCATCATCAGGTGGGTTGTTTTGACAGCTTCACTTCTAAACTGACTGTAAATCTGTGAATATTTCACTGATGATTGAACTGGAACAACTACCAACAATATCCATCGGCTCAGAGCGTGCAGATTTAGCCAGGCTCCAGTAGCCAGTACCATATCTGTATATGAGTCAAAGTGCTGAAAACCTATATTTACTTTGCACTGTGCAATTCACTGGGATTTTATAAAGGAATCGCTAACTATCTGACTAAATTAACAATGTGTTTCGTGATTTCAACCCTTGAAGGTACAGCTGCATTTAAACAATAACAAAACAGCTCAAATCTCAGAAAGAACAGGAGCTTTCTGAAAATTAAACTGGCAACAACAGCAAAAATTTTTATAGAGCTGCAGGATTCCTAGGTCTCCGTGGGGTGCTGTTTCTTTACACCAAACCGTTAGCCCATGTTGCTGTTTAGCCCCTATCGCGGAAAGAAAGTCACACTCCTGTCTCGCTACAGCCGATGCCCGAGAAGATGCTGCTCTGATAGATCCTGTACTTTCAGCCTCTGACAGTCAGGAGCTGACTGACACCCGCCAAGAAAAGAGCAGGGGGTGCCCCAAGACAGCCCTTCGCAGCTCCTCGCTTCACGTTCTCTGAAGGATGCCTCCGCTTCGACAGCCTGACCCTGTGTGGTCATCGCAGTTGGCATCCTAAATATGAAACAGAAAGAACACTTGGCATCTTAATCCTTTCTAGTGTTTTGTTTTCAGCTGCTGGGTGTTCAGACAGTAAAGAGCACCTCAACCCTGAACGTTAACAGCTGTCAGTATTCACTGCTCAACCACAAAGCAGTGAACCTGCCAAAAAATTTTTTTTTTAAAAACTGCTTTGGAAAAGAGGGAAGGGTTGGAGGCAGGATCTTATCTTTTAGAACACTTATGGCTAATTTGATTATAAGTGTCTTTGTCATACTATAATTGAGCATCTCTGTCTCTGATCCTCAGACAACTGCTGCAGGCAGGGAAGTACAATTACTTCTTTATTCAGATTGAAAAAACAACACAGTTGGCAAACCACTTAAAAGGTAACACACAAAGCTTATGGTGGAGCAAAGAACAAAACCTGCATATCAAAGTATCATCTCTGCATCACATACAAAAGAGCACTGTGTGCTTCCCTGTTCTAGGACTCAGCAGAGAAAAACCCTACCAAGATAAACATTACATTTTAAACTATTCACCTACAACTTCTTAACTTTAAATCTATAATGCCTAAACCCTACTGTTATTATAAGTGAGTATTTTTGTTGATTTAACTATTTCTCAGTCAAAGGACCTTGGGTTTTTTGGGGTGCTGTCCCTTCTGCTGCCCGTATTTTGGGGGCATGGCAGATCAGGTGTCAAGAAGAATGAACCACACTGAAGCCAAGAACTGATCTCACCCTACAAATGGCCATCATGGTCCAGACAAGAGTCCAGCTAGCTCAACATCCCCCCACCCAACTGTGGGTGGGCAGATCCCTTAGGGATGCCCAGGGAGGAATGAGAAGAGGGGCAAGAATGTTTTCATTCCCTTCCACAGCACATTTTACATGTCTCCTCTTTGAAACAGCAAAATATGAGTACCTTTAATGTGGGTTTCAGAAAGCACGGCGGCTTGACATCCTTGTCACACTGATTCTGCTTTGTCTCACCACTATCACTGCAGAGATCACACGTATTAAAGACACTCACACTCGGCAACTTGGTTTTAGAGGATCCAATTTCATAGCCTTCAGCTATTTTGCTAAACGTAGAAAATAGCTGCAACAAGTGCAGCACACAGTGGCTGTACAGCAGCCAACTCTACTTCAGACTCTGGCTTGTTTCAGGTAGACTGCTGTCACGCCTGCATACTTCAGCGACCGTAAGTAGCAGAAAATGCAACTGGTACATTCTCAAAGGACAATCCCAAGGAACAGCAGCAAAGGTCTAAGAACGAGTTCCTGGCAAAGGAGGAGGAGTTGTTACCACTTAGCTTCAGCCTGAGCATCAGATGGAGAGGCAGGCCTGCGAAAGTCCCTCTGTGCCTGTTGGCTCAGCTCCTGCTCAGATTTTGGCTAACACACAGCCCATCCCAAGGCCTGACACACGGTGGGAGCAGCTCCGTTAGGTCAAAGCGAGAGCAAGACATTGGCAGGACACAACAAGCAGGAAAGGCTAAAGGTCATTATGCAGCTGTTATCACCTGCGGCTTGCTGTCTCCTGCAGCCATCATCCTTGCATTTAGATTGTCTGGCATTTTTTTTCCAGAATCCGCTAACCTATGGAAATGGTATAGACCCAACTTCCTCAGCTTACCCAAAAAGCTTTTGAAGCAGATCCAGCAGCAGCTGGACTGCTGAGGCTTTTGTGCTTCCCAGTGTGACACAGAGAGTACGTTGTCCTGTAAATTTGAGAGATCCAAAAGGACTGTGACACTCTCCTCCCCTCAATCTGGTGTTCAAGGATAAGAAAAAAGTGAGGAGTTTGTCTGGTTTATAAACCCGCATTTTTGTGTAGGACCCAAGACAGCATGGTTAACTCTCGTTGCGTTGCGTGTCCTTCACAGTAGATTCAGATAACGCTGACAGCTAACGTGACTAATGTCACAGGATGAAGCCAGACTCAATATATACATCTAGTCACCCTAAAAGGACAGGATTCTTCTTACTACATATTTATTAGATTTCTGTCTAGCGTAGCTCTGTGTACGTCGAGTAATGAATTCCTGTCCTCTCCCAGCGAAGGGTATTTAATAGCTCAGACCATTTCACTCCTAGGAAGTCACATGTAGGATACTCAAAGTTTCCATTTCAGCCTTATCCCCAACTATATACATAGTTCTTTTCTTTTTCTATGCTTGCACCTCTCATGCCTGCTAGATTTATGAACCCCCGTTCATAAATGCAAGTTATGCATATTTAATTCTTAAATTTTTCCTCATAAATGAGTCTTCTCCCACAGCTTCTACCCATTTACACTGCTTTTGAGTTCCCTTCAATGATCAATATCTTTATGGTAACAGGAACGCTGAAGCCTAATACAATATTTCAGGTGCTGTCATACCAGCACTCTTATTCTCTTGTCCCCTGAAACAATTCCTCCCACACATGCAACACAAAATTACACTGGTCTTTCCTACCACCCTAGCATATTCACGTGGTTTCCTCATGATTAAAACCTGTTTTCAGGAGTGCCAAAATTCAGTGGGTTTCCTCCCGGGGAGGTGGGGAAGAGCACGACGAAGGTATTACACTTGCTCTTTTCCTTTTGTCTAGGAATTTTTTGTCTAGCACTGAGATACTGCCTAGTAAAATGGAATATCAAGCAACTTGTCCAGAGAAGGGCGACGAAGCTGGTGAGGGGTCTGGAGCACAAGCCTTGTGAGGAGCGGCTGAGGGAACTGGGGTTGTTCAGTCTGGAGAAGAGGAGGCTGAAGGGAGACCTTATCGCTCTCTACAACTACCTGAAAGGGGGTTGTGGTGAGGTGGGTGTTGGTCTCTTCTCCCAAGTGACTAGCGATAGGACAAGAGGAAATGGCCTCAAGTTGTGCCGGGGGGGGTTTACACTGGATATTAGGAAAGATTTCTTCACGGAAAGGGTTGTCAGACACTGGAACAGGCTGCCCAGGGAGGTGGTTGAGTCGCCATCCCTGGAGGTATTTAAAAAATGTGTGGATGAGGTGCTTAAGGACATGGTTTAGTGGTGGACTTGACACTGTTAGGTTAATGGTTAGACTTGATGATCTTAAAGGTCTTTTCCAACCTAAATGATTGTATGATTCTGTGAACTTCAAGTTTACTTTATTACAACAAAAATTACAAAATAAGTACTATGTCAATCCCCCTAAAGCCTGCCACTTTTACATTGCTCTTCAGATGCCTTTCAGATTCTCTCTCTCAACATCTATGCCATTTCACTGAGACACAAGAGGAGTTTATAGTTACTCATCTCTTTTATCAAATGGCTCTATTTTTTCAGCACCAGTGAGACAGCAAGGTCTGGAAAAAAACCACAGCAGCCACTTCAGAACTTCGTCTTGTATTCTGCATGTGCGAAACGTAAGGTACATGTTAAGCACGGTCTCTCTATTCAGTAGCACCAGCTGCAGGGTGATGTTAGCAGCTGTGTTAAGACACAGCAGGCACTGTCATACTGCCACTGCTCTTCTCCGGAGCATGGATTCCGGACCTCTGAAGGAGCATTAAGGATTTCAGTCCAGAGGGAAAAACCAGGGTGAGCATGAAGGGGGTTGTGAAGGAAGACAACACCAAATCAAGCTGGCAAACTCATGACCATGCCTGCAAAAGTGATTTATGATAAGGAGAGAGGTCTTGCATAATCACTGCACCCATTGATACAACACTAACACAAACTACCATTGGGACAGCAAGCTTGAAAGCTCCTTCCTTTCCAAAGAGCAGGCTAAAGAGAGATGAGACTGGCTACTGAACTTGCAGCTGGTAAACAGCAAAATCCGACCCCACCAAACCACGAAATTCATGTCCACTTTAACAGCCATCCTATTACAACCAGCACCTGTCCTGATACTCGCAGAAGTGAACTCCTTACACCGTGCTACACCAACACTACAGCTCAAGCAGAAACTTTGTTTTCCAGTGACTCTCAACAAATACTCAATAAATTCTAGTTTTGTTTTTTTTTCTAAAGGAACCAGACATTAATTGTCCTTGCTCAAGAAGTAGGACCCTTTGCAGCCATTTCCCTGGAGAACAATGATCTCTGCATGGTTTATTACCTTATACTGATGGGTGAAGAAAAATGAGACTTTAAGAGCAGTCTGCTTCTGGTAAATATTTAACTACTAGAATCATGCCAACATAGTTCTCAGCTTGATGCTCTTTAAGTTTACTTCAGCATCACACTTTCATCTTCCCCTATGGTCTGAAGCTGATAGCATATCATATTTAGCAACGTAAGCATACTCCCCTTCTGGGATGTGAATGGATCCTACTAATACATTACAACAGCGTATGATCTGAGGTGAACTTCAGTCACTCCTCTTATCTGTTCAGATAAGGAATCGTCTGAACGTTTGTTCTACACTTGTTGCTTTATGAGCTTCAGCTTCACAAATTAGAAAAACTTGCTCTTTTCTCAACAATTCTTATTCTCTAAAATGACTTGGAGGAGACAGAGGGGTGGCATTTCACAGCTATGGATCAACTGTTCTCCAGCTGGGTATAGACTGGGGCGGGGAAGCGCAGACATAGAAAAAGTCGTCAGCCAATTCCAAGCCCCAGCAGCTACAGGGAAAGGTCAGTAGCAAGTGTAGAGCAGCCCCAATTTATTGTATCCCCCTGGGGATGCTAAATGAGTCCTGGCCACTGTCCCAGACAGAGGGCAAGTGCTCACAGCTCCACGCAGCAAAGATTGCAGCACCTGGGTATGTCCTTCCCCAGGGATCTTGAAGGAGGGAGTGGCTGGAGTTACAACTACCACTTCTGCCTCTTTGCCTCTTTCCTTCTGTCTTGGGGCTGGTAAAATGATACTCTGTGTAGCCAGTGTGTTCGGATCTCCCTAGGAAAAAGAGTCAACCGAATCCTCTAAAGCTCTACTCCTCCTACCAGTATTCAAAACTGAAAGGGGATCACCAGAGCAGCTCACAGAAAAGAACAGGCTCTACCCAAGAAGCCCGAGAGCTGGAGTTACAGGGTCCCAATTTATAAATCTATTTGCTAAGAAAATCATGTACATTCATATTGATTAAAACGCTACAAAGGTATCAAATCCAAAGGGCCAATCTGAAGCGCAGTTCTGGACACATCTGTGGGTTTAAGCAACATTGCAATTTCTTTTTGTGTCTTTTAGGTGCCACTGCAAAGATAGGACAAAGCAGCTTTCATTCATGTCTCTGATTTGCAGCAAAACACTCTAGTTAAACCATTTTCAGCAGAAGAAATGTGGTTTTTTAATGAGAATTTAGGACATCACTTATTTCTGTAACTCCAGCACAACTGTCACCAGCACCGTTAGAAGACCAATGCCAGGACTGCAGTCCCAAATATACCTTTGGATCCATAGCAAGCAGCAGATCTCATTATTACACCAGCTGTTTCACTTCTGTATTCCACTAAGAATGCAGGACTCACTCTGCAGGCATTTTATTAGCATGAGTTAAATTTACTTCAGCATTAGTAGCAACAAAGCAGACGATTATGTTGCATTTGGCAGTGGGCGACAAAAAACAGCTTCCAGTTTGGCCTCTGCCCTTTCTACAACAGAGAGATCAGCATCCCACGGTGCTGGTGCAAAAAGATGCGCTATGGCTAATGCTGAAGCCCATGCTGGCAGGCTGGCACAGGGCCAGCATCCCAGTGCGTTGAGAGCCATCAGCTCCCAGCTCCTGGCTCCCACAGAGCTCTACACTGAACAGCAACTGAGAGTCACTGCCTCACTTAGAGGCAAGATATCACCAATTAACTGGCTGGCAGGATCTTGGTTCTTTTAGAGACGGCACCTCTGGCTTCCACTGAGTACCTATCAGCATGCTTAACCTCTGCTACAGCAAAGAAAAAGACAATTTGACATGTTATTCTTGACAAGCTGCTCACCTTGATTCACAGCATCACCGGATAGATGTGATTAGTATCCAGCTGGCTCAACACTTGACTTAGCTCTTGCCTCACTATAATTAAGACCTTAAAGATGGAGTTATATATTTTTAAAATGTTTTCACATTAGCTCTACTAAGGCATTGTCAATATTAGAAGGAGCTTATTGATATAGCTATCATCAGGAAACATCTCGACAAAGACACAGGAGAGAGAGAGAGAGAGAGATATGGGAGTCCTTTAGCTGCTACTACTAGCTTTGAAGTGTCTAATTAAAAAAAAAAAAATCCACTCAGCTTTTCTTCCCCATTAATTATCAAGGCTATCAGCCACAATATAGAAAATAATCAATAAACAGCAAAACCTAGCGGCAATTACACAGCTAGATATTAGGTTGAGACTTCCCCGTATGTTTGTCAGAGCATCACTCCTCATACTTTTTCCTATTCCTTACAATTTTAAATATCCTACCCCAAATTAAATGTGTTAAGTATATTAATATGATGATAGCACGTTATTTGAAGTTTTTTGAGTTTAGAACTTTCAAAGTAAACAGAAAACAGCTGACTAGTAAATGCTGTAAATTAAAAACTGTGGTTACAATATTATATCTCCGATTTATGGCAATTTCAAAGTGTCCATGAAAAAGATTATGCCACTTCTACAGAGAAAGAGATTTGTAGATAGTTGCGCCAACAAAACTCTCAGAATAAAAGCATCTCATGTATGCAAAACAGGTAAATAATTACACTGATCCTTTTTCCTTTAAAGATCTTATACTAGGATTAACACCAATTCCTTGGATTTCACCAACTCAGGGATTTTGGCAAGAAAATCCCTGCTGATTACAGGTTTCAAAAGGCAGAATTCCTACCGCAGATGGAGCTGTACCAGCAAAAGTAGTCCTTTGACTAGTACGTCTCTCTTAATTTGAGCAGAGTTTGTAAATTCCACTAGCAAAACAATGTCTGCGGGAGCAGACGTTGTGTTAAATCATGCTAGTACAGATTAACTGACTCTTTCCTTATGTAGGAGAGGCTGAGCACTAAAGCTGAAAGTATTTTTAGCTTTTGAATGAGATCAAAAAATACTGATAGAAAATACCTGAAACATTATCAAGGCCATAGTCAGACTTTCTCCATTTGGAAAATTCAGTTTGATGCTGAAACTCATTCCCTTCTGAAACAACACCCTTCACGTTCAGTCAAGCCAATCTTGAATTTAGGTCAATACTGCTGACCAAGTTAAAAAAACAAATTAAAAAAGTCCAATCCCAGACTGCAAAACATATCCATCAGCTACTCACAGACACCCCCACGCTCCAAATCCTTGTGCTATTTTTTTCAGATCTTCTGTAATTGCTTGTCTACAGGATAAGAATCTCAGTTTTCATAAAAGAATGTATTATCCTCTTGCCTATGAAAAAGCTTGAAAAAACCCAACAACTATTCAAATCCATCTTAAAGGCTCAAATCCCCATGGTAGGCAAGTAAGACAGAACCATAATCTTTGTTTAGAAAATAAGCGCCTAATGTTTCTGAGAAGTTATGACATTAAGGAAAATACTCACACAAAACATTCAAGGACTGCTTGCTGTCAAGTGACTGAGCGTGGACACAGAGGACATTGCTAGAAATACAGAGGGAAGAAGTCTTCTGTACCCTATAACCTACTTTGGTTATGGAAATTTTCTGTTTTGTGTTACCCTGTGAATTTGACACTCGGACAAAAAGCCTCATCCTGAAGCAAGAGCCTGAAACAAGCTCTGGCATCACTGCTCTCTTCCCGACCCACTGAGAACGTGCACGCTAGATGCACACTGCACAGTACAGAAGGGCTTTCTGGTCCAAGTGCACCAACACACTGAGCAGCTACATGCTGCTTCCAGGATCCCAGCTAGTCTCTCCATATGGACAGTGTTTTCTGGCTATAGCAGCCCACTCCAAACGAGCCGCAGTGAAAAGCATAATCGTGCCCACAGAGCCCAATCTGCATCCAAGACCATCTGCAATATGAAATGCAGATACCCAGGACTATCAACTCACCAACCTCCTTACCGAAATGGAGGAAATAGGATCAGCCATGCTCTCGACTGGCTATTGCTTTGCTGTGAGGAAGAAAGACAGTGGGATTTGAGCTGAGTTACCCACAAATACACAGAAAAAGGATTCTTGCAAATCTTTCTCACATTATAAAACTTGCATCTTCTTGAGAAAACTGCAGTTTGGAGAAGCTGCAGTAGCTTATAGCAAACACCGTTAGGACTCAATAAGAGTTTTCCTGGAGTGCAAAACACTGTCTGAATTTTTTTCAGTGATGGCTTATTACAAGTCTAGCAAATTAGAAAAAATACCTGATTAACAACAAGTGAGCAATAGAGACTCATAACCATGTTTGCAATGTGTCATCGTGGAAGAAAATACAAGGGAAAATACAGTCACAATCTCTTCGACACCACCATATTTTGCTGCAATATGCTTTTTCAGTGTGCCAGTTGCAAGAGCGAGGATTTGATATGGATTAATAAACCTACTGAAAAACCTCGTTCCTCACTTGTTTTGTGGCTACACAGAGTATAGAGTGATCAGTCTCTGTAGGTTGTTCCCCTCGTATCTTTAGTTTCTTTCACTCTCAGAATACGATGATTGAAGTTCAGCTAAAAACCTGTCATCTGCCATATTTACCTGTTGCAGCTGAAGTCTCTGAAGCAACATGCAAACTCCTCGAATTTAAACAGAGGCATTAACTTACACTATCAAACAATAACTTAAACGAAAAGGGATAGCCTGAAAAGTCCTGCACTGATGAGGGGATATAAATACCACAGAGTGCATGTTACACCAGGCAGAGCATGCTACAATGAACCAGAAACAATGTAGACAAACTGCCCACTAAATATTGATAGTTTGGGCTAAACACAAGAATCCATCAATTCTGTGCTTGCACCATTGCCTTTGAATAAACGTTGCGGTTCAGCATTTTCCTTCCTCCAAATATGTGCTGTTGGGGTTCAACCACATTCTCCTGAACTCAGACATCAGATTTTTCTGCTTTCATCAACCGGGGGACAGGGACAGAGCATGAAAGCAGGGAACAAAACAAAACAAGTTCCTCCAACTACAGCTTCCCCCTGAAGTGGATCCCCCAAGAAGAGAAAACCACACCGCCACCCAATGCCGGTTGAGCAAGCAGCCCTGCAGCAGCACGACCCTCACCGCGCTGCAAGGCTTCGGGCTGCACCGTGCCGTCACCTCTCGAGTGCAAGAGTGGTGAGGTGCCTGGAGCAGGAGCTAGAGACAGACCGCGGGCCAACTGTGTTGGGCTGGGCCATGCGTGGTGTCAGTAACACAGAGAGATAAACTGTTTGGTTTGGGTTTTTTTCATTTTCAGTGACACACCAGTGAATTTCTAACAGCAGCAAGGGAGCCCCTCTGACACCAGCAACCACCTGATTTAAATATAAAGTCTGACCTACCATCCCAGTTTTGAGTTTGGCTACAAATGAAATAAAAAAGCAGCAGAGAAGATGGTTCCCCTGTCAGCTCCAGGCCTAGGAATAGCTGCTGGTTGACAATTTTTTTATGATGGCCGCTCCCAGAACTTTGCACTGCTTGTGCATATGGAGTATTTCAAATTTGTGTCATGGAAATACATTATTTTTCTCTTGGACACTTGCAGATAAGATTAGCCTGTGCCACAGGAGCATGCAGGGACCTGTGAACTGGCACATTGCTGCTGGCTTCTTCTAGTGGATCTCCCTGGTCTGACTGCTGTCACGAGGAGCTGTGTATTTTTCTTAAAGCTCAAGTCCTTGAGTCACGGCATCACACAACAGGCTGACCCATCATTGCAGAGCCTCATCCAAAATCTAGAAACTATTAGGAACACCACAAAGGCCAACAGCAGTATCGAAGGGCTTGCATTCCAATTATATGACATTCAAAATTATTAGCAGCTTATGAATAATCAACATCAGCATTTTTGTTTAAGCCTGTTAATAACTTTTCGTAGTATCTACCTTATTATGTAACTTGATGCAGTCACTTCTTGCATTAGTGATGAATATTCATAACTTGCACAAAAGCTTTTGTAATATGTCAAGAAAACCATTAACTACTGATAGTTAATGCCAAGTAAGACAAGATATGCTATAATTGTTAGCGGTAGAGTGCACAGTTAAGACCTTACTTCCCAACAACCCAAAACTGTATTTCTATTTGAATGCCAATGAGATTACAGCTTTCAGCGGCTGGCTCTGGGGAATCCCAAAGACAGTTACATCCCTGTTCACAGGAAAAGTCACATGGCCATTGCAGAAGGAAAGGTAAGAAGCTACAGTATGTGTAACATTATGAAATGTTGAAGAACAGCACCACTATGATGGTTTGCCCAGATTAAAGTCATGTCAGGGCCTGATCTATACCAAAATATATTCACTTTACACTTCCACTGCCATGAAGAACAGCTTGGGGTCAGTACTCCAAAGAGCACGCATGGTTTAACAGCTGTAATTCAGTTTTAGGGCCTGGGCTATTTGATATTGCTTTAAATTACTCCAGCTCAGTCAAATTTCCAGTGTGCTTACCATTACAGGGCACTGCAAGACCAAGCCTGCAACTTCAACCTTCAAACCGCAATCTTCTAAGCACACCTGATTTTATTACACCAGAAGGGCTACAAACACTGAGTACACACCTTTGGATTCTGAGTAAAGCACACAGACATAAATATGAACTACAGTTTCATATCCTGTAGCATGTCAAACTTTATGGCTCCAGATAAGCAATGTTATTTAAAATTACTACAATAAATACTGGGGAATGCTCTTACAACCAACAGATAAAAATGAGAATAAAGTGGTAGAAAACTCAGTGCAGAAATTTCAGTGCCTGCACATTAAATTGGGACTAGCTCCAGCTCTGCAAAAAATAGCGTTACCTGCCTTACAAGAAACTGCTTTTGACTGAAAGCCATTGCAGCTAGCTGAGAAACTACCAGTCTGAACTGACTGCAAGATAAAAGATACTGCTGTAGTGCCAATGCCTGGGAATATGTTCTGGCAGGAACCTTGTCTCAAAATTTTTATTAGACTTTTCTTGGTTTAAATGAGTTGCAACTCATCCTGCAGCAGGTCATCTCCCAAGTCAACCGAGGGCAAAACCCCTAAGAACCCCTCCTTCTGAACCTTCACAGCCTCCCTGTGCTGCGCCCGTAGCAAGGCTTACGCTTTGGATGTTACAGGGAACACACTACGGCTTCAAGAACTTTTTCAAACCAAGAAGTAAACTGCCAAAAGGTGTGCCGCAAACACAAGTAACATGACGCCCAAATAGTTCAGGACTCATTTACAAGTAGCCTTTGGGAAGGTGCTAACAAGTAGCCAGGGTATCACCAGCACCACGTAAGATTAAAAGGGAAGGTGTAAAGTAAAAGCGAAGTCCCACCTAACACAGATACAGTGTAGGGCTGAATCACGGCATTTGGTTACTGAGCACAAAAGCTCCTCACAAAAGAACCCCAAGGACTTGATTCAGTTTTCCTGTTTCAACATAATTCAGGACCATCCAGCAGTCAAATCGAAACAGGAGAAGGCAGAAGAGACACGCTTACCCTCTCGCCTCTGGCAGCAGCAGAAAACAGATTGCTCAAGATCACTAATTGCTGTGTCTCCATTCCCTCCCTCCCCAAATTTAAGAGACTTCCTGCCTTTAGCTAAAAATATTAGCAGAAGTAGTGCTCTGAAGAAACAGTTTTATTTACAGAGCTGAGGAATTCATCTCCCTCGATTCTGACAATTCATGAGCTCAGCGTAAACGTTAAATGTTGCTGTCTGTTAAGAAGCTGGTGAGTTGTTAACAACTTCCTGGTAGTTTTAGCTGGAATTTTAAAATTCTGAAAAGCTGCAGGGAGAGGGACGGGGCAGGAAAGGGCTGGTAAATTGAAGCTGATCCACTGAGAAGCTAAGATAAACTCCTAACCTTGCCATTTCATAGGTATCTGTTCTACCTAAAACACGTAGGATATACAAATCGGATACACAGCTCTTACGATACAGTTGTGAAAGATGACTGAATAGTTGAAATAGTTTCAACTATTTTGTCTGTGTTAACAGCATCAAGTATCTACCTGCGTCACCGATCAAGATCCTCGACTTCCAGCACTCAGCTGATTCAGAATTGCTAGCCTCGGGTACAGCACTCAGGACAGCAAGATCATAACTTCTCATATAGTATTTATTTTAATACAGATATATTTCTTCCACTGGGCTTATATTTTTGTAACTGTTTTCATTTTACTGCTTGCACACACTTCTTTCAGCTTCTCTCCTTGTCTGGGGCAAGGCAGAGACAGACAGTATGTACAGAAAAGGAAGCTGAACTACCTTGTGGTTATGCAGTGGGTTTGCTATCTTCTCAAACACTTTTAGACAATTTAATCCATCTTAATTTATTGCAATTAACTTAAAACTTGATTATTTGCTAAGACACTTATTCAACCGCATACCCCAGGCTAGCCAAAATCTCTGCCCCACTCCCAGCTGCATCATCACTTCAGCACGCAGGCTCTAGCTAGCTCAGCCTGGCGATTAGCCCACCGCTGCAACACTCCCCCTCCGCCCCCATCACTGCCACCCTCAGAGGCACCCCAACTGCAAACCCGTGTTTGGGCTAGGTTTGCTCCGTGGATCGGGAACCCTGTCATGACCGTGTCTCACGCGAGGGACTCCAGCCTAGAGGGACCAGCTGATGAGCAGCTGGGGCCATGGAGGTCCCTAGGAAGACTTCTAGTTAGAACAAACATGTAAAGGTGAGGGATATGTTTTATAAAGAAAGTCTTTCTTCCACAGATAGCACGATGGAATATGCTCACAGCTGTGCTGTCACAGGCGGAGAGAGGCCAGTTCAAAAAGCGAGTACAGACTATAAATAACAAACAGTTTGCATGAGAAGGTACAGAGAAGGTCAGGTCAGGTCCTAGAAAAAAGAAACCTCAAACAAAACCATAGGAACATTGTTCTGTGAACAGTATGGCATAAGCACTTCAGGTAAAATGGGCGACTGGGGTGTTGGTTGACGAGAAGCTCAACATGAGCCAGCAATGTGTGCTCGCAGCCCAGAAAGCCAACCATATCCTGGGCTGCATCAAAAGAAGTGTGACCAGCAGGTCGAAGGAGGTGATTCTCCCCCTCTACTCCGCTCTGGTGAGACCCCACCTGGAATACTGCATCCAGCTCTGGGACCCCCAACATAAGAATGACATGGACCTGTTGGAGCAAGTCCAGAGGAGGGCCACGAAGATGATCAGTGTACTGGAACACCTCTCCTATGAAGACAGGCTGAGAGTGCTGGTGTTGTTCAGCCTGGAGAAGAGAAGGCTCCGGGGAGACCTTCTAGCAGCCTTCCAGTACCTGGAGGGTGCCTACAAGAAAGCTGGAGAGGGACTTCTTACAAGGGCATGTAGTGATAGCACAAGGGGTAATGCCTTAAACTGAAAGAGGGTAGATTTAGATTAGATATTCGAAAGAAATTCTTCACCATGAGGGTGGTGAGGCAGTGGAACAGGTTGCCCAGAGAAGTTGTGGGTGCCCCAACCCTGGAAGTGTTCAAGGCCGGGTTGGACGGGGCTTTGAGCAGCCTGGTCTGGTGGAAGGTGCCCCTGCCCATGGCAGGGGGGTTGGAACTAGATGATCTTTAAGGTCCCGTCCAACCCAAACCATTCTGTGATTCTGTGACTGCACTGTATGTGGATAGCAGTTATCTTTTCCCCCGTCGCAGCACTCTGACCAAAGTGATGTCCTCACGATATTTTAAGTTTGATTTGCCAGGAAGAAGAGCAATGTAATTAATTCTTCCTCTACTTTGGCAAACATAGAAGACATTTAAAGATGCTTTTGTGATGTCTAAATCAACTTTGTGGTCTCTTAGTACACTTTTAAGTACGAATGGGGAGATACTGGGAAGATGAAATCGCTGCCTACTTTCCAGAAAACAAAACATTTCTTAAAAGAAGACAATGTATTTCTCTCCATCTGACTAGAATGTGAAGACTGAAGTAATTTTTATCTAAAATGACCAGATGGTAAATGTGAAGATAATTGCTTCAAAATTGTTTATCTGAAGTAAAAAAAAAAGTAAATTATACCTTGCCTGTGTATAATGTACTCAATTTTTCTGTCCTTTTGAAGATGCGCTGCCTGGGCTCATCATGATAAATGCAGCTTTTAAAAGGTATAAATTTCCCATTTTTACAGTAAAAATCTTTTTTCCATTTCAGTCTGAGGGAGTACTGAATGTTTCCTCACCAGTAAGGGGAGGTTGTGCTCGCCAGTCATCACGCAAGTGCAAAGCTATTTGTTTATCCACGCACGAACTGCTGACACCTGACACTTCAGCACAGGCCGCTTAGAAGAAGAATTAGTTTACGACCTACAAAAGTTACCACCTTTAACAGGCAGGCAGCCAACCCATGTTCATTTTTAACTTCTATTCCCTTCTTCAGCTGTTGTGTTACAGTAAACAGATTCATTCTAACATGAGGGATTTATTTTACTAGTGATGGACCTGACCTTCAGAGTCTAGATCCGCACTTTCCCAACACCTGGGGATCATGGACTTTGGGTCAAGCATTCCCCATAAGCCATGTATCCTCACCATGATCACGCCGCAGATTCCTCATACGCTGTATCAGTTACAAATGGGTATACAGCAGTATTTTTATAGACCAAGCCACTCTCCGCATATTGCGGGAATTAAAGAGCAGCCTGCCTGGCAAACACAAAGTATATTGGGGACAGCGTGTAAGAACACCTGCATTGGATGCAATTTCAAGACGATCCAGGACTCGTGCGTCAGCTGAGGATGGAAAAAGTCACAGCAAATAACTTGCAGGCCTGAAAACTGTCCTCCTCCTCGCCTCCCTACACAAGTTCACAGAACAAATAGCTTAATTTCATTGTTCGTTGGGCTCCTCAGATTAGCTTGGGATACCAGAAACGACACAGTGAGCAGTCATAAGACTGGCAGAAGTGACCTTATAAAAAGCCACCTCTTCCCCATGCAAACCTAATCACCAAGCTATTACTCAGTATCTTGACAGCAAGACAGAGGACAAGGCAGCAACACAGAGAACCTCCCTCTCATCTTTCTGGAAAAGAGCAAAAGAGAAGAGAAATCAAGCCAGAGCAAGAGCTGGTGTTACACGCCCTTAACAGACACACAATTAACATCATATTATAACAAGGCCCAGAAGCAACTGTGAAACACCTCTGGGCTCAGAAGAGCTTACTGCCTTCTCAGCTGGCCGTAGGAATCCCCCCGCCAATGAGCAACCCAACGAGAAATTCACCTTTGCTGCTGACTTGCAAGTATGCCATCAGGGTGAAGATGATCACAGAGAAAGCAAGCCTAACTCAAGCCCAGCTATTCCATTCATTTTCCTCCAGGTCATTTCCCCTCAAGGGGAAGGGGGGGAAAAAAAAAAAAATCAAGATTTTAATGTTTAACTAGATGTTGAGAACAGGTGTACTGTTTGCTTCCTCTCCGAAGCCAAAAATCTTACTGTATAAGAAAGACTTCAGAAGGTGAAGTCCTCACCACAAGAAAACACAAAAAACCCAAAACCCAACCAACCAAAGAAATCCGTATTTCCCTTTCCTTCCTCTCCCCTCCCTTCAGAAATTAAGATATTATAAGCTCTAAAATAGGGTCTACATTTTTGTCCTGTAAGCTTTAAAACATGATTTTAAAACAAAAATGTAGAAAGAAAAAAAAAATCATCATCAGAAGAAACTCATATTCTTAAAACATGCACTAGGTTTGTAAACAGCATTATGTACTCACCACTTTGATGATTTATGGTAAATCTTCAGAGCACCTAAGACATTTGCAAAGCAATTTTCTCTAGAAATTTCTCTAGACATCCTCTAGAGGTTTAGTATTAGTCTTTTTACAGGTACACACAAACTGAGAGTAAAGGCCTTGCCCAGAGTTCTAGAAGGAACAGTGCCAGACTTAGATGCTCCTCATCTCATGAGCAACAAAAAAATTACTCACACTTACCGCACTGTTCGTACAACTACAGCATCCACTTCAAATGCAATCCGAGCGTCATTTTCTGTCATCTACTTTATTAACCACAGAGCACCCAATACAGGTATCACTTCATGGTACGACTATTCCTAGCCCCATTCTAAATTAAAATAAATAAATAAATAATAAATAAACAATGTCACTATGGTTATCAACAAGAAGTTACATAAATTTTTATTTTCCTTTATGATAAGCCTGTTGCACATATTTGGAGTAATGTACTTCCCAACCTTTGGGAAACACAGCTTATTACTCCTATATCACATATGAGAAAGCTCTTCGGGAAGTTTCCTAAAATATTACACAGATTGTGCTATAGATAGTAATGTTAGACCAGCATTTCAGTTTTAGGGTTTCTTTACCTTTTCTGCAGTATCACACAGCCTCTACTTAGCACACAAAAGCTCCAACTTCTTTAAGCGTGTGATCCTGAAGAGCACGAAGAGACGAAGAGCTTGCGCCCTTTCCAGCTTTGCAGGAAAAATTCCTTTCTTAGGAATTGCCATATTCACACAAACACCAAAGACGTACATCTACTGACACTTACTCAGAGTAGGCAAAAAAGCATCCTAATATTGTATGCAAGGAGAACTGATTTGATCTACACATCACAATTTGCCGCTTTTCTGTCATGTGCCGCGTTGGAAAAAAACACTGACAAGTTTGGGAGGTCACACTGTTGAGGCCGGTTTCAAACACTGAGTGAGGCTGCTTATTAGAAATTTCCTAAACCTCTAACAAAATGAGTGTTTTGCAGGTAATTATACACGAACATACAAAAGTATCTCACAACCCACCAAGTCACTACAGAATCTGTGCCAGAGAGAGAAGACGCAGAAGAGCGATATATGACTACATGTAGAAGTACAAAGGATGATGAATTTCTGTGCTATATATCACATCTCTCCCCAAAAGTGTATCTATCGGAGAAAACATAGCCATTTCCCAGCTGCCAGACGAGAAGAGACAACAGCAAATGGCTAGGAGCCATTCCCAATGCCATCCTGTTATTCTGGCATGGACACAGTATCACAGGCAAATAAACAAACGTGCTGAGACAGGCACATTTCCTACAGCAAGCGCCAGAGATCTTCTAAACGGCTTTTTAAAGGCATTTAGAAATTAGTATTTGTAAGAGCGAACAGTACTTCCATAAACAGTTTAGTGGGTTGTATGTTTTTGTTGACATACGCCAGTATAAGCACAAGGTTTCTGTTTAGAAAACAAGATTTGGATCAACGAGCGAACTTTGTTGTGCAAGGCTTTCAAAGGGAAGGAAAGACGGGGGAAAACAGGCCCAGCGGCCACAAATTACTCCCAGTTCTTGGCTCCAATTAGATCTCAATTTCCCAAGGACCTGAGTAGGCTGAAAATACAATGCAGGGCCTTAAACCACATTTCTGTGAAATATTCAGCTGCACAAGACACTCAATGATAATTCACGTCTCTGTAGCTGCCTGGCATGTCCTGGGGTTGCTGCTGTGACAGAGTATCTCAGAAATCCCGACAGCAGAGTATGTGCAAAAGGGAAAGGGGCAAAATAAAAAACCCAACCGAAAAAACACATTTCCAATTAACCTGTGGCTATTAGGAGACATGTAGAACCTTGCTCATAAGACTGTATAAAACTGGAAGACAAAGGGGATAGGTATAATGCTGGGAGCATTATGGTAATTTGGGAGTAAGGAGAATAACGATAAAAACTAACAGGAAGGACAGGGAAAAAAGTCCAAGCCAGGCTGAGGAACTGGGTACTCAACAACTTATCAGCTGAAAGCATTAAAAGAAATATTTTTGACAGATATGGATGACACTGGGAACTGACAAAGAAAAAAACCCAAAATAAACCCCTCTATACTCTGCTTTCTGCAGATAAACAAAACCAATGACTCTCATACTGGCTGCAGTTTGCCACTAGGAAGAAAATTCCCCTCAGCAACAAGCATATGCGATATCCTAATCGAGGAAGAAACAAAATCCGTCATGTTTTTCACAGAAGCCTTTGCAATTTGATCTTGCCAGCTTACACACAAGCTTTCCCCTCGCCAATGTATTCCAGAAGCACAATTTTAACAGAACTTCGTACGCAAAAATGGAATGCATTCTGAATTAATGTCAAATAAACTCACGTTTTGAAAAAAATTGAAGTTTTCCCATTGTAGTTCCCTCCCTCAGACTTGTTCAAAGCAAGCCCTGCCTTTTGCAGGAGAAATGTCACCACTCCAGCACCTTCATACAGGATAGAAACAGTTTTAGCTAGAACGGGGCTGCGCGACTGCAAAGGAACCTAAGTTTAAGCTAAGAGAAACTGCATAAGCCAGGCTTCGTTTTCCACAGTTGCCTCCCATCCCAAGTGATGGAGGCATGCTGGTACAGACCTCCATAGTATGGACTAAACTGGGAATCTCATGTATACGAATGGCCATAAAAAGCAACACAGTTTTAGATCAGTTGGATTCAGAATTACAGAGAACCTAACTAGGATCATCAAAAAAAAAAAAAAAAAAAAAAAAAAATCCAGTCCCTTCAACATTTCCTGGCTTAGAAGATTTATGAATATACAAAAAAAACCCAGCAATTTTAAGCTTTGATTCTGTGTTAACACATCTGTTCTCCACTACGATATGGTGAAGGAAGCTTTTCCTCCCGGAGAGCAGTGCAAGCAGGGCATTTCTCTCAGCAAGAGCTGCGGGAGTTAAAACGTGCAAGCGAAGAGGAAGCGAAAGAGCTGGCAACCTTTAGGTTTCACCACATGCAAAATAACTGCAGCGTTACAAATCTGGGACTTTAATTTTGTTCCTCTCGGGAACAAAATTATGAGTAATGAGAAAGCCTGTCCAAAGAACACAATAGAACATGCTTCATTTAGCTTGAAAACCTAGTGCCTGCCAAAGCACTAGCCACTTAAAAAAATTAAAACAAAAGCCCACACATAACAAAAAGCTCAACTTTGCAAAATAAAGAGGAATTTGTATAAGCATTGCTCCAAAGGCAAAGCAGTTAATCACAGCCATCAGAAGAGTTGTGGATTTTGGCTAAGAGCAGAGTTGAGAAGCTAACAATTAAGGATACAGCTCTTCAGGACAGAAATCCCTGCTTTTACAGAAAAACTACTGCAAATCAGCCATTGCAGTAACAGTTCATTTGTCCCCACAGCAGTGTATTTATTTGTCGAAAACACAGCACACAAATACACTGCATACTTACACACCTGCCCATCAACACCGTAATACTTGACTATCTTGCCGTACGTGATGACTAAGGTGCTACTACCCTGCGTGGCCACTGAGCATCGCCTCCAGCTTTACAAATGGAAACCTACGGTCAACGCCCCACAAAGGTTATTTGGGCAAACTGATTCCCATCACCGAAAACGGCACAAAACAAGCTGGAGAACGTGGCCCGCGACGGCGCCAGACCATGCCAAGCGCAAAGGCAGTGAGCGACCGAGCCCTGCGTTCCTCAGCCCCACGCACACGTTCCAACCTTGCCTTCCAGAGCTAGAGGCAAAATATTTGTTCACCCAAATGGCAAGCAGCAGAGCTAGCAACGTACAACAGCAATGATAACGAAAGAAAGAAAAGGTAAACCGCTCCCAAAAACCCCAAATCAAATAACCACAACAGCGTTTGCACTGGACGAGATGTATGTAACCTGACGTTCTGTGTTACATCGAAATCTACAGAGCTAAACAACGGCGATCACAATTGGGATGTTTTTTATTTTCACTCTATTGAAATTACAGCTACAGGCCGTTCAATTAATGTTTACGAGAACAAATATTTTAACTGCCTGAACTGTTCTGCAGACGTGTAGTCAAAAAATTGAGAGGTAGCTGAAGATGAAAACAGGAAGGGGGAAATCAGTAAACGTGCTTCATTATCTGTCATGCTAGCAACTCTGTAGAAAAACTCGAACTCTGCATTGCATATATAAAAAGCATTTTATATGAATTTATTCCAAAAATTTCAACTTAAGAAAAAACCAAAATCTTGCATTAAACACTTTTCCCAATTAGAATTTTCCTCAACATTATAACATCCCTCTCCTTAACCTATTCGGTGCAAGAATTTAATTCCTGAGTCACGTCACTGTCGTGTTCCACCCCACAAAGTAACAGGGCCGATCATTTTTCTGCTCTTTTTTATAACGGCAGCGCTGCCAAAACACGAGCTTTTCCTCCTCCTCCTCCTCTCCTTTTTGGTGTCTCTTCTTGAAGCTTTATCAGCTTTCGGTTTCATTTTAGAGCCTCAGAAAAGCACGAAGCTTGCCTGCAGAGCAGTACCCTGGAGAAGTCAGAGGTGACAAACTGAATATGTAATATCACCGCGTGCTGCATGACAGCGTGAACGCTCTCCCTGAGGTGCAAGATGTTTTTAACCTCCGCATGCCCCAGTGACTTCCCTGCTGCGGGTGGGCCCGCAACGCAGGGACAGGGTGTTGCGGTGTTCCATCTTTCGCAAGCATATATAGCATCGCCGTTATTAAAAACGATAATCAAGGATTAAACTGTCTCCTCTCCCAGCGGGCAGTCGCTCAGGGCCCTACAACTGCGTTGTCCTACGTCCCGGAAGACCTTTAAAGTCATTGTGCCTTCTGGTTTTCCTTCACCCTTCCTACTCACAGGATCTCTGAGGCTTCCTAAAGTCACGAGGAGCTGGGGGGCTGCGGGGCGTCGTTATTTTTCTACGTACAAGAGAGCACGTGAGGAAAACTTTCTCTTTTTTGCCCTCCCTTTTTATTTCCCCCACTTTACAACAGCAGCCCGTGAGTCACCTACTCCTCTCCAGCCAGCCCGGAGTCGCAAAAGCAACGCCCCGCCTGAAAAACAACTGAGGAAGCTGTGAGGACGGAGGCCCCGCAGCCCGCCCCGGCCCCGCACCCGCCGCCACGGCCGCCCCCCAACCGCCGCCCTTACAGCGGCTCCTTCCCGCCCTCGCCCACGGCCGCCCCGCCCGTCCGTCACCACCGGGCAGCGACGCCCCGGGGGCCCGTCCCGCAGCCTCCCCGGGGAAGGGAGGCAGCAGCGGGAGGGCCCCGCGGCGGATCCCCGGAGCCCCTCCGCCTCCGGCCCAGCCCGGGGAACGCCGCGCCGGGGATGAACTTCCCTCAAGTTCCGTCCCTCCGCGCCCCGCCACGCCTCAGGGCGGCCCCGGGGGCGCCTCGCCGCCCGGGGGAAGGCAGGCGAGGCGCCGGCAGCCGCGAGGGGGAGTTCCGCCCCGTCCCGCCGCCAGCCTGGCCCGCGCCGCCGCTCCCCGTCTTACCTGAGGCGCTGAGGGCGGCGGGCGGCCATCCCGCCTGCCCCGCGCCTGCCCCGCGCCGCCCAGCAGCACCGGGGGCCGCCGCTTGCCCGCCGGCCAGCCGCTCCGCACCGCCCGCCCCAGCCCCGCCAGCATGGTCCTGGGCCTCCTCCTCCTCCTCCGGCGGGGACCGGGCCGCCTGCGGGCGCGCTCCGCCGCGGCGCGGCTCGGGGCGGGCGGCGCTGGCTGCCACGCCGGGTGTGGGCGAGCCCGAGCGGAGGGCGTCTCCTCCGGCGGCCACCCCGGCTTCGTGCGTTTTTCCTCTTCTCCTTCCCGCCCGCCGCCGAGGAGGGGCTGGGCTGGGCTGGGCTGGGCTGGGCTGGGCAGCTCCCCCCGTCCCGCTCGGCGGGGCGATCCCCGGGGCGGCAGCGGATGCGCGGGTGTCCGCCCGCCCCCTCGGTGCGGGGCCAGGCGCGGCCCGGTTCGGAGCCGTGACCGCGGCAGCGACGGTGAGCTGCGGGCGAGGAGGCGGCTCCGCCCGTGCACAACCCACCGCCCTTCGTGTACAGGTGCCGCCCCCCCTCTTCTGCATCTTTCTTCTTCTCGCAGGTGAAAACGGGTTTCAATAACCATATTTACAAATGAGATTAAGGGAATCATAAATTTCTGCCTTCCCCAAACGCCTGCCTCTTATGTAGCTGACTATTAGATGCTTTACTTTCCTAAGTGCCTGCTTTTGAGCAACAGGACTGTTGCTACCCCCCGGGTTTCATTGGAATAAACCCATTCCGGTACCACAGAAACGCACAGCAAAGCACAAAAGGAAAACACTCCCGGAGTTCGGTATTTTACAAGAAAGTTCTGCTTATAGCAGTAGAGCAATCAGCGAGGCTTAACCCTTTTCTTGTCAGTAATTTTTTTGGTATCACCTTATCCCTCAGAATCTCCGTGCCCACAAACGCAGGTTTTCGTCTTCAGTACAAACCCCTGAAGCGCATCAGAGCCATGGCATTACAGCAGGGAAACATACAGCAAAGTGGTGTATTCCCCTGCTTTCTCCGCCCTTTATGACCTTCCTCCAAAGCAATGCTGCGCAAAACAAAACCATCTTCATCCGACGATGACAAAAGGGTCTTAGAACCCAGGCTGTCGCAGATCCGAAAGAGTGTCGCTATCATGGAAAAACCCCACAACTGATTGCACGCTCAACGGCTCTGGGGGACTAAAGAAGACCCCACTCGTGTCCATCTTCCGAGCTCTGGCAGGGAAACCTTATGCAGTTAAGCTCACGGAGCCATTCATTCCTGTTCCAGGGTCATTGCAATCTGTTAAAGCGAGCACAGTCCCAGGGAACAGCAGAAGAAAAGTTGCACTGTTAACAGGCAGTGACTCCCAAAGGTGGTAACTTGTGATACAATCACAATTAATGTTTATCATAGCAAAAGGTCCCCAAATTTTATTGGAGTAATTTGCCTTTAGCCAAAGTAAGAGTTAATTTCTGGACTTAAGTACCTTATTAAGTTATATTAATATCCACAAAGTTGCCAAAGGTGAAATAAAGGATTAAAGAGTTAAGTGTATTAAGTCATGACAGAATATTTACGGTTTCATCAAGCAGAGGTAACTAGGTCATGGTGACTGGGTTTGGTTTTTTTTTATACTCCTACCACATAGTGATGGTTTTATGAAAATTATCTTCTCTGGGGAGGAAAAAATCAGTGTCAGGACTAGAAGAGAGATAACTTAGTTTTGGTCATTGTTCAGTGCTACACTTATTTTCTGTACTTTGTTTTAAAAGGTCAGTAAGCAGCAAAGAAGCACTGCCAATCACGGCAACCCGTGGATGTTAGCTTCTGCAGGGGACTGGGAATCACGACTCGTGTTTATCTACAGGCCGGGAGAAACAAGAGGACGTTCTACTAGTTGGGCCTTGCATCACTGCCAAGTTTAAAAAGATGACTTTGACTCTGAAAAACCTACCCTACGTTTACCTTTCACACCTTTCTGATCGCCTTACGCAGCAACTCCTGCTTTGTTGGGAAAGCAACATGGTTTGTGTCTTGCCATTTCCACTCTGAGTACTCACTGGTCAATGTAACTTAAGTTTTTCCAAAGCATACCTCAAAATCTATCTGTAACATACTTCGCTTCTAAACTAACATCATACATAATTAACACTTGACAAAGAAAAGTCGACATAAAACTGTCATTGTATTTATCTGTTCCTACCCATTGAATACAGTAAATGTAAAAAAATCCTGTGAAACAGCACTACAGTCACAGATACCATTAAAATAGCTATAAAATGGCATGAACGGCAAAGTTTCTTGAGTGCAACCACTAAAACAAGCTCTGGACCTGAAGGCTGTTCAAGGGGGACAGCTTTTAGGATGACTTGCTAGTTCCCAAACTTCCACCTTTTTTTTTTCTCCCCCTGTGCTTACAACGTAGCTGGTAACAAGGAGCTAGATTATGTTAACTTGAAACTAGTTTGGAACGAGCTTTCTTATTCTGTCAGATGCAAATTAATCTCTTCCCTTCTGGTATCTATGTGCTCTGCCAATAGGAAATGGCACTTCAAGGAGAGTGATTTACGCACACACTGCATCAGGGTTCTTGTCTTTGTATTATATACGCATGACTGGCCTCGGTTCCAGTAAGAAAATGGCTAGGAAAACAAGCAGATTATTGCAGACTTGAGACTTCTGTTTCAAGTTATATTCTCAGGGTTCTGAGTTATATTTTTTAAAGAGGAAACTATTTCCTAAAATAAAACCAGATGGAGTTCTAGGGAAGTGAAATTAAGGGGGAATAGGAGGGACCCCGGCCACAGTGTTTCCGAGAGGCGAAGGGTCTATCTCATAGATCTCGGGGCATGCGTTTCAAATCTTTGTCAAGGTAAAAAAAAACCCAAACCAAACTTTAAGGTAGGACAGAAGGACGCAGATGATCTTCCAAATTAAAAACATTTTCCCTGGGCAAAATATCAAACTCTAGGAGAGCACCCTGACTCCAGACTTGCCTGACCAACGGTTTTGTCAGAGGCATCTGTTTCCCATCACTCAAGGAAACAGATACGATCAGATGTAACTTCAGTCGTGACTCCAGGGAAGCCAGAGCCCTTTTCCTCATCCTCTGTCTCGTTTCCTTCCTCACAGTTCTTTTAATGCTTCCTCATTTGTTGACGGGTACCTTTCCAGTTTTGGAGGGTAAGGAGAGCAAGCAGAAAAAAACCTGATGACAAAACTCAAAGTCCCCATCTGTACAACAATTCCAAACACACACGGCAGATAGCTTGAAGCTCTCCCCCTAAGGCAGTTCTATGCCCTCCTCCCTCAGTAAGCAGGATTTCCTCCTCCCACTTCCAGCATCCCCCTGGAGCAAAATTTTCCAGTGTATCTTACTTGAAAACCAACAGCTAAAGGTTTTTCTTTTAACTGTTGCATACTACAGTTCAAAACAGAAAATATAATAGAATGGAATAAAATTACTTGACACATCTTCCAAAAACCACATCCCTACTGAGAGATTTATATTGCCACTGGTGATGAGAAGCTGCTGCAAAATCTCTTCTCTTCAGCAGCCAATATGAGCTAAGATCTCAAGCCTTGTTTGCAGAATTCCAGGTAAGGCCATTACAAGTCATTAGTGAACAGCCTGAATTGCCCCAAAAGTCACAAGGATGAAACCCAAACTCCTATGTTTTCATGAAGAGGGGAGCATATAAAGTTCTTTTGCTCCTTTGGACATGGTAACAGCACTGTGATCATTCAGTGTAAAGACAAACTTTTTCACCAGGGAAAACTATGTTCCCTCCCAGCACGCAGAGAACAAAAATCTCTCTTCAAAGTATAGAAGAGCAGCTCATTGCAAAATGTTAGCTCTGCCAGTACTAATACACTAATCTTCCTGCTCTAGTAAAGGAAGAGTGAGATGAGACCTATCACCAACTTGCATAGAACACAGACAAAAGCTCTGTATTTTCTACAGAGCAGTGGATCATGCCCGTAAGAGTTCCTAAATAAACTGCTGGAAGGTGCGACGCCACATGGGAAAAGACCTGGACTCCTCGTTCCTTAAGACTAGGCAGAGGACCATAAATTACACTCACATTACAGAGTTGCCAGGCTGTCTAAATTGCACTGGAGCTTTAAGTCAGCAGAGCAGAGACCTGAGTCGCGATTATGGGGAGACTGCATCATTCACAGTCATAATTTTTAACTCCCTCTTCGGAGACTTCTGACTATATCTCCTTGTTTGCTTAGACTTTCTTGTATGCTTTCTCTTGCTTCTAAATTTATCTTCGATGCATTGTAAGCAGGAAATCAGCGCACAGAATATGGTTCAGAGCCTATCTCCCAAAAAGATTCAGATGAAGAAAGAACTGACCCAAGAGGGAAAGGCTGCAGCTCGACGTTTAAATTGAGCCCAGTGGGATAACACAGGCCAACTCACCAGGAATTCACTTAGAATAGCTTCTATGGCAAAGACTGTTGTTTGAATACATTAATTAATATTAAAAGCCACAAGTTCAATGTAAAGTTTGTTCTAGTTATGGAAGCAGCACACAGGTTTTTAATTTCACAGTCCCAGTGCAATTTTAGCAGCCCATGAGGCCTTTGTGCAGCAGGTACCAACACCAGCGCAGCTCTTCAGTGAGGAGCCTTCCTTACAACCCCGGGGGAGCGCAGGGTCCCGAAGAGAAGAGTCCTGCTAGTTTCTGGATCCCTATCACTAACACCTTTTCCGGGGGATAAAATGTCCCCGGCCCTCAAGGTGCTGAGCACTCAGGACCCCGCAGGAACAGCCAGCTGAAACAACAGGAACGGTTCGTATAGGGCGATGTGAATGCCGTAGGCATACTTCGAAGCTTTGGCGAGAGTTTATTTGGCTGCCCAGTTGTGAATACTGGTGTCTCAGGACAAGCAGTCGTATGCCTGTTGCAGCTGACACAAGGGAGGCAGCGGGAGCACGTGGGGACAGGGAGATTCCCCCTTTGGCAGCAGTGTGCAGGGAAGTCAGCCTAAGCCGCCACTGGAGCCACAGCTCCAGGGAGAAATATGCAACCAACGCATCGGAAAAATATAGGCGGAGATCTCCTGTTGGGGGTTTCCTAATTCTGGAGCCGTTGCAGGCCCAGCTCCCGCTCGAGGCAGGACAATCTGTCATCACAGAGCAGTAGCACGATGGAAAAGTTCAGCTGTTCCCTTGATTCACCACCCGCATCGGGCAGAGCTTCAGCCGGGTTCAGACTCTGGCTCCTTTTGCACCAGTCTGCCCCAGAGACAGAGCTCAAGTCTTTAGCTTGGCACCTGCAGTATTAAAAAGAGCTTAGAAATCCTATACTTACCTAAGTGACCTACACTACACCTCTGAATGTCTCTTAGCTTAAAAGATGAGAACCTGTAGATTTAAGGTCATCGGTGTGGGACAGGAAGCAAGGACTGTTCAGAACACAGCGCAGCACAATCCTTCTGGTCAGCAGTCCTCAGTGCAACCTCTGCGTAAGAACTCACTGCTAGTAACTGAGAGTTAGTAATAGCTATGCACAGCTCGACACACTTCACTCAAATACACAGAAGAGACCATGGAATCAAGGGGAAAAGGGTGGAACTGAAATAAAGAAATACTTTACAGTCCAAAAACTGCAACTAGCAAGAACAAATGACTCCTCAAAACAAGCATGAACATTGATTACGCCAGAGCAAGCCACGCACACCTAGCTACACAGGTTCTTTTTGTTTGTTTTTGTTAAGCCATTTCACATTAATCATTACAAACGAACACCGGAGCTGAGCACAAACTCTGTGAGTCACAACCTTATTCATTTTAAAAATTCTGACATCCCATTTTAAGCAACTATCCAGGGACCTGGGCATCCACTCCAGCCCCACTCCCTTCACCTGATCCGCAGAGCACGTTTGTGCAAGGGTTTTGTGGTAATATTCTTTGCCTGGGTAATAGTTCTCCCTCCCTTTGAGGGGGTATCATGTTGTCTGCACTGTTATGGTTTTAGGCTAAGGAAGAAAGGCTGCCAGGAGCACGGCAACTTGTTGGACAAAAGGCTGCCTTCTAAACCATTTTATATTCGATTCATGGAAAATGCACAAGTTAAAGCTGAAGGACATGCCTATAAGTCCTAACTCCTGCCTAGATCTTTTTCACAACATGCACAGTTTCTACAAGATTTTTGTTACTTCTAGTTATCTTTTAAGGCAAGTCCTAAACTCTGAAGTAAGGAGCTGAAAGATTCTTCCTGCTACCTTAGGAAACTGCCACCGAGGAAGGAAGATAGTTCACAGGTTTGGGGGTTTTTTGATTTTTTTAAACTTCTTCAGGAAACCGTATCACAGAACTTATTTTTTTTATAACACACGCTTATTTAAATACCCAGGTATTACTGCTAAAGTTCACTGTAAGAAGAAATTAGGATGAAAAAGAGTAGAAAAAGGGCAAAGGCAGGTGTACCCACCTTTATGTAAATCAGTTCATGCAACACTGTTTGCAATACCTCACATAGTACCAGGCACTCTATCTCAAGTATAGTCCTAGCAGGTGGTGCGGGAGGACAGATGAACACCAAAAATTTAAACACACTGAGAAACTGAAAGCCTTAGAAAGCAAATGAAGGAGAGGACATGATAACTGTGTATCAAAGAAAGAAGGGGAGAGAGCAGTTTGCTATCTCCTATTCCCCCCGACACAGGAAGCTGCAGAGCCTTTGGCAACTTTCAGAAAGAAGAAAAAATTGTATTTTTCTTCACAGGTCATTAGACTGAAAAACTTTCAATGAGAAAAAATTATTCAATCTAAGGTCAACAACACTCAGTTATTCCCATTAGCAAAAATGCCGACAGGGTTTCATGTGTCAAACTGATCTCTAAATATGCAGAGAGACCCAACTCCGGGTAGGACAACCTGCGCACCGGGGATTTCTCACGTTTCACCCCAGACCATCTGATACCAGGCACTCTTCAAGGAGATGGGATGCCGGCGCAGGTGGATGGGCCACGCCGCTCGACGATCCTGCTGCAGTTTGACAGAGCCCTCGCGTGCTGCTCATCTCAAGGGCTGCGTGCCTCCTGCAGAACCAATCCGTCTGCACTGCTAGAGATGCCACAGTCGTGGTTGCAGAGGCGCTTTCCACTCTTTTGCCAAGAACTTAAACTTTCAAAACACACGTTTGGAAGGCTGAACAATTTTGTGTCCAAAAATAACTTACACTTTCGTGTAAACAAAGTATTTTTGGTAATTAGAAATAAGAGTTTGGATGGGGGAAAGGGGAGAGCTTGGAAACTCAAACGGCTTTTTATTTTGAAGAAACATACAAGGCACTTAGGAATACAGCCATATCACAAGAAATTGCTAAACCCCAACAGCTGGATAGACAGTCAAAGCACCGATCTTTCAGAAGCCATGCACACGCTCACCAAGCTGGATGAAGAAACCAGCACATGTACCACTGGTTCCAGCTCTGTTTTTACTCCTGGCTTCCTCTAAGCTCTACTTCAAATAACAAAGGCAGCATATTCAGCCGCCAAAGAAGAGCAGAAAGAATTCCTTAGCTACAGATGACTGATACACTTTTTGTTCTTTTTTCTTTGCTTCAGCGTTAGGCCATCAGGTAATTTTTAGTCACGTTTTGTATTCATAAAAGCTGAGATTTACAGCCTGCAGAACTTTTTGAAAGCATCATATCTACAGAAGTTATTAACAAAAGACAATATTTTCCTAAACGTGATTCCCCCCCTGCTCTAACATTACAGTATTTTGTTAACTTTTTAAACAACTTTTCAATTTTTAAAGAACAACATTTCCTGTAGCCAGCAAATTACCAAGTCAGTTAATTATCACCAACCCTTCCTCATGCTTGAGGATTCTTGTGCCAGTAAACACTTCACTCAAGAACCCCACACAGCCTCAGCGTCTCACAAGCGGAGACTTTCTACTCATGTTGATTAAACACAAGAAAAGAAATATTCTACTGGTTGCTAGCCCAACAGTACTTCCTTCCAACACTCTTGACCTTTTTAAAACTGTCACTTTTCTTTCAATGGTAACATGATTGAGGGTGTAATTGGAGATCTGTATTTGCTGATGCCTCTAGGGTGGTGTTCTCTTAACATCTGAAAAACCAAATACAAGCCACATAGGTAGCTTTAAGAAAATGTAAAGCAGAAAATCATCAAGGTAAACCGGTGCAAGAAAAACAAGATTAAAAACTCATTATCCTTTTAAAAATATTTTTTTTTTTTAAACAGGTTCTGAAACAGTTCCAGGAGTTCTGCCATCTCCTCTATTTTCTTCTGTAGCAGCATGCAACTGCTAAGATCTTGTGCATGACTGATACTCCAAATTAGGCAGCTCCATCACTTTTGCTAAGGACCTTCACAGAATTTCTTATTTTCCTTTGAAGTATTTGATATTTTCTTGTTACCAAAATTGTAAAGGAGAAGACATCAAAGGCCCTGCAAGTGGAAATCAGTAAGAATTCAGGATTGGGGCATAAACTGAAGAAACACCTGTAATGTGGTTATTTGAATTGTCATTGCTCTTGTAATAATGTCTTTTACATGGCACTAATCATGCGAGAATTCTCTTGTTACATTCAAACAAGTCGGATGCCTTTGGGTTTGTCATGAAAAGGCATCACCGGTAGCTTGCGAGGAAAAACAAAATGTTCTCAAGAGACTTCAAATCCCAGTTATTTGCAATAGCTGTAACCACACGGTCCAGATTCCTGCATTCGAATATAACATAATGTCAGTTTAAGTAAAGGCATACAAGGCTGCTAGAAATGTGCTTTTTTTAATTCTGGGAACTGACAGGTAAAGAAATTACATCAATAAATCATTACAGTGTGCCCACCCCCCCTTTAAAGTTCCCAACGTAACTGTACTAAAAAACCTGTTACGCTAAAGCTCAGAATTACCTGGGTCCAACAGGCATTACTGTTACATTTTTCCAGCGAGAATTTAACCTTTGTGATTCTGAAAGAATTATATTCTACCTCCTTTATGAAAAAGAGAAGCAATAGCGTATGTAGACACTCCTCCATCCTTTTTTTAAACAGAGTAAACTACCAGAAAGAAATACATAGAAGATTTAATATGTATTTACATCTGAAGAACTGCTTTTAAACAAAAAGTCACTTCAGTAATTTTTTGACAGAGTAACTGACACATATTTGGGGTATTCCATAAATTCATGGCCAGTCAGAGCCTCAGACCTCTAAACTTGCTATTACTGCAACTGGGTGCTAAGCTTTTGCAGGGTTACATCCTGCCTGCAATCAGAATACAGCACTGAGACAAAATATACTCTAAAATTGAAATAAAAATCTTCCAGGACTCTTATGCATGAATTAATACTTCTAACTACAGAAATCAGCAATTGAGGTTGCAATTATTCCCTCATAAACTCACTTGTTCCATACCCTGAAAATTTTGCATAAAATTCTTAAAATGTATTTGGCTTGGAAAAAATGTAAGACACAACATTTTAAATTACTGAAGAGCTCTTGACTCTCAGGATTACTAACAACTGATTCTGGCTTTAAAAACAACAGTAATGACAAAACCATCTTTTCAATATCTGACAAAATCTACCGAAAATCAAAGCCAAACAAAAATCACCTGCACCTGGTCATCTTTTCCTCCATTGCCACGAAGCTCTACATCAGGCTTATTTCGAATAAGCTTAAGAACAAAATACAGAATCAAGCTTAGCAATAATTCTCTGGGAGCTGCATCACATATCCTACCATTGCAAGAGCTTCCTGGACTGTAATTTCTCCAAGAGGAACTCCCACACTACTTAGTTGGTAAAAGACGTACAAGATGTTGCTTTTAGAACCAAGACACAGAAAGGGACACCCGCTGTTGGTATTTAAAATGCTAAGAATTTGAACTGATCCTCCAAAGACTTACTTAGCTGGGGCAAGGAAACATATTCCCCAGCAAATCTGAAATTTCTCATGAAATAGGCATGATTTATATTATGCAGTATTGAAGCCGTTTTGAGAAGAGTTCAATCCCTAAAATGGCTAGAGATGTTCTTTGGACAGCTCAGCACTTTATATAAAGAGATGGGAAAGCATGCCTCTTCTCTCTCCTCCAAAATCTTACTCGGGAGGGAAAAAGCTTCTTGAGCTTCACAGTGCATCCATTGGTAGGGATTAATCTTTTGGCATGTATCTTCTGGTAGAGTGGTGTGATCCAAACCACTGAAAGTAAAACTGTCTTTTAGATACACTTGCCATGCCTACAGATACTCTGTTGTTCAAAACGCTAAATCCTGAGATGTTGCAAAGTCAAGATACTTCTGTGAGACTATCTTTTTAAAAATTTAAACCAAAGATCAGTCAGAATGGAGATGTGCTCTATAATTAGTAAAGAAATAACTAGGTTCTCTGTGCCGTGTAATAATTTTACTGAACAAAAAGCTCTCAAGATGTACTTTTCATAATTTTTATATACAAAACCCATAGAAGAATAAAGCTTTAAGTAATGGTTTTACAGAATATGTTGCAATTAATCGTGACGTAGTATGTTCCCAGATATTCAATCTTAAGCTCACAAGTCAGAAGCATCTATCATGGGGCATTTACAATTGTAACATGCCCTCATCTTTGCAATTACAAATGATTTTTAAGATGCCCCACTTTTCAGAAGCACTTCGCTTTCACCCAGTGCAAATTAATCTACAAACAAGTACTGAAATCCTGGTGGTCTGATGTAGGGACAACATTCAGCATCGCCTCAGACATTTATTACATGATAAATTAATTTACTAAATGGAAAGTTTCTCTTAAGTCATCTTTGGGTAACTTAAACACATTTAGTTGAGGACAACACACAAATATAACTTATAAGGTATCTTCTCCAAACAATGAGTTTGTGCTAACATGCAGAATAACACCACTTTGCAGAATTTAATTAGCATAGCTTTTGAAGCATTTGCAAACCATAGCTAGTACATCTTTTTCTTGACTATCTGACTCAGGGGCTATGCAATGTTAGCGTTTTCAAGGCTACTTTAAAATAAAATGTAATCATACTAATCATCATTTACTTTTTTGTACTTAATTATTTCATTATAGTCACATTTAATTAAACCAAACAAATAAACAAAGTTCAGAATAATAAGTACGAGTGATTGTGCTTTATGAATTATTTCTAATGTGCCTCAAAACAAAAAAAAGCCAAACCAAAACCATCCCAACTTAACAACCAAATTTAAAAATCTGGGATAAATCTATCAAAAAGCCCAAATCATTGAGTTACCAAAACATTAGCAAGAACAAGGTTTCAGAAAGATGCAACAGTGTGATTACATTTTGAATTTTTGACATTTTAAAGCCTTTACTTTCATTGATGTGAGGTAATTAATTTTTACACCCCCTCTTTTTTTTTTTCTTTAGATCACAGCAGAAATCAAATCAAGTGTGAGCGAGTGATTAGCCATGCTTACTCTAAATGGCAGACAACACAAGTTACAGAAAGCTGGACTAAGACTACAGTAGTTTACAAAACGTAAAACAAGGTTAACAGATACACCTTCTTTAGGATAATATGTAAGAAGAGTTTTAGGAACTTCATATCAATAGCTCATTTCAGACTATGCCATGTTTTCTCCTCCCTTCCGGAGGTCTGAAATAAAGTGGTAAACATGTTCTCTTCAATATTCAGTTCAGTAAGAGTTTAGTTGCAAAAAGGTTATACTTGCATAAATATAAAAACACATGATAAAGCAAAATATTTTTAATTAGTAAGCCAATCATAAATAAATTCACCTAAAATTAACAGAAGAAGCAGCTGTGTTCCTTCTACATGGATACTTTTTTTTTTTAGCATGTTTTAATAGTCAACTTCATTGTCTAGCCTGGGACAAAACAATTCATCATTGAGCACTCAACAATTCTGCACACTGAGCTAAGTCTTTTTTTAGTTACATTTTTTTACATTTTCTTTACAAATGTAATACTTATGTACATTATATATTTTATTTCTACAACTGATGTACTTTACTGAAACTCTACAACTTTCACAGGGAATTTGCCGAAGTCTTTAGTAAATATGAATAATTCCTTTTAAAAAGAAAGTCATATAAACAACCAACATACATCACTGCCCTTTGACATCTCTGTTAAGAATTTGGATCTGGAAGGGCTACTATAATAAATGTAAGAAAAAAGGCTTTACCTAATGGTACATTTCGTTAAGAAATATCATCCCACATAGCTACATAAATTCACCAGCTTGCAATAAACAGAGCACCATACCGCTGCACAACTGGAAACGTGTATAAACCATTTTAAAGTTTACTAGTGAAACAGCTTCATCACTCCTAGCACTTTTAGACTGAAGTAAATCTGCAAAATTCTTTTGGAAATATATACTTCTTTAGCTGTAGAGCTTCCAAAACAGTGCTGGTCACTGTATATTGCGAAGAACAAGCATCCACTTTCGTAACTTCCCATATGCTTCTCTTCGGCCCGTGTTTCTATCCGAAGTCAGGATTTTTCTTCTACTTATTCCTTGTTCACTTACAAATCTGCTGTTGAATATTAAGTAAGAATTCATAATATGAGAAAGCTGCTTCTGTCCGATCCTCAATTAAATGCTGGAAAAAATCTGTTTTGGCAGGGTTCTCATCTCTGAAAGAAGAGAAGAAGGTATTTTAGTCCAAACATTGAGGAAAAAAAAAATCCCCAAATTCAAGAAGAGGCATAAGTTCTACTGAATTACTTATTCTCCTTTGGAGTCTAGATTCAGTCCAAAGATACTACAATTGCAAATAATCCAAAGTTTAGGAAAAAACCTAGAATTTGTAATACATTATCAAACAACTGCATCTTTTAAAAAAATATAAACCAGTAGAAAAGTAGGTGAAACAGCATTTCAAGTATCTTGTAGAAACACAAAAAAGGAAACACAAAATTTAATTTGGTTTAGAAGTATTGCTGGTGGCAATGAATTCTGAAAGAGTTAAATTAAATCCTGATAAAGATTAAAAAAACCCAGAAAGTTTACATCTCTGGTTACATGTAATCTTAATCCCCTCCCCAGTTTTTCTTACTTGGCAACAGAACAGAGAAGGTAAATGTGTCAAAGACCTAGTATCCAAAATTATTGCCCCAATAACAATTTAGGAAGAAATTCACTGGGACACAGCAAATATTTGCTGGGGCACCATCCTCTATGGTCGTATAGTACAGCATGCAGCAAAGATCTGCTATTTACTATGGTGTCTCAGCACTACTCGCAATTCAAGCAGCAGCCACAATGCCAATAGTTGAAAAGCTTCCGTCCTATGTTTAAACATTATTTATCCAAGTAAGAAAGTTGTCATACTCTCTAAAATGTGATCTCCCATCTGGCTCAGTAAACTGAGTACTCTAGAGAGGACAAATGAAACGTAAACTCAAGTATAAACATTTTAGAGAATCTAAACTTCTTTAAGCGGGTCATGGCTTGAAAAAGGCTTCAGAGCTTGCCTCATCTGTCATAAATCAACTGCTGTCCTATGGAGCTCAGTAACATGCAATTATTAGGCTATCTACAGATTATTAACCTTTTTTTTTTTTTATAGATATGTACTGAAATTATAAAGCTATAGCAGAAATTAACCTGGTTAACCCCATTGACCATAAGGACATCCACGGCTTTAGTATATTCTTAACAATATAAAAATATGCAACTAATTCCTACCAATAAAACTATTTGTAACTGAATTTGCAGTTGTTCCTAAGGGGTTTTAGATAACAGCACTATATCAACTGGAAAGAGAAAGAGAATGTTACTCACTTTCTTCCGGATCAGATATTCCCACTTTTCATCAGTTTCAATTAGAAATTGTAAATACAAGTTGCAATAATTACTCAGTATCTAACAGAAATACTTACTTTATTACTTGAAGAACTGGACTTAATGGTCTACTGTCTCTAAGCCAAGATATAAAAGATCGTGTCCTTTCTGAAGAAAGTGCATCTACCTCAGGAAGCTGTGTCTGGTTGAAAGTAATTGAAAGAAGTCATCATCTTTTATTATCAAAACTATTTCAAAAAAATAGCTTCTGATAGTTGTAACATGACCCAAGCCACAAGTTCTATTAAGAAATTATCAGCCATGGATTACATATACATTTTTCTTCAGCTTAAAGTACAAAATTTCAGTAATATCTGTTCTGTAGGCAGCAGTACATCTTTAACTGAAACTGCCTTTTAAGTGCAAAAGATTTTAGAAAGAAAGCTCACTTAAAAAGTCATCTTTTCAAAATCTGCTTTCGCAGTTTTCTTGCCTTTATCTTCCCTGTCAATCCAGTTCCTACATGTTGCATTTTGCATCACTGAAAAGATGAACAAAACATGAAAAAGTGAAATCTGAATTGTAAGCAAATTTCAACGCAAAGATTATACCGTACTTTTTGGTTGGGGAATGAGCTGAAAAAAATAGAATTAAAAAAGCTTGAGCCATTCATCAAGCTAAATATACCAGCTTTTAGGCCAGTATAACCATTTAAGACAATTAATATGACATAAAATAATTGATTACAGATTTAGAAGTAGTTCCATTGCTACCTTTCTAGTAAATGAATGGAGGACATAATTTAAAAGCAAAGGTAACTTTTATGTTATTTTTTTCTCTCCTTCTCATTACAACAGATGCTATATAGCAATTGAAAAAAAAGTATCCTTCCTTTAACCAAGTTCTTCCTAAAAACTCTGTCAACTAATACTTACCACCAGCTGATCAGAGGGGACAGTTTTAAATTGCTAATACAAGCAAAATACAAAACTCTGAACAAGCAGTCCAATATTATAGCAGTCTTAAAGCTCACCACTCTTAACCTGCTCTTATAATTACCCCATCTCACTTACTTTTCACATACTATGCAAGCTTTGTAAGGAGAAAATATCTTCCTATGTGTTTCTACAATGACTAACATATTTTTGGTACTATCTGAATATAACCATGTGATTCTGAACTTTTCTAGAGTGTCTTAAAAGGGTCCATCCTTACCCGCCACTTGCTGACATTTTGGAATCACCACCCACAGAAGAGGGGTCTTCTCTTTAATTGCTGCTTTGTTTCATGACTATAGGTACGGGTTATAACATAAAAAACCCTCCACCAAAACACACATCCAAGGGTCTTTGATGTTCTATTAGCTAAAAGCATTTCTTTTTAACATTGACTCAAGGCTTGGAAGCTCAGCAAAACTCAACCCTTACTCTTTACTTACAGGCTTATCACCTCATACCACAGACATGGTATCTTACACCAGGTTCAGACAACACAAGGCTTCTGAAAACCACGATATCAATACAGTAACTCAAGTCTTAACAATTAACACATCTGAATAGATAATTTTTGTATTCCTTCTATGAAATTCCATCCTATTCTTGTGAGCCCAGACTTATTTCCATAAAAATAATAAAAGCAGTAATGTCACAGAACAATTTTTTGGCATTCCATGAATTATTTCCTTGAAAGCATTTGACAACTTCTATCTGTCTCCTATGAAGCTGGCAACAGGTTGGAAGGTACCCAAGTAAAAAACCCTTAATTCAGTTACATAATTTAAAAAATTGAAAATGCAGAAAAAAAAAGATTAAATATAGATTCCAAAACATAAGCACTATTCAGCACAGCTCATTAAAATACCTACCATTTTCTGTGGTACTGACGCATAGTTTGGATATCCAAGGACATCTTTTATGAAGTTGTTATCACAGTTTTTTCCAATCCAAATGTAAAAAATCTGCAAGATGTCAGAATCAGTTTTAGTAAAGGCCTTACATACATTTTAGAGAAAGAGACAGGTGGTGACATAACTGGAACAACAGCAGAATAATACCTTTCATGGAAATGAATCACTTGAGAGTTCCAGTTGTAATTCATATATATGTATCTCTATATTTGTTATTTGTACATTTACTTATTAATACATCGGTAGCATTTGGAATAATTTAAATGTCAAAATTAAATAAAATAATTAAATGTCAAAAAAGTGTAGGTAGAACGCAAATACTGAAAGAATGAGGGTGCAGGACACATCTATTTTGGAACAGTTAATGCGCTAACTTCCCATGTTACCTCCTACAATGAAAAACCTAAATTTTATAAAGTCACACCACTGTGTCAGTTACTGCATACTGACTTCCCGATCTGAACAAGTCACAGTAAAGCATCAATTGTCAAAACACATTATAGTAATTATTTCAGACATCTGGAGACAGAAGCTAGTTTGACATTCAGACTCAGCCCCTGAACTCATACAAGGTTTAAAGCACTTTCTAGACTGCCATTAGAGTACCATAATGTTTTATCACAGAATTGGATAAAGCACTATGCTACTTGAATAAAGTGGGTTTTAGTGTGATTTCTATGAATACCTTAAACTGTATCTACAGATCTTGTTCACTCCCCACAGTTCCCTCACTCTTGCAACTCTTATGTCACACAAGTCACAAATCATAAACCCACATACACTTGTGCATAATTGAGAAGGCTCCTGCATCAATGAGAAGTGCTTTGTTAGAGAGACTGTAGTACATACAATTTAATAACCATTAAGAGAAATTTTGGAAAATGGAAATCCATTGTTTCCAGAAAAAAACCAAACCAAACTTGATGTAAACTCTTGATATATTCTGATCAGTCTAGCATGAAAAAAAATTAACCTCTGAAGCCTTAATATACAACCTCAAAGGTACTCCTCTGATCAAAATATGAAAGCCTTTCACTGGAACACAGATTACTGCCAGGTTACCTGGAATGCTGATTCACTACGCTGTTAATTGTTGAGAGTTGACTGCTTTTAATAATTCAGCAAGGTTTGGTTTGCCTTTTTTTTTTTAAAAAAAAAAAAAAAAAGAATGTGTGAAACCAGTAACTTACTGAGCCACAATCCATAAGAAAAGCTCCTTCTCTTGTCAACTTCTCTGCAGACAGCTTCTGAAGAGGTGGCTGAGGAACAACTCTGTCATTCACATGTATTGTACTCTGTAACAAAAGACAATATGCAATAACACTAGAATATAAATAAATACTATTTTTTATCTTAACCAGGTAAAATAAAACAGGAAAAGAGTGTTAATCTCTAGCAAAATTTTGAGAATTCTCATGTAACAAAATGCCATGTTAAACCTAAAATGATTATGTACATTAAACAATTCTAAACTGTTACTTAACCTAAAGGCTACTTTATTACCCAAAAAAAGAATAACGCAAGTTCAGTTAAGTTGTGCATGTAACATTTCTCATGCTATAGATGCCAAATTTTCAAGAGAATTCTAGTGTTTACACTTATTTTTCTACAGTCAGCCTCCATAGATTTTCTCATTGCATTCAACTTCACTAGAAACATTGCAAGAGCAGAAAAACATCAAATTCTATTCCCTGTAAGGCTTCACTATTTTACTGCATTCAAGTAACAAAGTTCCTTGATTTAACATCCCACCTGAAGCGATACATGGGTTTGTCTGCAGAGCACTATGCCTGATCTGATCAAACAATTTGGCTGTTAGCAATGACATTATTAAAAAATAACCCCCTTCCTCCCCAGCAATAAAAACAAAAACAAAACCACCACCACCCCACCCCCCCGTATTTACAGACTAAAGCTGCTTCCCCCTCCAATACAAAACCAGGCTGAATATCTATTAAGAATCTGTGAAGCATTCTGCAAGTAATGTAGGGGAAAAATAGTCTAGAGACTAAGCACATCTCCACGTGGTAAAATATTATTAAAAACCAAATCACTACTTTAAAAAGATCATATTATAGTGCAATAGATTAGAAGCTTTTCGGGATTTATGCATAACAATGAAAAACAAGCTACTGAATTCCACTTAGGAAACTTCCAGGCTTTACTCAATGCTGTCAAGAATCAAGTGTTAAAAGAAAAGAAAACCAGCAAAAACTTAAAAAAATTTCTCTAATATATATATCATAGAATTTTCTAAAGAAACAAATTTAAGAACAGCCTCTGTCACAAATACTTTAAACTGAAGTAGTACTAAACAGCAGATTAGCACTCTATTATGATCTAAAATGTGGCTTGTCATTTAATTTCAGTAGGTCAAATAAGCCCTATTTTCTGTATTATTTTACTAGAAATAACTGATCTGAAATCCTTTGCCTACAGAACTGGATCTCCCAAAGACACCGCTGGGTCTTTCCAGTGCTCTCACACTGAATATACTGTTTCAGCAAAAGTTTCACAAAAAACATAACAAGGTTAGTTGAAGAAGTTTGCTTCTTAAATACTCTGTGTGTGCACGTATATAAAAAGACTAACTAATCAATTCCACTGAAGAACACTGAGTTTAGACTTGCATATGTGGGTTTATGAAATACCTTAAAAGATACTTTGAGACTATAAATAGCTCACAGGTTGGGCTGTACAATACCAACTGCCAGAGAGCCTACTCAAGTTTCCATATAATCTTGTACGACATTTAAAAAAAAAAACCTCCTACATCTATTTTTCCAAAGCTAGTGACTAACAAACTCATGAAAACTTACTTAAAAAAACAATTTAATTTTTGCAGTTACAAGTAACTTTGACCTTAAATAAAATCCCATCTTACTTCTTACTATTAAAAATGCATTCATTTCCTAAGCTACCTCTGTAAAAGGCGAACTAATAAAACCTGGTTTTGTACATGAAGAAGTTACTTCCTCAGTCTGATTATGACCATCTAGAAATACAATTCTGTTTCATCCACATCAGTCAGGGAAACCACCAGAAGTTTGTTATTGGAGGCAACTTTATCTGGTTTCAGTATACAAAATCTAGAATCCTCCACCAAATCTACTTCATCCATTTCCCCAAAACAGTTCTAAAACACAAAACCACACTGGAAATGTTTCCAATGCATTCAATCTTCTCTGCTTTCTTTGTATAATAGAAAAAGATGGAATTATTGTGGTCACTGAAACAAGATGAAGTAAACACACAGTTCTGCTCATAACACACTACTGTATTTGCAACTCAAAACTTGAAAATAAATGTTTTTCTTGATTTTTTTAACAACTTATGGAAAATGCTCAGTTTACATTACCATAAAAACTTTAATTGAATTATTGCAGCACAACATCAGGTTTAACAGACCATTAAAAATAGAAAAATGTTATAAAACAGGCTTCATACGTTACCTCATCAATCAACTTGTCTATTCTGTACAAGTTGGGATGTATCATTTTCATCAAATGAACAAGAGGCTGGCTCTTCATTTGGCACATTGCATATACGCGATCATCCAAGCGTGTACTCGTGCCTGTTCTAAATGCTTTCTGTAAGAGAACGGTGTTGTTACTCAAATAAATCCTGTCTTTTATGTCACATCTAAACAGTGTATTTCAGATTTTTTGAAAGTGTCAAGCAAAGATGGCAAAGTTTTTGTAAAGAAATGTATCTTACTGAGATACATTAGAATCTTCATCAAATACAACTTCAACACAACGCCTTTTAAAACTTAATCTATTCTCCCTCCTTATTGATGAAGGAGAATAAAAAACTTTCCCCTCACTTTGTGTAAAATTTGTATGCGATGGAGGCAGCATTTCACATTTTTATTCTTGACAAATGTTACTGGCCTGTGAAACTCACTGATGCAAGATATCACGGGACAATATGAACCTAGCAGAGTTCAAAAAAGATACTTCTGTAGGTAAGATTAACTCTGATTTTTAATTAATAAAAATTAAATGTTAAGGAAGAGCTTTGGAAGGGAGATACACTTCCACGTTTTATAGCAGAAACTAGGCTCTCGTAGGATAAATTTTATTTTATAACTCTCTTTCCTACTGGATTTTTCAGATCTCCTTTAGAAGCAGTCGGTAAGCGATGGCTGTTAGAAGCAACACAATGAGGTAAGCACCATATACTGATACAATGGAGAATATTCCTCTAATCGAAGTTGATATTCACTTCTACAACAAAGCTAAGTACATCAGTCCTCTTCTCCTTGGCTGCCATGAGCGTTTTGGCTTTGGTTTCTCTATGTTCCAGGCTTTTTTTTTTATTGTTAACAAAGATAATAAAAAACCCCTAAGCAACTTATTTTGTCAGCCACTCTTACTTCTGTCTTTTACATGGACCCTCTTGACAATAAGTGGTCTGTTTTTTTCCCCACCATTAACTGCATTACCTATGCAAGTACCAAAGAAGTCCCAATCAGTATATTAGAGACTAAAGTAATCACTAAGCCAAAGAAAATAAGTCATTATGATTGGATTTCTTACCAAACTTACATAAAGGTTTATTCACGATACGAAAACAAAGAACTGTCAGACATGAAAATCTGTAGGCTATGAGATTTATTGGTAACAAAACCCTGCAGTAAGTTCTCTTTGTATTTTTAAGTATGATGTTTGGTAATACAAAGATATTAAAAATAAAACAGAAAGTAGTAACTACTTCTATATGAACTTTAAACTGTATCACTTTAGTTTCTGTAACAGATTTCGTTGTATCTCCACAGAAACTCATTTTCCTTCTTGGTACTTTAAAGTACAAAGTATATGCATTGAAAAATATTTGACTTGTTTTTTCGTCATAAAATGAAATTGAAGAAGTACTAATAAGCAGCTTCCAACAATCTTTATGGGCAACACCAATTAGCTGCCAAAATCTGAGAAATACTAATTGTTACAATATATATTATTTTTTTTACTTTCATTGTCAAACAAAATAAAACAAAATATAAAAAATTAAAAGTCAAGTAAACCAATAAACTGTTCAGGCACTAGTCATTTAAAATAACCTAACATTGTGATCTTTTATGTGGAAGTCCTGTAACCTTGAAGAGGATAACCCCATTTTTGTAATTTTAGAAAAGTGCAGACATTGCTTGATTGAGAGCTGAAGAATTCCTCAAATGGGACAATGAATTAAATATCAAACATTACTCCACTACATTATACATACCTGTTTAAGAAGGGCCAAAATATAAAGTGGAAACAGCTTCAGGGAATTTGGTGCTATCAGCATGGACTGCTGCAGATTTGAGGCAGTTGACATGTATGCTGCCAAGGAGTCTACCACGGCATTAACTAAGGCATCTCTTGCATCTGAAAGACTAGATGAAACTGAGCGATCCACAGCTGTTGGGGTAGAAGGATAACAAGAAGTTATTAGAGTTGGCCTCGTTTATTCTCTTTAATTCTTGAAAATATTAGTTGTGCTTTTGGGTGATATTTTAAGATTTTTAAAAAACCCACACCTGTGGTCCTAACTTTTTTGAGGAGTAAATAAAGATGGGTGCTCACACAGAAACCCACCTTAATGTTGCTTAAAAAATACAGCATGGCTGATCTCCACGCCCTAGTTCCTACTCTTGGAAAATTTAAAAAATTGTTTAAAACTGTCATATATACTTGAGACTAAATATAAATCCTGTTATAAACCTTATACAAATAACTTAGCTACTGGTGAAACTTTCTGCTGTCCCACCTCCAAGATAAGATTTGCAGCAATTATTTTTGATTCCTGCCCCCCCCAACCCCCCCCAACTTCTTCCATTATTTCAGTGGCATAATTAGGATTAGTGTAAATGAAGCTTCATCTTTCTCTGCTGAGAAAGGGCTGCAAAGCCTTCGCTTGGAGCAAGCCACCTGCTGGACTGAACGCACATTTCAGATGAGATTCAGAAGTACTATCTATTTCTTCTTATTTATTTGGCTATTAATATACGCCACAGCATATACTAGAATCTGCACAGAGTCATACACGTTCAATGGCAGAGATCATTGTATGAAACAGCTACTTATGACCCACAAGTAGGCGGCTAAGTAAGAATCCTCAACCCAGCAACAACAGGATAGAAGCATAAGAAAACTAATGCCTATCTTGGATACACCGTTGTCAGAAGTTCCCTTTTAGTCTCCAGCAACTCACTGAACTGGATCACTCTGTTTCTTAAGTAATCCTAGCATGCTAAACTTTGAGATAACAACCATGATGATGACGATACAAAAGTGAGAGTTTTGATCCAAGTGTGTTATGATTTTTTGTCCTTTAATAAACTCTAGACAACAACGTAAGAAGGCTCCTTTTGAAACTAACTAAGTATTCAGACTAAGGCATATTTCAGTTAATAGTTTTGGTACAACTTTGCTTTTGTCATCTTTTGTATTCTCAGGCTTCAGGGTGCTCCACTCCAACCTTCTTCTAGAATACCCAGGCTTCATTCACTACTTCATTTAAACGGCCAGCAAAATTAAGAACATACAAAAGGATATTTGAATCTTCCTGGTCTGTACTCACCCATGTTCGCTAAGAGGCATACAACTGCTTGTACATCTGCTCCGGCATATACATCAGCCAGTGAACTTACTACAGGCAAGCAAAGTGTGTGCACTCGAATTCGACGTTCACCTAATAAAAATAAGTAGAAATCATTATGCAGTATCTCCTGGTAGAGGTATATAAATTCAGTCATTACAGCTTATCTCCTCTCATTTAAGATCACTCATTTTGTAAAAACATACCAGTCAGGAAATTGCTGTAACACTATCTCCCGTTCTTGTCTCTTAACCTGTTCAAATTCTGCCACGCTCTAAAGCATTCACCTTAGGAATCAGCACCAATTCACAATACAAACTAGCTTATAACATCCACAGTAAGTGTCTTGATCCTACAAATGAAGTACATTGATTTCCATCTCAAAATTCTGTGGCTTCTTCCACAATAGAAAGGAGCTGCTATTCTTTTTGCACACCCAATGTACTAGCAACTCACTCCAATCCATCACAGGTGTGTAATTTGGACAAAGTGCGTACCAAACATGTTATTGCTTATAACAACAGTATACTGTAAGTAAAGGAATCTTGCTAAAGCAACTCTATGTAAGATGGAGATAAATTACATTTTCCCATCAAAATAGAGTTTATAAAGATTCACATTATGTGATTAACTGCCAAGTAGGCTCACTAGCTTTGACAAGATTCTCCTAGGGTATAGAGAACAACAAAAGGCTGTGGAACTAACTATACAAGCATTATGTTAGAAAAAGAAACAAAAAAGCCCAGTGGCCAATTCATTTGAATTTATTTACCTTTGCTGGAAGTATACAAAAGAGCTGTTTGAAAACAAACCAAAGATGTGTCAGTCAGACTTTCCTCAATGGACATTTGCACTGCAAATCCAGCATCAGGATTGACATTGGCAAGGGACAATAAATCAGTAGAGCGTACAAAAAAGTTCCCATGAAAAGTGTGTATTGAAAGACCTAGAAGCAGATGAAATAATTCAGAGTGAGGTAAAAATAGCATGAAAAACTCCTATCAATAATTAAAACCCACAGCCCTCAAGCTATGTTTAAGAAAACAGTAAAAATACTTATTCTAATTACCAGGCAGAATCAATTACGTGAATCACTTGACATTTCAGCATGATACTGTAGAGTTCATGTTTAATTCTGAACACTCCAAACTGAATGATGCCTTTACACTACACATGTCAACTTAGTTGAAGTGAGATGGTGCCATCTTAAGTAAAAAAACAAAAAAAACTAATGGCAAAAGCTGACATAACTTACATAAAGAAAGCAAATACCTTGCTCTTCAGTGAAAGAGAAATAACCTGAAATCTAATGTTGTTAAAGACTAAGCACATTCAAAATTATAGTTAACATGCTTACACCAACTTTTCCATACAAATCAGTGTTTAAAACGTACCTTTTGTACATCTTATACGCATAACTGCTTCAAATCCAATCTTTCTTGTAAGGTATCTTTTAAGGTCTTTTTGCAACTTTTCAGCCTGAGCAGGATTATGGCTACGATGGAAAGACGGATAATAATAGATGCATCCAGCAGAATACTTGGACATGCAGGCTGTGAAAGAGGAAAAGATATGGTTAAGAGGTAAAACTGTAACAAAGTCAGGACACAAAAATTGTGTCCAACCTTCTGCAAATTACATGTATGTTCATCTTTTTCTTGCTATGACCCACACCTGTAAGATAACGAGAACTAGTGCAGATTCAGGCCACTGAAGACAGTGCTGAGTCACCCCAATACACAATTATCTAATTATACACTTACTTCAATAAGTATGCTACCTTTGGCAGCTAAGACAGGAGTGCATGCAGAAATATTTAATGATGTAGAGGCAAAATTAGGTGTGTGCCCAGAGCCAAATCTTGGTTTAATCTGAAAGATGAGAACTCTGTTCTACCCCAATGATTAAACTTTACTCATTCCTTGCCATCTGGTTGTTTCCTGTTCTTGAGCAGGAGAGTATCTTCTAGTTTAAAACTGTGAAATCCCAGAATAAATTGTCCGATACCACCAACCCAATACTCCTGTTCTTCACTGCTATCAACTTCAAAGTCAATTCCTTTGCAGCACCAGGTGCATTTACAAAGGTGCAAAAAGATTTACATGATTTGAGGATTCCTGAAGTAGCCTCTGCTTCCAAAGACAGACAGCAGTGTGGAAAGTGAATGCATACATTAGGCACTCCTTACCAAGAGACGCTAGATCAGAATATTGAGAACTTAAGAGAAACAAATCCACAGCAGTCTGCTGGCCTGAGCAGTCCAGTGCCAACTTCTTATAAAAGTCCGTTGCTGGACCAAGATGCTGGACCACCTTTGGTAAATAAATTATACAGAAAAGTTAAGACAATGACTGTGTTCTCTTAAGACTTCATGGAACAACAGAGATTATTCAGTAGCAAAGTATCATAAGGAAGTTTCCTTTAAGCAATAATATCTAGGCATTTCCACCTGCTCCATATTCTTTTAGTTTGTATTTACTAGCAGTTATGATCCTACTTTCAAGGAAGTTTACGTTCTCATACAAATAAACATTCATTTAACTATGTAACACTTACTGCATACTGTAAACTACAAGGCCATAAAAACAGTAAGAAATCATGTTGTAGATCTACAATTTAATACACCCACGCTTTGGTTCAAAACCCACGTTGGTATCAACTGAGTCAAAAATATTTGCAGCTTCTTTTGCTTGCCAAGAAAAGCTATGGACCAAAGGCCCAAAAGACAGCTCATGCACTTTGAAACAAGTAATACCACGCATACATGTATTAATTAGTGATCTTAAATGCACAAACATAGACATTGAATAATTCAAATTTAGTGAATTGCTATAAACAAGAGATGATCTGCAGAACTACACAAGTCAGAAAAACAGCCAGTCCCTAGTCTCCTGAGATGAATATTAAAGGAAGTTTTTGTACCTTTGTGCTTGACCTTTGATTGGGATCCTCTCTGGAATGCAAAAGCCCTGCTCCCAAAGATGGTAACTGAGTTTGAAACACAGATATCCGACCACCCGTTGGAGACATCAGTTTAAACGCAGCCTGAAGAGCAGGGCCCAACGCACTGTGTGTTTCTCTTGTATTGGTGAACATATTTGGTAACGCATTCAACAGATCTTTTATCAGCTGCAGAACAGATTGAAAGGTGGTGATGAGATTTTCTGCTATTTCTAAAAAGCTGTATTGCCATAACTGAAGTGATGAACAACCAGTACCAAATATTTCAGCTTAGTTTCAACAGACTAGGGAAAACAAAGTCATAATTTTAAAAACTATGATGCATCAACCAACCAACATGTAATACTTTTTTAATTACAACGTCACATTGGAATTACGCATTATGAAGACAGGCTTGAATTCAAAGTTTAAAAGGAACCTCTATTTTGAATAGTTAACTCTTTAAATGTAATGATATATTTTGAGCAATCGTACCTCTTTGCTCTCATGGAGATTTACAAGTAAACTATCTGGAGTAGGTAGGAAAATATCTGTAGGGAGAACAGAAAAAAGCATTTTATTAAAGAAAAAAATAACATAAAAATAGAACAAAGCATTTCACTGCCCACTGCTATGCATACCATGAAATACAATCTACTTTTCTGATACATATATTAGACAGAATAAGACAGTCTATACCAAGCCTGTTTTATTTAAAGCAAAATTAACATTTCAATTTCATTTTTTAAATACCACGTACTCTGTAGTTAGTGTAAGATTATTTTAAAAAAATATATTCCCTATAGATTCAATAAAATTGACCTAATACCAGAATATTTGAGAGATTCTAATCTTTCTTCTGAGGTGGGGGGGAAAAAGTAGCTTCTCAAAAATTTAGTTTCCGTTTTCTTTTGACTTACCATCAATATCTGAGACAATCAGCATCTGAGGTTGAGACAAACCTTCTTGCAAGTTGTAAAACTGAACAGTGCTGTCAAACGTTATGAACCCTATTCTTGTTCTCGAGTCTCCAGGCAGCCTGAAGCATTAAAAAAAAAAAACATCTATTAAGCCCTAAATTTCTCTCTCAAGACACATACACACACAGAGCTCCTGCTGATGTTAGCAGAAACTCAGCTCATGTATACAGGGGTGAAGAGAGAACAAAAGAAAGATCTGAAACATGATTAAAAGTAATTTTTCTTCAGTATTTTCTGAAGAGCTGGGATAATGATACAGTTTACAAGACTAAGTGTTACAGATAAGCACTCACTAATACAGTGATGTTTAGTTCCAAGAGAACTTAGCTGGTTCATTTAAACATTACACTGACACAAAGATGGTAGTCTTCTCAGTTCTTCAACAGAAAATAGTGCATTCTGCTCTTTCATAATTCAGAAAACCCATTTACTAATGTAGTTATAGAGTACTTACAACTCTAAACCAAAGTCCAATGTCTCTACAATGCAACACACTTATTTCTCATGTGTACCATGCTCTTATGTATGGCATTAAAAATAAAAAAAGAAAAACTAAACAGGCTTTCTCAAATAAAATATAAAACATCAGCAAGTGCTGAAAATCATGATGGTGAACAGAAGCAAAAGAGGCAAATATTGTTTTTACCACCTGGGTATATAAATTAACTGGACATACTGATTTTGCTATAGACTTTGCATGGGATTTTATGAATTTTCCTAAAATAATTTAGGATGTTTCTGAGAATACCTGTAAAGATCTGAAGAAAGACTAAACTAATAAATACAAGTGGAGAATTTTATCATACATGTTGGTGTCTTTATCAGAAATTAGAATTAAGTTGCTTAAGAAAACCTTGTAGAAAACAGTTTACAGAGTGAGGCCTCCACAGGATGCAAGTTAGTTTTCAAAGGACATGAACATAGTGAAGTTTATCAACCCTCCCTCAAAAAGCACCACCACAATTGCACAGTGCAAAAATGAGAACTTATAGAAAGCGGCACCGGTAGATCTAGGTAACTGTGATCTAAAAAACCGAACTGACAACACAATTCACCTAGACACTCTCACACTAGTGGTTACAACATTCCAGCACGCAGCACCTCAGCCGTTTCAGCGTAAGAACCAGCCAATTCAGCCTCTGCGATCTAGATACTTTTGTTGCTCTTGGCAGGGGGGAAGCGTGCTTTATAGATGTTTGTACAGTCCACATGTTGTTGGAAGTCACAGCTAAATATTCTTTGGAGATAAACAAGTAAATTATTTGCAGATCCACCTTTAACCACACACAGGGAAGACAGCTTGCATCATGTAAATTGCTTCAACAGCTTTTTTGTTGTGGGTTGTTTTTTTTTTCCTTGGTTGGTGGTTTGGGGTTTTTTTTTTGGTTTCTTTGTTTTGGTGTTTTTTGGGGTTTTTTTTAAGACATGTAAGTTACATTTCAAAACTTCTGTCCTTTAGGGAAAGAATGTTTAAACACTATACACAAGTTTTCTCCAAAACTGTAGGTTAGTATTGTTCATAATAACACATTAGCCAATTTGAAAAGGTTATTTATATTCTTACTTGTCTAGGTTTTCCAGCAATGACTGGCAGACTATTGTCAAATATCCAGCCTCCACTGCATTGTGAGACACATCTAAAACAAATAAATATACCGCAGGCTGAGGAGGACGAAGCTACAAAGTAAAAAAAAAAAGTTTAAAAATAATATTTAAGGAAGTGTTAAAAATTATTAGTCGTTAGAAAGGGGAGTGGGAAAAGGGAATACTTAGAAAAATGCAAGGTATACATTATGCAATGAAATAAAACTGGTTTACTAAGAGTCATGCGGATAGACTTAAACACAATTCCCACTGGTTAATAATTCCCATTTGTAGTAAGCACACAATGTTATGCTTCAGAAGAGAAGTTGGGTATTTCAGTCTCTCCTTTCAACAGTCAACTCAAACACGACTGTCTGATGCCAGGTATGGAATTCACTCTTCAAAACACCACTGTGCTTCAGTATGTGGACAATGTGATCCATTAAACGGGGTTAAAATATTCTACCTACATCCTTCTCCCAACCATATAACAAGCTGTATTTACTCATTGCCAAGTGTCTTGGCCACAGTGTTTCAATTCAAAAGACAAGACAACAATTTATTTTTGCTGTTAGTAAGTTTGTTATGAACAGGGCCTTTTCTCAGGCCTCATTTATCTTTCTTGGAGACAAGACTACTATCACAGCAATTGTAGGCTGACTCCTAGTTAGTAACTGTGACAGAAATTATTCTAACTAAAAATTTGAACCCAACTTAATTCTCTCATTATTCCATGACTGGTCTTTCAAAACCTCTTCAAAATGAGGGGGAAACCCAGAAGCCACACTGCATCAGACTCAAACCAGACTATGCCACATTAAACTATGCTGGACAACTACACACATTGCAATCACCCTTAACTGACGAGCCTCTGAGTACCTACATTTGTCAAAACTCAAAAGAAATAGAAATTTTAACTGTTCCTTGGTGTTAAGAGAACCTTCACAGGAAAATTAATACACAACACTGGAGCAATATGCAACGTTAATTTCAAATGCCTTTATATTAACATGCAATTGTTGTTGAAGTTACCATGAAAGCTTTTTTTACCATATAGTCCGAGGAAGCAATGAATTCCACTGTAGAATTTTGGACCTCCGGCCGTTTGTGAGGCTCTCCGTAAGATCGCGTCAAAGGATTATACATAAATTCTTCAGGAACTATTAAAAAAAAAATATTTTTTTTTTCTGCACAAAGAAGTTTATATATTTGTCAGCAAATAAAAACCATTATGGCAGCTACAAGCAAATTAATGCAGCCATATTTCAATTATCACTAACAACAGAAAAAAAAATTCACAGTAAGGATACATAAAATGAAGGAACACTTCAAGTATCCCAAGCAACAAAGTTAAATAACTGGAAACAAAAGAAGGTTTACTTTAAACAGCAATATATCCCCAACTTTAAAACACCAATGCAAATAGCACGTTTCACAACAACAAGCTTCAATCTGTATTGTTTCTCATAACCTCTGCCCTGGATTGCAGACAGTATTAGCTGTCATCATGTTTCCATTTGCATATTCCAACAGCAGTCAATGGAGTAAGTTGATTTCATTATACAAGTAATCAGGGTAATATGATTACATTTTCTTCGTCTCTCAGAAAATTGCAAAACAACCTTTTGCTTCAGGAGATGCACAGCACATCTGACTTATGATCCAGACATTTTAAAAAAACATCTTAAGAACACCATCACTTTAATCTACATTTTAGTCTAAAGTATCCCATGGACTAATGTGATGCAAATACTTGAAAGAGATTCGATAAATGCAAGCATCTCCGGCTACAAAAACTTACCATCATTAACTCTATAACACAGATTGCATTTCCACCTCCTTTGATCAATGAAAGAAACAAAAGGGTTGATATATGTCCTACAGGATCTGCATCTCACTATTGTGCTTGATGTTATCACCGGTAATTGCTAAAACAAAACAATGGAAAGCTGTAACAAAGGTTTGTAATACATCATATGGAAAACATTACTGTGCAGTACAGTGTATAAAAGCTTCGTAAGACTAGATGTTCTATCATCTTTCCTCTTATCTTTTTATCTCATTTTCATACAGAGTAATTATGATGCCTATTAAAAATATCCTCCCCTTTAAAATCAGAAGAAATAACATTTAATTATTGTCTTAATCCAATCCCAAAAATCAAAGATGTAATTAGATTTTTAATGAAATTACGTTAAATTACACAGTTACAATAACACAGCTACTATGGTAAGAGGAATTATGAAAGATAGGACAACTTTGGGTGACTAAACATGACAGACAGCAAAGCTTACACAAAGAACACACATTATATGGAAAGAAGTCATACCAGACAGTTATTCACCTTTTTATGTAACTACAAATAAGTTAGATGGAGAGGAGATGCTCAACGGTTATGAGCACAGCTTCAATCTTTCATTGTGCTTACCTTCTAGTGACAGCATTTATCATGCCAGCAATACATTCAACATGAGCACCTCTCTTGAACAGGGCACTGTAAACACCTTCAAGAGGTATCTGACCATTGAGCCCAACACACAGAGTAGTAATTCAGAGCTTCAGAGAACCACAGGCAAGCAAAGATTTCCAAGAATAAGGAAAAAAATTTGACAGACTTGTCCAAAGCTTTTCCCTTATGGATTTTAACAAAGTAGCTATTTCAAGGCTTTTCTCCCTCCTCTTCTTTAAGTCCCAAACAATTTTCTGCTACTTCTGTTAAATTCAGAACTTATAGTTCATTGTATTTTATTGTTTGAATGAAAACAGGACAGATGCGTATATTAAACACATATACTAGAAAAAAAAGTAAGCTACTTTACCGTTAGATCTCTGAAGGGATGTAGCAACAAACCCAAAGGAAGCTTAGCTTTATTTAACAAAGCCTGTGTCTGTGGAATATTTGTCAATGTACATCGAAATGAGCTGAAAGGAAATAAAAACCTTATGCTGAAATTTTAAAAGATGTTAAAACATTGTGTGTTAACACCAGATTTTAAGGAATTTTGAGATTTAGGAAATCTTGTTTTACAAAGCTGATTTAATCAACAAAATCAATGCATCAAAGAGATTAAAAAAGCCTTCTAAAGAAATAAACAAACACTCCCCCACTCCCCAGTTTAGTAGTTCAGCAATGCAAGTATACCAAAACAAACTTGCAATAAAGAGATAAAACTGTTTCAAGTACAACACTCAATGTAAAATGCTATTTTTTTTTATTCATTATAAAGATTTTTTGGGTGAAGGAACACAGTATTTACTAGTTCACAGCAAATAATATAATAATATATAAGAAAACAGTAGAAAAAGATCTCAAATACTGAGAGAGTCAAAATCTTTTCTTTTATGTATGTGAAGTGGAGGATGTACTTAAAGCTAAATAAAGGGCACTGAAAAACCCCAATGCACGAATAGTGCTGTCCAAAGTGTTCCACACCTAAGAATGATTTTGAGACCCTCAGTTTTCTGATTTGTGTTTTCTGGTGGGACCATGCATTGTCACGAGCGAAGTTAATTTGGAGCATTGAATAAAATGTATTTTGGAATTAGAATTAAGATCTTTGGGGGAGAGCAATTTCCACTGTACCTAGCTGCACTTGGCTTGGGATAGTAGATAACACTACTTAATGTTAATTAGAGATGAAAGAATACATCATGATTGCAGGATTACCACAGTAAAATATACTCACAGTTTATTCAGTGTATTTAGGCATGACCATCATAATTTTTCTGGAAAAAAATCCTATGCAATATTACAAAAATATTCTATGAAATGTACTGCATAACATTAAGGTGTTTATTAATAGATTTTTTTTTTAGATGGATAAAAGAAGGTAAAGATTAAGCAGGTTTCTTAATGTTTTAATAAGTGAGCTACACTCACACTACGTATAATCTATTCTGATGGCAGGACAGTGTCAACATTTGTGTAAGGATGCAGACAATAGACTTAATTTTCAGGTGAAAAGGGTTATACTAGTTCATCACAAAGATTTAAAGGCAGGAGTCAGCTTAGACTTTTTTTGACACTTTAAATAATTATTAGTCACTGAAAAATGCAAGATGCTGTTCTAGACACATTGCACTTACTCTGGACTGCAGTTTAATTTCCTAAGATCAGAATTCAAGTTAGGCACAGGTGCTGGAACTGTAGATACAGGCAAAATATTTCTATCTTGTGTAAGGTTTACTGGTCTCAAGCTTTCTGGCTGCTGAGAATGCTGTAGACTTAACCCTCCTAAGGAAGAGGACAGCTGGTTCACACCTGGATATTGCTGAAAAAAGTAAGAACATTGCAAATGGGTAAGCACGCAATCATGTTTAAATAACAACCTTAAATCTTCTTGTAATCCCAATTCTTCCAGACGTTTATTAAAAAAGATACAGCAATAGTTAGTAACAAACCCAAACAAAGAAGAAAAGAGGTTGTATGGTAGAAATTTAAAAATGCTAAGACAAATGTGACATACCTTCCAAATATGTATCATTGGGCAAAATTCAAATTCATGGTACAAATCAACATTGGAAGTCACACAAGCTTTCCAGGCATAAGAAAACAAGTTACTAGAAAGGCTGAAAATTTTTTTCCCTCTTCAAAGATGTTACAATGTAACTTTTTCAAGTTACAGAAACTGTTTTTATATATTTATTTTTTATTTAAACCAAAACACGATACAAGAGGAGAAAAGGTTAGGTTGGAAGGTCCAATCCCCTGCTCAAGCAAGGATAACTTCAAAGTTAGATCAGGCTGCTCACAGCCTTGTCCAGCTGAGTTTTGAAAATATCTAAGGACTGACGATTTCACAGCACAATTTGTTATAGTGCTTCCCCACTCCCATTCTGAAGAATTTTCTGCTTATATGTCCAATTGGAATTTCACTTGCTGCAACTTGTAATTGTTGGGTTTTGTCCTTTTACTGTCTACTGAAAACAGCCTAACTCCATCTCGCATTATAGTGAAGATGAAGCTAATTCTTTCAACTTAAAAAAAACTAATAAAAAAAAAATCAAGCATTTCCTCCAGGTCACATTTTACATTACCTCCATAACAATGAAATAATTCCTGGATATTACATGCTAACTTATGGTACTACACTCAGATCAGTAAGGAATTTTGATCACCTACAACAGCAGCTTCACTACATTTGCCAGCTGGGCCTTATTGCAGAGAGCAGGATTTGTAGATCAGTAGGTTTTGTTTCTACACTCCTTCACACATACACAAATACTGAGGCAGTGCAGAGAAGTATTTTGCCTCAGCGTCTGCCTCTTCTTCAGATTTCACTGCTCTTGGGCGACTCACATGCGCAACGGGAGCCAGATGATTGTATGCAACTTCTTGGGCGTTTGGTGTAGATGCAGGCAGGCTGCTCCACCACACACCCAGCACAGGCTCTACAGAGCTCTTCATCTGGATCCTACACCATGCCTTGCTCATAAGGTGATTTAATGCTTGAGACCACAGCCTATACCAGTGCTCTGATCAAACATATATTTGCTGATGAAGTACTTCACATTATGCTTCTTTATGGGTTCCTGTCAATAAAGTAGCGCTCATAGAAACACCACCCCTTGAAACTGTGGATGCTGCTAACACCTGGTGAAGCAAACTTAAGCCTAACTATTTGGAGATACACTTAAAATTTTAATTCAAAAGCCGCCTAATCAGAAGTTAAGATCCAGAGCTATGACATGAGTATTATATTTAACATTTATTGGCTCAGAAATTATAAAATACAAAAATATGTAAAAAAATATATCACGCAGAAAAGACTTTTCCCATGAAGTTACTTCATGAATTAATTTTTAAATTAAAAATACAAACCTGTGGATAGTGCTGAAACCCAGGATGGTGTCCTGGATTACTGGGCTGCACAGGAGTAGGTGGCGCTGCATTTTGGTAGCCAGGTTGCAGGGCTGGATATCCATAACCAAAGGGCTTAGAAGCTTTTGATGTTTGGGGGACTGATGGAGCAGGAACTGGGCTGCTGGTCACAGAACGTGTCTCTGGAAGGACAAAAGAAATCCCATGGGTATTGAATATACTTACTATTTCTTTCTTAGTTTAAATGTAAACTCCTAAATGCTTAACAAACAACACTTCTTCCATGTATAAGTTTCTGCATTATCCATCAAGTTGTTTATCTGCACCAACCAAATAAATAAGCAAGGCAGATTACTGCAATTATGCTGATAAAGGGGGTATACGTGGGAAGATGACCATAGACTTGTATAACTACTAACAAAATACTATTTTAGAAAAAAAAGAATTTTTTTCTTAAAGTATTTCAACTGAACAAAACAAGAAATAAAACCCCCTTAGAACCACATTTTATTCCAAGACCTGCACTTGATCTAAACCGCAAAGAAACCATTCATGCTTAGTCTCTCCTCTACCACTTATAAGTACTTTTAAAACATAAGGCTAAGGCAACAGAACTATTCTCTAAATGTAGACACAGAGCTTTTCTTGAAGTAATGCAAGTCCTTCCTGTATATCCCTGCAGCAGTTTGGTCCTGCTATTTTCAAAGGCCAATTGAAAGTAATACATAGACCTAAATTGATAGAAAACTTAACAGTTGTAAAGAGATGAAACTACTCTTTAGAAATGTCTACATATGTGAGCTAAGTTTCAGAAGAATTTAAGAATTTAATCCACCAGGAAAAGTGGTAGGCAAAGAAACCAACCACTCAAGAAACCAACTGGCAAGAAACTACTATGCTGGGAGAAAAGAAAAAAAAGTATCAACAGATTAAAGAAATTTAAAGTTGATCCTGTTACTCTTTAAGGAAAAGAAAAGGAACAAGTTATTTTTAGAATATGCCTTGAGCCAAACCAAAATGGTTAGTCATTAGCTGAGAAATTAGAATTCATAATCCTGCAGCTATGCCTCTGCTACCCTTACTGCATGAACTAGACCCGACGTAATATCAGCTTTTCACTTGACAGAGATTTCACTTTACACTTGAACCCATTAAAACTAAGCAAACTAGCATGACATTCTCAGAGGCCAGAGCAATGCAAAAGAGCCAGAGGCCCCCCAAATTAATCCAATTCTCACTTAAAATATTGGCTAACATACCTACATTGAACAGCATCTTTTCCACCTGTTCTCAATACGACAGCTCTACAGATTTCAAGACTGAGGTAGTCTGCTAGCAGGCTCGTTTAGAACAAACCTGACACTCCTGATTTTTAGAGATAAGAATAAGCAAAATAGCAGTCATTTTCTTTAAATGAAGAAAAATAGAAGAAAATAACCTGATCCAAACATCTCTGCAAACTGATATTGTTGGACTCTCAAAACTTCAGTGGCGTGTCAACTGTTATCAGCTACTGATGTCAACACAATCAGGCATACAGTATAGCCTAGAGAAAGATGCCTGCTTTCACACGGAGCATACTTTCAGCACTACCCTCAATATTACAATGGAAAGTATGACCTATGATACAGGGAAGTTTTATTAAATGGTTACCCCAACTTTAGTGTTAAAACTGAAAAGTGATTAAAAAAAGCAAGGTATGTTCTCTCTGATGATTTCCCCCACTCCTTTCAGAGGCATTTCCTTTCACCTACTTGTTAATTAACAATAAACACCACCACAAACAGGAAAAAAAAAATCATAAACAGTAAACATGTAAGTCTTTAAACAAAGAATTCAGAATTAACATGCGATAAACTGCTTACCTGCATAGCCACCTCCTTCCAGGGCATCGTAATTGTTCAAAACTGGCGAGGCACTGCTTGTAGTAGAGGAACTATCAATTGCTGGGGGACAAAAATAATTTAAAGTTAGGTGCTTCAGAAATGGCAAATTTTTGAGAAATAGGAGACTGAGAATTTTTTCTAAAACCTTTGGTAAGAAACTGTCAGAAAGATCCTGGGAAAAAAGACCACTTCAGCCCTAAGACTTGAAAGCTATTACTACTGCAAAGAGGAGGGGGAGGAAGAGATAAACAATCAACATGATATTAAAAAACAAACAAGCACATGCCTAACAAACAGCAAGAGAGAGATCAATGGGAAAAGGACAAAAACAATGAAAAAAGTTGTTTCCTGAAATAAAGAAAATATTTTTCTATTAAACTGAAAGTTCTTTCTACACTACCTCAAGTGAAGCAATGTACAACACTTAAAATAGTTTCTATTGTGATTTCCTTCAGGACTGCAAACAACAGAAACCTCCCATTGACTTCAGAGTGATTATGCACCATCCCCACCTTCAAGCAAAACTGGCAAGTATTTAATTCTTTCCTCCTTTCCCTGCTGTTGTGATTCAAAGCTTGTTTTGTTTTCTATGTAAAGCTTCTATTTTCCATTGAACAGTCACAAGAGATCTCAGCTTCAGTCAGAATAAACAGTTACTTTCAGTACAGCCAAAAGTAACTATGTAAAAGTAAGTAACAAAAGTTAAGGAGCCAAAAGTAAAAAAGCACAGGGACATATACATAGTTGTTAGTACTGAAGAGACTACTAATGCTTAATTTTTAGTTCACCCTATGTATATATCTTGAATATCTTACTGTAAAACATTGCAAATAAAAAAATATTTTAAAATATTTCTTCCAGTGCCTTTTTACATACATTTCCAAAGAAAAAGGGCCAAGGAGGTTAAATGTATCTGCTCCTTAAAACATCCTAAGCCACAAAGTGCGACAGAAAAGAAAAAGTGTATTTAAGAAATCAAAAGAGACAAATATATAACTCTTGTGGCAGAATAGACTCAAAAGAGATTCACTGATACTGTTCTGCTCAGAAGGATCAACCGTGACCACACATCCCTATTGTGAAGCTGCATCTATTTCAAGGGAGAACTTCAATGGTGGAACGTTTGAGATCTGACCCCCCTTCAATTGAGATTCCCAAGTAAAGAGACTCCTGCATATGGAAACATAACATCACTGAAATGTGGGACACATTAATACCCTGGCAACATCATGACTGTATAGATTATTTTTTGAGCATTTTGCCTTTAAAGCATTCAGCTAAGAAACAGAAAAACTACTCCAAAAAACCGTAACACTAACAATAGATTTTATTTTAAACAATACATTAACACTGTGAAACTCATACATTAGTTTTCAGATTTTCACTGTAAATTTCCCTTTGTTTTTCTGAAGTTTATAAAAGAACATAACTGCAAGATTTCTTCTCCTACCAAATTTCATCTTTCTTTCTATTCTAGAAACTGAAATAAACAGGATTCATTATTTCGTTCCCTGTGCAGGAACACAGTTTTTAAAGGTTTGGCAAGTCCTACTACAGAAAAGCCAAAATATACTTTTATTAGGCCAAGATCACCATTTTCAAGACGTTTTTCTTGTCTGACCAGAAGTTAGTTCTGCTTTTCAAAAAAATACGAGGATATAAGCACAGTTGTGAACATGTAAGACACTAGTTCAAGCTTTCTGATTTAACCACTATGTCACTCTTTACAGAGTTTTTCCCCATAGTAAACTGCATTCATAAAATTAGATCCATCTATAATATAATTCCATATATCCGTCTATAATATAATTCCATATAAAATGAGTTTGCTCTTTTCACCAGGAAGATATTAATGATCCAGTGAGTTGCAAAGAAGAAATATTAGATACTTCCCAAGCTCTGCTGGAAAAGGCGAGAGAAACCAATTTGACAAATATATGAAAGAATATATTTTAAAAGTGTGCTGTAAATGAAAACAATGCAACTGAGTTGTACTTCTACTAAAAAAAAATCTGTGCATTGTTTCTGACATACAGAAAAGTTTTAGTCAGAAAGTATCTCAGATATTTTGAAACACAAACAAGGTCTGCCTAACTTAAAATAAGAAAGTGAATCCTATTACTGAGTATCCCATGTACTTACTGAAGACCTTTCACTTGAGGTCTTTGCTTCTAAAGAACTTAGAAATTTTGTAACATGTTCTTGAGAACTGTCAGAGTCCCAATGCCTACAAGAATTATGATGGGCCCTGTTCTACTCTGCACCAGAAAACAAACAGTTGACTCAAAACCAATGAGTTGGACAGTTTTCTTGCAGAGCAAAAGTAGCTTCAAACTCTAAGCTGGTCATGCGTCATGAAATCTCACAGATTCTCCATCAATAAAAAACACAAGAACTTCCACAAAATTAAGTAACAGTTTTCCTATGCTTAAATCAAGCTACAACAGCTGTCAAAGTTTACTTTAGCATAATAAGCAACAGACCAGAGAACATACTAAGAAAAAAATATTACAAAACACTGCTTAGACAAAAGTAATACTTATAACATGTTTTTACACTTCAGTGATTATTTCACCAATAGAACTTTTGCTTTCAGAGTTTCCAAGAACTCTTCTGCAACATAGTTAGAGATCTAACTGGTAAGAGTGACAAAAAAAATTGAGAAGCTACACAAACACAAGCAAATCCAACACTTATTTTTCATAAAACCACTGGCACAGCCTGAGCTAGAAACCTGTCTACAGGATCTGTTTAGAATTAACATTAACTCCCGGTGACACGGCATAAAACAGGATGCTTATTAATCAGGTAGCCTATGCATTAAACCTGGGTGCATATGATAAATTTAAATACAAGGATAGCTCAAAGGCTACAGACTTCAGCTAAGTACAGAACTTGAGAAAGATGGTTGGGAGTACGAAAACTTTCCCTCTGGTATGTTTAGGGAACAAATTAAGGAGACAAAGGTTGCGGTTGATAAAAAAAATTCTGTCGCATCCTTTAACAGAAACCTTGGCATGGGATTAGGCAAAGATAATTATCTGCAGATAATTCAGCAGGTAGCCCTGCATAAAAGCCCAAAATGCCCTCCTGGCTCTTTTAGCCTACTCTTTAGAAAGTGGAGTTCAAACAGCAGCTGCACCACAACAGCGAAAGTCAACTTTATATCCCAAAGCGGAATTGCTTTCTAGCTGGTAAAGTCTAATTAGACTCATCATAGCATTAGAAAAAAACCTGGTATCTAAAATTAGGAAGTATCCTTAGATTTAAAAAGAAGAGTTATTCAACAGTTACTATGCATGATTTAAGACTAATACTCAAGCCTGTTGAAAGATCAAACGTGTTAATCACACAGAGTGTAAGAAAGTGAAGAAACTGAATAATCTGAAATAGCAAGAATTACACAGGATATGCAAATGATCCTAATACTTGTGCTCCACCAGGCATGGGGGTAATAGTATCACTTATACTGATACTGTTGCACCCTCCCAATATTGTCCTTCTCTGTCTGGAACAATGACAAGTATCCTCGGCTGAAAATGCCTTCCTCCTTGGAAAGAGAACAGCAGCAACTATTTTATTCTAATGTTCTACTAATAATTCAACATAACAGTTGAATCAATATTATTCAAATTGATAACATCACACTGTTCTTAATTAAGACCTGGATGCCATCATTGTTTTGCTCCATTCATCATGACACCATTAAGAGTGCACAAAGCTATTTTCACAGTACTCTAGTTCTATGATTTAATTATTTTAATAGAACTCAGAATTACACAGCACTGATTTTTTCTGCCTAGTTACAATATGAATTACAAGCTTAAACAAAAAGTTACAAAAGTTTGCTATCCCAAATTAATACTCAAAGCCAGCACGCACAAAGGGGAGTAGTATATCAGCACAAGGTATGTGCTATTACTTCCATCTATCAACAAGGGTAAAGGTCTAATGTTTAATCTCAAAAAGCTTTTTACGCTGTTATCACTCTTATATAGATTGTAAAAACTTTTAAGTTAGAAGAAAAAAAGCTACCATTTGGGAAACTAAGGTGGTGGGAAACAAACTCACAAAACCATGCCATTCTTACAAAATACAGGCAGAATCCTTGCAACCAAGAATGTAACATTTCAATCAATCAGGACAAACTGCTTCTTAAAAAAAGAGTAAACTTTCTGAGTTCCCTACAAAGCAAGCAGGTTAAAACTGTACTTATGTGCCTGACCATAGAGACGTACCTTAGAAGGAGAAAAAAAAGCAGCGCAGATTAATTTACTCTCTTAAAAAGCACACTTACTACCTTTCAGTATTTACTTTACCACCTTAATTACAAGAGTTCCCTATATGTAAAATGGGAAACAAGGTAAACAGTGTTTAATGTAATGATACAAATGGCATCTAGTTGCTTAGCATAAGCAACTATCAGTCAAAGTTCTAGAGCTAGTCACCTGCATTTAAGAGTTAAAACCTACTGCAAATCAAAATATTAAAAATACGGGAGTTCTGCAAGTTGTGAATAAGACTTTGTTAGATACATAAAACATCTGATATTAACATGACCAAAAAATAGACCATTTGCTGACCACTACTGAACTCCTTTTTGTCTACTATACTAATAACAGCTGGGAAATTTCTAGTTAACTCAATACATGATGAATCAGAGTGATGTTTTGTCTTAAAGGAAAAAAAAAGTTTCAGGGGATGGAAATATGGAACAAAACTTCAGTAGGAAGAGAACAAGATATGGGTGTAAAGCTAAAGCCAACCTGCTTCCTCATCCTCCTCATCCTCTTCCTCATCATCTGAACTTGATGACAAGGGAGCTGGTGCAGAGCTAGCTTGATTATTAACATATCCACCATACTGCATGCCTGTGAAGTGGAAAGCACAAACATAAGAGTCAGACAGACAGGAAAGATGAGAAACAGAAGTCACAAATCATTGCATTAAAAGCAAGAGAAATTAGCCGTTCTAGAGAAAATCCCAACATGCAAAAAGTTAAACCTACAACCCTAGACTACAGAACTGTAGTTCATACTGAACTATATCAGCAGTACAGCAGAAGCAGTTTTTAGTGGACTAGTTTAGCAAAGTATTAGTAGCACATGGAAATTAGCAGGAAATTTTTTATATATCTATGTGTGTGTACGCCCATATATGAGGAAGTTAAACACACACATTCTACATATGTATTTAGTATCAGTTTGTCCACTGGAATACTTTCATAAGTTAATATATAGAAATAAATAGTTCCTTCCCAGATAAATTCAAATTGTGTTACGAAAACACTAACATTAAACTTTTGCATGGCACACCTGCCCCTTTTAAGACAGGAATAATTCACATTGGAATTCTGAACACTGCCAGAAATTAATGAAATATACTGCTGCTGCAACATGTCAGAGTCCAAACATATACCTCAGCAACACAGATTCATAGATCAATATTTAAGCACTTAAATACACTATCCACTTTTAAGATCTGGTGACAACTTAACAACTTACCACTGTCACCTCCAAACCATAATCTATAAGGTTATTTGGTAGTGGGGTTTTTTGTTGTTTTTTTACAATATCTACTGTAAACATATGGGAACAATACACAAAAGCAGCACATATATATACACCATTTTAAAACAGAATAAAGTATGCAGCAATGGCTTATAATTAATTCCCTATATTACTCAATATTGATGCAATTTCAGCACCTCCAAGAAATCTGAAGTTTCTCTTGTCACAAAGCAGGACTAGCAAGGATTTTAAATATGCTTGTAGTCAGGCAGAGACATCCTAAATAAATGCAAGTGAACACTGTTTCTCTCTTAGCAATCCAATGGATTGCTATAGCAAGAAAATATCCTAATTCTTCAAAATTTTTCAAAACTTTTCAGACTCGTAAGAGTTTGGGATTTTTTCCCCTGTAGAAGCACTATGGCACCATTAGAGTAGTGTTCTTTATTTTCACACTATAAAGCACTACAGAAGTGTTGTATGTTATGCATAATCTGAAACCACCATGGTAATTAATAATCCCCCCATCCACAACTTAAATCAACTGTATCAACCTTTATTTTATTTAAACAATGGGCTAAAAATGCTGTTAGTTTCATGGCTTTTTAAAAAAGGGTTAGCAAATGAACCCAAGACGACCACTTCAATTTCACTTCAGAAAAAACAACAGAATCAAGGTGAAGAGTATCTATTCAAACAGTGGAAGTAAAAAGAAAACAAAGCAAAACCATATCACAGCATTCTTGAGAAGCTGAACTTTCACACAGAGGCTAGTGCAAGAAGACACTGATATTATTTCACTTTATCTAGTGCATTAATCCTCCTACAATTATAAATCAAGTTTCTCCACAATACAAGTAGTCACAATGATGAAAGCAAAAAAATCAACCCAAGTGCAACTGAGGAGGTACAATGCTTCAGTTTCTTTATACTGCTAAACCACAGGAGTAACTCAAACAATTCATAGTCCCATCTTTTATGAAGGCTACTGCATGCACTTGATAAGGTGGATACAAGAAAACCATTCTCTGCGCAAAACCAGACTACAGCCAAGGAGACTATGTCTTTTCTCAGGCCTGGGAATGCTACCAAGGAATAAGACAGAACAACTGCATTACTGTGAAGGGGAAAACCAACTTAAAATAACATGCAAGTAAAACGGAAAAAAGTCAGGATGACAAGAAGAGATGCACTGTAACACAGACAGCCAAAGTAAAAGAAGATGGGCACAGTGTGAGAGTGCAGAGACAGACCTCTAACAAATACCACGTACGCAGACAAGAGAAGAAAGTAAATCTACCTGGAAAGGGCATGCCAACGTAAAAATTCCAAGCATGGGCAGATGAGAGAAGGTGACTGAATTAGTCATTCTACTAATGCTACTTTGGAGTCTTTGGAATGTTTTTTTTGAAAACAAATAAACTTCTACTGCTAAAACTCCCCCTTCTCCAGTCACTGGTCACACACCTAAGGGATGCATGTCACAGAATCACTACAGTTGGAAAAGACCTGCAAGATCATCAAGTCCAACCATCAACCAACACGACCATGCCCATTAAACCATGTCCCACAATGCCTCGTTCACACATTCCTTGAACAAAGGAACAATGTGTTCAGAAAGAATACAGAAAAAGAGATTTAAAAACACGGTAGTGACACAGAGGTTTAGTAATCATGAGCTATGTCACTATGAATCCTCTGGAGGCAGGGCTGGTTTGACTCCTACCAGCCTTATGAGTTTGCATAGATTTTTTATTTTCATTGCCAGCAGTACTTCAAATTTCTGCCTTTAGGATACTCCTGCACTGCGCTAGCACAACCGTCCAGCCACAAAATCAATCTGAGAACTGATATGGCTGAAAAATAACCTAGTTTCAAAAGTCATTCTCAGATGAGGAAGCCTCCAGTTCAGGTTCATTGCTCAGCAATGACACCAGTGGGCCAGCACAGTGGAGAAAGCAACTGAGGGCAGAAATGGGTGGCTGAAGACAGCAGTTCCAACGCTACCACGTGCTTAATCACGATTTCTGTTGTGAAAACTCAGTTCTGCTTACTATCTTTTACAGAGTTGCTGATAATGTTAAGATCGCCCACTCTCAGAACTGCAAAAGCTTATTTTGAAATCATTATTTGAGCGAGATTACTTCATAGGTCTGGCTTAAAATGCAACCATGTAATTTAAATTGTCACAAATTTCTTGGACTGGAAATTTCTAATCCCTGCTACCAGTGTACCTGTAATAGAATATCATTGCACTCTAAGGCTTTATCCCACTATATTTTGCAGACACCTAGAAATGTAGGTGGGAGGACACAAAAGGATAAACTGGGATAAGAACTCATTTGCCTATGAAATAAGCCAACTATTTAGGTGTTTTAAGTACAATCACCCATACCATGAAAGACTTTAAAACGTAAAGCGTACATTTTATGTGGCTTAAGTTTCATAATGGAGGCCCCACCAAAAATGAAAACGAAATAACCACATGCAAAACCAAACTATATTCTGAAGTTCTTTAACCAGCTCTTTACCCATAACACTCATATTTTCAATTAATTTACTACAGCATTAAGGTTTTTAATATTATAAATAGTAGATCTTACAATATGAACCTTCCTCTTCTCCATTCTTAAACTCCTTGCTTTGAGTTATTTTCATTTACTCATCAACTCCTCTCATCAACATAAAACCTAAGGAAGTCTACAAATAACATCCAGACAGGACACACATTATCAAAGTTCATCTCTATGATGCCGTTTTCAAGTATATTAGTTTATCTGCATTAAATTTGTGCAGATATTTACGTAAGATTAAATAGGCTTTAATACATTTTAAGTTTTTGTCCTGTTAGAACTAAGGCAAGTAAACAATTAGAATATTTTAATTCTGTACAGGAATGCCCACACAGGAGCTTAAAACAATGAAGTCCACTTTAAAAATTAATTCAAACTGGTTTTCCAGAATGCTTTCATGTAGACAACTCTACTCCATAATAAGAAAAAAAATTAGTCTGTTTAATCTCTGCATGAGAAACACACTTGGAATTCTAATAACCCAGACAAATATTCAGTAGATATGTCCTATTTTTTCCGTAGGTTAATCTCTACAAATAAAGTTATCACACTTGACTGTTGATAAAGAGGTATTGCAAGGGTACATCATGTATTTCAGACTCCTCAAATGAAACTAAATGAGAAGAGTTTAAAGTCTTCTGATGCTCATAAAAATATAACCTAAACATAGAAACATACGTGTAGGTGTACATACGAAATGTACATGGATTGAGTATATTAATGTAAATACAACTAGAACAATGCACACTCCTGATGATTTATCTATATATTCCTGACATAGGTATGTTATTGGTTTTAAAGTGTGCTCATTCAGCTACATATGCATTAACCTTCACTTATATGGAAGTATTTGAATTTAGTGAAGACTTCAGCAGCAATCACAGTGATTTGTATTTAATGTACCAAGTGTTCACACATTACACAGGAATCACTGCAAGAACACATATATATATATTGCACATCAAGGCAGAAACAGTTAAACAGCTAAAATCCTTCTCCTCATTAGAAACATGGTTATGCGATCTCTTTGGAAGATGAAGCAACAGTTTTTTCTAGCAAGCACATCTACAGTACAAATTCCATCCAGTACCAAAATCAACTGTAAAACTGTGCAAGGACCAAGCACAGTTCCAAAAATTGATTTATCATTTTCCTTAAAATGGTACACTGTACTTGTAGTCCAGAGGACTTTATAGCAACGAAGAATTATATTTTGCCTGTAAGATATACAGAGCTGACTGACATACAAGTTATTTCTTTACATTCTCCACTCCACCAGAAAAAGGAGGAAATGGAGAAAAGGGGAAATTTAGACATTTATGTCAGAGTACTTTGAAATTTAAGAATAAAAAACATTGTGTGACAGTCACACACCACAATTTTGAGAATTATTTTGAACACTAGACACACAACATTTTTTCTGGACAAAATCAATGCCTACTGTGACCTCACACACTGAGTTCTTTTTCTGTAACAATTTAAAATTCTGAAATTACCAAGAGAAAAACAGAGCCAAAAAAAAAAATCAGTGCAGTAAACTACATTTGGAATACTAGGTACAGGAACATGTAACAGTCAAGAGGCAAGTCAAAACATCAGGGCAGAATTAGCATGGCTGAAGAAGGCTCAAGACCCAACTGATTCTTTGTCAAGAGGTTACCAACATCAGAATAGAAAGGAGCTTAAACAAGAACTACTCTGTTCTCCCACAAGAACTCTCACAGCAGCTTTCCACAGGAGCTTACAGCTAGGGAGTAAGAAAACAATTCCATCAGTTTGAATTTAATACTCAAACTCGCTCTGTTTCCCAGCACTAGCAAATTGCTAGTTTACACCGGATTTTTCAATACAGACTGATTACAAAAGCTACCTTTACAGACCTTCTGCCAAGAAGTTAAAATAGCGAGCTGCTTTTTAGAAGAATAAGGGAACTAAAAGAAGGGCTTTTTGAGGAAGAGACATGTAAGACTGCTGACAAGACAAACAAGCCAAAGATGACATATGGCCAAAAGAAATCAAACAGAAGAGCTAAGAGAAGCTAGAACCAAGGTGGTGCAGAACAAGAATACTAAGGGAGCCTGATGAGATGTAAGAGATGTACTCCAGTCAGACAAATGCAGAAGACCTGCAATAGAGCTTCCAGCATTCATGTGCACATGTGGAAAAGGGCAGAAGTCTGCAGCGTCACTTCCCATTCCCTTTTAGTACCTTCCTGAAGGGCCGACTCTGGTGACTGCGTGACAGAGGGTGAAGATTGTGGCTGTGAAGAAAAGCTTGGAGCGGGTGTCCTTACTGATGGGATCACAGCAGAGGAAGCAGATGTTCCAGCCCCAGGTTTGGTAAATGGAATGCTCTGGCTCACAGAATGCACAGGCTGTGAAGAATCAACGCCACCTGAAAACAACAGCAGAAAGCAGAAATGCTTTGTTTGTATTTGCACAGACAATTACACAACTCGGTCTGACAACTAACAGCAAAAAGGAAAGCATGATTTAGTAAGATCAAGATTAAGCAGAAGCTAAATGGATCCATTTTTGATCCATCCCCACAACTCCATTCTTTCACAGGTTCCTCTTCCCAGATAAGGAGAACACAGTCCATGAGGGATAGCTCCCTCTCAATATTCCTCCCACAGGCAGAAAACCTGAAAGTCAGCTGTGTAGTAGATCAGTATTCTGCCTCCGTCACAGGGCTGGCACTTTGCAATTTTGGTACTCAGTTAAGAGACCCATATTCCAAGCAATCTGTTTCAATCAACCCTGAGTATTCTGCAGAACTTCTGATGTGTTTTAAACATCTGGACTAGATGTAATCTGCTTAAAAACTCACTTACTTGAAGTTATATTGTCCTTATCTGACAGGAATTTCAACTGGACTGTGTTAAATCTCTCAAAGCACTAATCTGACTTTAAGAGGGTCACTCCTTGTTTAAAAATTGAGAAAATCATCATATTATGATTCTTTCTAAAAAACCCACAGTCCAAACTGTTAAAAAGAATAGAAAGCAAATAGTTTGACCAATACTACTCACTAAACACAGAAATTAAGCAAGAACAAAATGAACTGTTTGTATTTGTAGAGCACTTATTTCAGTTACAGAATTCACTAGAGGATGCGCATGTAATATTAACTTTGCTTCCTCTGCACACATAGCAGCGTAGTTCATACAGTCTCTGATTTTTCCTTAAATAATGAAGTCGATATCTGAAAGGACTTTGTGGGGAAGTTGAGGCTTCCTTTAGAGGGGGGAAGGAGAAGAGGTGGCTTAAAATGATCCTTCTGTTTCTCTAATTTACTGTCAAAACTAACAGCATACATTTTCACCATTTTAATGGAACTTTTATTTATGATGCAGTTTTCAAATATAATGTTGAGCATACATACTGCTTTTCCGCAAGTATTATCAAAATCTAAATTAATATGTATTTCTCTAAAGTAGATATATACAGCATTTTCTATTGAGAAACGTTCTTGTTAGGGTAGCTACACAGCTTTCTCAAGCAAGAGACTCAAGATGACAAGGGACGTTCTCTGCAACATTAGTGTGCTTACCCAGGTTTTGTAGCAGAGAGAGGTGTTTATGGGGTTATGGTATTTATCACGCTTGAAGTCAATATAGCAATGCTTGTAGCATCAAGCACTGCTGTAAAGCATGCTAAATGCTATAATGTCAGTGTCACACATTCAAAGCCAAAACCAGCTTACACCCAGATTAGCTGAAGATGTAATACCTTCCTGCCAAGTACTAGTATCTGTGCTCAAGCAAAAGTTATCCAAAACATCCATCAAAATTATATGGATCCTTTACATGTATTGTAAGAAAACATTTTTAAACTCTGAGAAAAAAAAATAATGTAAATTTTTTCTTTGTACAAAAATCCAACCTGCAAAATCACATGTTAAACTTTATTTGGTGACTCTGGAAAGTTTTTGAAAGCGTAACTAACTAAAACCAAAGGAAACACCTGGACAAAGTTAATCTTTCCATATGCATTGTTAGTAACTATCATCACATGAGACAATCTATAGTTATGGTAATTATGCTATCAATTTTTTTCTTCCTCTGGCCAGTAAGAAGATTGCACCCTGTCATATAAGTACTGATCAATTTAGAATGGCATATTTTAGCTCAAGACAAAGCTGGACTGAACACCAGTTTAGAGTACAAGTTTCCCATCAGCTCATCCAGCACAAGCCCAATCAGGCCACACAACATTCCCACCAACCGGTGCCATAAGAAGCCAAGAGTTTTGTCAGACTGCAATAAATAGAAACCCCAATCTCTGAGACAGTATTTTCTGTTTTTTACCTTCCACTCCTCTCACCTTTAATCTGCACTGAAGTTTTCCCCCATGCCTTTCAACCAGGACATCTCTTGCACTAAAAACAACCAAGTATACCACTTGGTTACAAAAGCCATGTACCAATAAAGATCTACAGTTAAAAGGTACATTACAGAAAGAATCTGCAGAGCTGTGCAAATTAGCAGTGTAATTCATCATTTTTTCTACACACTATCACTTAAAGTGTTTCTTTAATTTCCAACTTGAGACCTACAGCTAGTAGTTAAAAAAAATATATCACCACAGTAACTTCTCAAGTTTTCAGGAGAGATAAATGAACCATCCCTTCTGAGTTGCTACAGCTGTGATCTTGATTCCCCCCTCCCCGACCCGCGCAACATATCATGCAATTTCTGAGATTTTCCACCTCCCTGCAGCTTGGTTTTCACCAGCATCCTATCTCCCCAACTTTCTGTATCTCGGCTGCAGTCCTTCCCCTTTTTCCAACCACACCTACATTAGCAGATTTATAGGATTATAGCCTACATTCCTATGGAACTGGGGCAGCAAGGACTTTAGATTCTGATCTGACATAAGGGGAAGTATGTGCATGAGAAAGAAATTACAGTGTCTCCTGCTCAAGCAGACTGCCTGCAATTTCAGGACAGCAGACAAGATCCAGGAAGCAAAGAAACCCATACCATATACCCACAGAAGGAGTTCTCTATCTCCCTCTCCTCAGGAAGGCAGGGGGGAGTCCAGTAAAATTTGGGCATCCTGGTTGACATCCACACTGACTGGAAAGCACCAAGAAAAATCAGATTGCACCAATTTCAGCTGGAAAAACATTAAGGGAAGCTCCTGACCTAGGAAGACAAAAGCCTAGGAATACAAACTGTGTTATTAACATAGCATAACACCGTTATACCAACACTGTCCTGCTGAAATACAGAACTTAAAACTAGAAGAGGGCATTTTTGCTAGATGAAACTAGTTTAAACCAGCAAGCAGAAAAATCTCAAATTAAATATTTGTATTCTACTTTATTTATACTTCCTAAAGCAAAGAAAATTATTCTCACTGGCTGCTATTCATCAAAACAAGTGAACTTCGACCAGAAGATTCCCCTTAAAATAATTTTCTTTCCTTCCAGTGAAATCTCAGCAAGCTTCACTGAAAATACTTCAGTGATTTCAGACAGTGGCTGCCAAAGTTTTAGAAAAACGTGTTGTTGCAGTTCTATGTCCTCAGTACGTGACATACAGCAGCTCAGGGGTTTGATCTGAATAGATTCGGCCTTTTGGGGGCTTTCCAAGGTCCTACACAAAGTGGTTTATTTAAAAATCCAGTTCTAAGTCCAACACTTAGAACTTTTCTGATTCAAGTAGAAAACAATTCAGAAATCACCAAACTTCTGAAAAGCTTACGCCAGCCTCAGTTTCCTGAGTAAGTCCTGTTTAAACACACACATTTTATTTAAAACATGGCATTCTCCTATGTAAAGAATGTTTCATTTTCATCAGAGAGCTTTCAGTGTTCATCAACTGCGCAAAACTGCTATTGAAAAATATATTCAGACAGTAGTATCTTGAGTGACATTTGCTTTTTTATAATTTAAGGATTGTTAAGGGGTCTTCTTTCACAGCACAGCAGCAATGACAGCAAACTGTCTTACTGGCACTCTGACTAATAATAGGATACTGTATCAAAATTTCTTTACAGGAACAGTCACAGAAAGCACACTTAGGAATTTCAGTATATCTAATTTCTTTTTTCAAGCAATTTTGCTAAAAAGCTACGTACAGAACAGACTGCAACTGTTTTCCATCATCGTTTCCTTCCTGGAGGACAGCAGGGAGGATGAAATATTCACAAAAATTCCTTCTTACAAACATTCATCATTTCCTTAAGTTCCTTGTATGTTGTACTCAAAACACTTTCCAAGGACGTACAAGAACTGGCAAATAATTTTCAAGATCCAACTCCTTTTTTAAAAGGCTGCAAACAATTAGAATACTATATATAAAATGACTCCATCTAAGAACAGTAAGACTGCACTGGGAAATTTAGAAAGCATATCAGTGTCCCAAAAAGTAAATCAATTATGCCAGGACCAAACAAGTATTTGCCATCTTTTATTAGCCAGGCGTTGTAGCAATTGAACTTTTAATATATTTTTAGTCTAGAATTCAACATCTTCGACTAAAAAAGTCGGATATTATTGGACGCAGTCTGTTTAGCCCCAGACTTCAAAAATGGTGTAAGTCTTTAGAATTTAGTAATAAAACGGCCCAGCTCTTTCTTCAGCCTAGCTACTGGTTGCTATCTTTATTTGCTCTTTCCCAGACAGTAAATACAGAATCATTTGTGTGCTGAGGTTGAACCAGGATTCAGAGGGAAAAGAAAAAAGTTATTCTGCAGATAAATCAGTTCCACAATCCAGTCCACTGTGCAACAAAGCACAGGGCATGCTTATCTCAGCAGCTTTACAAGCTCAGAAAGAGTTTGAATGTTGTTTAAGTAATTATGCCTACAGCCTGGCAAACAAACCAAGTACTGCAATATTACTGAAGTCTAACAGAAACAGTGGACCAGTGTTCATTTTTGTAACTGCAAAGCGCATATCTATTACACACCACTACCACAGGCAGTTCTATCACCAGCTCTTTGAAAATCAAGCATAATATGACTACTTTTTTTTTAAGGCCATGTGTTAACTCAATCACTGCCTTAAGAGCAGCACTGAATGGTTCGGGAATAAGACTATCCATTGCTCATATTGCTCTTCATGGTCTGGTCAGCTCCACTGTTTCACCTTTAAAAATGCTGTTCCTTATAAAAAATATTGTTATGAACAAATCATAGATTTAAAGACACCCCAAAGGAAATAAAATTAGCAGGCATTTAAATGAAAAACTTCTGTAACTAAAACACTAACAGTCTGGACAAACAATAAGTTGTTTTCATACGACTACTGCAAATCTTCCTATTCTGGAATGATACCTGCATTCTGGCAAGTCCAGCTGTAGATTCTGCACTCAGAATCAATTTTTTTGGCCAGAGTTTTAAACCTTTAGTCCTTGAAAGAATTCATTTTTATGCTCACCCTTGAAATGCCATTAACTTCAGAAGCTTTTTAAGGAGCTTCCTATTTTTCTTTTTTAAGCAGTCTTTTGTTTCATATTTTTGAAATGTTAAAGAAAATAGCACAAAGCACCTCAGAGGCAGAATTAAAATCTACTAATATTCCAACTACTAAAACTGAGCTGAAGGATGACACTCTACATCTTAGTCTTGGGGGGAAAAAAAGCAATACAAACTAAATTCAACCTTGGTAGGGATTGGATGGGCTCGACTTAAGCTTAGCTGGTTTTCCCAGCTTTACCATCAAAGCCATGTTCTTTCATAAGTCCTTGGTCTTAAAACAACTCAGCTACAAGGACTTCTAAAACAATTCCAATCTTCAACTATAATCTGAAATATCTGGTATAAAAAAAGAAAGATTCTACAGTTCTCTAATATCTGTCTCATCAGAAAACCATTAGTCTTGCACAGCTTATAAGCCAAAACTGCATGAAGTCAGAACTTTACCAGTATAGAAAGAAAACCAGTATTTTCCTGCACATGCTATGGTGCTCTCAGAGGGAGAGCAAGATGTTTCTATGTCGAGGCATTCCCACATCTCTAATCTCTTCCATGCTTCCCACCAAGTACTGCCTACTTACCCTAGGAACTTGTACTCACTCTTCCCATGAAGCAGAAGCTACTAGCAAGGACTGAGCATACTCTGCCTCAACTGCCACCTTCGCAACTTCATTCTCTATAGCTACATCCATACTAAAAACATCAACTTGTTGCTTAAAAACCAAGCTAAAACCACCAAAATTGCTCTTTCATTCAAAAGCTTATCAAAAATATTAATTGAAACACCCCAATTGCCTCCAAACCCACGTAGGCTTCTACTTCTTCTGATCTTTCTGAAGAAAAGAGTACATGCATGTTCACTTGGGTAAAATTTAAAGATCAGTTTAGATCATGACTTAAAAAATTCTCTAGCCAGAAAAGGAAAAAAACTATCTTTGTGATTAATAGACATATTTCAGACATCACACATTCCTTAAGAAAGCTGCATGAAAAAATTCCCTTCCAAGGCCACCTACATGAAAAAACCTAATAAACCAAAACCACCCCCCAAATAGCATCTTCTTCTGTATCTCTTAATAGAAACGTGTCAGTGATACAATCAGCTGCTATTGTGAGGACTGTGGTAACCAAATGAGAAAAGCTTCAAGAATGAATAAGGACAGGATTCAAAATTATGACACAGAATTTCACGTACTAAACAAGTACAAACCAAGAAAAGCACATGATTTCTAATGTTTCCCAGACACATCTGGAAGTTCACCATCCTTCAAATAACACAGTACCTGTATTTATTTGGTTGTTTACTTTAGCAACCGATCCAGTGAGATTCCTGCTGAGGTTGTCTTGAACAGACTGAGCAGATGAAATAGGTGATAATGTTGAATTATATCCCACAGGAACATGCTGTTGAAGTAAATGAGGTACTGATGTACTCTGGCTAGAAAATGTATTTGTCTCTTTGAACTGTCCAACAGCAGGTAGGCTCTGAGAGGTAAATGCCTGCCCATAGGCACTGCCAGCAGCCGCAGGATAGGAAACATTAGGATACATGGCACTAGAAACCACGGGCATGGCGTAGTGATCAGAATTAAGGGGAAATCCCTGAGATGCAACTGAAGAGCTGACAGAAGTGCTGTAGTGATTACCAAATGCTGAATACGACTGCTGAGCACTTGTATGCAAGTAGGACGCCGATGATATTGCTCCTTGAATAGGTCCTTCAGCTGACCCCACTGTGTGGGGAGGAGTTTTGTTGTACAATTGCTGTGAATCCTGTGTATTCAACACGTTGGAACCCACAGAAGGCGTCATAACATTTTGTGCTGGTGCTGAATAGTAAGTAGGGTAGTAACTGGCTCTATACTGATTATCCAAATGTGAAGCAGCAGCTTTATTGGGCACTTGGGAATAGTGTCCTGAGGGCGCACTGTAGGTTGTAGGATGCGAGCCATAGCCAGAGGGGAACTGCATCCGACTCTGCACAGGACCTGAAAGGAAGAGAAAGTGTCACATGTATTAGAAGTGCATCTGCTAGTAGTGCCAATGGAGTCTGTACTTTAACTAACAAACAAATTGGTTTCTTCTTGTTTTCTGTCACTATTTTTGAGGTCAGTTTCCATCAGCAGAAAGAGAACAAACCAAGTATAATGCATGCAAAATACAATATTTAAAGTAATTTGCAAACACATACTGAAGTAACAGAAAAATGGATTGCTTCCATTATCGAAAGATGTCTCCATGCCAAGATTGTAAGCTACACATTTGTACTTTTAATATTTCCAAGAATTTTTAGGAGGTTAATATTTAAACAAATAGTGAGCAACAGTAAGCACCAAACCGATGTTTCTAAGTATCTGAATACAACAGTATGTCTAAAGAAACTGACTTCATATGGAAAATGAAAAGCTGCAAACCAGTATGTCAACATATAAAAATGTAGGTACTCTTCTCTACAAATCCTCAATACAGTGACCATGGTAAAGTGCTGCAGGACACTTATTTTTGTTATCTGTGTTGTTTTGTATTATGCTTTTATGAAACCCAACATTTTTATGAAACTACGGAGTATCTGACCAGGCACTTCATTTCTGTTTACTGCCTGATACTTATATCAGGTATAGGAGATGTTGGTATCAGAGAAATTGCCCTCTGCTGTCACTGCAGCCGGCTCTGCAACATTAGAGGTTAATTACATACTGGTTTACAAGGGTCAAACAAGTACTTTGCTAGAGACCGAATGTTAACTATATCAAAACTGGTTTTTTCAATGCCAGCTGATCAATCGTAAATCTGAGAGTTCTTCCTCAAGTTCTTTTCCTGAACCCTACTTTTATTTTCTAGTGAACTACAAATGCATTTCCCTGGATAACTTTCTTTCTTAAAATTACCACACCTTACTGCTTACATCACAGCAAATGACTATGGTATTATTTCCCAGCCCTCGGTGAATAGAAACACAAGCACAGCACTGGGCCACACACAAATTTAAACAACCGCTATGATGATAATAAATTGTTGATTTCCCCCCTTATATTTACAATGATTACGAAATGTAAGTATTATTCCTCTTGTCTTGAAATTCTGAAAAGTCACTGTTCTCAAACTAACACACAGATGTTCTATGATTAACTTGCAAGGCAATTTTAATAATGAATTTGTTAACGGAATCTTGTAAGGAAGGAACATACTGTCCAAAATTGCTTTTGATAAAACTAAAAATACCTTTTCATAACTGACAACCCAGAAAGTTGAGAAGAGAAACAAGCTAAAAAATTAACAACAGTATCTTGGGCTGCTGGGTAAAAAGACAGAAAGGCACTTTGGGAGAAAGCATAAGGAGCTTAAAAAAAAAAGATTACATCCCAAGTTTTGAGGAGAATATGTAACTATGCTTCCAATTCACTATTTTCTTGCAAAAATGGAAGCTGCTTCATGAAACTCGGTAGTTTATTCTCCTTTAAAGGAAAATGAGTTTGAGTTAGCAAGTCATTAACAGCTACGTGAACTTTGGCAGACTTTCCACCTGCTTTTTTAAAGTCTGGAAGAGTAAATTCAAAAATACTCCAAGAACTTATGTCTGAAAGGTTTATTGCTTTAAGCAGTTATGTCACTTAAGATAGCAAGAAAAGATGTTTTCTCTGAAGACTGTGCATTTGTTCTACTAAAATATGCAGAATAAACTAACTGAGCAGGTATAATTTACAAACTGGTTTAGGAGCACCTGACTTCTAAATAAAAGGTTGCATATCAAATCATCTACTGCAAAGTCTTGCAGTATCTAGCTCTGGTTTAAAAACACACACCATAAATAAAGACAGATTAAATTACCAATACAAGGTATCAGTCTCTACATTACAGAATGCCTGAGTCATCTTTACTTACATTTTTAAGTTGAAACATCTGCAAGTTTAAAAAATACATGAGCACAGAAGAGTGAGGTCTTCATGGGATTTATACTAAGACAGGCACACCCAACATCTGAAAAATCACATTTATTTCAAACTCCTGGTGCTTTAAAAGCAACTTTTACAATAACAGATGAAAGATTATTCCCATTATCTGAAATGAGTTTTTTGTCCATTTGATTATAAAGAATGTGAGTAGAAAGTAATTTTTGTACTGCAATTAGTAGCTGAAATTACTAATGATGACTAGATAATTGGACAGTCTTCAACACTGGAAATCTGGGTACATCTTCAGTGTCATTTTGAAATCTGGTTAATTGCACAATCTGTCCTGATGTCTCAAGTACTCTACCTTCCTCCCAAAACACCCGACAAATCTCTTTCAAAAAACTCCACAAGAGGAGTTGAAAACCTTAGCTGCACGCAGAAGGTGTACTGCTAAAATGCCATCTCTATAACGAACGCAGTGAAGCTCTCCTTCTACAGACAAATTAATACTCTATAATGTTATAATGTATAATTACAGACATTAACAGGTGAACCCCAAAAGCCTTATTGCTTTTTAAGGTGTGGGGGGGAGAAGCCACCACACATACACAAAAAAAGCAGCACTATGACTATACCACTATGTGAATTAGTAAAGCTTTGCTTGCTAGTGTCATCTTTGTTTGGATTTTTATTTCCATGCACTCTCTCACCTGAATAATTTAGCCATCTGCCACGTACCCTACAACACCATCTTCCTTTTTAGCCACGACCACCTGTTAGTTTTCTGAAATTTAACATCCCTTTACCCACCCTCCAGAGAAGACTCACCCCAGCTCCCTCACGTATCCCTTACAGGATGGACAGGGAGCAGCACTACTGTGCCTTGTTAATCGCTGGCAAACAAGCCAGCAAATCATGCCACTGCTGAGCTCTTCCAACAGCTCAGTTGTGGAATTAACGTCTAGCTCCTTCATTCACCCAGCTTCCCATTTTCGCAAAATATTCAGGGATTTTGTACCTTTCAGACCTCTATCCTCTTTATCAAATTTAATGAAATTATCCAAAGGATCCGAAGTCTGAGGAGGGACGGAAAACAAGGCTAAATAACATCATAATGAAACAAGGCTAAATAACATCATAACGAAAATTATGGTCCCAAAATGCTAATAAGATTACCAGTGGTTATCTCTACAAACCAGTTGTAGACAACACCAGACAAAATCCTTCTGGAGAAACACAGGGATTCAATACAGTTATCCTCTCAGCGTTACATTTCAATACATTAAATTGTTAGCACTGAAGTCCTCCATCACTACTGGAAAAATACATCATCTTTTAGTACTGATTTAACAAGCAACATTTTATTATGCTGAAATTAGGAAACGGGTCATTTTCCACTCAGATGCAAAGCCACCTGTAAGACTACTACAGTAAAAGCTTCTCAAACTTGCAACACTTTATTCAGACAAACTGTATTTTAAAGCCCCAGACTTATGAATACCGCCCCAAACAAGGGCTTTTTTTTTTTTTTAAAAAAAAGGACTTAATTTCAGTATAGGTTCAAACTGAGAGCACTGTAAGAGAGAAGAAAAAAATAATCAAATACAAGCAAGAAGTTAATTTTTTTTTAAAAACCTAAGTTATACGAAAACTAAAGTCTGCAAGGGTTTCAAATGGACTTGGTTATTGGACCAGGGAAAACTTATTAAAAACAAAGCTGAACATCCTTCTTGAACCTCGTTCTAAAAACAAAGCTGAACATCCTATCACTGAATGTGCAACAGGTTGCTTCCTTTCTGCAAAAACCAGCCCCTCTTTCATCAGATCCCAGTAACCTCAAAGTTTTACCTGAAAATTTTGCATTTTATGAAATTAAAAGACAGAACAGTCTAAACATCTGCAAGGATGCACCAGTGTTTTCTTTCAGCCAGTACAGAAATAGCTGTATTCACTTACGTATCCTACATCTAAACTCCATTATACTGACATAAAATTAAATTTCAAAAGCAGTGACAATCACCTTTCTGAAATTGTTTCTATCGGACAGAATGGAAATTTCCAGTACAGTCTTTTTCTGTTACTATTCCCCTCTACTCCCCCTCCTATTACAATTTGAAAAAAGAAGCCTCAAATCCTGCGTTATAACTTCAGAAGATTAGTAGTTAAAGAAGACAGATACACTAATCTAGAAATTCTGGAACGCTACTGCTAAATAGCACAAAAAGACAAATTCAGAGTTCTTGCCTACAAATCATCAAATACACATCACTGTAAGATATCTTAAGGAACACAGAAGCCAAAGTTAAGTTGAGTAGTTATCAAGTTATCCAATAAAAATTCAAGACTATTACTGAACAGTCTATAAAAATTCTCAGAATTAAAGTGTTTCGCAGAAAATAAATGGTCTGCCATAAGGTTTTAAACAAGCTGTTTTTAAGATTAGCAGCAACATGGAGTTCATTAATTAAAATAACAAATAGTAATGATGGCTCTTTAAAATTACTGTTTCATTCAGTTAAAAACACAAGGAGAACGCATGATGCCAGTTTCTATTGTTTCTGTGAAACACACCTTCAGGTTCTTGATGCTGTAGTAGCTGATAACAACAGGTTTTTTATTAAAAGCCATACAAGTTAGCATTTTCTGAATAATTTTCACAAAACTCAGCATTACAGTACTAAAGTTTGGCCACATCTGAGGCATTAGCATCTCCCTAAAATCTACCATTTAATTACCTTCCTTTTCATTCACTTCAGTGACTGCTGCATTATCTGCAAACTGAGTCAAAACCTAGTTTATAGGCACGTCTGCGCTTATCGCCTAAGTACCCCTTCAGACATGAGAAATATTCACGAGTAAAAAATTCTGTAGGTTGTTACCCTGCATACTCATCTGTGCAGAAAAACACACCTGTGCACAAAATAGCCTGACTATAAAATAGAGGGTTTAAGAGCTAGAACTCTATGCAAGCAAGAGGCCCAATTTAGATACCAAACCATCATTAGGTGGGGACGAAGATCATGCAGGCATTCTGAAAAGCTAACGAGGTGTATTAATAAAGAACTGATTTTATAGCGCACCAATTTAAAAATAAGGCACTGCACGCTAATTATTTTAATTCATAGTGCAGTTAGTCTCAACAACTCTCTACCTGAAAAGCAAGTCAGTATTTTGTGTCTTTGAATTATTTTCCCTTTGTTTTCCAGCGACCCACATTTCACCGGTCCGATCTTGTTTATTCAACTCAAAACCCGACATCCAGCCGTGTGAACGCCTACCCACCCGCTACTTTTAAGTTCATAAACAGTTACGGAGTAAGTGAAGTACTCTCGTCTACCGGACGCGGTTTTCGGCCCATACTCGTGCAGGGCTGCCCGGGCCGAGGCCCGGCGGTGCCGGGGCCTCCAGAGCATTCCCGAAACGCCATGGAGCAGGCGCCGCCAACACCCCGCGGATCGCAATTCGCCGGGAGAGAAGGAAGCGGCCACCCTCTCCCCCGCTCCTTTAGCGAGGCTGGGAGAGGCTGCGCCTTTCTTCAAACTTAACTCCGCACGTAGCGGCGGGGGCCCGGGGCGGGACGCGCCTTTCCCGAGCGGCTCGGGCGGGTTCTGCTGTCTGAATTCAGAGTAAACGGCTTCGTTACCTGCCGGCTCCGCCGCGGCCCGCCGGGCCCGCGCCGCCCCCCACAGCGGCCGCCTCGCCGCCCCGCACCTCCCGCCACCGTAGGAGGGAGAAGCAAGCGGCCCCCCTCCCCGGCACCCCCCGCCCCCAGCACCCGCGGGGCCCCCAGCGAGGGAGCAGCGCAGCTCGCCCCGGGGACCCCGCGGGCGGCCTCTCCCCGCCGCCGCGGCCGCCAGCGCTAGGCCCCGCGCAGGCCGCCGGCCCCTCACCGTTCTGGCAGCGAGGCGCGTCGCTCTGAGGGGCCGCGGCCTCCCGGGAGGCGCCGGGCCCGCCCGGGTAAACGGCGGCGGCACCGGCGGGCCGCGGCGGCAGCCCGGCGGGCGCGGACATGGCTTCTCGCAGCGCTTCTTCCCTCCGGCCCGCTCCTCTTCTCCGCCCCGACCGCAGCCGAGTGTCGAGGGTCGCCAACGGGCGGGAGGCCGCGGCCGCCCCACGGGAGCGCGAAGGGCAGGAGCGCGCAGGCGGGCCCGAGCGCCGCTCCCGCGGCCGTTAACAACGTCGCCGCCCACAGCGCCCCCTGGCGGCGCCTCCGCGGCACCGCCCTGTCCGGCGTGAGGGAGGCCGGGCGCCCCGCCCTCCCGCCGCCCTCCCGCCGCCCTCCCGCCGCCCTCCCGCCGCCCTCCCGCCGCCCTCCCGCCGCCCTCCCGCCGCCCTCCCGCCGCCCTCCCGCCGCCCTCCCGCGCCTCGGTTGCCGGCGGGGACGGCTGCCGCAGGCCGGCCGGGCCCCGCACACCCTGGGGGAGTGCCAACCTGAACGGGGAACCGGGAACGGCCTGTATGGCAGGGAGAGGCGGCGCGGCGGGGCCCGGCCCGCTTAGTCTGTGGGTGGCGGCGGCCGCATGCCCCGTCTGTAACCCTGTGGGTGCGGGCGGACAGGCCAGGGGGAGGGTGAGGCAGAGCACAGACGTGGACACACACCTCCCGTCATTTTGCCTAGTTGAGGCTTTTCTGCCTGTATAGATAATACATGCTATCCATGCCTTAGGAATATACGTACCCTGGAACACACAGAGGTAATGGGTGTGCTCTGCGTGGGGGGAAAAGGCCGCACAAGGTGAGGTGAGGTGAGGTGAGGTGAAGTGACAACTTTCCCTCTGTAATTTTTCTATATACAGACAGGAAAGCCTCAGTGAGGCAGGGTGAGCTGAGGCAAGGCTTTTCTTTCTGCATTAGGAGTGCACACTGCATATTCTCTCTCTATATAGTGTGTATATACTATCTATATAGACAGAAAGGCCTTGACAAGGAAGAGCGAGGCGAGATACGGCAAAGCTTTTCAGTCTTTGTACAGAATATATACTATATATCCTCTAAACAGAAAGGAAGGTGTTGGTGAGCCTCCCCTGTTGGCAAAGGATCTCTGTTCCGTTTAGGTCTTGCCGCAGTCAATCACACACTAAACCATATTAATTTCGACTGTTTGTGTGTCTGTCTCTACCACCTATCTATCATCTGTCTTTCACTCACATGCTATTCAAGACTGAATTCATTGCTCCGGTTCTTTTATTAATTATGTATAGGATTCAAAGCACAATAACATATACTGGTGATTGTGTTGTCAAGACCAAGTCCAACGAGATTGAGGCACCTTTACTTGTTGCATATACTTGACCAGTTCCTTCCCTGTTTGTATGCTGTTTTTCCTACTGGTTATTATGCATGTCTGTCATTACATACTTTGATACTTCTTTAATTACCTTGCCGGTATGCTCTGACTGTTACTGTTATTACGAAGTGTGCAGGGCATCTTTAAATATTGGAGAAACTGACTGTAATTTAAAGTTTCTCAGCCTTCACACCCTATCAAACTATGCAGCGGTGTCTTGCACAGGCCTCCATTAGTCCTTTGATAGACTAATCCATATCTGAATGAAATAGTTTCTTCTCTGTGTCCTAATAAGCTAGAGCAAGAAATAATGCGCTCAAAATGCAGCAAAAGTCAAGTGAGCTATTAAGAAAAAAAAATTACCTTAAGATACTAAAGGACTAGGTGACATGGGAATGGTGTGACGTTGCCATGATTGAAGGACTCTTAACAGGGGTTACACAAACATGTCGAGAGTCAGATTGTCATCCAGCTTTGGTGCAAGTGACCTCTTGAAGTCCCTCCCAGGGCTATACTGTTGTGATACGGTTAACACATTCCGCTGTTAAAGCTGTTCATCCTTCTTTGTAACCCATCCTCCATCCCACACAAAGTACTTGCGTGAAATGAATGCATGACAGCAAAATAATTCAAAAATACGGACAACCAGTTGGTTTGTCTTTTCATTCTCAGTGCCATTTTAGAAGATCTGTAACTGCTTCCTTGTACTACAACTATATTTTGTCACAGCATGCAACACATGTGAATCTGTGTTTTGACAAAGGTTTTCCCTTTTCAAAGTCTTGTTTCTCGAACTCCTTGTACTGTGAGACCGTAAATATATCCTGTATCACAATCTGTGAAAATTGCAAAAAAAAAGCACAAGGGGATACGTATATCATTGCACTAAAAGCAAGAAAAGGCAACTGGGAATTTTCCCATTGTTTTGAATGCTTTTACAAACCCTTTTACACGGCTTAATGAATTATTTTCTACAAACAACAATTACACTGTGCTTAAACCCATTCATCCGAGGCTGTTGATGTTGTTTACCTGGACTTTAGTAAAGCCTTCGACACTGTATCCCATAGTATTCTCCTGGAGAAGCTGGCGGCTCGTGGCTTAGAGAGGTGCACTCTTCGCTGGGTAAAAAACTGGCTGGACGGCCGAGCCCAGAGAGTTGTGGTGAATGGAGTCGAATCCAGTTGGCTGTCAGTCACAAGCCGAGTACCCCAGGGCTCAGTTTTGGGGCCCGTCTTGTTTAATATATTTATCAGTGATCTAGATGAGGGGATTGAGTGCTCCCTCAGCAAGTTTGCAGATGACACCAAGTTGGGCAGGTGTGTTGATCTGCTGGAGGGTAGGAAGGCTCTGCGGAGGGATCTGGACAGGCTGGATCGATGGGCCCAGGCCAACTGTATGAGGTTGAACAAGGCCAAGTGCCGGGTCCTGCACTTGGGTCACAACAACCCCGTGCAACGCTACAGGCTTGGGGACGAGTGGCTGGAAAGCTGCCCAGCACTAAAGGACCTGGGGGTGTTGATCAATAGCCGGCTGAAGATGAGCCAGCAGTGTGCCCAGGTGGCCAAGAAGGCCAACGGCATCCTGGCCTGTATCAGAAATAGTGTGGCCAGCAGGAGTAGGGAGGTAATAGTACCCCTGTACTTGGCGCTGGTGAGGCCGCACCTCAAATGCTGTGTTTGGTTTTGGGCCCCTCACTACAAGAAGGACATTGAGTGTGTCCAAAGAAGAGCAACAAAGCTGGTGAGGGGTCTGGAGCACAAGTCTGATGAGGAGCGGCTGAGGGAGCTGGGGTTGTTCAGCCTGGAGAAGAGGAGGCTGAGGGGAGACCTCATCGCTCTCTACAACTACCTGAAAGGGGGTTGCAGAGAGGTGGGTGTTGGTCTCTTCTCCCAAGTGACAGCGACAGGACAAGAGGAAATGGCCTCAAGTTGTGCCAGGGGAGGTTCAGGCTGGATATTAGGAAAAATTTCTTTCCTGAGAGAGTGGTGAAGCAGTGGAACAGGCTGCCCAGGGAGGTGGTGGAGTCACCCTCCCTGGAGGTGTTCAAGTAACGTGTGGACGTGGCATTGTGGGACATGGTTTAGTGGGCATGGTGGGGTTGGGTTGATGGTTGGACTTGGTGATCTTACAGGTGTTTTCCAACCATAGTTATTCAGTGATTCTGTGATTCTGTGCTTCTGTGATCCCTAGGAAATCCAGATGTGTTGGCAACACAAGTCACCTTAAACTCAAATCCATTCATTTTGTTTTCCTCATTTATAATGAATCTGAATGCATTAGCAAGAAAGGAGTGTTAACATCTGCTGTTTATGCTATCATGCAACAAATAACACATGAGCTGGCTCACCTAGGCCATTGCTTCCACTTTGCCTAAGTAACAAGCTTAAGGAGTAACAAGTTCTTTGGGCAGTTGGGGAGGCTTAATTACTGATAGATTTATTTTGACCTTTGGTGCAGGAAGTTTTGCAATGGCACAAAAAGGTCCCTCTGTCATTTGAGTTTGGGGGAGCAAAACATGAAAGGGTATCTCATTACCTGTAATCTGATAAAAGCGGCATTAAATGTCTAAACCTAGAAAGCAAAAGTTATTTTTGCAAGGAGGAAAATCTGGGAACAAAATCAGTATAAACTGAGCTAGAAATAATTTTAAGCTTTAACATAACTAAGCCATGTCTCTTCCACTTTGCCATACATTTCAGAAGGAGAATGCCAAAATTAGGTGCTTTTATAATCTCCATCAACAAAATATAGCTGTGGGTCACCCTAGCTCACTAATAAATTTCTAATTATTCTCCTGCTTTTCTTACAGGAAGTGGGCCACTTCAGTGCAAAGTAATAAAGCTTCACATTTTCACAATCAGAAGACCCAAATGGTGTTAACATCATAGTATTTGGGTAAGTTGCCTGTAGTCGCTGTAGTGCAATTGCTTTCCAGAATAAGAAAGGCAAATCAAGACTCTTCATGTCACTATAAAGTGTGCCTCTGCTTGGGTGACCTCTGCATCTGACTGAAGGATAAATCCCTGTATCCGCTGGGTGAGATCTGTGCTATACTTCATTTGTAGCTGGCTAATTAGTAGATGAGGCCTCAGGGTAGTCATGGTCCACTTTAAATAAAAACCTTTCAAAGATCTAAAACTGACCAGAGAAAGAGAAATCAGTTATCATGCAGCTCAGCTTTCTTACACATGTGCAGATTTACTGTCCATGTAGTTTATTTTATTTATTATCCAGGTAACCCCCAAGGAGTTCTTTGTCTCAGCAAGGAGCGGGGCTTCTGTTTGTCCACCTGTAATGGAAAAGTATCAAAAAGCAGTAGGATCTGCCTGGCTGTGGTTTCACCAACTCTAAGGAAAAGCTTACGCACGCACATTCTATACAGACATCATCTTTACCAGCCTCTATGCAGATTATAGGATAAAGGGGACTCTCACTGCCACTACCAACCTAATGGTGGCGATCCAGCCACTTTTGACTACCTTAGCATCAACAACAGTCTAATTGTCATCATCCTAGGGTGGCTGTAAGTGATGTAAGAGAATGACTTAGCTCTTCTCTGGACCAAGGCGATGAGCTCTGCTAACTGCTACAGCTGATAGATGCTGGATGTAGCTATTCATTATGGCCTCTGTGTCTGAGACTGAAAGTCAGAGTAGTTGTTCCATTCTGTAACCCCTAACGATGGGTGTCATCCTTGTTCACAGTCTAGTCTATGATTTCTGTGATATTTCTTAAAATCTGGAAATAGGACATAAATTCTTACTTGAATTGACACCCCTGATTGGCAGTTATGCCTGGTAAGCCTCTTAAGTGTGCAGTGTAGATAAACATATGTATCTGCATCTAGACTTGTAATACTCCTGGGTGGTTTCATCAGCTGCAAACTTCAGTCCATGGCATTAGTACTTGTAAATCACCAGGTAAGCTATGACTAAGGAAGAACCTCAGCTATATCCAGAGATCTAAATATTTTCATGAAACTGTGTTTAAAGAGAAATTCTAGCCACAAGCTTTTGTGTGACCTTGGAGGACAGCTAAACAAAAGCGATAGACTCTGGGGAATTTTTGCAGCTGGTGTGCCACATCCCAGCTGTAGAAGCATACGATGCTGTGATCCAAACAGGCCGAGCTTAAGCTCATGAAACCTTTTCAGTTTTCAGCTATTAAAGTTTTATGTTTTTCCAGTAATTTTTATAAGACCTGTAAAACTAATAAACCCCTGAAAGATCTATTACTCTCTGGCAGTTTGGTATTTTATAGGTTTTCCATTAAGATGGAACAATGACTCTTCTAAACCACTGGAGCTCCCTTTTTCCTCCTGTGGCTCCAGATGTGCCGCTTGCCCCTAAAGCAAAGCTTGCCATTACTTCTAAAAGAGAAACGTGCTGCAAACATGGGAACTTGTGTCCAAAAATAGTTTCTCAATTTTTCTGAATGTCTACGTCACTGGCCCCTACTGTATCTTCGCATGGGCAGTAAGAAAACCACAGACCCAAAACAAAAGACACAGTTCCTCCGCTATGTTATATGACTGCGCAGGCTCCACTATTTATGTGTACCATAGGTCATGAGGAGCTCAGTCACATGGTAATACCCTTGGCTTCAAAGGCTTTCTCATATGAACGATGGCAATGAGATAGGCTCATGTGAACAGTAGATCAAACCATCCAAAACTAAAATAGAAGATAATTAAACCATTGAAGCACAATGAAAACTTAAAAGTACCATGCTGTGGATTAGCAGCTTAATGCCGTAAACCTCAAGGACTTTGCAGTAACGCTTTAGAAACTCTGGTTTTCTGTGTACATTTAAAACAGCATAAGAAGCTGAAATTGCCTCTATCCTTATCTGAAGAGACTGCTGCCCTCTGAAACTAATTGAAAAATTCCTCTCACAAGATGTTTTGGCAATATTTGGGAAGCTTGTCACGCCAATTAAATATTACGGACTCTGGCTGACCAGGGCCAGATTCTGCACTGACTGCCTTGCCTGCTTCAGTGGGACTAACTCTGGAGGAAGGATATGAAGCTCCACGTTGGAAGGAAAAACATTACTCAAAGGCATAATATAAAGTGACATATTCTCCCTTTACAGCCATATAGTCATAGTACCCCATCAAGTACTACTCATTTAAGGTTTTAAGATTTTTTTTGTGAGTAGCAGTGCGTTGTTTTCAGCCAAGGGAACCCAGAGAGTGCTTTTCACTTGCAGAAGAATAAATAAATCTAATTAATAAAAATCTTACAGATTGATTCATGCAACATTATATGCATGAAAAAAATCAAACAGTAATGCTCAGTTTCATTTTCAAGCACAAACTAAGTAGTAGCATTCATGGAGACAGACACATTTGTTTAAAATCTTTTCAGACATGTAAACTGCCCATCTGAAAAATCCTTTTGTGCTTATAGTTGTTCTGACAGCCTTAACAGTCTCAATCTTACTTTGAGCTTTTTAAACTGTGGCTTTTTAGCTATCTGTAGCTTCTTCCCAGCAGTTGCCTCCTAATTTAATTTCATTCTTCATAGTGGGTGAAATCACCTTTTATTTTTACACCACGGAATTCTGTTGAAATAAGCGGTGGCACTATAATTTCAAACTCACCTGAAGAGGAAGCAGTGGAGCAAGCACCTCTGCTTAGCACGTCTTTTGCTAAGACTGCAACATTTACTATCCCACAACATAGAATTATAAAAATAACAATAGAAGTCAGTGACTTCTTTTCAGTAATAAAGTGCCTACAACTAAATATTTTTCTAACATAGAGTGTAAATTTTCATACGCAAAGATCAACTTACTTTTGGTGTGATGCTTTTGCTTTAAAAAGAAGTGAAAATAGGTCTCTGCCATCTTATCTTTTAAGAGCAGGTTGTGCTGTGTGGTTTCACATTGTACTGGAAATAGCGCAGATGCAGATCACACCTGCAAGGACAAAGGGGAAGCCTTTTGTTTGCAAAAGAACAAGTAGCACAATCTGTGGCATTATTTTATGAGGCGAACTATTTTTCTGTAGGTGCTTGGTATGACTTGGGACAACCAGACATTGCTGCTGCTTAGCTGGCAGTGAGAGGCATCTCTGGTTTTTCTCCTCCTTTGACCTCTACCTAATTCTTTTCATTGTGACTGAGATCCCAGTTTGGGGTCAGTTCTAGAAGCAGATGAACATTTGCTGACAAATTATTTACTACCTGCAAAGAAAGCAGCTCTGGCCTGACACCATTTAGAAACATGATTGAATGTTTTCACTTTCAAAAGTACTTTCTTTAGCACTTTTGACTGCTGTAGAATGCAAAAGAAGGAAAGGTGATGAAAGGACTGGGAGCACCTGAAATGCAACTAAATGATTCAAATTGGGTTCAGCTCCCGTCACCCTTCTTTTTCTCCTTTGTGTCAAAAAAAAAATTTCATATCAGGCTGACCAAAAAGATCTGTTTATTTATTTTCATTTTGTCCAGAAGATCAAACCAGCCATTTTCTTGTATTCCTTTTAGTATTTAAACAAGTTTTCTGCTTCAAGAAACACGTGCCCAAAGTTAATCATGTGTTTAAGTGCCTTCTAGATTAAGGACGTTAAGCGTATGTCTGAGTGTGTTCCTGTGTAGATTCCGAGGGCAAAATACTGCCAGAAAAATCAACTGGGCAGGCCCCATTCCCCCAGTTTGCTTGTTCCTAAGAGTGGGGATTATGTTTACAGGAGATACATTAACCCAATGTCATCTGAGGTCTCTGAAACTGGGAGCACTCACACGTTCACCCCTGAGAATCTGGAGCTGTACAGGAAGCAGTGAACGCCATCATGCAACAGGGTTTTTTCTTTCCAGCTATTTTCTTTCCAGCTCTAGGCTAGACCTGAACAGGGCAATTGGGGTTAAACTTTGCCTTCCTGTTCAAAATTTCATGCTGTTAACTTCCTATAGCTGTGACGACTTCTCTTGCTCTTATTGCACAATGTTTGCTTTTTATACACCGGGGTTGTGTCACAGGATCAAAACCTTTATGTACACACGGGGTGGAGAAAACAGAGAAATGAGGGACCTTTTTCCCATCTCCTTGGAGATCTGTGAGCAGCTGAGAAGCCTGTGCTCAAAGATTTTTATTTTACTATTCCCCAAGTAAACACATTGGTGAAGAGAGCTGGTCCAGCACAGGGGGGGACCATAAATAAATTGCCCCCTGAGAAAAGCCGCAGGCATTCACATTTCCCAGCTGCAGGAGCCGTAACCAAGAAGCATTCTGCTAGCTTTGGAGATGAATCTATCCCCAGGATTCACATTTAATGTTCTGAGGTCATTAGTTCTTAAGGATTTAAATTAGAAAAAGCACTGATTTTCAACAAATGGCAGGGAATAATACTAATTTTTTAAAAAAAAAATTGATTTTTTAAAGTTGGCAATTTATTTTCAGAATCTAAAAAAATAATGTGGGATTTACTGAATTTTTAAAATTTTTTTTTCCTTCCATTGACGTATAGCATGTCAGAAGCAGTGTGCAATATGGCAGCATTACTGGCAATCAAATAACAGGAGAATCAGTGGGATGTCCCATATCTGAAATAATATTTGAACTGAAGCAACATCGCTGGTGATAGTGGTCGCTAATAGTATATAGGGGCTTTGACTTGCCTAGTGCGGCAGGTTGCACAATAATGCAGAGAAAACTGATTGCTCTGCAATCTCTGCAGCAGCTTCCTCCCACTTCATAAAGCCCCCGGAGATAATCCCACTCCCTTTGAGCCGCAGTACCTTCTTTGGGCTTTGAGGAAAAAGAAGAGAGTCTGTTTAGATTTAGATGGGATTTTCCTGCCTGGGAGAATACAATACAGGTTGACAGAGGAGTTTTGGTGGGGAGAGACGATGAAGAGGAGAGTGCTGCTGGTTCTGGGCTTCAAGATCACATCAACACTTAACACATTTCCAATTCTTACTTCAGACTGAAGACATATGGAGTTATTTTCAGAGTTTTTTTTAATTCTACTATTAAGGAGCACCAGCATCCAGTCCTCTTGACGATTTGATCCCTTGGTTCTTCAAGTGTACTTAGTCTTTCTGTGTGCAATGAAAATAACATTTTCTCTGCCTTTTCTACTTTGCAGTGGAAAGAGTCTACATTTTCCCCCCAAATTCCGTTCATCTGCTAAGCCTTTCTATATTAATCCGGCAAAAAAAGCAACATGTAAATGTAAATGGCAAATTGTTTGAGGTTCGTATATTTGGGTCTGATTGTCTGGCCAATGACTCTAAACTGTGTTGTTTTTCCAGGCTGTGAGACCCTTGAGACAGGGCCTGTGTCTCCCTCTGGGTATTGTAAATGTCAATCACACAGAGAGTGCTCAATAAGTAAATAATGCTGGGTTTGTTACTGCTGTATCACATTTCCCTTGACAGAGAAATTGTAGTGGAGCAGAGATCAAAACCCATATGAAACAAAAAAAGAAGCAGTCTGATCTATCTACATGGAGGACAGGAAACCATGTGAGAGCGCACTCCTGCACAAGTTCGATGTTACTTCTTTGCTTCTTTTTTTACCACTGGAGATTGAATACTTGACCTGTTTTAATGTTCTTCAGCAGGCTTCAGAGAAAACAATACTGAAGCGCCAAACAGTTGCAGACTGGGGTAATGCAAGCATGGATATAATGACCAGGATTAGACGTGAATTCGGTAGGCAAGTTCCCTTCCAAATAATGGACTTGACTTGATTCAGGAAAGTCCCGAAACATGTGCCTGACATTTAATCTTGACTTCAAGAGGAGCTGAACGGGTGCTTAAGCTGCCCTGAATAGCGACTGGCTCTTGAATATGGGCTTTTTGTGCTGTGCCCAGCAGTGGCAATGGTCAAAGGGAATGCAGTGGGTGTCCAGCAGCTCAGAGGATTACGTCCTTCTTGTGAGTGTTGAAAACACTGTGCTTGGTTCTGCGCACACTGACGAACCCAGCTCCAGCCTGCTAGCTACAGATTAGAGCTGAAATGTTAACAGCATCTCTAATCTTGCTGCTGCATTTAGCCTACTGAAATCCTATGCACCTCCCTAACCTTTCTACAGAAAGGACTGAGGCATTCCCCCAATTCTTTGTAAATTGTTGCCTATCTGGAAACTATCCACAGTACTCTGTAACTTCATGCAGCACTTTTCTTTTTCCAGGTAAAGCAGAGAATAAATTCTTCATTATGAACTGCTCAGAAAGTAAGTAGACACCTTTTTCATTTAAGCCGATAGAAGTCAGGAATTCAGTAGCGTTACATGGTATAAACTAGTGCAAAATTAGACCTGATATCTGATTCAAGCCTTGGAGAAATTATTCCCACAAAGGACCCTTAGACAGAGCCATTCGGCAAAGCCCACCCTGCCTCTCCTGGCAACTGCTGGGAAGGATTATGACCCTCACACTGCCAGATCCTTCTGTAACCCAGGGGACAAGCCCTCACTTCAACAAAGGTAAATACTGCTGTGCAGCGTTAGTACCAATACCTGCTTCTAGCTAATTCCTTTTTGCACAGGCAGATGGAAATGTAGTGAAACGGTGGGAAACAAAAATTCCCCTGTTCAGTGCCTTTCCCCCCGAGCAGAGGCAGCGGGGCCACTAGGAGATGCTGCTGTACGTGGAATCCGCTGAGCCCCACGGAAGGCAAAAAAGAAGGCAGAAATGCTTCAAACCAGGCTGAGCCATGGCACATTTTTTTGTAGGCATTTAGAGGGGAAATTTGAGACAGAAATATGTACAGGACTGTTGTGTTGAGTGAAACAGTAACTCACAGTTTGCAGTAATTTGGGAGGACTACTTTGGCACTTAAAGGCATTGCCTTTTAGTTTGATATAAATTACTAACCCAGGAATCTACTTCTCTAATCTAGAATATCAACTGCTGGGATTTGGGTAACAAAAAGATTTGTGTTTCTATATGTGGAAGGGTTTAGTCTGCTTGATAATATGACTTAAACATGTATTGAAAAAAACTTACAGGATAAAATGAAATTAAAATTCAGGGATGTAATTAAACAGAGAAATCAGAAATACACCTGGGAATTCAAGTAAGGGGATTTTCTATGTCTGGGCAGAAACCCGATAGGTTTAATGGTGATTCCAGTTCAAAACTGAGGTGTTGGAAAAGCTTTTGCTGGAGCTGTGTTGAAGGACTTCCAAAAAGATGAAGATTAACTGTAAACTCCATTTATGTGTTTATATTTGCTTGTCGCTGTAGCAAAACTCCAGATGCTGTGTAGCTTTATCACCCTCCGCAGTGTCTGGGGATGCCGCGAGTGCTTGCATTGTTCATTTGCCGTTAGATAGTATTGTCTTCTGCTGGCTTATGATGATTGCTGCCATAAAATGAAGAATGTGAAATTTAGTAAAACAATGTCAAATTTGTATTGTCCTTTGGCAACATAAATGGCTATTCATGCACAGGGAGTCCACTTATCACTAGCAATCTTTTCTCTGTGCCTTTCTTGACATGTTCACTCAACTCTGGGAATTCTTGTGAAGGCTTTTTTGTTTTGTTTAGTTTTGTTTTCCTCAGGGCTCTTTGAGGGGTGGGTGGGAGAAGGGCTACTTTTGAGAAGTATTTTGGACATACAAGTTGCTGCAGTTCTCTTGCCCCTGTTTTATAGAATAAGGCTAACATCTTCATACTTGTGTGTTTATTTTTAGATACCCTATTTCCATATTTAGTAAATGCAGTTCTCAGCCTTGCAGGAAAAGAGGCCATTTATTTGGGTATCTAAATACAGGGAATTAAAAGTCCGGCGCAGTGTATAAATAAGTAGCTCGATTCCCAGTCAGACTCAACTCTCTGTGCATTTATGGCCCCACCTTATGGTTATACTATATTGTGCACCTAAAGCAAATGTATATTCTTTAAGGTGCCATTTCAGGGAAAAACATACTCCTCGGCCACTGCTTCCACGCAGCTTCCATTGCTGCTGCTGCCACTTTTGCAGCCAGATCCCACTTGTTGCCGCTGCTGAAGGCTGGCATGGCAGATACTGTCTGGCGGCTGCAGCAGTGGGAAGCAAGGCATCGGCCCATGGCAAAACCAGCAGCATGAGAGGTAGGAGCGGGATGCGGGGAGTGGGGGTCTGAGGTCCCAAGGAAGATGGAAATCGATGTGGTGAAGGGAACACATATACTGCATGACACGTTTGGTATTTTTGCGTGGGTCAGGGGTAATCAGGTGTTATGGCACAATTCCAGGTCAGCCTTGCCAATAAGCCAACTGTAATTCTGTGGAGCTTTGCAGGGAGAAGACAGGGAGGTAAATATACACTGAAAGCATAAAGTAACTGTTTACATTTAATTGGGTAAGCTGAAAAACTTGTTCTTGATCAGAAAGCCTATGCTGATAAGCCTTAAGCTTCCAGGAAAAGTATGTCTTGTACAACAGGGAGCATAATGAGAAATAGTTCAATTTTTGCTATTTCTATTCTATAAGGCTTGCAAATATTCCTTGTGTGACAAGTGTACTTGTGAGGCTTCCAATCCTCCCTTTTTTTCTTTCTCTAAGAAACTGGTTGGAAGATTGTGCTGTTTTCTTCAGCTGTTCCACTGGCAGGACCAAGCCAGAGGCTATACCATCGAATCTTGATCCTGGGTTGTATCAGTTTCTGGTTGCTTTTTTGGGGGAAGGAAGGGGATGATCTTAAGATACGTATACGCTTTGCAAACAGATGGATGACTAGGCCCTGCTACAGGCAGCACAAAGTCTACTTTAGGCACAAGTCACTGATACTACTTTACCATAAAGTGGGTGCAGATGTTATTGGTGAGCAGAGGAACATTGGAAGCCTTTCAAAGGAAATGCGTTTAAGGAGGGATTTGAAGGAGGAAGTGGCGAGAGCTTTGCACGTGAGAGGTTATGATGAAATGTTTAGACTTGATCCGTAAATGACAGGACAACATTCAGAACAGTCTCACCAAGCAAATCATAGGATATTTGATCTGCAAGTGTCAAGCCTGAAAAGTCCCTTGGCTGCTTGTGAGCATTTCACAGTGAATTCTTACAAAAGTTAATCTTAAATGTATGTCCTCCTTTGGAAGGAGGATTAACAGTGCTCCTAGGAGTATCAAAATGGGAGACATACTCAGCTGGACAAGAATCTTGATGAAGCAGTCTACAGTCACAGAGGGTGAGAAAGAAACCAAAGGTAGTGGTTGATGCCAATGCTGTTCTTCTTACAGACAGGCCCACTGTTATATGAAGCTTTTTGTATGAAATTAATTTCAAAGCTAGCACTGGGGAAATGGAAACCCCTTTAATGTGCAGATTACGGTGTTTTCAGTGCTCATCAGAGCAATCAGAGCTTCTTGGAGCTGAGTTTGGACACTTTTCCTTTGCCTGGTAGGAGAATGCCAGCACTACTTCAAACTTTCTAAGAAGTACATCTTTCCCTAGTGATTAATTTGCAGAAGAAAAATACACAGACTGATTGAAGGAATGAAATAAAATGTAAGAGGAAGGAAGGAATTAGAACAGTTAACTGGAGACTCTGGTCAAATCCATTCTTCCCAGCTCTCCCATTCTCCACTGTTTACTTTAACTGCACCCCGCCACGAAGTTCAGCTCAGTGTGTATGAATTTATAGGGGGGCTCTTCTCTGTTTTTAATACACAGATGTATCTAAACACATTTTCACAGGAAAAGGGGGAATCTGGTCTTACAAATGCTTTTAACATTAATGGAAGCCCTGCTTCTCTGGCCTTTAATTGCCTTGAGACTCTCCAGACGGGGGTCAGATCCTTGTCTCCTATCAGTTTTCTACTGACCACTCACCCCAGTGAGTTACTGCAGGCTTATGCAAACAGAGAACTGCAGAACTGGACCTTTTGGTTTTCTGCATGTACCCTGCTGTGTTGCCGATTAGTCTTTTTAAAATCAAGCGAGATGAGATAAGAAGAGTAAGCTCTGCTAACACTGCCAAGCTGTGTATGGACTTTGGGTGATCCACTCCTCTTAAATCATTGCCTGATTCCTTCAATTACTCAAAAACCAAACCCAGAAACTAATCTATCTCTGGCCAAAGTATTTCTGTTCCTAAAAAAGCCAGACAGTGAGTTACATATACAGATTTGGGGTGCTTTTTGCTGTTATTATTTTAAGGTGATGTCTTCTGAGTAGCTGCCATTTCTCATTGCTGTCAGAGCAGACGAGTAGTTCAGACTGTTGCTGCTGGCACTGTGCCTTGTTGCAGAAATAGTTTATTTGTATAGGTTTCTTATTCTCCATATGTAGGAGACCTAATGCATTTTATTCATTCTTCTTCTGGCTGAAGGTGGCGGTTCTCATTCTCCTTTTATAGTCTGCATGTAGTTAACAACTACCAACTGCTCTCGTGGAATGAGGATGAGGGTTTGTAGTAATTCTCTCCTCTATTTCCGCAAACAGCTTGCTGGGTCTGTGCCAACTTCTTCAGTGGTACCCTACTGTGATCCCACCACTTGTGTTTCAGATCCCTCGGTCTCTCCTTCGCTATCTAATTCCGTGCACTTGCTTCCTGGTGATGTCCCTCAACAACATGATACTGCAGAGGAAAGCTAACATCCTCCAGGCTAAGGTTTTTTAGGAAGGGTTGAAAGAGGCTCTCCTGTCTTGGTAGGCTCGCATCTAAAAAGTGGACATGTTGGGAGCTTGCTCTTGGATTGGCCATTCTGGGGAAACTAGCTTCATCTCTCTCTTCATTTTTATACATTTTACAATCTCACGTATACAGAGTTTTACTTCTTTTCTTGGCGGAATAGATTAAGAACTGCTGAGTAGACAGACACTGCATCGCAGTTGGTTGAAAATCAAAGGTCAAGATTTTCAAAATGTTTAGGAAGATGAATAAGCAGCATGCTTCCTTCATAATTAAACCGGTGGCTGAGCTGCTGGAGCACAGAATGTATGTAATTTGGGCCATTTACCCGCGTTCCCAAGTATGACCTTTTGAGCTAACTTTAGGTACTTCTGAAAAAAATCTTGGCCAACCGTCAACAACATAATCAACAAGCAGAGAAGTTAGTTCTAAGTAGACCACCCTGAAATAGTTCTGCTTTTGCTGGCAATATATACCATTCCCCCCTGGATCTCTCCCTTGAGTGGAATATCCTGTTGGATTTATTGTGGCTTCACCACAAATATGGTAGCAAAGTCCCCGTGAAATTTTCTCACGAGGAAGGATTCAGCTGTGCATGAGGAAATAAGGTGTTACAGACAGCATACAGCTTGTTTATAACCTTTTTCTTGAAAGTAAATGTCTTCCACCATCTTTGAGCCCTACTTCTTGGATTCTTTCTCCTGCTGAATAGGCAAAGCTCTGCTAGACAAAGCTATTCATAATGAATCAATAACATATATTTTGGCCCTGTACAGAGAAGTGGGAAGACAGTGTATTTTAGTTGCAGTAGAAAGAAAAATATGCTTTTGGAGGATATGTAGACTTCTGTGTTACAGCTGGAAGCTGCTTACCTTCTTTTATGGAAGACAGAGGAGCACTGAATTCACTAGGTGAATTCACTAGTGGCTTTTAGTGGCTTTTAGTACGTATGTTTCTGACGCGTTAGAGCAGGGGTACTCAAATGGGGCACTCTGGCGTGGGTGAGGATTTTCAGCACAGTTTGCCCAGACCTCACCAAGGTCCCAGACTGACATGTGGGAAATCTGTATTTATTGCCAGACCCTACAGGTCTCCCAGGGGAGAGCTGCAGTTCACTGCCACAGTCCCCAGCTGTGGAGGTGATGTGTGCTACTTTTCCAGGAACCAAACCTCAGTAAAACTAACCAGCTGGCCTTGAGCTCCACTGTTTCGGGACTCTTCTTGTGGGTCAGTGTTGGGAATGTACCAATATTAGTTTCTCAGGGGCCACAAAGAGTTTTACCATTGTGTTAAATGGTGCTAGGTTGTTTAGCAGATTATATCCTGAAATGCAAATGTAAACTTGGCATTCCACCAGGTTTAAAACAGCGGTGGACTATTTGCTTTTTGATGAGCGTCATGCAGAGGCATTAGTATTAAGTGTTGGGGGGATTACATGGCCTTTCCTTTATTGCTGGATGGGAAGTCTATATTAAAGGGATGCTGTGATGGAAAGGCTGAGAGTCAGACAACTGGCATTTGTTGCTGACACTAAAGTCATAACTAACGAGAAAAAGCAGGTATACAAAGAAACCTATAATAAGTCCCATAATAATGGAGTTTAGCACTAGTATGGTGCATATTCATACATTATACCCCATGAGACTCTAGTGCTGACATAACCACTCACAGCCAGAAAAAAATTCACTAGTAGGATGTGAGGAATTAGTTTCAGTACTGATAGAAATTGCACCTCAGGTGCAAAATGTTTAAAAAGTAGATGTATGTGGGAAAGCAGTGTTATTTGCACTAAATATTTTTACAGTAACGCATGTGAGAAAATAATAACTTTGTGCTGTGAAGATAAGTGATTTTAACAAGAAAATCACATAAGATATTGCCTTCAAATAAATTAGTCTTCCAGACCCATGCACAACTTCTTTTGTTACTTGCTTTTTACCTTTCTTCTAGCCTCTGATTAAGTAAGAATCCTTTTTGGTGTCCTTTGCATCCACAAAATATCAAATCTGAATTTCCTTCACCATTTGCATCTTTGTTTTTCTACTGATTTACACCTCAGTTGTTTTAAGTAGCAAACCCATTTTTGTCACTGTTTGTTTCAGTTCAGATATTGTGCTGCATGTTGCAGGTTCCCACCACTCTTGCTGCTCCACATGCAGAAAACAGACAACAATCTGCAGGAGTGCACATCCCAGTGTAAAACATTTCTGCTAATGTGACTCAGGTGCAAACGTCCATAAGACAGCAATGTAAAAGGAAGGGAAGGCATTCTGATGGGTAATGGTTTTTGCTGGCTTGGCAAGTCTGTGGTGGTCTCCCGCTTTGTTAAATTGTTAGCCCGTGTTTGAGCATAACACAAACTCGTCTTTCCAGAGGTTATGGGAGAATAAGAGGAGGCTGTGTTGGCTCATAATGAAGAGTGGTGCAAGCAGCAGGGTGAGCTATCAAGGCACAAATTCATGTCAAGACAGCAGTCACGTTGGGCCAAGGCAGTATTTTAGATTCACAGCTGGCTACAGCTTATTGGAGAGCCTTGCTCCAATGACCAAAAATACCAAAAGGCCCCTCAATAATGTGCAACCGAGAAGAAGTATTCGCAGTCCTGGTCACTGTTGGGTTCAAGGACACATTATTAGTAGGTTATTGCTTCATTTTCTGGTATAGACAGTTGCTGTCTTTGAGACATTTCTAGTCATACTCCCTCTAGGACCACAATTTCCCCTTAAAGAAGGGTTAGTGTCTGCACAGTTTTAAATTTAAGCAAGAGCAAAATACATTGAAATTGTGGACCTGTTAGAAGGAGTTACCTATTTCTTATTTTCAGGGAGCTGGGCTTGCTTAGGGCAAGTCTACATTTGTTTTGTGAAGCTAGGAAAGAGATGGGTTTAGAGATACTGTGTTTTGCTTCATTTCTTTCTAAGAAAGAGATGACTTTTACCATCTTTAGATATGAATTTGGATGGAATAAATTTAATTCCTATCAAAATTAATTTAGGTTTCAATTTGTTAGCTCATTCTTGCATGGAGAGTAAAACAGAGAAACACATTAATCAGTATTAATTTTCTGTTTCCTAACACTGTAGGTAGCTGTAACACAACAGTGGGACAATGACTGTTTATTTCCCTGAAGTTTCTGGAAATCCCAGGGCTGCACTGTAATCTTCTCAAGGTTTAACATGCATTTACTAACAGCATAAGTTCTAGCCACAAAGCATATGATTAAAAAGTGCTGAAAGAAATGTTGATATTTAATTTCCTTTACATTAGTAGTGGCATTCCAAAAAGAAATGAGAGTTCAGAAACTGAACAAGCAAAAGGCAGACTTGGGGGAAAGCTTCAGTTTTCTACTGTGCATTTGAGTTTACTTAAGGAAATGTGATTTACTTATGCATGTGGAGCAGGGAGGCAGTGGTACTTCTCTCTGCGTGATCCTGGACTAATTGTGCCCGGTTCCTGGGTATGTCATTGCCGGAAGCGTTAGTGACAAACTCATTGCGTTGCTTTTCTCTGAATTCTCTCCAATTGTGGTCTGAAGCAAGCTTGGCTAAGCAATAGGCAATACGATATCCACATATGTTAGCCAAAGCAGTAAAAGCTGATAGGAATGAGTTAATACAGCATGAGTGAATAATGTAGGTGAAATTGAGGGCTCTGGTTTGTGATCCCTGTCACATTTGGCAGTGGCAGCTAAATCCTAGCTGCCCCAGCTGGCTGTCCTGCCCCTTCTTTAAGGTTACTGCTCCTGTAGCAGGAGTGATGGAGCGAGAGATGTACCTGCACCTCAGCAGCAGTGCATTGCTCGGTATTTTAACATAAATTAAAATCAGTGATGCTTTTAAGTTGATATATTGGGTTGTGCACTGTGGCTTCGGTGGAGCTGACGTGTTGCCTGCTACGCTGTCTCTGCCATCGGGGCAGCAATTTTTGAGAAAAGGACAGAGAGGATTTGAGGGGCAGCAAACTTTTTGGATGGCATTGCTATACATGCTGGGAATTGTGTACTGTATTACTGAACTGGAAAACTGTAAGCTAGTGGGAAGAGGAGGAATATGATTGCACAAACTCCCTGTTAGTGATGTATTAGAATATTATAGCAGTCTTATGTTTTCACTAGGTTTCCTACTGTCTTCATCAGTTTTGAAAGTAGTGGAACAGGTCACAATCCAATAGTGGAACTCTACTTGAATTCCCTTGGATTTTGTTTTCCAAAGGCAATTGGCAAGGCTATTAATTTATCACACTCTTTGCCATTTGCCTGACTTCATCACAGCATTTTGCAAGGAAACCAAAAGCAGGTCCTAGCTCCAAAGGGCTTGTAATCCAACAGTCAGACCATGACACAGAATTAAATCAAGGGAGGGATGCAAGTCTTTTTCAACAGCATGTTAGACAGCTTACCACAACCACATTATCTGAAAGAGAAGTTCTGTGGCTGCAGAGGAGCTGAGGTGCTATCAGGAGGGAATGAGTTGACCCTTCCACAATGCAGACATTCAGCAATGGATTAAGCATTTTGAGATATCCATCTGAAGTCAGGCTGTCTGAGAGCTGCAGGAAAAAGAGAGGACCCCAGAGCCAGAGCAGAGATGAAAGACATCAAAAAATACAGCTTGCATATCTTGTACCCAGGTTTCACAGAGCTTTAGAGATCCTGGAAGCTGAAGATGTTCTCCCACAGTAGAATGAGCACTGTTCTTCCTTCAGCCTCAGTAACTAGGACAGAAAGTACCTCCTCCTTGCAATCCGTCCCATGAGAGTCAGCCTCCACTTTTGCCTAGTGGAGACACAGGTGGACAAGCAAATATGGTTAGGTAGCAGAGGGAGGGTGAAACTCAAAACTGTACATAATTATAAAGCTCTGAACTGCCGTCTAAGCGTGGAATTTATTTTACAGTCCTTGGAGGTGCACAGAGCTTTTAGCAGTGCTCTTTTCTGCCTTTGAAATTGAGCAAAACTAAACTAAATGAAGAATCTGCGAGATCAAGTCCAACTTGCAGACCAAAGGGGGTTAGTGAAGGAAAGCTAAATATAGACAGTGTCTCTAATCAGAGTTGGAAGGCCAGGAATGGAGCAGCATGGCACACAAGATGCAGAAAGATATTCAATTAACCTTAATTCAAGTTCCATGTTTCAGTCTGTGCTGCTCTGTTTGCTAGGAGTGTGCGTCAAAGTACCCATGATATTTTGGTGAGGGCACTGCGATCTGTCGAGATTTTCACAGCCCACATCTAAAAACTATTTTTAGACTTCAGCTCTTAAAGAAAAAAAAAAAAGGCAAGCTAAGCCAATTTTCTAACAAAGTCTTAGAATAATATTCATTGCTGGGCTGACAACCTTAATGGCCAGTTACGGATGAGCTACAAACCCCGGAAAATGAGGCTTATAATGGAAACTGCAATTCAACCATGTAACGATAGCGTTGCAGATGGGATATGGTAACGCAGAGCTGTTCCCTGCCTGAGTGAACTGGCTGCCTCGGAGTTCTGAGGAATTCACCCGCTCCGTACCCATCTTCTATGAGCTGGAAAGGAAGCAGCAGATTTCCTTAGATCCTAAGCATCAGAAAAGTCGGCATATCGAGTAGTATCATGGCTAATTTTAGGCCTGGATATAAGAGAAGGACATTTGGAATAGACTGTAAATAGTCAGCAAACTGTCAAATAGGCCACTAGGAGAGAGGGGAGAGGAAAGAGTAACAAATCAGCACTTCAGTGGCTTAAACCATGCCCATAAATAAGGGACAGATGTTTCCTACTGGAGCATCCACTTATAAAACAGCTTCATCCCTGCAAAGCAGCACACTGCAGCTTCTTTATATAACTGCAGCGTAACACAATAAAGCTGAGTGTTTATGGAAGCTTGCTTATTTGTAAAACATTAAGGGTAAAATCAGATAGAGTTAAGAGCAGGTGGGATGTCTCTTGATAAGTACCCAATACTTCCATGTAGAGCAGCACACTTTTTTGTCTGCCTTCACAGAAGATGCTGTTACATTCCTGCAGCCAGTGCTGGTTGTCAGTTCTGAATGCTACTTTTTGCATTTATACAAGACATGAAAGCATCCAGAAGGTTGAGATATAGGCCATCCAAGGCCAGATAATTGAGGGCTAATGTACTCTCCATATCCTTAAGTCTGTTTCCACGCACAAGTGCATTATGGTGTTTCATTACCAGATCATGTAACAGTGTGCTGTGACAATGTGACATACTATTCAGCAAAACAGGAAATGTTGAGAAACCTTTCTGTGTTATTCACATCAGCAGCTTTCAATAATAAAAGTGACATGCCCTCCGTGATGGAGTGAGTACGGATGCATTAGTATTCTTCGTAGAGCATCACTCTTGTCATTATGGTAATGACAGACTTTGCATGCTTAAGCTATCACTTATAAAAAGAGTGTGTTTGTGTCTATAGAACCAGATTGTTCTCCCCCCACGTGTACTCAAGTAAGCGAGACAATTCCAGGATTAAGGGTCTCAGCAACGTCAGTAGGATTAAAGCGAACATTTTTCAGAAGTGACTGGGATTTGTTAAAAGCCTCTTCCTTTAAAGTGTTATTTTTAATGCATTCCGGCAAGCACAGTTTTTACTAGGTTCATCATATACTGCAGTGCCTCAGCTACAAAATCTGGATCCAGCTTCATAGCTGGGCCAAAGTCTCGGGTCTTTCTGCTCTTCACAGAGACAAAAAATTGTGGGTTATGACAGCCAGACTCCCTAAGACCAGGATTTAGTATCAGAAGATTAGGAGTCCCTTTCCAGAGGTGATCTCAGTCATATCATTTCACTTAGGACAAGAGGAAATGGCCTTAAGTTGCACCAGGGGAGGTTCAGGCTGGATATTAGGAAAAATGTCTTTCCTGAGAGAGTGGTGAAGCACTGGAACAGGCTGCCCAGGGAGGTGGTGGAGTCACCATCCCTGGAGGTGTTCAAGGAAGGTGTGGACGTGGCACTGTGGGACATGGTTTAATGGGCCTCGCAGTGTTGGGTTGATGGTTGGACTTGATGATCTTACAGGTCTTTTCCAACCTTAGTGATTCTGTGATTCTGTGTATTTCAGTTTCACCATTTCCAACAAAACGTAAGTAAATAAACTTTTGTATCTGGTGAAAGGGAATCATGTCTGTAGGACACATAAATCATATTAGTATGCATATATTCAAAGAGTTATTTAATAATATAAAAATGTTCTGGGACACCTCAGAAAAAAATCTTTTCCTTGGGGATACCCTCCCAACCTTATTAAAAAGTCCAGACCTATTTGTTTCACAAGCATCCCTGTTGAATCCTTGTTAATGATCTCTGCCCATGAGGTTGCACAGGCAGCCCCGCCCCAATACGGCATCAGCATTTGGGAATGCTTTCCCTGACTGCAGTTGGCTTGAAGTGCTCCTTGCTGAAAAAGCCCTCCTGTGGCATCAGCGGGGGGGCAGGCATGGTGGTGTTCGCTAGGGTGTGAATTTGCAGCACGTTAGCTGCTCTACGTTAACTCCCGTAGTACGCATGTCGTTGTGCTCACAAAAGCATTCTTAGTACAGATTAAGGCTATCCACACAGGAAGCTAGTGCAGTGTAGCTAGGGCTGTATAAATTCACACCTTAGCTTAGTCGGTACTAAATTTCCCCTGTAGACAAGCCCACCGTCTATCCACCTACTTAGCTTGTGTGGCTCATTACTCTGCTTTTCCTCAATTGCCTAATTTCTGAATATGCTCGCTGATGCATCTTCCTTTTTGCCTTTGGGAGTCTTTTGTTACATACTACCAGCTGGGCAAACCTTTAGTTCCTGCAGCTGCTCTCACGTGCGGTACCAATGGCCTCTGAGCTCTCTGGACTAGGTTTGGCTGCTGGAAAACCTGGATGCTGTAGGCTGATACCTCAACTTACACCCACTGTCATATTTCCAACTGCTGCTGTTAATTCCTCTGTGGCCATCCTCCTCTGTCCTCCACAAGCGACTTCATCTTCCCCTGCCTCCTCTGCAGCTCTTTGTAACTGGCTTGGATTAGAGTTGTGTGAGAAAAGCAAAGTCTTAACACAAGCTAAGCGTGAGCTCACTGATTTACCCCATATTCAGAGAGCAGCATGCTCAGGGGACCATGTGGAACCGTGCCTGAGCAGAGCTGTTATTATTTAATTACTCATTTTACAATAAGCTCAACACTTCTAAATTATTCGGACACCTTTGGCTGGGTATAAAGCTATCCATTGTAACCCAGAAATGCTATAAACTTCCCTTCAGCACCTCCTCCACCTCACTGCTTGCTTTTATGTTGCTCAGGCTTGTTGCCTGTTGGTTGGATGGTAAGCTCTTCAGGACAGGGTTGATGTCTTTTATACTTCATCAAGGTCTAGGAGAATGGGGGACCCCTATCCTGTTACACGGGGCACAGCCGCAGTACAAGTGGTGGTGATCATGATTACAGCTGACAACTGAAATAAACGGCACTCTGCAAACCTCTTCCACTTCAGCTGCATTAACGTGAAGGGCAGAGAATACAACCATGATCCCAACGTTGAAAGCTAGGATCAAACTGGTAGTGTTACAGTTGTATTTTCCCTCCCCTTTTCACAACTGGATTACGCACCTTATTAAGAATATTTTCCTGAGTGCTTTGTGTTATTCCTCTGCCCTCAATGGTGAAGGAATGCAAAAGCAAGCCTAGCTTTTCTACACTTTCTCTCTTTCCCCTTTGCTAAAGTATGTGGGACTTGATGTCTAATCCATACGGTTTCTAGGGCAGGCTACTCGAAGAGAATACACCATTATTAATAGAGGACATCACCGAGATGCTTGGACAATGCCCCATTGTGAGAATGGAGAGAGGTTGTTGATGGTTCAGCTCCAAGCCTTGAATTCCCTCTGCTAACCCCACAGCTGACCCTGTGAGGGAAAAGGGAACCTTTTCTCCTTGCCTGCTACCCCTCTCTTTTCCTGAAGAGTCTTTGTTGCCTTTCTGTTAATAAGGGTCCTCGGTGTACTCATTTGCATGGCGATTTGCACTTCCAGCTCACAGATAATCCACAGCCAGGATGTTGCTTGAATTCTGGAAATAAACAGAAAGGGTCCAGAGACCTTAAATATTGTATTTGAGGATGTGCTTTGCAGAGGAGAAAGAAGACTGTTCCCCCGCTGCTCTCAGCTTCTGCACTGTACCTCTTTCAAACACAGGGTTATTAATGCAGTAAGTGGGAAATTCTTTTCACAATCCTCTCTGAAAGCTTGATGAGGTGTATGCCCACTTCCCTGTAACTCAGGCAGGTTACTAACTTTTTATCACAAGGCCATCATAAATAACGGATTTTAGGGGAAGTTGGAACCATTGCTAGGAAGTCTTACTGCTCTATAACCACAGATGGAAAGCTCTTTAGGATGGACACCTTGTACTGATTTCCTTGCTGAAAACCTTCGCAAATGCAGATTTTGGCTTCCCACCCAGAGCTTTGAAGAAATTGCTCTAATAAAATCTCTCCTTCCCTCCCCAAGAGGGGTTTTTTTCCCCCAGAGCTAGCAGTGTCTCAACACAAGTGGGTTTAGCCAGGGTGTTTAGCAGAGCAGGTATTTTGAAGAGACTGCACCTAATTCTCACTTTTGACCCTGCAGGCCTGCACTCAGGCAGTAAAATTACAAGCTGCCTTAGTCAAAAGCAGCTTTTAAATATCCAAGTGAAAAGTGTGTGTGTGATGATGATTCCTAGTTTCTGGTTAGGTCAAAGTAGGTAAGATTTATGGTGGTCTTAACTTTTAATTTCCATGTTCCAAGTAAACACTTGTTACTAGTTTTGTAAATGATGTGATAAATAAGTATGTTTCTGAGCTTCAGGAACTTTAAATTCTTTGGTAATCTTGGCTTTTGGGGTTTTTTTTGAATTAAGTATAAGCAGGTTAACTACTGCCAATGTGAATGTTTGGATTTATTGATTTGACAGGTTAATATTGACCTCTTGTCTTGGTCAATATGTGCCTAGGAGGATATTAAATCTTAGTGTCTGTTACAAAAGTCAGTATATATATTGTAACTAGAACAGAAGAAAATTGTAATGCTGGAAGCTTTATTAACCAATAATGAAAGTTTGGTAGAATTAATTATTTTCAGGTTAAAGTCAAATTAATCAAACCACTGGGCTGCTTTTTAAGAGTGGTCAAGCATCTTGACCTGCAATTTGGAGATGCTGAGTTTCAATTTATCCAAGTTTAATAAAGGAAAGTGTGTGGGGGAAAACAGCCAAGATGTTTGATTTATAGTAAAATAAAACATTTTGTTTAACCAGAGATTAATATATTTGTTTTCATGTGGAAGAAAAGCCCACCGAAGGAACAAACAGAAAACCACAAGCCTTTTCCTCTCTCTTCAGCCAACAAATAGAAAAAGCAATGCTTTGGGCAGTGCTTGTTATTGCATTCGTTATACATGCTTTCACTAGACATATCAGGAAATTTCTCTGCATTATGGCAGTCTAATTTAGATTTTTAAGAAAACAGGGGGAAAAAAAAAAGACAAACATTTATCTCCAGGGAGGAAACAACCGATTCAGCTGCAGCCAGCTGTTTCCATACATTTACCAGAGTACATTCCTCCAGGGCTCCCACACTGCTGACCTATAAAAGGTGAGCGCTAGGAGCTTCCCGACGTGTTATCTTCCCAGGCTAGACGCAAGACTGTTAACAACACGAAAAAGGGAAATAGTTTCCCCTGTTCTCATTGCTGGAGGAGCCATTTTCCTCCTTCTAATGGGTTTCTCACAGCTCCGCCACTTAATAAAAAAGGAGATGACACTGATCCCCATCACACATTCTTCCCATTTCTCTGGGCATAGGTATTTAACAAAAAGGAATGTTCCTCTACAGTTTTGCCTAACTCTTCTCTGAATTACTGCGGGACGGCTCATGCCATTCCACAGCTGTTGTCTTGTTTACATAGCACGGTTTAAATGGACATTCCCATCACGGGACATATGGAGCATGGATGTTACATATTGCATTCTAGAATAAGGCTAGTTAAATCCCACTTTTATGGCTTCAGTTTTTAAGTCCCTGTGAGCCTTTGCTGCAGGAGACTGACAGGAGGGACAGATGTATCATGGCTTCAGCCTGGTGACAAGTTTTCACATTCAGCTGCATTCTTCCAGCAGCAAAGGGCCGAGCAGCTGGCAGCCCCCGAGCCTCCCTGCCTCTGCGGGAATGCCTGTGGCAGGGAGAAGAATGTGCTGCGTCCCTCGCCCCGCCACGTAGCCGCATTGCAACGCCGGCACGGCTGCCGATCCCGCTCATCAGGTGAGGCCTCCCTCGGATACAGCCTCAGCCACCCTTATTGACCCTGAATGCGGTCCTGAGGTCCTCACCCTGAGAGATGCTGAGCGCTTTTGGGCGGTGAGCAGATCTCATAGCCAAGAATATGCAAAGAATAGGGCTTGCTGAATTCAGGTCTCTTTTTGCAAACAAAAAAATTTCCAGTTTTGAAACTGGGTAGAAACTAGACATAGCTCATTATACCGCCTTGCTTGCTTAAACATACATTTTAACAGGAATAAATTGCACCAGTTTTTGCAGGATACAGTTTTAAAAGGGCCCTTCTGAAGCTTATTCAGCCTGTGAGCAAGGTAACTCCATTACATGAGTGCTCCTGGATGCAGACACCCTTTGTGTGCCTATTCCTCTTTTGAGGAATAGGTGTCTAACATTACTGAGAAATCTGAAAAGCAAATGAAGACTAGGCTTCTTTTGGCTGCATTGCAGCTAAGGGCAACTAGATATGAAGCAAAGGGCTAAATTATGCTTTGTCCTACGTGGATGTCAGCGAGGAGAGTACATCCTCCCCACTCCCTCTCTTTCCTCTTGTGTCGCATCCCTCATGGACTGCAGAAATGATTCTTCAGTAGCTCAAGGGGAGGAGTTGGCACTGCTGGCCAGGACTAGGCATTTATGTAGAAGCGTAAAGTAGGGATCAGCAGGCTGGATATATATACTGGCTATACGGACAGAGCGGGCGTAGTGAGGGCTCCCTGCACTGCACTTCCACCGGCTTTCGCCTGGGCAGTCCCCCTTCCTTCGCTGGTGCTTATTTGTAGTGCTATAGCAGTGAGCAGGATGAAGTGCTGCACCAAATTCCTGTCTTAACTATTCAGGCTACAAATCCAGCCATAGGAAAAACAGCTAAGAAAAAGCAGAAACCAGTCACCTTCTTTGGTTGTAAAAGAGGAATGGTGTGAGAATCCAGGGTGAAGTCCCAGCCCCCAACCCCCACATACGGCATAGCCATCAGGCAAGTGCTCTTCAGAGCCTTTTCTTGCAAGATGTGTTTTAGGTATTTCTGTGTACGAGCTATTTCCTCTTCTTTTTTTTCCTTTGAAGGTCACTGTAAGGGTGAGCTGCATCATTACACAACTTAGCAAAGGCAGGTGCTACAATTACCCAGTCTAAAAAATCATGCAAGAGCATTTGCTCTTTTGCAAGGAGAGTGAGCATCTGGGATCTTTCCTCTTTTACAGTAATATCATTTGCTGTGAAGTGAATGAATTCAGATCCCTGAATTTTCCTCAAAGCCTATCTCTAAGTACCAGCCAGCTGATCTGCAGCAATCTAGAGGGCAGGGGATATATAAATCTCCTTCATTTATGGCTACCTTCCTCCCACCCATCCCCAAAATCATATTCTCTCCCTCCCGATAGCAGCAGCTGTGAGTGATGCATCCATCCAGTGGCAGGGAGGTCTGAAGCCGCATTGTTGCTGGGTAACCACCTGCCGAGAGCACCAAAGAGCAAGGCGCGGGTGCCCTGGAGCCCGCGGCGTCGCATCTCTCAGACAAACGGGTGCCTCGCAGTTGGCCTGAGGATCAGCAGTGCTCAACGTTACGCGCTGGGCCATCTGGTCGTAGGATTTGAGAGGTTTGGCTCTTTTTCTCATCTCTGCAATTGATGCTGTGCTCTTCACACATGGCTTTGGAGCGCTCCAAGTCCATAAGCCTGATGGAAACCTATTCTGTGCAAACAGACAAGGACCTGGCCCTGCATGCTCAACACCATGGCAGAAGGACTCAATGGCACAAGAACTCCTTTATTTATGAAAGCATTCCTATTTGGATATATTTATCATATAACTTTTCATGATGTTCTGGGACTCTGTCATGTGGTACACTTAAAATATATTTTGGGATTCTGACATATTTGGAGCTGGGTCAGATGTGGAGCTTGGCTCCAGATCAGAATCTCACTTACGTTAAGTCTAGTTGTGGTATGAAACCCTAGACTAGGGTTTGTATTCAAATTAAACAATACTAGAATCCTGCAAGCTGTTCTTGTAAGAGCTCAGCTATATTTGGTGGCTACCTGAGCAGCTGAGGCTTTAAATAAAGTCAGTAACACTTGCTTGACTTTTACCAGCATGATCAGAAGCCTTGTTAAAAAGAAAAGAATCAGGCTTTTTTCAAAACCTAACTGGATTACAGGCTTTTCCCTAAAAAAAAATAAAAAAAATTGGCCACAGGTTTGGGTTCATATCAGGGAATTAAATGATTTTTTCTTTCTAAGACTTTCCTTTCTCTGTATTTTTCTTAGCAATGAATGAGCCAATAACTTAATGAAGGGAAGAAGAAAGATGACCAAAGCAACATAGCCTTGAAGTATCATGTATCTGGTGGTGTTGAACACTGATATCAAATTTGTCATTGTGCACATTACTGGCCTAAAACTCAGAAGCAAAATCCAAACCAGAATCAGAATGTAGCAGAACATTTATTTTGGCACATTAAACATGGAGGCACATATTTAGAACAGCTTGTGGAGGAAGAGTCACACCTTTAAAAACAAAACCAAGCCTGTGTTCGCACCTCACGTGTGAAAACTGGACCTAAAAATAACATAATGGTTTCACTACGTTAAGCATACTACAGCACATGGAGCCATCAAGAACTTCCTTAGTTCCTGGGACCTCCAACCCATTTAATACCCGTTCCTTGCCGTGATCCCTGCCTTCTCATTTTCCCCTTGCGTAAATATACATTGTCCCACCTCAGGCCTACCAAGAGGTGCACAGAGGCTATGGCTTCCTGGCAAGCAGTGCGGACAAGAGGAGCGAAGCTGCAGAGTGGAACCACAGGTGCTCCAGCACTGACGCTGCACAGGCTTCAGGAGCTTCGTCCCCAACCACATCGTCCTGTTTTGTTGCAGCAGGGAGGCATCCGGCCTCCTGCGCCCAGACTGCCAACCTGAACATGCTAATGGGGGGTAATCAGGCAATTCACTTAAAAAGCACGCTCCTGGTCTGAGCTGGAGCATTAATGTATGGCCAGCCTGATGTGGCAGCAGCTGCTAAGCACCTCTTATTGTCACTGTAGGCAGGGACATTGCCCAAAGGTGCCCCTCTCCCTTTCTGCCTCTCTGTTGGTGATCTGGTAACACAGAAAAACCTTAATTTATTCACACCTTCCCTCCGTATGCCGTGCTTTCAGTGCCACCATACACATTGACGGCGTGTTAGTGAAGCTCTGCGCCTGCTTATGTAGCACAGCGGGCAGTACGGAAATGCTTCGTGCTACTTTTGACAATTACACCATTTTATTTAACAGTGCACTAAAGGCTTTCCTGGATGCTGTAGATAATCCCCCCGTATTCCAGCTTGGTAAATGAGGAGGAGTCATCTTGTTTCCTCCCTGCGCCGCTCCCCCGGGAGTGCCGCTGCCTGTGCAGATGCACAGAAGAAATGGTCCACGTGCTCTCCCCGCGGTGCTGCTGCTGCGAGGGGCCCCGCGCCTGCCGTGCCGGGGGGGAACCTCCTCCCCGCGCTGGGCTCCTCACACCGGCCGAGGGGTCAGCCGCGACATGGCCCTGCACAACTTCCAGACAAACCCAACCCCTCTGCCTCCTGACGTGCAAGAGGAGTCTGCCTGCGTTAGTAAATGTGTTCAAGGTATCAGCAGCGGTGAGAGTGAACCAAGAGGTAAATCACCCGTTCCACCAACGGGAAGGACTCAAAAAGCGTGAATCTGTCAGGTCTTCATAAAAAAGTCATGAGACTGGCTGTGAATCTTCAATGTACACAAAACCAATTTCTTTTCAAGGTCACTTACGGCCGGAGCCTTTAGTATTTGCATTTTCAAACTCTTCTGAGATCTGCAGGGCAAGAACTTACCTCGCTGTCTTTCTTTTCTCTGTTTAAACAGGTTCTCATGGAATCTTGGCTCTTGACACTGAGCTGCAAAGGAGCAGTCCCTCCCTGCCACCCCACCTCTGCAGGAGCTGCCAACCCTGGTGCTGCCTTGCAGAGAAGGACCGGGGGATCGTGTTTCATTCTGAGACGTTCCCAGATCGCTGGCTACACAGCCCTGCTCAACAGCTAAAGAAAACACTAGTGACCCAGAAAGAAAGTAAAGACACGAACGAAGCCCAAAGAGGAAGACCGTGGCATTGGTGACTGGGGTATCTTAGACTTCAGGAGGAATAGGCCAGGAACAAGCCAGCGTGTTGGCATGCCGGTGACGGCTCAGAAAGCTACTTCCACCATCAGTTTTCTGCGGGCTGCCGGGCCGCGAGCGGCTGAGGCACACGGGTGCTGCTGCTGTGCCCCGTTTGCTGCGGAGCAGCCACCTCCGGCAGAGCAACCGGCCGGGGCAGCCCTGCAGCAAACAGCTGTGGCGGTTTCAAAGCGAAGGCAAGCCAAAGCTCTTACTTTGTGGCTCTCACAAGGCCACTGTTAACAGGAGGGGGGGAAAAAAAGAGTAAAAAGCAAACAGTAATGTGGTAACTTTCCCCTTAACACGGGAGCTATTACTGGAGTCCCTGTGTACGGCTCACACAGCCCCTTTATTATCCACACCTTTTAAGAGCTACCTTGCATGATAGGGTCCTTGTTCTCTCTCACCCTCTCCTGCTGTAAGTTTTCCAGATGGAATGATACTTCCTTTCAGCGCTCCTTCATTACACTATCAGCTACCTCGCTCACCGGAGAAATAACGGTTAATTGGCCCTGTGCGATTACAAGTTCATACCACAGGCACCCGAGACAGGCAAGATTAACTAACAATCATTGGTAATGACTAAACTAGGGACACTTTGAAATTGTCACCCAAAGCTAAAAATTGTGACCAACATACTAGCCATGAAAGTACTATGAAGTTATACAGACATCTTTGGAAGCTGTTTACAGGTAGTTAAAGCAGAATTCTTCTACGATAAATTGCAACATCCTCAAAATCTCAAGTTTTAAGTGCCTTTGTTCTAAGATTTCTAAGCCACAGCTAATATGTCCCCAGATCATTTCTTTTTAAACTAGATTGCATGCAAGTGACCTTCTGTCCTCCTGCATCTTGATGTTCTGTTTCACTTTGTTAGCAATTAGTACTACAGAAAAGATATCTTTAGCTCAGAACAGATTTTCAAGTCATTTAGCAGTTCATTGTTGGATGATGGAAAAACAATTAAATCAGAGACTGAAGCTAAATGGTTCATGTGAGTACAGAAACGCTGTTTACTCTTTTGGAGACGTGTAGAAATGGCACTTTCTATGTCAGGCCATCATTTCGAGACGGAAATAACGCACGAAGCTGTCTATTAACTCCTAGCTCTGTCCACCATAATGGTTGCCACAAATCAGCGGCCCTGCCTATGGACAGAGACTGAACTTCATGTGAAAGCGCTTCCTTTCCAAAATGGACCCACATTAAAGCCATCTGCTCCAGCAAGGCTGCCCAACCCTACAACCCACAGCACTCCTTGGGCAGTGCTAGAATCCTAACGTGTGAAGTACTTAAGGACGAAAGATGCTGTCAAAAAAAGGTTTGTATTTTTAAAGAGCTCAAAGAAGGCTAATACATAAACGAATCTTTATGTTAGTTTTAGAACATCGTATGGCTTCAGGCAAGTACACGTTCCTTCTCAGGCCAAAACAGAGAAGAAGTAGTTTTGGTCTCTGAATGGAAATGGGTTTAGAGAGGAAGCAAACTCTGTCTCTTAAATGGAAGTGAAAAAGAAAACAGTGCAAAGAGCCGTGTGCCTGGATTCCTTTAGAGTCCTCAGCAGGGGAAGGGAGGGAGTCTTGTTAGAAGGGCGAGATGTGGTCTAGGCTTGTATAGACAGGGAAATAAGAAAATAGCTTCAAGAGGTGAGAAAAGCCAAAAAAAAAAAATAGGTATGGTAAAAGAGGTGTTTAAGAGGCTTAATGTATTCCCTCAAATCCTATTTAATATTAATGGGACTTGAATACACAGCTCATGGGGAAAGAATAGTGACCTTTGTGGGCTTAAATAGGATCCTACAAAATTCAGAGCAGCACAAGAGGTAGCTGAAGCAAGTTGCTTAAATTCTAAAGGAAGGCAGAGTACAGGTGCAAAGAGTGAGCCACTGGGAAAACAAAATAAGACCAATAAAACAGAGGAAATAAAGAGGTGATAGTTGATTTGAGACCCATACCCTAAACCCAGGTATCTTCCTTGCCTCTAGTAGATCTCATTGACCTGTAGTAACGGCATTAGATATGTAGCCCATAACAAAGAGCTACTCCTCACTCCAGCCAGCAGGTAACTGCAAAGATATATATATACATTTTTGGCAGCACATCACTGTAAAGAGTGTTCCTTCCCCTTTTCACTGTGCCATGTAATAAATCCTGCAAGGAAATACACCTCCTTGCATGATTTTTCATATAGCCACAAACAAAGTAAGTGAAGAGACACCATTGCAAACATTCGTATGGAGCTACAACTCTGCTGGAAGCGTTTAGGAAGATGTAGCAGGTCAGTCTTCAATGGGTGTTTGGCAGTAGAGCTCTGCAGAAGCCTACAGAGCTAGGATGGCATGACAGTGCAGCTGCAGTCGGAAAGGGGACAAAAGGATGCTGTCTCTGAACTAAGGGGACGATGAGACACGCCCTTAACGGGGAGGGATCACAGGAGCCACGGGGAGAAACAACGAAGGTGGGATGTAAACACGGAGGGTGATTAATTTTGATGGGTCCCATCTCCTGACTGCAATAAATCAATACATGTTAGCCTCAAATCTGGAAGAAGTGACGTTCTGGCAGCCGCCTCAGCGTGCCCTGATTCTCAAGGGTATGAACAGCAGCAATGGGAGGGCTACAGCAGTAAACCTGCCCACAGCTTATCTGCGTTTCTTTGTCAACGTATCTTTTCAAATCAGCATCTAGTGAAAAAACACCAAAACCCAAACAAATCAGCCTCCATATGAAATCGCCAGGGCAACATGCAGCTCCCCTGAGAAACAGAGTGGGAGTTTGGTTATGGTGTCCTGGTCCAGGAAGCTTTACATCATGGTTGTAGTTCATGAAGTTTTACAGCTGATTTATGGTATTGGTTTCAGAACTCTTCACTCTTTTATAAGTGTACGGGACTTTTCCTATAAACACGGATTGAGGATAAAGCTTTGGGTATTTTTTACACATTGTAATCATATACAGGCATGCTATCACTTGCAAAAAAAAATATATTCCCTCTCTCTACGTGTGTCTATATATATATCTCTCCCCCATTTTAAGTATATGAGCTGGTATTCCTGTGGGTAAACCACCTAAAAATTAGTTCCAGAACAGACACATTAATGGAGACTCAAATAACTGAAACATAAAGCACAGCTGATGAAACCTTGGCAGCAAAATATTTGAGTATTGCCAGAAAAAGGTAGATTCCCAACTTATGGCCAAATTTCATAATGCTTCTGATGACCAGTACTACCAGTTTGCTTTGGTCTTGGTAACTTTTAAGTGTTTCTTACGTTTTGGAGATTAATGTATTGTCGCCTGCAGTCGTAACACCCAGGACTGCGACGCTGTCAGATTTCTTTGGTTAAGTCAGGGTCAGCCGAGCTCGACGCCCGGATAGGGCATTTTCCGGGCACCCACGGGTGTGCATGATGATTCCGCTCCCAAGCAGCGCAGCATGCCAGCCTGGCAGCACTGATGCTGAGCGCACCGCCGGTACCATCTTTGTACCCATTAAAGATTCCAGGAGGCATTTTATAGATGAGTGAGTTATGGATGCCTATTTGCTGGCTTCCTGAGGGGAGCTGCTCTGATGCTGGATTTTAGATTCATCACGGAGTTCATTGGAAAAGGTATCTTCACTTCCTTTCAGATCTGTTTTGCAAAGCATCTGCTATGTTTCATGCAGGCTACGGCTGATTTCTGTGGAAGGGAGTGATTCCTACGTAGGATTTACACATGACAGCAGCAGGCAGAGCATTGAGGGGCAGGCTTAATCCTCAGCTGTGCTCCAGCTGATATCAAAGAGCTTTTATATTTAATAAGTCTCAAACACTTACAATCACAGAGGACAGAAAAGTACAGAAAAGTACAGTAGAACCAAACTATCCTCCAGGGCAAGATGAAACAGAAAATTAAGAGCACAAGATTTCTTAAATGACTAGAAGTCCACATTCAATAATAATGAAGGATTATACACACAAATCATCCTGCTGTTTCAGGGGGATAGTTTGTCTAAATATGATGTCAGGCAAAAACCACTGGAGCCCTGATGTTGGGTAGGTATATGTCAGAAATCAGAATACAAGTAAGTACTCTGGGAGAGGACTTCGCCCCCATCCTTTTTTCCTCTCTTTCTTTCATCCAGGAGAGCAAACCCCAAACATAACAGACCCCTCTCCAGAGAGCCTTTCTGTGCTCCGCATCTCTGCTCGCCCACCTGGCCTTCCACGTCAAGCAGAAAATACTTCAGCCGCGGCGATCAAAACCATTCCCTTTCCTGCCCCATCTGGGGAATGCTGCTCCCAAAGCCCGTGGGGGTCTGTTCCCGTCCCTCTACCAAAAGGACTGTTTTAATTTTAGACCCGAGCTGTCCTTAACCAGAAACATCAGAAAGACATGTTTTTAGAGGTTTTAACCAAGCCAGAACACAACTCGCAGGTGGAAGACGTTCTTCCTTAAGTCCATTGCACACTTTCTTGCGACAAGGCGTTCCCAGCACCGTGCACAGGGCAGCCTCTCCACATGCGAGAGGCCACCTTCCCCATCGTGAGATCTGTCGAGACCAGATAAGACGGCTTCATCCTGTTCCCCAGCTAGCTGGCAAAACACAAGCTTGAAAGTTCCTGTATCTCCTCCCAGGCCCTGCATATAAAAATTTCAAGTGTTTTGTGTCACTGTGATAGATCTTTTCTGCCCTTCTGCTTTTTCATCCATAGTGCTATTATCCCCCCCCCCCCATCAAAGCCTGTCCATTCTCTTCTCTTGTGCTCCATCAAGAAAGAGCCTTTAGAAGCATCACCCTCAACTATAACAGGCTGCAATGAATTCCCTTTCCTCATATTTCCCTCCAAACATTATTGCTTTCTGCAGCGTTAACACAGGATTACCTGTCTCCTTCCTTTATCAGCCCCCACCATTACTGACACAGGCTGTCGATCTCGTGTGACCGGTTGCCGATATATTCCTGCTCACCTTATAAAGACAATGTCGCTCCCAACTCCCTGAGAGACTGAGACAGAGAGAGCGTTTAACACACGTGTAACTTTCAGCTGACTGTTTTTGACAGTGCACTCTTGGGAAGATAAAGGAACGGGAAAGCTTGTGTTGACATCTAAGCAGACATCTATTATGCAGCGGTGTCATTTTCTGGGAAGCATCCATGTGGAGGGCGCTGGGTGAGGAAGCAGCATAGCAGGGCTGTGGAAAACGGAAGCCCTGCAGAAGAGATCTGGGACTAGGGAGCATGACTGATAGAAAGGATGGTAAATTAAGAGGTTACCTAGTGGTCCCTTTCTCCCTTAAGTCAGTACTCACTGGGTTAGACCTCCATAGCCAGCATTATCATCAAAGGCTTAAATTTTCTTACAGGCACAGCAAATAGGGAAGACAAAAGAGCTTGACTTTACCTTTGGCATAAAAATAATACAAGTAGTGTAAAGAATATGGCAGCTAGAAGAAGTCTATGACAGTAATTTGAAGAATCTCTGCCCCTGAAAGATGCAGTAAAGTCTCGGCAGCTGGCGGCCTGACGGAGTTGAGATGATGCAGACACAAGGCTGGGACCTGTAATCCCAAGCAGCCGGGCTATTTTATTATGCTTATTCACGTGAATACTTGTGAGATCTACAGGAGATCTATGGATTCTTTAGCTGATAATATCTCCTGACTGGCCTCCTTTATCTCTATACTCTTGGCAAGGAAAAATGTCCTAAATGTTTGTGATCGGGTTTCAGACACTTTTCGGACCGCCAGCTTACTTTTCTAGCTCTGTGACTCTCCAGAGGCTGTGCTCAGTGACACCTTAGATCCATAATTTTCATGATAACAACTTAATTTTTGTCCAAATATCACAGGTATATTACCCTATTCTCCTTCCTGGAGAATTTCCCACAGAAGAGGCTACAGTGCTCTTCATAGATGGAGAGACACGCAAAAGAAACCTCGTAACATCGATTTTTGGAATCAGCCTCAACGGTTGACCATCCCGTGCCCTATAAACCACCCTTTCAAAGCTTTTACAATTGTGCAGCCTTCAAGGAATTGTGCTTTTTTCCTCCTTTCCCTCTGTAGAGAGAGAAAGAGAAGCCTAGAGAGTCCCAAAGCCAGGAGCTCTGGAAAGCCTTCTGGCCACCTTCACGTGCTCCGCTCTGCAGCCCACACGGCAGATCCAAGCCCCTTGTAAGGAGAGGGAAAGCGGGTGATCTAACAGCTGGTGGTTCGGTGGGGATGAAAGGTCTGAGAAAGAAGTTAAATCCATAGTACACACTCCTTTTGCACCTGATAGTAGACCTGCTGGGTAGGTTTTGTCATCTACTTGCAGGCAGCTTAAAATTTACTTTGCCCTGGTCCAGAGAAGCTAACCCATTATTTTGCAGATGCAGACAAGCCTTTTAGAGTAGGGTTTTCTGTTTGGTTTTTTTTGTTTTTTTCTTTTCCCTGCCTGGGGTGTGATACAGTTGGGCGTTTTTCATCTTCCCAGTAAAGGAATCGCTACACACACCTGATCTGAGCATGATCGGGATGGAAAGATTTTTCTTTGGAAAATTTGTATGAGCAAGCAACAATTTCCCAGAAAACTTTGTTCATGTCCTTCAAAAGTGGGTTGAAATCTTCAGCCGCTAATGGCATAGCATTTTGAAACTGTACTTGAATAACTGGAGAAGGGACAGACATTGATAGAGGTAGTCAAATTAGGGATTAGCGCAGAAAAAAATACAAGAAGTAATGAAATTGGGATTTCAGTTGAATCCAAGTTTGACCTGTTCAAATTTTTGTATTTTGTCCTAAATCTATCTTCAGCAGTGGCTGGATTCTGATTGTCTTCAGAAGAGTAGGATAAATTTGCCTGAGATGAACCATCCTTCATTAAAAAAAAAGATACATTAAATTTATATCAACATCTCATTGACTTCTATAACAGAGGAAGCCAAATCTGAAATTAAATTAGTTCTCAGAGTTTCCTTTCAAGATACAACAGCTGTGAGATTTATGACAGAGGACTTGTGCTTGGACTACTGACTTATTTACAATTTGCTGAACGATGCGACACTTTTTTCCTGTGATGTGACAGCCTGGGGAGGTAGTGGTGAGCCCGTAGACGTCTGTGCCCAGACCTCACTGAAGTAATGAGAGATTCAACAACTGATTGGAAAAGACAAATCTTCAGGGCCCCCCACTGCCTTCTTCAGACTTAGCAACAGAAAATAGAAACCTCGAGAGGACCAAAGGATCACTAATAGCATCAAGAAGGGAAGCTGAAGATAACTGAGGGTACTGGATATCCTGATAAGGATTTTCACTTGATATCATCATAGTAATTTGGTTAAACAGAGAGAAGACCATGGCCCTGAGCAGAGTTGTGGAGGCCAGTTTAAAATGAAGCAGTGATACTCATATATGCAGTGATTGTAAGATGATATTTTATTCCAGATAAATTACTTGGAATACACTAATTCCAAATTGGGAAAAAAAACCCCAAACCACCAGATTTTATCTGTCTTTAAGTCACTTGGAGAACACCATCCACTGAACCAAGGGAAGAATTCCTGCTGCAACTAACTAACTCCCTCACCCTCTTAAAACCCATACAGAGATTTTTCTTCTGCTTGCTTCCTGGCTCCTTCCTTTTAATTTGGTAATCAAATCTTCTTCCTTCCATCTGCTGCCTTTTCTGATTCCTTATTGTTTGTCCCACAATAATCTTTTCCATCTTCAATCCGCAACATCTGTACATTTCAGAAGGTTCAGTCCATTTTAAGGATGTAAATCATTGACAGTGCTTATAGAAATATTAGTTTAACTGCATTATAATGATTCTATGATTGCCAATGTCCTGTGCTCTTCACCTTTACATTTCTGGTAACTTTTGTCTTTGTGTTGGGGCATAAAAATATCCTCAGAGTTACTGTTGCCTTTTTCAGAGGTGGCTTCCACTGTGATCTCTGGGGAGTATGCTCTTTATTGTAGTAATTTCTCTGAGAAATAAAATCACTTCTGAAAAGTAACTGCTTCTGCATACAGAAATTATTTAGTAATGACCTTATGTGAAAAAGATAGATAGGAAAAAAGGAACCAGAAATTTGGAATTAACAAGATGAAGAAAATTTCTCTGCTGTATAATTAGCTTTTTGTGCTGGATCCTACATCTTGACCCTCATCTTGGCATTTTTATATCCTCCAAATACTCCAGCTCACGTGAAAGTTTACTTCCATGACTAATCCTATTGATTTGGATCAGAGTACTGACGTGAGCGAAGTTAGATGTTCATATAGGACTTTGTGGGCTCAGAAACTCTTCATCCGAACCTTGTCCTCCCCGCCTCTCGCCACAACCCGTGAATTCCACTGCTGTTCATTCATCTACAAATAAACAGAGCGGGGAACCAAGGGATATTAATTGGCCTGGAGCCAAGGCAAGGATGTCTTTTTTTTCAGTCGGAGGTTCTCAAGTCTGGTCTCCTCGCCCCATTCCTGATTATGGTTCTCCATTCAGTAAAATTCTTGCCAGGGCTTCCTAAGCGTCAACTGCATTTTTAAGCAAGTATTTGAAGCTGTGACAAATGTAAGATAGTTGGTTTATCTGTTATGAAGTGTTTTGTAATACATTCACATGAAAAATGCTCGTGAATTTTAGTAAAGAATGACATACAGGGTCTGAATTTTATCTTGAATCAGTCAGTTTGTAGGTCTAGGAAAGCTGGTTTCATCATGTTGAAAAAGGAAATCCTGTGAAATATATTAAAATCCAGATGCATGGGGTTTTTGTTTTTGTTTTTTTTTTATTATCAGGTTTGCCAAAATACCAGTAAGGTTATGGAACTAATAAACTAAATCCTCTGCTCATGTGACTAAATTGCCCCTAGTCTGAAGATAAGTCTGACTTAAAGATTCAAATATATGAAGTGTTTGTATAGTAGATGTGAAATGAGTATATCTAAGTATTAAATCACGAGCAAGTGTTATCCATCTGCTAAGTATATTAATGTACTGCATCATGTATACTGTACTTTAGTGTGCTTATATTAAATTTAAAGTGGCAGAAGGCAATCAATTTGGATATTTGAAAGTGAAAGGCTTTTCCAGCTTTTTTTCCCAAAACAGTGAAGTAAGTTGTTTTCTGGGGTTTTTTGGTGATTCTGTGCTATCTTGGCAGATACTATGAGCAGCTCAATGAGAAATACCGTACTACCTAACCTGCCAGAGAGCTGAGAAGTGAGGCAAGGCACAGAAGTGCTGGATTCTGGTTCTACCATGCATTTTAACCATGTAAGTATAGAAAAGTTGAGTAAAGTCTCATTTAGAGTGCAAGATGCACGCTAATTCAAAGGCTGAACTGAGAAGGAGTGAGAGGAATGGAGGAAGCAATAGAATGCAGATACAATTCAAGTCCACATAAAATAAATAATATATAAACTCCATTTGAAAGCGGGAACATTTGGAATAGAAGGTTGTAACTCGTATCTTGGAGCACGCATCACCATTATTAACCATTCAAGCTTTTATCCTTGTGCGTGTCACCTCGGTTCCAACACAGAGTCCCAGACTCCAATTTCTACTTGTATTTATTCTCTGCCTTCTGCCTTTCTTGACAGTGTATGCAAAATATTTTACAAACGGAATGCGGCTTGTCCTTTCAGCAGATGAGTGCTTATTTTTCACTGATCTGTTTCTGCGTAATTCTAATCACAAGTTTATGTTGTATCTGGTAAAGAAATCCAGTAGTGGATTGTGGATTGGTCAGCCAGAATACGGCACGCCGTAGACATAAAAATATGGAAAGAACTCCAGACACTAGTCCTGTCTGGTGGAAAATTGTTATCTGCAAACACCATCCACATCTTCAAACACAGACCCATGAAATGCAAACAGGAGCATCTTGTTTGGCCTGGTCATGCACGAGATCTGCTGAAACGCAGCGTTTAGAGATTCAAATCTTCAAAGTGAGAGCACACCCCTCCCGGTGGGAAGCGTGGCCATGCGTGCACGAGCGCTTCAGCTGACCTTATTTAAAATTCTCCTCCTTTTTTCCTACTGTTTGAGTTGGAGTGCTGCAGATCTGCCATTTCTTATACTCCACCTGCACGTGTTAATGGCCAGCTCAATATACCTGGGGTACAGTTCTTATTTCAAGCCGCTTTGTTCTAGCTACCAGATACAAAACAGGCTTTTTAAGCATTTTAAGTGTTTTGTAACCTGAACTTGCATGATATACCACCTCAAGTGTGACCAGCAATGTCTGAGATACAGTTCCTGGCTGCAAGCAGTTAAATTACTGCTTGCCCATGTGAACAGCCATCTGGTTTACTCCTGGAGTAGGAGTTTGACTCCTTAGACCAAGATACTCTCTCTAATTCAAAACCTATAAATCTTCACCAATAAAAAATAGTGGCTTTTTTTAAGAGAGAGGGGAAAAAAAAAAAAAGAAAACCAGTTCTTTCATTGCATGGATAGCATTCTCAAAAGTGCTACAGCAATCTGGTTTCAATCTTAGCTATGATCCTAAGTAGATGCCTTCTTGACTCTGGCATCATCGTGGCTGCAAAATAAGAAGCAGGCTCACTGGCACTGAACGTACGCATGTCCTGGATTCGCTCTGCCTCCCGCTTGCGGGAAGCCGGCAAAAGCAGCAAGGCTGACTCTTCTTACATGTTTTTTCTCCGGTTTATTGTGTTTAGACGGGGTAAGTGTACTGCAAAGCTGCCGGTTGTCCACTTGATGGTATCAAGTAACTGAACACGGGAGGGTACAGCTGCTGGATGCTCTCCATTCAGGCAGACGTGACCAGCTCATTTTATAACAGGTAAACCAGCCGTGTTACATTCTTCACCTACACGAACAACTCCTGTGCTAGATTTAATCAGACTGTGTTTAATTTAGCTTCCTGCTCAGATTCTGTAGTCCAGTCTAGCCTATTCTGCACCAGCCCTGCTGTGAGGTGGATAAATATGCCTCCCTCAGGAAAACCACCGTGGTTTTTCTGTACAAAGAGGACACTGCTAGTTTGCATCTTCAAAGACTCTCTGGTATTTATTTCTATGTGAAAACACATTAGGAAAAAAAGCTACTGGAAATAATTTATTCTCAAATTCTGTCATTATCAAATAATTTCTAAGCATTTTAACAAACTTTTAGACGGCATCTTAACAAACTTTTAGACGGCATCTTTCCCAGAACCAAGCTTTGGCAAAAAGAAAAATGTACCTTTAAGCTGGAGCAAGGAGGAAGGCTTGGCACTGGTCTTTCTCCTCTCACTCTTCTTCATCACGTTTCCCTTTGTCCGAGGATACGTGTGAGCACACACACGCACAAGGAATGGATGAGCCCCGTCTGCTTTTAGCGGTGAGATCAGGCAGGGCCAACATTTCTCCCAGGTGTGCAGCGGTATAGCTGCCCGTTGCAAAAAAAAGCACAAAACCAATTATTTCTTGGGTATTTTAAAGTTGTTCTTGCCTGGGCTTTGATTCTAGTATGGCAGAGTTTTCTATTTGTCTCAGACAGAAAAATAAAGGTTTCTCATCACACCTTTTCAGAGTAAGAAACGCCTAGCCTGAGGTTTGTTATCCAGTCGGAAAGAGCCTTTGCATCGTCTCCCGCAGAAACACGGTGATCTGGTTCATCTGGCGATCTTTACGACAGCAAGTGTGTGTAAATCTAACGCAGCGGGGGACTTTCTGTCTCAGGCTGTTTCACTTCTGATGCCGAACGTGCCTTGTCCAAAACAAACGGACGGCATGACGCTGGGACAGAAAGATGCTTGGACAGAAAGACTGCGACGTCCGTATCTGCAGTGAAATAAGAGCTGATCTCGGGGGGAAATTCCACCTTGGCCTAGACGAGGCAGCACCCACTTGAGTACGGCACCGGCAGCAGCGGGGCGCGGGCTCGGTACGCCTCGGCAACCCCCTGCATAAACCCCGGAGGATAATTGTATCCCGAGGGTTTGCAGCCTTGCTTTGCTGGATGTCACCACGAGCAGGGATGAGTAACAGTGCTGGTTACTAACAGCGGGGGGTAATGCTGAGCGCTGGAGCTGGCGCCGATGGCTCCCGGCGCCTCGCGGGCCCACCAGCCGCTCCGAGGCCGCCTGGGTACTGCTCATACCACGCTCGGGGAGCCCGCGCTGTGCACCAAATAAGAGCATGTGGGTATTGTTTGTTTTCTTCTGTCAGATTATTCATCCCGAATACCATTCCGTCTTCTTATTGCCAAGAGATAGTCTGCGAGCAAGGCCTTGTTTTGAAAAGAGCGGTTGTTATTCACAAGGCCTGATCATAAGGTATGTGCCGCTTGGGGGAATTCGTTTGCAAACCGTCCGTTGCAACTATTAACTGTTTATCGTGAAGAAATTATCACCTAGGGCTATGTCGTTGTGATTTCTGCTCCCCGACTAGAGTCCACAAGGCTTTTTTTAGAAAGGAGAAAGACAAATTATGAAGAATAAATGACTAGCTATGAACTTCTGGTACACTTTAGTCAAAGCCTAAGTAATTACACTGAAACCCACAAAGCTTTTTGGATCCATGTTTTCATGGCAGTTGTGATCGCTTGAATACTTGGGAAACAATAAGTAATAAAACCGCACAAGTACGACTCCATCAGAAAACTTGGTTTGTAGCACAGACCAGCACTCTCAGTCTTATCTGAGAAGTGCCGTAGTTCGAGAAGCCTCTTCCTCATCCCACAAGTCTTTGTATCTTGGAAGTAGTCAGTATTCACGTGAGTGAACGCCTTGGAGAAGCCTCTTCCTCATCCCACGAGTCTTTGTATCTTGGAAGTAGTCAGTACTCACGTGAGTGAACGCCTTGGAGAAGCCTCTTCCTCAACCCACGAGTCTTTGTATCTTGGAAGTAGTCAGTATTCACATGAGTGAACGCCTTGGAGAAGCCTCTTCCTCATCCCGCGAGTCTTTGTATCTTGGAAGTAGTCAGTATTCACATGAGTGAACGCCAACCAGGGTTATCTACGTGTTCCTTCAGAGTCTGGTCCTGCTTTGAGAAGTTTCTCCGGTTGCGAAAGTTTGCTGGGCGCAAGAAATGCTATGTAGGAGATATGCTGCGGTAACGCCAAGATGAGAACCAAACTACAACGGGGAGGTGGAAGGCGTGGAAGATGAGAGGCAGAGGGGGAAGGAACAGAAACCACCATGCTTTCTGCCAGGCCATGCCTGCAGTTCTTTGGGTGTCGATGCTTCTTTTCCAGTCGTGCAAACCAGCAGCAACGAAAAGGGGTTGGTGTGCCCAACCCAGCGAAGAAGCAACCTGGTAAATACGCAAACAGGAAGAAAATCAGCTCGAATTAAACCGACCCCATGCGAGAGGGACTTCACGCCTGCTGCTCCGCCGGGGAGCCGGCTGCTGAGCGACACGCCTTTATCCTCCGCGCTCTAAAATAAGAACGGGGCGAGGGAGCGCTGCCCGTGTTTCACACCCTGGGCATGACCGCCCGGCCACGAACCGCCCTAAATCAGCCCGGTTTTCCAGAACGGACCCGGGCGGGGGGGGGGAGGCCGCGGGCACCCCTCCCCCCCCCCCCCCCCCCGCTTCTTAGCCCGGTGCCCCGCGCGCCGTGCATACATTATGCAAAGAGCGCGCCCAGCCCGCTCCTCCGCCCAGGTGAATAAATTATGGTAATGAGGGCGGGGAGGGGAAGGGGAGGGGGGCCCGGCGGGCAGCGCGGGGGCTGCCGGCCGCCTGCGGGTTCCCCCGCCTGGCGCGGCGCGGCTGCTGGGCGCCGGCAGGCAGGTGCGGGGGGAGCAACAAGTCCGGCGGCGGCGGCGGGGAGGAGAGCGGGAGGCGGACGGGGTGGGGGGGGGCGCTTCCCGCCCCGCGCCTGAAAACCCCTCTGACAAGTGGCAAACCCGTAGCAGAGCGCGCCGCTCCCTCCGAAGGGCGGGTGGAAGCTGCGGGGGCTCGCCCCGCACCCAGCCCTGCCGCCGGCTTTTGGCTCCTCGCCTCCCCCCCGCCTCCCTTCGCCGCCCCCCCCCCCCCCCCCCCCCCGCCAGCCGCGGGGCTGAGCCGCGACCCGCTGCCGGGCGGTGCGGGCTGCGGTGCGCGCCGCCGCCTCGCCTGCGAAGTGCGTGAGGCGCTTGCGGGCGGTTCTTCTGCTTCGCCGCGTTTTTATTTCCTTTTTTTTTTTTTTTAAAAAAAAAAAAAACACCGCCGTTTCCCCTTTCTGCGATTTATTTCCTCGCACCCGATTGTTAGCGTTTTGGTCGCCGCTGTTCGCTAAACTACTCGCCTCCATGGGGGGCGGAGGGAAGGAAATCAAAGCCGCCGCAGCTGAAGGGTGTAAGAGCGCGGCCGGGGCGAGCCGCGGAGCCGCAGGACGGGATGGCAGCGGGGGGCCCGGCTGCGGCGGGGAGCGGTGCCCGCCGCCGGCCGGGCCCTGCGGCTCGGCGCTGCCGGCTCTCCTCTCGGCGCTGGCGGCCGCCTCCTGCGTCTACCTGGGGGTGCGGACCAGCGACCTCCGCGCCAGGGTCGCGGCCCTCGAGGGCGCCCGAGGGGGCTTCTCCGCCCCGCCGCCGCCGCTCGGCTATTCCCTGGAGCAGCTGAACGCGATGATGCAGGAGAAAGTGGAGCGACTTCTCGCCCAGGTGTGCGGGATGGGGGGGGGGGCTGCTCTCGGCCCGGGGGCTGTGCCGGGGATGAGGTGCGCGGGACGGCTGAGGCGATGGGGGGGGGCGGCCGGAGGGCCTGAGGGGAGCGCCGGGGGCGGGCGGGCTGAGGGGGGCTCGCGGGGGCCCCCCGCGCTTTTCTCCCCCTTAACTCGCCGCCGTGCCCGAGCCTCAGTCCTTGCGTTTCTCCACCGCGCGTGTAAATTAAAAAAAATTAAAAAACAACAACAACAAAAAAGTGTGTGGGGGGGCGGTGGTGTGGGGCTTGTTTGTGTTGTTGTGGGGGGGTGGCGAAGTCGGTGAGACGCCTTGGGCCGCGTCCAAGCGAAGAAGTCATCGCTGGCTGGGCGGCCGATGGGATAGCGGGTAAATCCCAGCGGGCGGGTGGGGAGCGCTGGCTGTGGCGGGGTGAGCTCGGCGGGTGCCCCTCACGTTGCTTCTCTCGCCCACAGAAATCCTACGAGCACTTGGCGAAAATCCGCGTCGCGAGAGAAGCGCCTGCAGAGTGCAGCTGCCCACCAGGTAACGGACGCAGCTTGGAAACCTCCGCTCGGAGGCTCGTCACTCGGGGGGTTTTGGTATCCCGTGTTTTTCAGAGGCACGTAAGTCAGGTCCCCGTCTCGTCAATCAACAGCTCTGCCTCGGGTGGAAAAGGCGTAAAGCCCAAAATCATCTATTTTCCACCGTGGCACTGGATTGGAACTAACGCTAGTTAAAAACTCCCGTTAGGCTGGGTGATGCCGAACAGTAACGCTTACGGAGAAGTCGGTGATCTACCCTAGCCAGAAGAAACATATTCTGTCTTAAAGGGGGTAGTACTGAATCAAGGCGTTGTGTGCTCAAGCTTGGGAAGCAGAACAAAAGTTCCTAGCAAAAATACCGAACAACTTATAACAGGGCTTGAAATAGGCAGAGAGTTCGTCGCGAGTTACCAGTAATACGTACAAGAGCTCCTCAGCCTCATTTTTCTATAGTGGTGGATGAAAGCAGTTCCCCTAGGAAGGCGTTGCGGGTTTCGTACCGAGGGTTCAAAACTGCGCGTGTTTATGCAACCAGTGATGTTGCTTGACTTTGGAAATGGGGCCTCCCGATACCGGGATCCGTTGTTCATACACGTGCCCTGCAATGTTTCCTGTGTCTTTCATGCTGCTTTTTGACAGTCTGGTAACTGTCAATAATGTTTTAGTTTTATAAACTACTGCAATAGGTACCCAAGTTCAAATGGCATCTTAAAGGTTAAGAAAACAATGCCAGGGTTCCGCAGGGTGATGTAGGAATTCCAGCATCCTCTGTGTGATGAAGCACGCTAGACATGCAGTATGCTTTACGTACCCTGCCACTCTGAAAAAACCATCTCCTTTACAGGTGGAATATTGACTGTCAGCTACACTTAAGCTGATGATGTTTGCCAATAGGATGTGTGATGATACTGTGTATGTAAGGAAGGAGTTTAAGTTTTAATTCCTGACAAGCTCATCAGTCTGAAAGGGCTACTGAATCTGGGTGTTTAAACTGACTGCGATTGTTGGTAGGGTGTTTTGCTGATGATACAACTGAGAGCAGAGTATTTCCAGGCTGGTATAGGAGTTACCATGGCTAGTGTGAAAAGGACGGTATATAGGACTGTTTTAACAGAGTGCACAGAATTCCTCGACTGCCAGCTAGTTTTGGTAAGGAACATTGGTTTCCTGCTGTACTATATATAACTTTTTCCTTTAAGGCTAACATGAGCATACAGTGTTGATCTTATTTTTTTTCTGTTGCTTAACTGCAATAAAATACAAGATTCGCGTTTGTGCACTAAAAATGAGGGTTGCTCGTCATGTCGTGTGCAAAGATGTATTCTGCGAGCCTGAAACAGGGTTGAATTTGATGCCAAGCTCTCTCCCTTTTCTTTCTCCTCGTTTCAATTAATGTGTTACAATGTTTTTGCTTACTGTTTTCACACTAAAGGTCAGTATCTACTGTTTCACAGTTGGGGTTACGCGCTGCTTTACTTCCCCGCTACCACTAGAGCTCCACATTATACCAATTTTTACCTGACCTTTTTTCTTAAGAAGTAGGCTTTATCAACTAGATAATGAGCAACAGAATATTCCCCACGTGCATCGTAAAAATCCTCGCTAGATGAAAGTCAAAATAAAGCGGTCTGGGGAACATTTTCAAGGGAGAAAGAGTCGTAAGATCACGAAAATTTATATGAATTGTTATGAAGTAAAAAAATAAATTGCGGAGAGGACTAGCTGGTATGGGGATTAGAAATGTGATACGGAGCTTTTCACCTCTGGGTAGCTATTTCGGTTTGGAAGCAAGTTTTGTAGGGACTGAAAGATGTTGCCATGTGATAGCCTCGTTTTGGACAGCTTAAAAGGAGTTGATGCTCTCATGCGTGTTGCCACTGGACAGGTGTCTACCTCCAAATGGCGTCGTCTTGGGAGCCTTGTCTGAGAGGAGAAGGGCTGAGTGGCACCAGCGCCCGAGCCCTGTGCCTTCCTAACCCCAGGCATTAGGCAGAGCAGGAGGGGACAGAGCGAATTAAGCTGTTGCTTCTTCATTTGGTTCACTTTGTTTGTTAGAATTCCTTTTTGACTGGACAGGATGGGCTTTTATTTTCACCCTTAATGCTACTATTACAAATTCGGACTACTGTGTTCAGAAAGGCATTTGGTTTAATAGGAAAAGGATCACGGAAATGGGGTGGTTTTTCTGTTGCCCGCTCTTTGTGAAGCCAAAGAGTGAATTGCCTCTCTACTTCCCCACGTGATTCCATTCTGCTGCTTTATTCTGCTCAGCTCCTGCATTTCTTCCCTGGGTTTCTGTAATAATAAAATACATGTCTGTTGGAGATGGCTTTGGAAAGCCTTCATGGTACAGAGGTGATTTTTTGGAAACCTCCCTATGCTGTGAGAAAAGGCTGCTGCCAAATGGCCACCACCGAGGCAGTTTCCACCATCCTGCTCTTTAAAGAGAAATAAGGATTATTTAAAAACAAGCTACATCGTTCCCTACCAAAAGAAAAGAGGGAAATTCAATCTGCAGACAGGAGGGTGAGAATGCGGCCTCTGATTTAGGATTAAAGTTATGCAACTGGCGTAGACCTCATTAGCTTGAGATGTTCATCCCCTCGTGGCTTTCCGTGGTAGGAACTTGCACGTTCAACGGAAGCTGGGTTTGAATGGCTTGGATGCCAAAGGCAGTCGGATTCCCAACTGCTGGTAGCTTGCAGAGCTGTCCACGTGTAGCTCCTCTTAATTCGGCAGTAGCCTTGATCTTTGTCTGGATTGAAGAGCGGTCACATTTCTCTTCAAAAACTTTGTTTTCCCTGAATGTGGTTTTTCTAATTATTATTTCCTGTTTTCTTATAAAAGAAACACAAAGTGAGGAGATACTAGAGTTTTGACTTTAATTCTGCAGGACTAAAACCAGATACCAAAGATTTTGTAAATATTTTTAAAATGACAACAGCAGGCATTCTTTCTCTTCTTAAAGCGGAGTAATAAAGTTTGAAAAGTAAATGCACGCTGACATTCCTCTTAAATTACCTCAGTTCTAACAAGAGTGCCAGCTTAAATCCCATGCTTGCAACTAGAGCTGCAGTCAGTGCTGGCCGTTAGCCTTCTGCACATAGGACTGGGGGGCAAATTGAGTGGCTAAAATTATTTTAAGCATAATAATAAATCCAGAAAAGGACAATTAATTTATTTATTGTAAATTAATGTTTCTCTACTGTAAAAGATGACCAAAAAAGTACGTGTGTAGGTAATTATTTCATACGTTTGAATCTTCCTTTAAATGGCTGTGGGAGCATAACCAGCTTTTACGAGGAACAGTCAAGCACCGTGCTGGATACTTCTTGCCAAGTGCCCAGAATTCTACTGTTGTGGAAAGAGTAACATGTGCAGAAAGCACAGGGATGGTCCCAGTTCAATAGAGTTTTAAGAAATTCTTAGGTTTTTGTAGATTCTTCAGACTCTCCTCTTCCAGAAAGCATTCATGTGTATGCCTACAACCTGCAGACTTCAACAGAAATGAACACGTGCTTGCGTGTTTTAGTGAATCGATCCTTTCTGTATTGTAAGGGTCAAGTTTGGATGCTTGCGGTCGTGTGCCGTGATGTCTCATTCTGTAAGCGGTCCTCAGAGGCTGCTCTGGGGTCAGGTGATATTGGCAGGAGTCAAGTCTGTTAGTACAGAAGGTTCAAACTTGGTCAGCAGGAAGGGTAGCAGGTGATTAGGTATGGTTCTGCATGTCCCTTTTGGCCAGTTTTGGGAAGCAATTACTTTTTTTTTTTTCCTTCTCTTTTGAGGAAGACCTTTCTAATGAATTTATTCCTTGGGGGGGAAAAAAAAAAACACCAAACAGTATTACATAAGTAGGAATGCTTATATCCCATACATTTCTTTAATTCTGCCTTGACAAAGGATAGGTTGCATAAGAGATGTTTTTTTATCTCTAACTGCTATGACACACTGTGTGTGTATGTTCACCATAGCTTGCATGTAAAATGATGGGGTTTGCAGGTTTTGAGTGTTTTTGTTGCTGTTGTTTTTTTGTTTTGTTTTTCTCCTTCTTTTTCTCCCCAGAACATTAGCTAAACTTCACTGGTGGGTACCTGGCAAAGCTGACCAAACAAATTTACTTCTTTTTTTCTCCTGTGCTACAGGCAGTGTTTCTTCCTTTGCTCTTTCTCTTGTATTTTTCCTATCAAGAACCCTGCATTTTTCTTCCTCTTGTGTTCAGATACCTGTGGCTTCAGACCCTTCCCAGGCATGGACACTGTCATCGTCCTTCTCTCTCAGCCAGCTATTTTGTGCCGTTTTTGCGATCGTGTCATCTTGATTCTCTGTTTCAGTCGTAAAGAGCTTTATGGTTTGGGAGTTGAAGTACCTCCTGTTTCACTACGAAATTTGCTGCGATCAGGTTATAAAGCTTGTTTCAGTGTAGCTGTATGTATATAAAGCTGTTCATTTGGGAGATAAAATGCCATAAGCCAAGGGGTTTTTTGGGGGATAGAGAGTACCAGTTGGTCTTATTCTGGTTATAGTAATTCTAGTCGGAAAACTGTGTTCTACAGCTACGGTTCTTCCGTAAGGTGATGAGTCTGCTGTATGTATTTTGGTAGCAGCATGGATGGCAAGAATCAATGTATTTCTTTAGCATCCCAGTACTCTTTTTGTTTTCTTAAGCGCCTAATGTTTGTTTTAACGTGCAGTGGAAGTACAATTTAGGCATTCTTTCTTATTTCCAGGTGTTCCATAAGGATTGTTTCCTGGAGCATTTCGATTAGTGAGGCTGAAAGAATGGAGGAGAGATCAATTTGGGGGATTAAAAGAATCCCTAAATAGGTATCAGCAGGGTACTTTTTTTTTTTTGTGTATTACGATTATAGTGAAGCAGTTCTGTAAAGGCTGAAGAGGTAAGGAGAAGAGGACCTGACTTAAGTGTTTGCCAGTAGGGAGACCCAAAAGAAAATACAAATAGATATAGAAAGTATCCAAAGTGTTTTTCTCTGTTACTTGAAATTCCAGAGTGTGCTATCTGAACCTAGCTCCCAGCACGACTCATTTCTGCCATGTCTGTATCATCTATTTGCTGAATGCAGTGGTCAGCCCTAATTTTGTAATTTTTCTGACAGGGCTTTGAGTTCCCCTTTCATACCTTCACTGATTTGATATTTTTCATTTCAGTTCCTAGATAAAGATGTTTATTGATGTGCAGCAGCATGCAACCTTCTGGGTAGTCTGTTGTCTTGTTTGGATGACTGATGAGAGATACTGTTTTCTCCCCACAGAATAGCTAAATATATTTTATTGGCTAGGATGTGACCTTTTAATTCCCTTCCCTCTGGCTAAGGAGGTAGGGTGTGCAGCACGATGAATGAAACATAATGTGGCTCAAAGAAGAACTGATTGACAGCAGGCTGCACCAGATTTCTGTCTTTTGTAATATTATTGATGTCGCTGGTGTTGTAACAAAGGTTGATTTGACCGCAGAAGTGTTATTAACAAAAGGTTTTCCTATGACTTGAATTAAAATTTATTGAACTTGCAGAGTTTTGTCAAAGAAGGCATATTAAAAGGAAGGTTTGATTATCTGCATTACCTTCGTATGAGATTAATATAAGAACATACAATATACTTTTTTGTATATATTCTTAGATGTCCTTCCATGTGGCAGCTGTTCATCTTGAACTGCTGAAGTGTCAAAGCAGTTCAAGTACAGTGAGTCTTGCAGTGTGAGAAGTGGCCGTTGAGCCCACCTCTAGAACAATGCTTGCAGTGCCTGTGTGCTTCGGTTTTTTCCTTTTTTTTCCTTCTTAAATCGTTAAATATGTGCAACTATTTCCTTTAAAAGATTCTTTAAAGCTTGGATAACTGAGTTCTGTTCAGCCATGCTCACACCCTGCCCCGTTCTGTAAAGGTTAGTGGGTTCTTGGGAATGTGTTGCCAGACGAACAGCACCGCCACACCGCATTACAACACTCATCCTTCTTCTCACTCCCTTCTAAATTTACTGGCTGCAGCTTAACCTGTCTATCTTTTGTATACTTAGCGCAGTGAAAATCAGCTAGCTTTGAAAACAGCGTGACTGACAGAAGCTGCCTTTTATAGGGCCTTTTAGGTTACCTGACAGAATCGTATAATGAATATGTGCAAGTTACCAACCCTGTGAAACCATTTATCTTTAACGCACACAGAACTGGAGTCGGTCACGTCGCTGACTACAGCCTCTTCAGGAAGGTCGTCTACACAGAACACTTTTCCCCTTCATTGTTTCTGTTGATTTCCTAAATCAGCCACAAAAAGGAAATCCGACTGCTTACTTAGAACCATTAAGAAGATGTGAGAAGTCATAGAGTAATATAGGCTGGAAGAAACCGTCTTCACCCTATACGATTAAAGCTGCAGCTTGCAGTTAGATAATACACACAACAGCGAACACGATGCTGCAGGCTTTTTGGAAGCTTGTGGACTGTCATGTTTTTACTGGTTAGACTTACAGTAGAGCAGTGCCTGCTTAAATTCATCTGCTTGGGTCTTTTCATGAGATTAAGTTAAGCAGAAGAAGCTGTTTGTGAGAGCTTAATAAAAAGAAACGTCAGGACAAATTTTCAGAACTGAGTGCCAAATTTGACATTGCAAGATTCAGAGGTACCTTTCATGCAAATACAGCTATTTTTTCTCTATGTAGACTTGAACAACTTTAGAAATAGAGGTTGGGTTGGTATCCCAGGAGATCATCTTACATTTGCTCCAGAGAACAGAAGCATGAATATCTAGGCCATTGTTCTCGGGTATTTCCTTCCATGTGGTTTGCAACTGCAGTGTCTAGTCGGTCAAGGCTCAACAAGTTGTTGGATCTGCCTTAATTTTGTGATTAAGTGCAGCAGCCTCATGTAAATAGTCTCCTCAGTTAAAAATATGCTGCTCTGTAAATAAGTAGCTGTGTCGTGCAAGAAATCGCAGATGCGTAGATGTGCCTAAGCGAAAATAATTTACTATTTAAATATTTCCATAGGTTGCCTAGCTCTTAGCAGCCAGGCTACAATTTACTTATTTGTGAAGTAAACCACTTGTCCTATCCTTCGTGTTCCTGGAGAAAACCTGATCATTGTGCTCTCCTTATAACAGCTTTTTAAGTATGTTGGAAGATGGTCTTGTCTGCGATACACACTGTAAGACTTCTCAGCCCTCCTGCTCCGCTCCTGCTCTTCTGTCTTTTTTTTTTTTTTTTGGGGGTGGGGGGGGGCAGGGTTGTTGTTGTTGTATTAAAATTGATTGATTCTTTTTTATCTATGCAGATGTATGTTTATAGGAGCAGGCATTTACATGCAGTTGTAAATATTGCATGCATGTTTGGGGAGAATTGTTTCTTCTTGTGCTTGGAAAGCTTTGGAACAGACGAAGATGCCTGGCAAGCTTTTTGAAGAAATATGAAGTTATTATACACCCATGTAAATCTTTTTACTAGAAATGTATGTTCTTATAATTATTGAAGGTATGATGGCAGCCCTTTGTAGGGCAAAGAAACAATAAATGGAATGGAGAAAGACTGTAATAACAAAGGTGATAAAACTGGGGTGTTACTTTTTCTTTTAGAATGTTCTGAAAATTAATACAATGATTTCAGAGACTTCTGCTTAGACACGCTCAACGAAGAAGCAATGTAGCTTTTAAGCAACGATAGTTTGTCCTACACTGTCTTAAAAATCGAGCAGGAAGTTGTCAAGTGTAAAGAAGGTATAGTTTTTTTTAGAATTACATGAGGAAATAGGTGTAGGTCTATTAAAATCAGTACTTTTAGTTTAGTCTGTGTTAGGCGTTAGGATTATCAGCTTAGTTCTGGTTGTGCATGAAACTCATCTTGCAATTATTGCGAGTTGTGCAAGTACATTAGAAAATTCCTTTAATGCTTTGTGTATTTTTTTACGCGCTCAGGAATTGAAATTTGGGTTTTTAGGAATACGACTTACAGATGTTTTTCATAGATGTTTACCTTTGCTAATAGGTCTTGTTTGGGCTCACAATGGAGAGCGGATCACGAATTCACAGATTCTTGGGGAGGTTGAAAAGGAGGCTGTACAGGGAATAACGATAGACGTGAGTCCCTCTAAGTAGCTTCCCCTACCCTTCGGTGGCTCTTCCACAAGCTCAGCTGAAGAAGTGCTGAGGAGAGGAAGAAGGGTATCAAATGATCTTCCTCTTTGATCCTCTTTGTAACGCAGTACACTGTACTGCATAACATAGCAGGGTGACGGTTTTGGTAGTCTTTGACACCCTGCCGTAACCTGGACACACAGCGGGCTGCCTGCCGAGTCACGGCGACATAGCGTAGAATATAGCTTGCTATAGCAGGGAAAACCCGCGTAAAGCCAGGTGGCTGATCCGCTGCTTTCCGCTGACTGAAATAGCTGGCTCGTGCCACCTCCTGGTACTACTTCAGTCTGTTGGTACCTGGGAGGTGCTTCCTCCGAGCAGCGAAGATTTGTGGGAGGCAAGTGGTTTATTTTCTCTTCTTTTTTTTTAAAAAAAAGAAGCAGAATGAATTAGCTCATGAATTTGGCTCTTCTTCCTACCCTTTTGAAGAGTTTTAGTACTTTTAAGAATAAGGGGCTGTAGTATGAGAGCTGTAAATATCGTGGGAGGAAGACTGTAGAAAATAAGTAATTTTCAGGCCTTTGTTCTGCCATTTGCAGTTTATGCTGTCTTAAGAAAAATATATTTATTTTACCTTCCACTTGAGTATCTTCAGTATCCCTTCTCTGAATATAATAGCACAGAAAAAAAATCATACCACAAGTACATGTTAAAGGTTTAGCTCATGAATGAGGTTCCTTCCATAAGTAAAATCTCATTCTTAGCACACTGTGCTTAAGATTATGCTGAAAAACTGCTATTCAAAAGTTCTTTTCTAAAATCGGGGTGGGGGATGGGGAACACAGAAGGAGTTTGGAAACCAGGAAAATGTATTGACAATTGGAGACCAAAATCTTTTCAGAGGTGTGGCTGCCATTGCAGTGACAGATTTCTGTGTGCATATCTGAAAGCAAAACAGCACCCTGTAATTTGAAGTCGCTGGAGCGTCCCCAGAGAAGGGTGATGAAGCTGGTGAGGGGTCTGGAGCACAAGACTTGTGAGGAGCAGCTGAGGGAGCTGGGGTTGTTCAGTCTGGAGAAGAGGAGGCTGAGGGGAGACCTCATCGCTCTCTACAACTACCTGAAAGGGGGTTGCAGAGATGTGGGTGTTGGTCTCTTCTCCCAAGTGACGAGTGACAGGACTAGAGGAAATGGCCTCAAGTTGCGCCAGGGGAGGTTTAGACTGGATATTAGGAAAAACTTCTTTACTGAGAGAGTGGTGAAGCACTGGAACAGGCTGCCCAGGGAGGTGGTGGGGTCACCATCACTGGAGGTGTTCAAGGAACGTGTGGACGTGGCATTGTAGGACATGGTCTAGTGGGCATGGTGGGGTTGGGTTGATGGTTGGACTTGATGATCTTACAGGTCTTTTCCAACCTTAGTGATTCTGCAATTCTGTTATTCTGTAAATAAACTCTCTGCAGAGATATTTCTGTGATTAAGATCGTGTACAGTCTGTAAAAGCAGGAGCATAGCTGGCTACAGACTAAGGCCGAGCCTGTGCTGGTAGTGCTAGCTGTGTTGCTAGGAAATACAAGGTTTCTTATGTATCGGTGCTTCAGCTGGATGATGGTAGGGTTTTCATGGAGGACTGCAGTGCTGAAAGTCAAAGTGTATGCATCTGAAGTTGAGGAGGTATTTCCTTTAGCTGGCACCTCTAATCTCTTAAGAATATGAGAACCAGCTGCTCGAAGGCAGCCCTCCTTTTCCTCCCCACCCTGTGCCCATACCCTTTGAGTAAGCTCCTGTTCTGATTCCCTTCATGTTCTTAGGGCAAGCCTTGATACCTGAGCATAGGGGTATGGCTGCAGGGGATTAAAAGGATAAACTCCATCATCTGTGTATTAATAGTTTCTTCTCCAGTCACAGCGTTTACATCTAGATAATGCCCAATGGCATCACTATGAAGAATACTGTTAAGTGTTGGCTGGAGAGTCTCTGTACTGTCAACTCTCCTGCTGCTTTTTATCAAATGTGCCTTTAATGTTTGCATCTCCACTGCTGTACTGCTGGTTACTGCCAGTTGAAGGATGACAAATGTTGAGAACTGTCACTTCAGCTTGACGTAGAGATGATTAATATACTATTGATTTCACACCCTTCACCTCTCAGACCGGATAGCTGTCTCAAACTTTGGTAAAAATACTTCCTGACTCATTGTTTGGTCCTTGTACCAGGAGATGTGCTCTGTGCAGACATACTCAAGCGTAGACCAAAGTGGGGTCATTGTTAAGGTCCTTATGGCAGTGCTGAGCCTGAACTCTGCTTTTCTTTGTTCTCTGATGCTTGATAGCTGTTTGTGTCAGTTAATAATACGCAGCTTGGGGGATGGCTTTGGTTGGCACTTACAAATGAGTGCGGTGGTATCACAGAAACGGATTGTGGTGTTGGCTGTAGCTATCTATGTGTGTTTATGAAGAAGTCACAGTTCAGTAAGGATCATCTTGCGTATGTTTCCCAAGTGGTTCCTGGCAGTAGGCGCACAGAATACTGATGAACCAGAGAGGCTGAAAGACACAGCGGCGTGGCATCAGTTTAAAATGAACCAGTGCTTAGACAGCCATTGTCAATACTTACTTAGAGTCGGTGTCTTTTGTAATGATGACAGCCATGTTTGTAGAAGGCTGGAAATGTTTCTGTATGTGAAGATGAAGTGTTTTTCCAATGCAGCAAGCATGTAAGTGCACTGTATTGCTTTAGCGTAGGGAGACTAACCTTAGTGAAGAGAGACCAGTATTTAAGTCTGACAGTTGTGGATTTCACTTTAGGACAGCTTTGCATAATTCCTTAGTTTGAATTCCAGGCTGAGCCACATCCTAATGTGCGGTAGGAGGATTTTCTTTTAGCACGTTCAATTAATGACACATAAGCCATTAGAGTGGCCGGTTAAAAAGAAGCATGAGGCTTGAAAACTGAAACACCAGCAATGAGGGAGAAATACAGCAAGCCTGAAAGCCTCACCTTTTTTTTTCCTCTCTTAAAATTGATTTGCTGTTACAAGGTGGTCTTTTGATGTATTCCAAACAGTTCCATTTTAGGATAATAGGGAGAAACTAATCTGTTTTCAATGTGTATTATAATAACTGGAACACTCTGGAAACACTCTGGAAAAAGCGGTCTCATAGCAAGTTTAAAGGAATGCACCTCAGAGGAAACATAGTGCTTAATGAATTACAGCAAGGACAACCAAGTAACAGTTCTGTATCACGATTGTATTCCTTTATGGGACTGTAAAGGTGAGGTAGAACGTCTTCATATTTGAGTTCTTCCATCTGTAAAAGAGAATTGACGTAAATATATTAACCAAAGCGTGCTGAAGACTTACAAGTACAAAGTATTCATAATTCTGAATACAGTTACTGTCTTGAGGAGCAGAAGTTTCTTTCTCTCCGATGCATTCCTCTCCTCTCCTTTGTAATTTCGGTAATCACCTCTCTGTGCTCCATTTTGATCAGTAGTACAGGACGTAATCAGATGGCATCTGTTGAAGTATCATTGATGGCCGTCGCATGTTCATTTTCTGAGGATAGTGAAACGGGATCTTGTATAGTGCTCTTTCTTCTTCCCTTAGGTTGCTGAATCATTACTTGGGAAAGTAGTTGCAAATACATCAACTGAAGTAACCTTTCAGGAACTTTTCTGGGAGGATGTTTTTGTTTTAAAAACAACTCAATGCTGAAGAATCTTTTTAATTGAACAGGGGGCCAATGCCAGCTCAGATCACTTATACAGGGATAGAAATAGCTTCTTGTGCTACTGCAATTTCTGGTATCCAAACATTACTTTGCTTTTAACTGATGGTAGGTGAAAGTAGCCTTTAACTGGAGTTCTGACTGACGATAATCAGACCTGATACGTGCAAATACGTTACAGATCTTAACTGAAATCAGTAGTTACTCTGGAATCTAAGAGCTGAGTGTGGCCTTGGTTTTTTGTGGTTTTTTGGGTTTTCTGTTGTTGAGGGGTTTTTTTTTTTCCTTTGGATCCATGTGCATACCTGTTTCTATGTGCAGTCATTATCATCTACTTTAGCTTTGACATATAGTTCTTTTCCATCATTCAAATACTGATTGTTATTTATTTACCATTCAGTTTATCATTTATTCTTTCCAATCTCTGAGCAAGAACACTATGTCTATATCTACTTCTAGGAATACAGAATTAGTTTTGTAATACTGTAAGAGTTCTGGCTGCACTTGGGGACAGTCTGAAGAGTAGAAATTATTAAATGTATTTATGGGAAAGTTATGTATTCTCACATCTCAATTCATGTTTTGCAGACCCAGTGAGTATTGTTCTGAGGATTGTTGATTGTTTAGAAGTGATTAGATAAAGCTACTAAAAATCTTACAGAAGCATTCAAAACATCACTTCTGAGGGATAGAAATAAATAGACCTGTATATACAGCTGGACCTTCATCTTATTTTCCTTACCCACATGACTGAATTCTGCATATGCATGTGTTTTTCTACTTAAATAGATTTTTTTTTTTCCATACTTGCACAAGAGGTGATCCTTCTGTTCAGCTCAGACTATTGTTTTAACTCTGTGAACTAGCTTTCCCATTCTCCGCTTTCCTGAGGCTATGCTTGAAAAGTCACTATTTGCTGAACCCAAATGTTCCTTTCCTTTCTTTATGGAAGCGTTAATTAACGTTTTTCATACCTCTGCACTTCGTAAGTTTTGTTGCGTGCAGTGGTATGAAAAGGTTGCAGATCCCTGTTTGGGCTGTCAAAATCTGGAATAATCATAGAATCACAGAGTATCTCAGGTTGGAAGGGATCCATAAGGATCATTGAGTCCAACTCCCTCCTCCTTGTAGGACTACCTAAAACTAAACCATATGACTAAGAGCATCGTCCAGACGCCTCTTGAACTCCGACAGGCTTGGTGTCGTGACCACTTCCCTCAGGACCCTATTCCAGTGACTGACCACCATCTCAGTGAAGAACCTTTTCCTAATGTCCAATCTGAACTTTCTCTGATGCAGCTTCATTCCATTTCCTCGTATCTTATCGCTGGTCACCAGAGAGAGGAGATTAGCAGCTCCACCTCCGCTGCCCACCTTGAGGAAGTTGTAGACTGCGATGAGGTCACCCCGCAGCCTTCTCTTCTCCAAGCTGAACAAACCAAGTGACCTCAGCCGCTCCTCTTAAGTCTTGCCCTTGAGACCTCTCGCCATCTTGGTTGCCCTCCTCTGGACACACTCTAATAGTTTGATGTCCTTCTACTGAGGCACCCAAAACTGCACACAGTGCTCGAGGTGGGGCCGCACCAGTGCAGTGTAGAGTGGGACAATCGCCTCCCTTGACCAGCTAGCAATGCTGTGCTTGATGCACCCCAGGACACAGTTGGCCCTTTGGGTTGTTGACTCATACTCAGCTTGCCATCAACCCAAACCCTCAGATCTCTTTCTGTGGGGCTGCTCTCCAGCCTCTTATCCCACAGTTTGTGCGTATAACCAGGATTACCCAATCCCTGGTGGAGAATCCAGCACTTGCTCTTGTTAAATTTCATATGGTTGGTGATTGCCCAGCTCTCTAGTCTATTCAGATCTCTCTGTAAGGCCTGTCTACCCTTGAGGGAGTCCACAGCTGCTCCTAGTTTAGTATCATTGGCAAACTTATTTAATGTACATTCGACTCCTGCGTCCAGATAATTTATAGAAACATTAAAGAGCATTGGCCTTAAAAGTGAGCCCTGGGGAACCTGATTGGTGGCTGGCTGCCAGCCTGGTGTAACCCCATTTACTATAACTCTTCAAGCCTGACCCGTCAGCCAATTGCTCACCCAACATATTATAGACTTGTCTAGCTAGTATCATGGACATTTTGTCCAGAAGGATACTGTGAGAGACAGTATCAAAAGCTTTGCTAAAATCCAAAACCACCACATCTACCGGCTTCCTTTGGTCAACTGGATGGGTGATCTTGTCATAAAAGGAAATTAAGTTAGTTAAGCAGGACTTCCTCCTCATGAACCCATGCTGGCTATGACCAATGACTGCATTGTCTCTCAAATGTTTTTTCAATAACTCCCAGAATGACTTTCTGCATAATTTTACCTGGCGCTGAAGTGAGACTGACAGGCCTGTAATGACCAGAGTCTTCCTTCTTACCCTTCTTGAAAATGGGGACAACATTTGCCAGCTTCCAGTCAACTAGGACCTCTCCAGACTCCCAAGACCATTGCAAAATCATGGGACCTCTCTCCATTATAACATCAGCCAGCTCTTTCAGTACCCTGGGACAAATCCCATCAGGCCCCTAGATGATGTGTGTAGGCAAGTAGTCACTGCACACCCTCAGCTTCTCACAGAATCACAGAATCACTACGGTTGGAAAAGACCTGTAAGATCATCAAGTCCAACCTGGAAAAAAAAAAAAAAAACCAACCACCACACAACAACAACAAGCCACAACACACCAAAAACCAACCCACCCAACACCACACAGCACCATGTCCATCAAGCTACATCCCACAATGCCACATCCACACGCTCCTTGAATACCTCCAGGGAGGGTGACTCTACCACCTCCCTGGGCAGCCTATTCCAATGTTTCACTACTCTCTCAGTAAAGAACTTTTTCCTAATATCTAGCCTGAACCTCCCCTGGCGCAACTTGAGGCCATTTCCTCTTGTCCTGTCACTAGTCACTTGGGAGAAGAGACCAACACCCACCTCTCTGTAACCCCCTTTCAGGTAGTTGTAGAGAGCGATGAGGTCTCCCCTCAGCCTCCTCTTCTCCAGGCTAAACACCCCCAGCTCCCTCAGCCGCTCCTCATCAGACTTGTGTTCCAGACCCCTCACCAGCCTCGTCGCCCTTCTCTGGACACGCTCCAGCACCTCCATGTCTTTCTTGTAGTGAGGGGCCCAAAACTGAACACAGTATTCGAGGTGTGGCCTCACCAGAGCCGAGTACAGAGGCATGATCACCTCCCTGCTCCTGCTGGCCACACTATTTCTGATACAGGCCAGGATGCCGTTGGCCTTCTTGGCCACCTGGGCACACTGCTGGCTCATATTCAGCTGGCTGTCAATCAACACCCCCAGGTCCTTTTCTGCGGGGGAGCTTTCCAGCCACTCATCCCCAAGCCTGTAGCGTTGCCAGGGTTCTCCTGCAAAATGGTGGGCAGGGAGAATGCACAGCCTGAACATTGCCCTGCTGAGAGAGGGTGTTACGCTGCTTTGCAGAGCTGATAGGGAAGGAATTAATATGAAGATGGCAGCTAGTGTGAACTAGGAGTAAGTTATTCCCTAAGCAAGGGAGCGATTGTAACTTTCCAATTCTACATGACTGTCTTCTGGTCTGGTAGTAATGCTACGCAAGCAGAAGCGTGAAAATAGTGCGTGTGCTGGCTTCCCTTGTGCTGTAGCAGTGTCCCTCAAAGCCCGTAGGAGCTATCATCACACTCTGCATGTTATTTATCTCTATTGAAACATACTAAAGCATCAAGACCAAGGGTCTGTGGTAGAAGTTGATGAAGTCCTAAAGGCATGGGGATAGGCTTGACTTATTCCAAAAGCTGTTATCATCCCTCCTTGCTTGATCGTTTCGCTATCAGTCCTTTACCTCTCTTTGGTTTCCTGCTTTGTGTAGAGCAGGAAGGACAACAGCTAGGGCCTGAACTCTGATCCCTCCTATGGACTGGGATTTTGCTAGAACTGGACTTCAATTATGGTCCCAGATTTCTTTTTTCCCTAAGGCATGTTGTTTATATGTTTGACTTAGTAGCCTAGTGAGCTCATATTCCCATCACATGTGTGTTTGTCTTGTAAAGTGTGGGACTTTAGAGGAAAAGATCAGCGGTGCACAATATTATTACGTTGCCATTAATCATACTTCGAGATGAACTGTAATTGTTTAACTTAGTTCCTAATAATAGCACTTGGATAGGGACTAATGCAGCCAAAATTTTTCTGACTCTGAGGAAATTCCTGCTGGTTCTGAAGAACACTTTTTTTCAAATGAGGACAGATATCGCCCCAAATTGTCATCTTTCAGATGCCCAAGCATTCTCTTTCTTTGACTGCCTTCAGTGTTCTTTAAACTGTGTGGCTGGAGACGGCAAAGAGGGTTACTCACGTCTCTGTATGGCATTGTGTTCAGACACACTAATCTTTTTGTTAGGCCGTGATTGGTCACCACAGTCTAAACCCAATAAAGCAGCTGAGTAAAAGTGGCTTGAGGAGGACGTTTTTTGTGACGGATAGCCACCCGTTTAAACTCTGGAAGGAAACTATAGTGATCTGTGAGGAAAGGTTTGTGGGGGTCCTTTTCATGGCAAATGGACAGATGGTTTTCTCCACTTGAGATCACGCAGAATATACAATAGCACCAGCACTTGCATCCCCACCAAGTGAGATTGCATGGCTGCTTCATGATGGGAGCATACACTTTTCATAGACGCAGCAGGGAGGCGTCTACTTGTTGCTACTTTCCTTTCAGCTGCTTTGCTGAGAGAATAAGACTGCCCTTTTGTGAAGTGAAACAGGGTTCTTAGTAAAACAACAGCTTCATAAAGGATGTCATTATATACATATGTACCTTCCATATAACTGGCCCCCATTTTCTTTCTGAAATGCAATCAAAAGGAAGGCTAGAACCAATAGTTCCAAATCCCTGTTGTTTGTGTTTTGGTAAAATACAATTAGTTTTTCTAATTGTGCTGTCAAATGATTGAACTGAATAAAATGACAATTTTTTTCCATAGAGAAAGTTAATTACATGCCTTTTGATTAGCAAAGAAGGTACATAACAAATTAATTTTCCTAAACATGCTGCAAATAATGTAACTACTGATGTATTGACCAGCAGCGGGCAGCTCATATTCATTTGCATTCGTTAAATATGCTGCATTTTACCATTCAATTAATTTTCTCGTTCAGTTGTGTACAAAATATGATCTTATGACATTGGCCTTTTTAGAGTCTAAAAATGCTTCTTGACTTCTTATTCTGCTGTCAGCTAAGACCAGTTATAAAATAATGAGATGGAAGTCAGGAGTCTTTTTATCCCTACATGACATACTTAAAGTTAGTATGTTTTTTTTTTCCTTTTTTGTTTCCCAAGTGGAACATCTCTTACTGTGGACAATGACAATATCTTTTAGTGATAATATGCTAGTATCACTTTTATTTGCCCATTCACTGTATGCATCGGGAGTAAGAGTAAATACAAATCTTGCTGGTTTACTTCGTTGCCAACAGCTGAATACATTTAATGGAAACAATGGTTGAAAAACTTTGCCCCAAAAGATGAACCATAGGGTCAAAATGTTCTCAGTAGTGTTGTTAGCAATAAGTTCTCTTCTAACCTGTTCTCGCATTTAGTGTATTTTTCAGTAATTACTGTTCGAAAACTTAGAATTTGAGCTAGGATATATGGTTGTGTGTTATAGATAACCAAAATTTTTTGCTTAAAGTATCACTGAACAGACTATTTGTGGAAATTTTGATAAACAAAAGGACAGCTAGCAAAAAATCTTGGAAGTTATAGTCGTCTTATAAGTATTTGGAACTTGAAAAATCTTGGAGCCTTATTTGCTAAGAAAGGTGATGGAAAACTGCAGAATTTTTTTCTGCAAACAAACACTTCTTTTGATTTTTCTGAAGTGAAACTTTAAAAAAAAGCCCAAACAAACCAAAACCAAAAAAGCCCCCATTTTTACAAGGAAGTTTTTCATTAGAAGTTTGATAAATGACTGAGCGAAACAGGAGATTGGCTATAGGCAAAAAGCATCCCTCCATGCTGTACAGCATTCCTAGATACTTGTGGTCTTACAGGATATCAAGGGAGTGGAGGAATAGAATTCTCAGGGTTTTATTAGTGTTTTCGTCTAGCCTTCTTACGAAGTCATTGCCCGTTTTATCCAAGTATGTTCACTTAAGGTGAGAGGAAAAACAGTTCCTTGCAGCCAACTTTGTGTAATTTTATCTTATTTTCATTACTACGGAATCAAAAGTGATTTTTCTGTGGAGACTTGATCTCGTATTACTTGATTTGGTAGAAATATTTTCATTTGGCTTGAATGAGAACTAGATAAAGTTGCAGTACTTCATATGATGAACATTTACAGGATTCTTGAAATACATGACAGTTATTGAGAGATATTGGCCTTTATTCATTGGTGTCATTTGCTTTTTGTTGTTGGATGGACACAAACTAGATATAGGGGAAGTATCTAGCTGATGAATCCAGCCTTAAGGTTTTACATATTTAATGGTTGGCGATGGAGTGCTACTCATACTGAAATACTTTATTTTCAAGGGTTACGAATCTGTTTTGCACAGTATACAAGATCTGGGTTGTTACTGGGCTGGATTTCCCGTGCGTTGCACTTATTCTAATGCCCTGATACTACTACATTGAACAGCTTAAAATAGCTCAGCGTGTTCTTCCTGATGGACCTGTGGTACTCCAGCACTGCTGGACTTGTTAGACTGACCTTGATTTTGAATTAGAAACTGTATTCGTTTTAGCCAGTTACAGTTAAGATATATGGAAAAAGTGAATCCTGTGTCCTCCATACATGTGTTTTGTTTGCAGATGAGAGAGGGTTATTGCTTTCTATTTGGCAGCTTTGCAACTAATGCTAATAAGCGAAAAACAAAGCTGTATTCAGTGTGAAGTTCCCTTCTCCCTGCCTCCCACCAGGAATCGCTGTCAATAATAAAGCTTTTGAGGTAGTGCTTCTGATGAATCAGGAGGCAGAACATGCCATTTGCACTTCTGTTGCTTATTTGGTTTCTAGGGAGATTCTTCTTTGCATGTAGAGATGGCTGTTGAGATGTAAGGATATATAGGCAGGAAAGAAAGCTGTGGTTAATAAGGTGAGACATTTCTAAGTTACTTTCTTCTTCCCCATTAAAATAACTATTGGACTGCGTTTTCTAGAAAGAAGGTGCAAGTTCCTCAAACAGATGTATATTGATGTTGGCTGGATGTGTTAATAGGGTAGGCATTACATATATATGAGGTGTTAGGTCCTTAGCTACTTATTTGCAAGTGCAGCTATACAGATATATTGGTTCACTCCTGCCCACGCATATATGCTGATAGCTCTTCTGTTTTCTGAATTTTTGGCTTTGAGAATTTAGATTAACGCTTAAATCTCCAGTTGTCACATCCAAATTTACAGATTTCCCCTGCCTTCCATTAGTCTTAAAGCATTTAAAAAAATTCCCCTGCCTTCCATTAGTCTTGAAGCATTAAAAAAACCCAAAAAGTAGTCTTATTCATATAACAAATGTAGCCTGGATCATATCTCATTTATTGCTGATGTCTGTCAAAGTTGGCTTTTTCCTTTTTCCACTTAAGTAAATCAAAATTTAGCAGGTTGGGTTTGCATGATCCTTTATTGTCCCACTGGATTTCTTAAGATCTCCCAAATACCTAGGCTTGTAACTTTATATTGTATCAAAGTTTCTACCGTACTTTTTCTGGAGGTCTGGCGGGTACTTATAAGCAAATGATGACAAGTGAATAACTTTTTATGGTAATATTTTAGATATTTACAGTTACTTAGAAGTTAATGAAAGAAGTTACATTAGGATAAAATTTGTTCTCATTAAGTCAATAGTACTTTCAAAACTGCATTTTTCCTGCATGTTGCTTGTTTTAATGAATTCTTGTCTGCCTGTGGTACAGTACCAAAAATAAAAGAACATACCCTGTTCTTACAGCAAACTCTTTTTGTTTTTCCCCTTTATGTACCGTATTCTCACCAGAATAATTTATGCCATTATTGCATATTTTAACTCATCTACACATTCTTGTTAGCTGTCCAGCACTGCATTGATTATTGCTTTAACAGGTGAGCTAGTGAGAAGTGTTTTAATTACACACTGAAAATGCCTTTCAATTTCAATCCTTGTCTTTCGGTCTTCCTTTCCTGTTGCTTTCTGTGTGTCTCAGTTTCTGGAACAACAGCCTGGGAGAATCTGCAAGTATATTTGAGAACAGAACTAGGATTCAGATGTCTCACAGTTGAAAGGTTTACGAGAATCCTGAAGTGGAGAAATAATCTGAAAAAAATAGGGTACAGTTGAGTAAAATACTTTGGATGTAAATAAGCTTGCTGTACAGATGTTGACCAAGTAGCTATTCTGGGTTTTATAGTTGATCGCAAGCTGAGCATAAGTTAAGCATTACGCTCCTATGAGAAATGACAAACAGCGCGTAGGTGTATGGAAACAGGCTATCCGTATGAAATAGCTCTTCCACTCTGAATTGGTAAGGTATCACATGCAGAATTTTGTGCAGTTATGGGAAGCGTTTAAATACAAACATGGCTCAAATGAGGAGAGTCCAGAGCACAGCTACACCGGCTGTCAGAAGAAAGGCTGTAGATGCAAGGGAGTTGGAGAACTGCAGTGGTTTAGATTAGAGCAGATACAACTGAGGGGAGGAGTAAGTTTTTTCAAATACCTAAAAGTCAGCTGCAAAAAAAAAAAAAGGAAAAGTAAGCGGTGTGGTTTTTATTTCTTTTCATCTGCAGAAGACAATGTAAGCAGTAGAACAGATTCTATTTGATGGTTATAGCATCTCCATTGCAAGATGTTTTTAAGAACAGACTTGTAAATATCTGTCCGGAGTGATATCGATAACTTTTGCCCTTACTTTATGGAAGTAATCTAGACGATCTTTGGAAATTCCTTTTAGTGTTGCTTCTCAGTTGCTCAAATGTTAGATGTCCTGCAAGTTAAATATTGATTCATTGATTGTGGCAGATATCATTGCTTCATCAATTCCTTTCATAGATTACTACTTTTTAGAAGCCCAGGATTTGTTTGCCATCATCTTTACACTTGAATTAAATTTAAATTAAATTTAAAAGATAGACTGCCTGTAGGTGTAATGTTGATATTGGAAATGTGTGGGGTGTGTGGTTTTTTTTTTCCCTCCCAAGATCAGAAAGGAGAAACATAGCTTAAAAGCCGGGCCTAAGAATTCCTGCTTGTCTATGAGAGAAGGGTCCAGAGGAGGTGAGAGATTGGCAGTACTCCCTTTTCCAGTTGTCTGTTGTTGCATAGAATGGTAGTACTGAAATGTTGCAGTCAGATGATTTTGTTTCAACAAATTCATAGCTTTTAAAGTTGAACGGTAATTTTCTAAATTGCCAAGATAAAACGTAAACTCTGCTGCTAACATGATTTGGGAGAGAGGAGAGTGCTTTTTGGACGTGTATTTGCTTTAGTAGCATAGCGACTACATGTTTGTAGACCTGCTTGCCAGTGTTTGGTTTCTTTCTATTTGGCAGGTATGTGAGGTTGGTTTTTTTTTGGTAAGAATTTTTACTTTGGTTTCAGTGAGGCTGTATGTATCTTTGGTGATATTTTTACACGCAAGTCAAGCAAGTATGGCTCTAGTAAATACTTGGTTGGTAGACTGTCAAGTAAAAAAAGTAAACATGCCGCAGGAGATGTTAGAGTGGGTTAAGTTTCACAGTGCCTTTTTTTTTTTTTTTTCCCCCTTGCGTGCTGTTGCTGACTCAATAGGTTGCAGTAGTGTTTGGAGAAGCTGTGAAGTTAGCCTTTTTTCTTTTTTGGCATGGTGCGGACTGAAGTTCTGACCACTGATATGGTAGATGTACTTCTGTTTCTAAAATAAACAGTAAAACATATTAATAAGGGTTAGCATAGAACATGCCTCTCTAAATCCTCAGTACTTCCAAAATTGTTAGGAAATCTGTTAGGGGAACACTTGGAAAAGCTGTATGTATAGAACCCGGGTTCTAGACATACATACGTTCTTTTTACATATGTGTAGAACCCGGATTGGATCTGCTTGCTGTACTACTTTATTCCTTTTTCCCCACAAACCTTCTTTACCTGTCTCCTTCTTCACAAATGAATTTACTTTAGTGGGAAACCTCCTGCAAGATTTAACGGACTCTGAGTCTGATGTGTTTTTCCTCATTTCTCCCCCTGTCTTCCGTAAACCTTAAAGAAGCTGGCATGGCTAGCTAAGTGCTGGAATGGGGGATGAATGCTCCTTAGGTTCAGAAAAACCCAGGGCCTCACAGTAAGGGGAGCCTCTATTTGATTTGAGTCACAGTTTGATCGAGCTGGGTGCTTTCTGTGCCTTTTATGAAAAAACGCTGCAGTCAAAACCATAGTACTGTTGGCATCGTTTCCGTATATATGAGGTGGCAGCAGCGATTAAACAAACATGACAGTAAAGCGTGGTTGAATTCTCAAAACTGACTTGTAAAATTAACACCTTCGCTGACTGTCTGCTCCGTATGTGTATGAAGACACGAAGTATAATTGACTTAAGTGACAAAAAATATGATTAGTCCTAGTCCTGTCAACAGCAGGGTAAGCTGGCTACTATTTCTCCTTAGGCATCATCAGAATTGTTGCACAAGTTACAAGGCTAATCATTCTCACCCATGCTAACCCTCGTAAGCTCATGTTGCAGAGGTCTTTGCCAGTGAAATGACTGATGTGTTTTGACTTACACAAACTTTATGGCAATAGTGTGCATGAAAGTAAGAATGATCTTGTTTGGTGTTGTGGGTTTTCTTTAATAGGTTACAGACTAATTTTTTTTAATTTTTTTTTTCTTACGAACATCTGTACACTTACTGCTATATCTTCTGGCCAGTAGTAGGTCTGCAGAAAAACATACACTGGATACAAATATATCTATGTGTAAATCAGAAGCGTAAAACTGAAAATATCACTGTCAGCTGTGAACACAGAGTAATTTTTCACCAAAAGACTTTTGCAACCTCCAGTGATTTGCTTCTTGGAGTGGTGTTCAGGTAGAGAGGATGTCTTTTGTGGGGGGCATTTACAGCTTACCATCTAAACTGGTATCCAAAATTATGCTTTAAAATTACTTTCACCTGAAATAAGCAGTTCAGAGGCAGTTGCTGACTGCTAAAACTTGCTATTTATCAATCAGCCAGCACATGGGATAATATTTTTGAGAAACTGTGCTTATCTTGCTGCTGCAAACTCTAGGGATCAGGATATCCCTATAAACCAAATAAGCACTGTTATGTGCACATATAAAATGAAGCACTAAGACCAGTGTCTTCACGACAGTCACGTTTCAGACCTGGGAAATACGTTTAGGGATTTCATTGGCAATCTGCAATTTGAAAGCTAGGTGCCAATTTGTAGATTAGCCTTTCTATTTTGAGAGTTGTTATCAGAATGACAGCAAGTTCTTGATGAAGTTTAGGCTTTGTTGCTGCTAATGATTATGCCATTGTTATTTATGCCTGTAAATGAAGGGTTTCAACATGAAAAGAAATGAAACTTCAGAAGCAGCTACTGGGACTCCCTTCTCAGAGGAGTAAATCCAAGACAGTGGGCGGGTCCTTTGAGGACCCTGCTGTTCGTCTCATGGGTTTGGTTTGCTTTTCAAAGGAGACAACTGTATGTATCGCACTAATTAATATATTTTAATAAGAGGAACTGTATTCCCACTAGTTCCTTTGGATTAAAGCCCTTCATGATAACCTTGGACAAAAGAAGTGCCGTAAACATCTTTATCGCTAGTGATTTTGTGCACTTCCAGCTTTTATGGGGTTCTCTTTACCTCTCTGTTTCCCTTAAGAGCAAGATTAACGTTTCTGCAAGAGAAGGCCTCCGTTTGGCCTCATTAAGTTTGCTTTTTGGCCTTTGCCCCCCTGCGGCGATGGGAAACTAGTCTCTCGTCTTTGGGGGATTTGTTAGTGTGAAGGGGGGAAAGAGGAAATGTCTTTGTGATCTAGATTCATTCAAAGGGGGTGATGGCTATTTCTCTTTTATGAAAGTGCAAAGGTGCATAAAAATTGTGTGAATATGTCAGTTAGGGGGCTGTTTCCCGTAACCAGTGGATTGTAGTCTATCCTTAAGATTTAAGCAATTTAACTTTTTAAATGAGTGATATAAAGGCGTATCTTAGAACAGCACTTGTTATTTTATATGACCTTAGAAATGTGAGTCTGAAATAACAAACGTGTTAATTATGTTGTAACAGTATTGAAAAGGTAAGTAATAATTTTCATTAAATTACTTTGAGGGGTTTGTAACTGTCAGCAGTTTTGGTGTGTTTTTGGGGGTTGTGTGGGTGGTTTTTTTTTCTTTTAATACAGAGCAGATTGTTGATGATTTTTAGTGAATTTTAAAGAATGCAGCAGCTACTTGATCACTTAAAAGTGAAGTGGTTTCCCACATTGTACCTGTGCACTGCCAAGGAAACTTTCACATGTCATCAGTAACTTTTTGGATTAGGAAATCTTGGTTACTTTAAATAACATCTTTACCATTTCCCAAGACCTGGACAATTCTACATTGTTGAAAGAGCCCTAAAAATGTTATAGTAATATCATGTAGCAGTTGGCAGCTGTTGACCAGAAAGTTTGCTCATTTTGGTGTATGTTCTGTCAAAAAAAAACCCCAAAAACAACCCCAAACAAAAAACCCACACCAAAAAACCTACCCCAAGCAAAATCACTATTACAAAACTTAAGACTCGCTTCATTTGTGAGTGTATCGTTATTATGCCACTAAATAATCTTCTAATCCTGGTAACTATAATTGGCAGTAAGCTGCTAAGAGGAGGAGTTTTGAAAGAACAGTCCTAACTGCTTGCAAAGTTAGCGATGTGGTCTTAGAGAGATGGCATATTTCCACATACAGTACTGAATTGTTCTAGCATTCCAAATTCAGTTTACGTTACTAGGACGTTCTTAAGGTGATATTTCCTATATAGAACAGATTACAATAGTGATCAACAAGTGATAGATATATATGTATAGTCTTCTGTATAATGGGTTTATTCCTTTCAGTATTACCATAGTGCTTAGGAACTCTGCTGGGACCAAGACTTTGTTGCCCCAAGTGTTGTATAAACACAATGGGGAGTGGGGAGAAGGGGGATGCAGTCTCTACTCCTGACAGCTTACAATTTAAGTGTGGAGTAACAGGAAAAGGTAAGTTCAATACAGGCTCGTGGGGAGAATACTCAAACAGTGCGGCAATGTCAGTTAGTATAGTAGGCAATCATTGGATCAAATTAGGACCGTAAGTGCTATGAGGTTGTTTTATTTGATTATGTTGCCTTTTAGCAGGAAAGTAGAGGGTATGTCTCTTTCAGTGGGACTTTAAGGAAGATAATAAGGAAGCTTTGCAGATTTTTGAAGATATCCTACAAAATGGGAAGGGCAGGATGGGGAAGGCTATTTTGAAAGGTATTGCTTTAAAAACTAGAACAAACAAAAGTGGGCAGACACTGCTATTTGCTGTTTAGGCATTGAGACATATTTTGGAGATGAGATTATGGGGAATGTGGAAGAACTTTAAGGTAAGCATTGATCCATTAGAAAAAGTAGTGCTGACAGAGAGATGGAGAGAGAAGAGATTTAGGCATAGACTTCCATACAGGTCCTCACATTTGGCTTGAATCCAAGATGATGTGCAAACTACGTTCCCGGGTGACCAGGAATTTATTCACTGTTTCGGAGTTGGGAGACATGGAGAGAAGTCTTGTGATGGAAGGATCAGGATGTCTGTTTTAATGTTGAAAATGTTAGAGTAACTCAGTGTTGAGTTGAGAGATAAGAGATAGCTGGGCAGATGCTAGATGTTATCACTGGGCTCTGAAGTGACTTCAGTATGGACATCTCCATAGTGGTCATACTATTGAACTGGAAAAGTTGGAGACTACCTAGAGAAGGTGCATGGAAGTAGAAATAGTAAGGACCAAAGAAAGAAAACAGAGGGTCCCTCAGCCAGCCAAGCTTAAGGTGATACAAATATTTCAGCGTCCTTTGAATTGAACCTTGTTCTTCAGCGTTGTCTGCCTGTAACAGATGGGTGCTTTACTTCATCCAATTTCATGGCTTTGGTTTGTACAAGTTTTATGTTTTCATAATACTCATGTATTTTAACTGGTTATGATAAAGCTACTACTTTCTGTATAGTTCCTAGTTCTTCTGAAGTGTTATATGGCCAATAATTTTAATGCAAGTAGGAGACCTGGAATTTTAAACAATAAGAGAGGGTTGGATTTCTGAAGCTGTTCTGGAACCTGCTTCTCACCGACTTAATTGAGAAGGGCACTAGGCACTGAAATCAATCTAAGTGCGAGTCCTTATTATGATGATGTGTGTCATACGTCTTGCCTTCCGAACGCGCACACGCTTAAATGTTTTGTTAAACTAGGGCCAAGATGTAATACAGTAAGAGCCAAGTATCTATTTTTTCATCAAATATATGAGGAATACACTCACCCTCAGCAGTCTCATGCACAATTGAAAATTGCTATTCCATTGGCAATGATACTGTGTTTGTAGTGCAGACCAGTTGTACCAGACTTCATGATAGAAGCATCAAGCCAAGAGCGTTTAGTCTAGACTCTGAGCACTTTGGACTCTTTCACTTCTGAAATATTAGAATTGGTCAATGGTCTGTGAAGACAAACAAAAAATAGCTGCGCAGATAGGGCATGGTTAGGCCTTAAAAATTCCGATTATTTAAAGTAGCTACTGGCATGTAACAGTACTCTGCTGAAAGGAGTAAATCTCAGACTTCTCCATCTTAGTGACAGTGCTCAGATTGAAAATGTCATAAATGTCACCTTCTGAGCATGATGCATGAACACGAAACTTTAATTATATTTCTTAAAAAATGATTTTACAAATGATCGGATTTGCTTGGAATTATGATGAAGTCCTATTGCTGTTCAAGACCATAATGAATCATCAGTTTGCTGAATATTCACACATCCTTCATGTAACACAGACAACATGGTTTGCCCTGAAACAATAGAAGACTTTTGTTATTTGAAGATAGAATGCACTTCAGAGGCTGAGACACAGTGATGCATAGGTACATGACCTCAAACTAGTATTTCAAGGCCTGATTCTGTAGACCAGTTGCAAAAGAAGAAAGATTTGGGTTTGGGTGGTGGTTGTTTTTTTTTTTGGGGGTGGGTGTGGTGCAAATGTGGCTGAGCTTTGCAGTGGAACTGCAGTACGCTTACTCATTAAACTTGGGCTGTAGAGTTCTCAGAGTGGGTGGAATAAGAGGATTTGAGAAAACTATAAAGAGTTATCCACCCCCTGGAGACCTCAGATCCTGCATTTATTGCAAGCAGTATTAAAAGCCTCTGAAAAGCACTTCTTGTAGGAAGATGAAGTTGCTATAAGACCTTTTGTGAACATGCATGTCAGCATGTTGGTTTTTTTCCTGGCTAGGAAACAGTCTGACAGTTTAAAGTCTCCAGTCTCAGTCTAAATCTGAGTTTAACAAACCTTCTTTGACGAAGAATGTGATTTGATTTCTGAAGCAAGTTTTGCGAGAATCTAAGCAAATGTATATTTTCAGCATAAGGTGCTAGCTGCAGCTGAGATTTTTTTTTTAAGCTGAAATTTGAATCCAAAATCTGAGATTGGACCCTGGCAAATTAACTCACCCCAATCTGAAACAAATTGGCACAATTTTAAAAAACCGACATGATTTAAAAAAAACAAAACCAAACCCAAACCAACACAGGATTTCTAGCAATTCATTACACCTAAAGTGTGTGGTAGCTTCTGATACTATGTTGGGAGAATTTTTCTGAAGTTGCTTTATGAGAGTATTTCCATCTGCTGAAGCAAAATATCTCTAAGAGTTATTTTCATCTGATGAGATGAGAAGTTGAAGTCAGCAGCAGGGATAGTAGGAGAGACTGTTGTGAAAACAGTCTAACAAATGACGAGAAGCTGAAGGGGAAAGACTGTGACAAAGACGTCTTGTCTTGTGATCTGTGAATATTCAACTTCATTCTGCTGCTTCGTGAAACTTGTGGGTTTGCTTAAAAGCAACTAAATGTATTGCAGGCAAATTGTTTGCCTTTTTATTTCGCTCTCAAGAAAATTATGAAAGGTACTGTAAAAGTACCTGACTGCAAACAAACAAAACCTCCCTCAGCTAATAGTACAGTTATCTTAAAACAGAAGGACGCGGTTGGGGTAGTGCCACAGTTAACCAGACCTGTTCTGTGTAGGGCTATTTCATTGATCCCAGTTCTGGAACCATATAATCTTTAACACATCCTACTTTTTCAAAAGATAAGTCCCCATGTTTGTTTGTCTGATATGGTTGCTGAAATTGAGATTGTTCATAGATAAAAGTGCTACTTGTGAAGACAAAAAGGAACACTTGTATTACTGGCTGCAATTCCACATAAATCTCACAGGTTGTAAAACATATCAACGTGCAGGTGTTCTGCACACTTAATCTGGTGTCATTGCTAGCTGATGCACTAGTTCGTGCCTCTTAGAATGCTAATTACAATAATTACTCAGGTGCATGGATTTTACAGGCATATATTGCTTTTTCAAGTCTCAGCATTGTTTTTCTGAGAGACGATAAAAAGCAGGTAAGCATGCCTCTGTTCAGCGAAGTTTATTCATAGTAGTCTTCTGGCTGGGAAGGAAAAATAGTTAAAATTGAACTTTGTGTATATCTGTGGGTATGACTGGGTGTAAAATGGGGACACTCAAAGTTAAGAGGGGAGGATTCAAAGTTAAAAGGGGAGGATTCAATCACAGTACCTGCTCAGAAGTAAAAAGAAAATAAAAAGCCAAACTAAATAAAACTTTTTTTCCCCTTCTGCATAACTGCTCCTGAGCATTGGCCGTAGTACTGCTACTGACTGATGTGATTGCAGAAGGTCACTAGGTGATCTGATATTGCAGAAATGCCCAATAATCAGAGGTGTTACACCTTTCTGTCTGTGTATGCGTGTTTCTGCAGTGCCTATTGGCGAAGAATAGTTCTGTTGTTCCTCAGAAGTTATGTGAACTTTGGAGGGGGGGGGGGGGAATCCATTACTTTTGGCAGTATTTTTTTGGAACAGCATGTCTGTACTGTAAGTGGATTTGCTGTGATTCTTACTGCCTGTACTAATACTATAGCTTTTCGACTGGTTCCAGATGTGTAAAATACAATATGGAGCGGGAGGAGGGAAAAGTATAATGAAAAACTTCTGGATTTCCATCTCATAGACAATCGCTGTAATTTTGCAAAGAAAGTTTACGGAACTGCGTATGATATTTAATGGAAATGCAGTTATTTGATCAGATCCCTTCAAGGAATATCGAGTAAAGAAAGCTAATTCTGGACCCGCCATATGGACCTTTATGAGTACTGCTAGACAGTGTGCCCGTGGAAGCAACTTGCTTCATATATAAAAAGGAAGAGATAGACTGCAGGTCAGAAATTGTTGTATTGTAGCTGGAAATGCACCTGAAAGGATTCCTGAACTACGAAAACATAGAGAAAGCTGATAACAGTTATTCTCCTCCCCTCCATTCCCAGTTCTCTTTGTGAAACTGGAGTTCTCCGGATGTGCTATCTGTTTGTATCCCAAGGCTTTGATCTGGATATTTGTTGGAGGTGTCTTTAAGTTCCGTAGAGGTTGGTGGAATCGACTGAATCTTTTGGCCTGTCACTAATGAATTTAAACTTCCAGGCAATTTGAAAGATGCCTTAATGTCCTCGTATCAGATGCCAAATGCATCCATCTAATCTGTTTAAATGTGTGTGCTCTTTTTTGAGAACGTGGTGCTTCAAGCTTATTGCATTGTATTCAAAGACAGTGAAAGCTAGGTCCTCCAGCTAAAAAACAAAGCAACCCCCTACCCCCCCCCAAAATAAAAGCACCCTACAACACCCGACAATCAATCACCACCAAGAAAACCAAACGGCCCTTGTACATGAGCAGCCTTAAATTTGGAGGGGTACTTATCAAATGGAGGTTGTCTACAGAGCAGCAGGCTCAAAGCGTAATGTGTTGGTCATACTGGCAGAGCAAACCGCACAGGCTGTCGGACTGAGGGCATGTTTGATGCATAGCGCTTAGTTTATTGTTCCTTTATACTACAGTAAGTTGAGAATAACCCCTTGAAGTCAGAGGTCTATCTGATCTAATACAGAGATGATTAGCTTAATTCTTATCTGATTGCAGGTAACAGCAAGGTGCAGCCGTTGCTGCTGTCATTTCGGCATCTGTAATTTTGGGCTATTGCCATGTGTGTCGACAGCACGAGTCTGTTAATTTACCAGAGACTCGAACGGAGCCAAATATACACACTTCGGGAACACTGCTGATCAGTATTTTAAATATTTAGATTAACCTGGGCCTGCTTGTAAAACAAGTCAAACCCATCAGTTTCCACACCAGTTGGGCTCAGCATTAAGCAAATTTAAATGTACGTTTCGCTAAAGAAAAGCTAAACCTAATTGTAGAGGCAGCTATAGCATCCCATCAAACATGTGGAGAGCTGGGAAAAAAGGGCTTTTTTAATCTTATGATCCCTGAGACCCGTGTACTTTCTTCCATAGTCTTTGAAGATAGATCTGCTTAGGTTTTGGGTTCAGCTTTAATAATGGAGGTAGTTACGTGAAGTATCTTGTATGAACTCCTCAACTCTTGTATCAACTCCTTGTTTATTCATGTAAAACCACAATTGTATAACCCAGTTAGCCACTGCATGTGTGTTTTATATCGTGGATTAACATTTCCAATTATTGATTGGGAGAGGGGGAGAAGTGTCTTTTTGCTTTGTATAACTGCAGTGTGTGTTAATAGCTTGAAAGTGCTGAAATAGAACTTGAAAGTAAAATAGAACTTGAAAGTCTTCTTAACGGTTAGCTGATTTACTTTTTAATTGCGTTTCAGACAGAGGGCAAAAGTTTGTCTTTGAATTCAACTGTGAGACAGCTTTCAAGTTAAGTTTAAAAAAAAAACAAGGGTCACTTTTGAAATGACAGACTACAGGACTCTATCATTATTTAGGCAAATGAGGCTGGCTTAGGTTACACAGCTCTTTATATTGGATTTAAAGGGGATACTGCAAAAAAAAAAGTGATGCTATGAAAAAAAAGATAGTAAAAGTATAAAACTGCAAAAGTTGCTTGCTTAGATATGATTTGCCTGTAAATGTGATGCTTTTTTCTTGAAATATCTGTGTCCTGAGATGTTTCAATGATCAAACAGACTTTAAAAATACTTTATCCTAGCAAATGAAGGAGCTGGATATGGGGTGCCTTTCAGATCAGTTTGGGTGAGATGTTTCCTACCTTTACTCTGAGAAAAAGAGGGGCCTGTAGGAGGTAATGCTTTCATCACTTCAAACACAGATTATTATTCTAAGCATCTCAGGTGGTCTGTGTGCTCTTAAAACTGAGTCTTTGGAAATAATACATAGTTTTAATACTTTTTTAATGATGTAGCATACGGTAAAATAACCATAGTTTGTCTTCATTAGCATTCTATGTGTTAAGCATGAATTTCGCTGTATTGACTAACGTGACTCCAGGGAATTTCCTTTATACTAGTTGGTTTTACACTTCAAAAGTGATTGGAGTCCCAAAACTATTTCAGAAAGCAGAGTGATTCTCAGCCTTGTCCTTGGAGAAGAGAAACGGAGCTCCTTGTTGTAAGAGGTGGTGTGGGGTGCAGAGGGTAGGGGAGACAAAAATAAAAAAAATTAAAAGAATCTCTTAATTTCATGGGTTAGACGTTATATTTGAATGCTTTGGGTACTGCCGAGCAGTCGCTTTAGTATGTTTTTGATGATGACGTGCATTATAATGGATTTGGGGATGCATGAATCTTCTCTTTGAAAGTGTGTGCAAGAATATCGCTGAGTAGAGGGCACATGGAATGCGGTGGAGGCTGTGGCTAACACTCGTGTTTGCAAGGGAGCCAGCGGAGGAGGTAGGACCTTCCTTCTGCTGCTGCGCTACTAAACTGGCAGCGATGAATTTACTGGTCTGCTGTTTGGCCCAAGTTGGAGGCAGAGTAATTGTTTTATCAAGCTGCAAGCCAAGCAGTTTATGACCTACTGAAGGCCAGTGAGAACGCTCTTATGAAACCACTGGAGCTCTGTCATTAAGGTTTTGTAGGAAATAGCTTTAGGGGTGCGGTTAAAGGATATTGAGTTATGTTGGGTATGGTCAGGTCCTTTGCTGTGACTTTAATTGTAAAATTTTAACCCTGGCAATGAAAAGAATATCCATCTGCAAAAAAGACACCCAATACGATAATTAACAATCACGTGCTTAGTTTTTAACATTTTAAGTCCACTTTCTTAACTGTCTCTTGTTTTCTTTCTATATGCTTTGTGGGAGTTTGGAAAGCAGGGTTACTTCTGTAGCTTGTTGCGTAACCTTTTCATGAAAAAGAATTTTCCCAGCAAGTTCCTTGCCCTAATAGGAAAATCTACTAGAGAGAAAAACAGAGGCTTCAACTCTTGAAAGGAAATGGGCAGTCTGAACCATGAAGGAATGATAGTGTTCAAGTCATCAAAGGGTACTTAAAGACAGTCTCTAAATCACCCAGAAAACAAAGTCACTCTTTGGATCTTGGGGGTGTGGGAGTCTGAATTTCAGGTGCCACTGTTCAGGGTCTCAAGTGGGAAAGTTGTTGACTTTTAAGAAAGGAGGAAAAAAAAGATATGTATATTAAAGTTTATGCTGTAGTTAGGCATCAAGGCTTGCATTGAATTCCTTTACTAAAAGATCATGATGTTGTCTCCATGAAAAATCAGTGGCTAATATATGGGTTGTGTATATTTGGTGATTGCAGAAGGTCAAATATCTTTTATATTTTATTATGAATAAATGAATTTGCATCAGTTAAAAGTGCAGTGATCAGAGAAACCTAGACACCACTAAATCATATTTATTCTGACATCAGTTAAGAGCACCGAACTGTAATTTTTTTTTCATAGGAAGGAGGATTGAGGAGAAAATAATTAAGCAGGACAATCATTCTTCAGGCTATCACCTGACAAATAATGCTGAGTTATCAGGCATGTTAATATTTGAGGTCACGTCTCCACTTTCAGTAAGTAAAAGCGTCCAAAAACCCAGTAAGTCAGTAGAGTAAATGAGGTGAAACTGCTCATCTTGGTTGTTTACTTGGAAATTTTTAGTGGGGGTAATTGCTTACCAGAATATGAGAAAAAGCTTGAATACTGACTTAAGAAAAGATGGACTGAAAACTAAATGTTTTCCATGCAAGTGCACGTGGGGAAGCAGTTTGTTGCTGAGCACTTCAAGAGCGTTGTTGGGATGAGGAGACTGAAGAACTCCCAGGGTATTTGGTATGTTTGCAAGTTATATGTGTGTTTATTTCCATGCTGCAGAAGTGCCATAAATTTACTGTATGCTTAGTGTGGTTGTGTGTAGTCTGTTTCTGATGTCTGTAGCAGGAAGGAATTTGAGTTTTTCCTTAACTCTATATGTATGTGTTCTCGTAGCAGACTCTCACCTTGCTTCTTCTCTTCAGCATTTTCCCTTTCACCTTTTGCTTTCTAATCTTCTGCTTGCACACCTGGTTTTATGTAATGGAGTAGTAGAAACAATTGCTGCAGAGGCATAGTACTTGATGTACTTTTTTTAGTGATGCTAAAATAAAATACTGATAAAGCAGAGTTCAGTTTCTGACTGGCTGATGGACCTTCCTCCTTTGGCTAAGGTAGAATTACACAGCAGGGAAACAAGTTAGAAGTTTAAGTGAGAGAATGACAACACACGTGCAGATTTGTGTGTAAACATGCTATTTTCATTTCAAGACCTTTTCGATGGAGTTTGTCTTCTGTTCTTTCCAAAGATCCAGGCAAACCAGCTATTTTACTGTTGGTATTTGGGATAGTTTATTAAACCGATCAAGCTGGTTCCTTTTGGTACACATACCCAGAACCATATCTGCCACGTCTCCTTCAAGAGTGTATTATGGAAAGCATTTTCAAAAGGGAGCTAGATCCTGGGGCCTTCTGAAGCTGTTTAATAGTCTTCCTGGCAATGATGAGCAGACTTGTGGGCATGTTCAGCAAGTATGGGAGGATTTCCCTGGGGATGTATGCAAAGCTGCACTTCATGTTAGTGTATGTCACCTTAATGTTAATGAGAGCAATCTGCGTACAGGCGTTGGGGAAACCTCCATTGTTAGCTTCAGGATTTGTGATCATGCATTGCAAATAACTCAAACATCAGTTGGGGCCTGGATCGTATTGTATTAGGTGTTGTGTAAACCTGAAAGAAGACATAGTCCTTTTTCTAAAGAGCTATGTTCCAACTAAAGGGTGTAAACAGAAAATGGGGTGGGAAAGAGGACGGCTGAAACAAGTAAAAGAAGAGTGATCCTTGGGGGGGGGGGCATCCTGTTGCCTTGCTCTCGTATAAAAATACCTCAAATAAAAAGGTATGAAGGGGAAGTTGCTGGGGACTCAGCAAACGAGAGTGAATAGCAGTAAGAGACACTGGTAGGTGCTTGGGAAAGGGAAAATGGAGGAAGTCTAGAAGTAGAAATGTAGGAAGAAGAAGGTAGGAGAGTGGCAAAGAAGGGACAGTTAGAAGAGACTGGCTGAAGAGGAGGAAAGGTAATAAACAGCAGAGAAGGGGAAAAAAGATTAATATATAAAAAAGCCGTATGTTAATGGTAGTTTTACACACAATTTTTCATATGTAAGCCCTAATTGTGAGAAGCCATTGGGACCAGCTTGTGGCCACTCAAATTGGGCACCTTACTGAGACGCTAAAATGAGGATGTGCACCATTAGTTAAACAGCACTGGATTAAATTCACCCGTGTCTGCAGTTTTATCACTGAAACGGAGCACAGCTAAGGGAATTTACTTTTCTGACACATACTTTTGCTCAATGGGATTCTCTCGAAGAGCAATACCTGGAGGTTGAGGTATGGCTGAACTGTTAGTGCTAGTCAATTTAACTTGAAACTAAGATTTTTATTTTGTGACGTTTAAAAAGAAAGTAGAGGCAATATATGTTCATTGCCAAGGATTTAGAATTAATTCTGCAAGGAGAAAAATGTAGTTTCTTGGGGAAAATTCTCCATTCAAGAAAATATATATTGAGCTTTTCCAAACTTTATGGTATGGTAAACAACGGATTTCTCCTCCTTACTGTACAATATACTTTGTGTATGTTTATGTAGCATGTTAATAATATTGTTGTTCTGGTGTTCTTCTAGGTAAGTATGTATAATTTTGGTGTAAGGGGGAAATATCACACATGCCATAAATGAAATCCAGTAGGACAGGATGATATTCCATTTCCAATTCATACATAATCTTATGAAACATTTTCTATTGTTTTTAGTTTTGGTTATAAGCTAGTAATAAACTTGTGCCCGTGTTTCTGTCAACGTAAAGCACTACCTGTTGTAAAAACCTAGCTAGAAATGAGACTGAAAATCTGCATTCAGTCCTAGAGGGGTTGTTGGTTGATTATGCTTTGAGTTACTGAGCTGTACACATGGCACTCTTCTCTGGTTGTCTGCTTACAAGAAAAGCAGACTGATGGGATGCATAAATAGTGTGTTGCAAAGAGGTATGGTATCCCACTTAGAAGCTTTGGAGCAGTGACGTCCCTTTTACAAAAGTGATGTGCTTGAGAGAAAAAGCGAGACTGCTAGTAATATTCCAGACAGAAAGTTTGTTGTCTGTATGCGTTAGTCTCTATTTGCAGACCTGAAACGGTTCGAAGGAGGGGGATGCAAGAATGGAAAAGAATAAATAATTTTTTATGTGATGACTCATATTTTATGTGAAACTTCTTATTTATTTTGGAGGGGTTAAGGTACTATGGAAGCACAGTACAATTGTTACAGTAAAGACGACTTATGAGCACAACAGGAACTTAAATAAATTAAAGATATTGATGTACCTGTCTGGAGGTGAGATTTGGGTTATTGGGGTTTCACTAACACTACTTCAACAACAGTTTCAAAATGTCTCCTGTGCTGTAAATTAGAAACTACTCTATCTTAATTAAGACCATCTGGGAGCTCAAAGGGGACTGAAGGTAGAGGAGAACATCAAGGTGCAAGCAGCCTTTGTAGCTCCTTGCTTTCAAGGAAAGAAGCTTTCTCTACAAAGCAGCGTGCTGAATGGAGTGAAATCATTAAATGTTATTTTGCAGTCACTACTTTTTTTTTTTTTTACGTTGTGTAGTATTAGAAAAGATGGACAGGCAATTTGGCTTGACGGTATTTGGGGAGAATATTGCATATATGTGCACATTCCCTTTAGATGGTGAGTAATTGGAATTTAAATTTCATCCTAAGCAGTACTAAATGGAGTGTACAGGACAGTGCAAAAGGCTGTGGGCATTTTCAACTCCTGCACTTCAAAAAGCATAAAATTATGAAATGAAGTTGGTTCAGACTGAACCAAAGGTAGTGTTTCATTTTTGTGTGTTTCAAGAGGGCAAGTTGAAAGTGATGCTTCATTTAACATGAAATGGTTTGTCTGAATAGAGACAGAGTACTTCATTTTGGACACTCTGTGGAGTTGTGAATAAAAAGGGAGGCTTAAACTGCTGAGAAGGTGTCTCCTTTCATCTGATAGCTCGAGCTTTGTGTTAGCTGCCCTGGATGTGCTAGGTGGAGCCCAGATTTCCACATACCCACAGTGCTCTGGCTGAGCTGTTGGGTAAAGAGGAAGCAATTCCAGCCTCTGAGGGAGGTTTGATGACACTAGCTCTTAGTTTGTTTTTCCCCAGATGAAATTAGTCAGTGAATTTGACCTGGATTCATTAATCCTTTTCAAGTTGGCTGAAACCACACGTTTACTGAAGGCAACCCTGCCTGCTTGAGCCAAATGCCTTTGTCTTGGTTGCAGATGGAGAAGAAGAGAGAATAGCTCTATGAAATAGTCACAGCTTCCTAAGATCAGGTCCATCCCTACTGCCATCCTGTTAGGAGGGGAAATGGGATTGAACAGCCTGTTAGCCAAATTTTTCACATAAATCCTCTAGCGTAGCACATAGCGTATCTAATGCTGAAAACACTCTACTGTTGAGAGCTAAATTTCTTTATTTAGGTTCAGTACTTTGCTTATCCTGCTACAGCTGATAACTTCACACAGGAACTTGAGCCTTGATAAGCAGAACAGGAAGTATTTTAAATCCTGGGGGTATGAAGGATGATAGTGTTGCTCTGTTTCATATTAGTTTAATACTGGAGAATTTATTTTTTAAAGTAGGTACTAATAACACAGCGAGTTTGCAGTTGTATTCCACAGGGTTGTGTCTGTGTGTGCATGTGCACGTATGTGTGACTTAAAGATTATTTCCCTTTTTTACGGATTGTATGCTACGATCAGGTTCTCAGCTAAGAGGAATTGAGATTCATCCAACTTTAATGGCGCTATACTGATTTAAATCAGCTGAACTTATGCCTCTTAAATCACTGGCTATTTAGTTCATGTTCCCCTAATACGTAGTCTAAACTTATCTTTTGATTAATGCTGCCACAAAATTTGCAGGTGCACCTGGGTGTTTGCATGTGTCAGTTTGATGGGTAGGCACAAGGTTACAAGAACTGATGTGCAGATGTATGGTTTTTATGAATGCATACAGCACGTATGTGCATGTCCCTGGAGCCATATAGAAAATATAAGTCTTTCTGTGATAGGAAAAAAAAAAGAAAGGTAGAGGCTGACCTCCTCATTACATCACGTAACCAGACACATTCATGATGTAATGGCTTGTTCCTTCTAGCACTGTGAAGATCATACGTGTTTCTGTTCTTCTCCCTTCATCTGAAATTAATTTATGGACTTTCAAAGCCTTTTATATGTAGTCTAGTGCATATTTTCCTCTGTTAGGTCAATGAGAGTCCACGCTAACTCCATGGAAGTCTGTGGCACAGCTAGGAGCAGAGGACGAATCTTAATGAACTGTTTTTCTCTGGAACTGCAGTATGCTATCACCTCCTCTAAGAGTGGGGGCAGGTACAGATGTTGCAATTTTTGAGAGAATCCTAGAGGAAGAGAAAGGTGGAGCACCAGAAAAATCCCTTAACCGTCACTAGACAGAAGACAGACTTCCATTGCCTTGCAGTCACTTGCTCTTGTGGCAGTGCCTGGCTGTATTTCTGGGTGGAAAATTCTGTACTGTTTACGCCTTGTCACAGAGCACTTCTGCCAGTAGTGGTGTGTGCAGGTTCCATTACGATAGTGAGGACGTAGATAAACTTTTCACCTTGAGTACCTAGCATAAGGCACGCCACTTGGTAGTTGGACACTTACGTAAGCAGTGGATTTCAAAGTGTTCCTATTCACTTCAAAGGGAAAATGTATCTTTTGATGTATGCTTAGATGCCTAACATTTGGCATCCAAAGTTTTTAAAGAACTACATTGTCATTGACATCTATAGCAAGTATTTATACATATGTAGGAACAAAGGTCCTACCTTCCGGACCCTGCTTTAATAGATGCAAGGCAGAAGTTGGAGTGGTGGAGTGTGGAAAGATAAAGCTCCAGATTCTTTTACCAGCAGTGTAATCTTTTATGGGGACATGAGTTTTTCAGAAAGTTCTTTTTCAGGGGAGGAGTCAAAGAGAAAGCATGCATTCTTGATGTTGAAAGCCTGCTTGTGCTTTTTATGTCAACCTTTTTCAGGAGCAGTCTATCTATACATGAAGGAATGCAATGCTGACAAGTTTATTAAAGTTTGTCTGAACTGCTCTAAAAGAGGTGATTGGGGGGAAAAAAAACCCCTAAGATGCAGGGACTACTTTTTCCTCACAAATAGTTTAGAAAATCTTTCTCACTTTTGGTTTTCTGTCTGCCACTGGATGTTACTCAAGGTGATCTTTTTTTCCCCCTTCCCTTTATTTTATTTCATTTGACTCTCTAACACTCATGCAATAAATTCTGTTGCAGTGAATTCCATTTGACCCAGCCCTGCAAATGCTTGTATGATGCATGCTCCGGATGATAGCCCGATTCGGTTTAATAAATCAGTTTCTCTGCTGTAGCTAAGGTATACAGAAACTGAGACATGTATGGAGAATGATGGCTGAAAGGTCTTTGCATTTTTGCAGTCCTGTTTGATATGGCAGTACAATGTTACTGCAGCTTTTCTCGTCTGAATGTATTTTTGTCTGATATCTCTTATCTGGTCAGAAAACTGAATTACCATTGAATGGGAAAATGTAAGCTTTTAAGAAAAAAGTGCAATTATAGCATAGAAGTCTACCACAAAATGCATGTTGCATAAAACTTTGGTGTAATCACATATTTTGTGGAGATACAGTTGAATTCTTTCATGTCAATCTTCTTGAACTGCTTTTAATGTTTAATTATGGTGAAAGCATTTAGTACTACTAATAATTCAAGGTTACTACTACACTTTGCAATCTGACATGAACTGAAACTACTTTGGAAAAATATTCTGATATGTTACATATGTATGTGCTTGTGCACTTGTCTTCATTCCTGATATGAAATGAGAAAATGGAGTTCAATTCACACATAATAAGTAACAAGATTAGATCTAGCAATGTGTCCATAAAATATTTTGATATTGAGTAGAATAGTTCAGTTGGAATGGACCTACAACCATGTAGTCCAACTCCCTGACCACTTCAGGGCTGACCAAACATTAAAGCATGTTATTAAGAGCATTGTCCAAATGTCTCTTAAACACTGACAGGCTTGGGGCATCAACCACCTCTCTAGGAAGCCTGTTCCAGTGTCTGACCACCCTCTCAGTGAAGAAATGCTTCCTAATGTCCAGTCTAAGCTTCCCCTGGCACAGCTTTGAACCATTCCCACGTGTCCCGTCACTGGATACCAGGGAGGAGAGCTCAGCACCTCCCTCTCCACGTCCCCTTCCCAGGAAGCTGTAGAGAGCCATGAGGTTGCCCCTCGGCCTCTTTTTCTCCAAACTAGACAAACCCAAAGTCCTTATCCGTTCCTCACAGGACATGCCCTCCAGCCCTTTCACCAGCTTTGTTGCCCTCCTCTGGGCACTTTCAAGGACCTTCACATCCTTCTTAAATTGTGGGGCCCAGAACTGCACACAGTGCTCAAGGTGAGGCTGTACCAACGCTGAATACAGTGGGATAATCACCTCTTTTGACTGACTGGTTATACTGTGTTTGATACACTCCAGGATGCAGTTTGCCATCTTGGCTGCCAGGGCACACTGCAGACTCCTGTTGAGCCTGCTGTCGACCAGCACTCCCAGATCCCTTTCTGCAGGACTGCTCTCCAGCCACTCCTCTACCAATTTATATTTACGACTGGCGTTACTCCATCCTAGGTGCAGAATCTGGCATTTGAAGTTGTTAAATTTCACCCCATTGATCATAGTCCAATGCTCCAATCTATCTAGATCCCTCTACCAGTCCTCTCATCCCTCAAGAGAGTCAACAGCACCTCCCAGTTTGTTATCTTCAGCAAACTTGCTAATGGTGCATTCAACTCCTGTGTCCAGATAGTTGATAAAAAGATTGAACAGCACTGGCCCTGGAATTGAGCCCTGAGGAACACCGCTGGTGACTGGTTGCCAGCCAGGTGTAGTTCCAAATATCAGATGTTGATATAACCACATGTTTAATGAGAAACTCTATGTCAAAATATTTTTGATCCATGCATAAATACTTATGGTCATCTGTCCAGTCAGATAAACTCTGTATTATTTGCTAGGAGAGTTTTATAATCTTTTTAGTGGACCTGTTCTAATTTACAAGGGCGAAAAGCGCAACTGAAAAGCAGCACTGCACAAAGGTTGTCTGGCAAGACCTTCTGCTGCTGCTCTTGTGTTTTCTTTCATATGCCAGAAACAGCTATACCCTGATGGAGGCTAGCTATTACAATGAGGTGATGCTCCTGGGGTTGGTAGAAAGGGTGCTTACCTTATATTGTGGTTGATGGAGCATAGGAGAAAGGTCAGAAAAGATGAGGGGGAGCAACTGGCTTGAGTCTGCTTTCAGAGAAGGGAGGGAAGTATTTTTTCCTGATTTTTAACTAAAATTGAATTTATTCAGTATGTATAGCCATTGTGGTAGCAGTAATAGCAACGATAGTAGTGAATATCTGAAGTCTGAATTACAATATGTTCCAGAACGCTTTATAAAATACATATATATTTTCTTCACTTAAATGCATTGGCCAACTTTTTTCTTTGCTTTTACTGTTCTATACAGATAGATAAGCTCACATGTGCCAGAACTAATCCAAGGCTTCTCAGCGGTAAGGGTGATGATTGGATGCCCCAACCCTGGAAGTGTTCAAGGCCAGGTTGGACGGGGCTTTGAGCAACCTGGTCTAGTGGAAGGTGACCCTGCCCATGGCAGGGGGGTTGGAACTAGATGACCTTGAAGGTCCATTCCATTCTATGATCATCTCCTGGTATTGCAGATTGGGCTGTGGGTGAGGTGCAGTGGCTGGCTGGAGGAGTTCGGTGAATCCCTAGCAGGTGAGATGGCCTGGAAAAGGCAAAGGGATTTTTGAGTGGGAAGGAGTATGCGAGCAGGACCTGGAGTTAACGTACCGGGCTTTATGGAGTTATGGGTATGAGCATGGGGGCCTTGCATAGTGTATCCGCCTCTCCTCTTGCGTTCACTGGGGTATGGACCTCCTTTGCGCGTTTCCAGCCACAGAACCACAGGTTCCCTGCTCTGCCCGTGGGCACTGGCTTGCCTCCACCCTGTCGCCTCGCAGAAAGCACCATCCGTACCACCTGCCTCTTGGGCTGCCGGGGAGGGGAAGGGATGGGAGGAGAAGGGGCTAAAGCCATAGCTGACTTCTCTTTTCAAAGGAGGGCATGAGGTGAAAAGGGAGGGTCTGAGGCAGGGAGCCAGTAAGTCCTGTGGCCAGAGAGGGGGTTTTCTGTTCTAGGGGTTGCTGTGGGGAGAGTAAGGAAGATGGTTACTCCTGCAGCAGTTTTTTTCCCCCGTGCACATTGCCTTCTTCCTAGTAGCCTGTCGGTAGGTAGGGTATGACGGCCAACCTTTGTCCCCTGAAGCATAGGCAGAGGAGGCAAAGCGCTGCCTCTTCAGGCTAAACCTACAGGCGGCTGTCTTGCTGTGCTCGTGCCTTAAGTCAGCTCTGATATTTGCTGTGGCAAAAAAAATATAATGAAAAAAAATAACCGTGGAGCTTTAAAAAAAAAAAGTTCTCAAATCTGTAGCTGTGCTGAGTTTAAATTGCATCTAAATTCCTACCTGACAAATGGCAACCTTACCATCTGCACAGTTTGCCTGCAGGCCATGTTGCAGGATGGCTTTAGTATGAACTGTGACTCATCAGTGTTAGCACTTGTGGCTCTCTGGATGCTGGGAAGAAGTAATAACCCAGAGGAACTGTTTGTGAGGTCTGAGGAAATCATAGCATCTTAATCTACAGCCTGGCTTTTTCATGTAAGGAAAGATTTTTTTTTTCCCAATGTTAAGATGCATTTTCTTTTCTAAGACAATGGGCTATAATAATCAATATTACATCAATATCAATAATCACCTGAAACCTTGAAATAAGGAACCCAAGAAAAAAATTTCAACAGTTTGTTTTCATAATGTACTGTCAGAAGTGATTTGATCTACTGTTCATCCTTAATTCAGAAATGATTTATGACAATGTGCCCCTCCAGTTTTTATGCGGTAGTGATGTTCATCTGAATAGTCACCTCCAGCAAAACAGAATCCTTATTCTCTCTAAGAAATATATCACATTTAAAATATTTTTATGTGTGACTATCTGCTTACCAATTCAAGAAACAGAGGCATTGTTATCATACTCCCAGGACTGCGATAAGAGTTGTAAGTAAACCAGAACACAATGTAAGTTGTTCTCTTTTCATGACTGGTTTGGATCATAGTGATTGAAGTCTGTTAAGGCAGGTGTGTTTTCCAGAATGACAACGGTAGGTCATATAGTAGTGCTTTACACAGTTTCTTTTATCTGGACCTCAATTTACAAGGTTCTGAAACAACGTCAAGTTACTTTTCTGTCTAGTGAAAATGCGTAACTATGATGGCATGCAACACTCTTAGCATTCATTCGCTTCATTGCTGTCTGACAGTTGAATTGGAATGACAGAAACAAACTAAGTGTTTTTAATTCTTTCCTGGGGCTGAGGATATTAAGCAGGAAGGATATTAAATGTCATGAATCAGATTATCACTTAGCACAAATAGGAGTAATGTCATTGAAGTCAAAGCACTGATTTACACCTGCTGAATGTGTTTCCATAGCCTCAGTACTGTGCATAACGGCACCAATTCCTCCAAATGCATCACTTATTATAATATATTTTGATTTGCAGATATCGGCAAGGGGAAATTCTACTTGACAATAAACTAATTCTCGTGAGCAATAACTTCTTTTGAACAATCTTTCCATTGTCAAGAAAATTGTGATAGCTTAGGACTAACAACATCTAGAGGCTTTCCATAGTCAAGTTTTGATGTAAACTGGTTCATTTGGGGAAGAATTTCATAGGATGTGTACAACTTATTAGTATCCTCTAACTTTCTGAATTTATGAAATGTACAGGTCTGGTGGGCAGGGATGACTGCTGACAGAGGCTTTTAAAAACATCTGGGAAATTACAGCTGTAGTGGGAGTTTTAAATCTCAGTTGAAAGTGCCCTGCCAGCCTCAGTTTTTCGGCAGTCAGAAGACTACAGATCTCTTTTTGAAAGAAAATTGGTTTTAGATGTCTCTTATGTAATTTATTCAAGCATTGCACTAAACCATTTTTTGTCAACAACAAAAAAATGTAGCTGGCTATATATAGGCATCAAGTAGCACTCTGACAAGATGAAAAGCGTGTGCCATGCCAAAAGTTCAGATTCTTTGAAAAGACTAATCCCGTTTTGAGTTCGCATTCAAAGCAGTTACAGGCAATTTTTAATGTATTATTCTACAATGACACCCTTTCTTTTGAAATGTAAACTGTTCAAGAACTTAAATGGAAGGTAGAGTAATAGTTTTTAGATGACTGAAAAATACCAGGTTGGTAGTTTTATTAACTTGTGTCAAATGGAATACCTTGACTTTTTATTTAGACTTTAAACTCTGGCTGTGGGCTAGAATGTGCTTTTTGCTCTGTGACTGGCGGGCCGTGCACAGAGGATGCTCCAGACACGCGATGATGTCCCAGAGGCATAATCTGTCTTTGGTGCCACTACTGCTCTGAGTAATGTCTTAAAAAGGTGCAGAGTACTTCTGTAAGTTCAGCTTGATGTGGGTGCCTGTGCTGCAGTTATGCAAAGTAGTACGCTCTTCCTCCATGTAGACACACACACACCATTTTGCAGCAGCAAGATCTGGAGGGAGGCCTTGCGACAAAATCCTAGGGTTCAGGTAAGTCAGGAAAGTCGACAAGGCAGAAAAAGAGGGGGTGAAGCAATATTCTGCTTTGACAGAATAGCCGAAAGACCAGGTTGGTTTCATAGCAGGAATATGCCATGCTTTCTAACAGGTTACTAAACACAAGACTAATTCAGGCTCTGGTATATATTGTCTAAGTTCTGGTATATATTGTCTAAGTTCTGGTATATATTGTGTATGAGATCCTATATCTCCTGAATGAGCTCAATGTTTTAGTTTGTGCTTATGTAGTACATAGGCTCAATCCTGCTCTCTCACGCTGGTATAGTGAAATCATAGAATCATTTAGGTTGGAAAAGACCTTTAAGATCATCGACTCAGGAGATCATTGTCTCAGGAGGCCGCGGGACTGAATGCTAGCTCTGCATTTGGAGGTTCTAGTAAAGCCTGTGAAGAGCTGTGAGCCTTCGGGTTCATCCTCTCTCTCTGGACCTCTGTTCACCATTAGCAAATCTGCGACGTTGGCGGTGTCCGGGAAGCAGAAGGCATGTCTGTCTCATTCCAGCAGTCTATTGCTTCCTCTTTCTCACTTAAGACTGCAATTAGCACTTTTTTATGACTTTGAAATATTAGAAGGGGGAACCATGATGGGTAGTAATGTAGATGCTTGAACTTTTGGGGAACATTCTTTTCACATAGTGGTGGTGCCAGCTGCTTCTTTGGCTCTGTCTGGTTAATACTTTTTCTCTTGATGGTTTTTAAAAATGAATGCATGCTGAAACCAAGACACCAAGGTTATTTTAAGTCTAACCAGCAGTAGAATAAGTGGCTGAATTAAAGTGCTTTCTTCTTCAGTCAGGGGCAGAAGTTCTAAGGCTTGCCTTTCAGTAGTCATTACCCAACAGGATAACTAAATACCCTATCAGATATAATATGTTACAATATTTCATATTTTGTGGCTATTAACTCTTGCATCTAAAACCATTCTAAATGTGAGCTATTAAGAGAATCTCCCATATGGTGTTTTTGTGAGGGATATGATTCCACCAGCTCTGACATTGTTTGTCAGCCTAGCATTTCTTTATGGTCTCTTAAATTGGATGCCTGCCACCTTGGTTCACAATACATAATGTGCTACCTATACATTTTCTAATACAAGCATCAGACTTACTAAAATGCTGTTTTTCTCTCAGTTAAAACCGCCAGTTTCATTCCAATATGTTAAATAAAACTGACCTTTTTTTTTTTAATTAAAGGTAATTTCTTTTTTAATAACTTGGATTTTAGAATCAGGTTTGCATGTAACAAAAACTAGTTTAAGGTACTGGCGATGTGATCAGCTGTAGACTTCTAACTTGAGGTGCTTAAGACTGAGATTACGCAGTTTTTAGAGCTGGAAATTGTACTGTGGGTACTTGTACTGCAGAGGTGCTTTTGATGTTTGAGGAACAAAACTTAGATAATGGGGGCTGATATAGAAATAATAGAAAACTTAATTTTTCATGAGAAGCAGGGCAAGGACATTACAAAGGCTCAGGGTGAGGGTGCTGATGAGAAAACTAGCTAGCAATGTCTTCAGTGGGTTGTTCTGGATGCTGATAGTATTGAAAGACATGAAAAGACATCTGATTTAATTTTATTGTACATTAAAAATAACTGACTATTATACATTCATCTTTTGTGATTATATTGTGAATGTCATGTCTAATTTTTGTAGTATTACCTCAAACCCGTTTAAAGTGAATTATGATGTGTGAATGTTGTTTTGACATGGGAGGTGTGAAAATAAGTTTTTGTGCTGAAATAACACTCCCTATTGTTAATGCAACATCACGTCAAGTGCAATGACACTGTAGCATAACAAGGCATTAATGCCAGGTAAAAATTGGGTCAGGTTCATTCTACTGATCTGTGGAAATAACAGCCATACTTGCAGAAAAATGCAGTCCTTCAGTCCAGTTCCCATTAACTACGTGGAAATATTCCTATAGAGTAATAAAGCTTAGATTGACACTGGCCTATTTCACATATAGAAAAAGGAGCTGCTATGAATTTTACTGGGCCTGGACATCACTGAGATGTGATTACTGTCCTTATAGAGATGCATGTTGGTGTAATGGTTGAGGAAAGAGGATCCCAAGCTACCGGGAGAGTAGGTCTTCATAGCTTAATATTGATGACATCAGTCAAGATCCAAGTTCAGGAAAAAAAAACCTCCATGGCCCAACCTTCTTTGTGCAATGGAATCATTTTACTCTCTAAGTCATTGCTCTTGGCAGATCTAAGTATCAGCTACATTATTTGAAAAGTGCCTGATGAGTAAATAATAATGATAATAATAATGATAATAATAATATAACTGCATTGTTTCAAGGGGATAAATGTGTTTTTTCCTTTGGGGAAAGCTGTATTGATAAGGAATCAGTATAATTTTTGGGTGTTTTTTTTCTTTTTAAAGCTCAGTAAGAGTGGCTTTTAGGCAAGGTAAATATTTTATTAATATAGCCTCTGCTGTACTTGTTCTGTGAAGTACAGGGTGGCTTCTGTTACTAGCTCTTACTAATAACATGCAACACTTTTTTTTAAAAAAAAAAGAAGAAAATGACCATACTGTGTCTTAGAACAAAAAAAAAAAGAGTGTGGTCACAGTCCAGGATGCTCATGAAATGATACCAAATTTTAGTTCTTCAGGCTCAGTCTGTCTGTCTTTTTTTTCCTCATATGGGGAAGCAGGGTTTTGCCCACTGGTTCTGTGTCCACAGAGGGTATAAATGAATGTTTCATTAGTAGGCCATTACTTTTCATGCTGAAAAAAATACCTGTATTTATCAACTTCCATGTTGGTGTCGTAACACTGAGGAACTGCGTGGAAAAGAACAGAGAAAAGAACTTCATAGTATCATGGCATCATTCCTTGGTGCATAGGTAGTGCTGGTCCCCTGTCTCAAAAAGGATGTGGTAGAACTAGAAAAGTCATCGGAAGGGGTGAAAGGCTGACTGAAGCTATGGAGCTTCTGTGTAAGGAACGGCTAAGACTCTTTGTATTGAAAGAAGTGCATATATCGTTGTGTAAAACCTCAGTTGATCCAGAGAAGGTGAGTAGATAACGACAATTTGCTTGTCTCTTTAATGCAAGGTCAAGTGATCATCATACAAAACTGGCTTGCTTACAGGAAGCAAAATTAAATGACTTCTGAGCAATGTTTGGTTAGTCTGTGGAAGCCTTTGCCGCAGAAGATGGATGCTGATGGTGTACATGGCTTCAGAAAGGATCTTTATGAATTTATGAGAGAAATGTTTACGTCTGTTAGGCATAAACCCTTGCTTCACCAAATGCCTGAGCTGCAGTGTCGCTGAGACAGTTTTCTGAGAAAATATCGTTATGTGCTAGTGTCCTGTAATGGCTATCCCCAAATATCCACCTTTGATCTGGTAAACAAATTCTTGTAATGGCTTGAAACTAGTCAAGTAACTTCAGAATTGCGTGGCACATTTCAATTTGCTCCAAAATTTTAGAAGAGGCATCTATACCACTGAAAAATCTTCACAGTCAAATTTGAAAAGCTGCAGTCTACAAATAAGTTGATTAATCTACACTTTATGTGGTGCTTTTGCACTTAGTGTTTAAAGAACATGACAGAAATGGGTAAGAAATATTAACACAGGTTGCAGATGGAGTTCCTAAAGAGCAAAAGGTCAAACTTTCAGTTTCTGCCCTCCCATGTATTGGCACAAATTATGCAAGATTTACACTATAAATACAGAGGTTAAAAATGATGCTCTAGTTTTAGCTATGTAGGTGTCTTCCTATGCTATGGGCTGGTTTGGTCAGGAACAATGCATTAGTGATACGAGCTGTTGGTGGCGGGGGGAAAAGCATCATTCCTATTTATGCCTCAAATTTTTTATTTATAAAAGTGGTTGTCACTGGAGAATAGGACAGGAGTCCTATTTCTCTCCCAGGCAGAGAAATGATCTAGGTACCTGTTTCAGACTTTAAATGTAGTCAATCATCTGCGTAAGAGTTGCATATCTGAATAATTTTGTATATCTGGAGATACGTGTTTTGACAGGAATCACACCTGTGAATCTCTGGTAAATCAGAGAAGTGTTGGATTTGCGAGCTTCACATTTGGACTTCGTCTTGGAACCTGCATGAACCTGTGTTAAGCAGAAAGTTTGTCTAAACACTTATAATGGTTCCAACTCTGAGCATATGAATTGATCTACATAACCGAAATTCAATGTAGTGGACTTCTGTTTTCTGAATACAAACGGTTTTGGTACTTAGTGAGCTGCAACAATTACAAGATGAAAACTTCAGTACTGGGCAACTCTGCTTTAACCAATACAAGGTGTTGGGTAAGAGGCTTAGAGCACATACTATAAAATTCAGTGTTTGTTCTCTCTTGTGAGTAAACTAAATATTCAAATTCTGCTTTCAGAAGCAATGTCTTACAGGGCTGAACAAAAAGAAGGGGGTTTATATTTTTTAAAATAATGCCATTTGCAACATACAGAACCACAGAACTAGAGAATAAAAATTAGGGGACTCTTTTATGGAAATATCTATTAGATGCCCTAACAGGCAAAGAATGATTTTTATCTACTATTTTTCTTCATGGGTACTGCTCTTATATTGCAATAGTATTTCTTTTTCTATATTGGGGCGGGGGGGAACGGGACACACAAAAAACTGCCCGAAAACTCCCCCCAACCTCGCCTGTACTACTAGGCTTTTGCAAATGATACTATGAGCTAGTTACTCCCCAGTTAATTTAGACAAACATTGGTAGTATTTTTTCACAAATCAAAGGCAAGTCTGTCCTTAGGTATCCCCAAAATCTTTTCATAAATCTTGATCTTTGAGGTCTTAAAACACAATGGAAAGTGAGATAGGATTTTTCTTTTAATGAAATAAGAATTACCGATCATCGAAAGCCAGAAAGCAGTGAATCAACAGATGTTTCTCTTATTCCTATATGGCAACATATATACTGTTGAGGAGTTGGATGACTTTCAAGTTACTAATTTTTAATTTAGATATCTGTTAGGTGTTAAATTTGAAATCTACATGGTGCATAAATGTTTCTGCTGTTTTTGTTTTAAGAAGGAAAACCCAATTTGACCTGTTCTATCACTTTGTCAGATTCTTTTCTTCCTTAGAAATGACACTGTATGTTGACAACTTTTGCTTGTCTTCATTTCTAAATGTTTCTAAATCATTGGGGTTTCTCCTGTTGAATGAAAGATTTAAAAGAAAATAATAGTAATTAAACACTGGAACTTATCTTTTGATTCACTGGATTTTCCAGCACCTGAAGCACTTCAATCAAGAACAAATGACTTTCTAAGAGAGATGTTCTATCTCCAGTAGAAATTAGGGGGCTGTTGAAAGCATCAGTTGGTGAAATTCAAGAGGTCCAATGATGTGGATAATCATAATGCTTTCTTCCAGGTTTCGATATCTGAATTTATTGAATTACTGTGTTGTTTGTCAGCCAGTTCAGTCAGATTCCTTGAAAAAGTTCATAGAATAGACAATAAGCCATCATAACAGCCATAGAAACATAGTCCTGGGACAGAACTCCCACTGAAGCCCCGATTACAGCCTGAATAAGGATTTGCTTTCTGATATAAGACCTAACAAAGTGTGAATTGTGCTGCATAAATGCATTTCCAGTGTGGGGTTAAGCAGGAGGTCAAAGGATGAGTGCCATTCACATAAATATGAGTGTGAAGTAAAAGAATTAATTTTGGTTAACTGTGCACAAAGGAATCAATGGAATTATTAATCCCAGTAAGCCATTCATTGCTATTTGCTCTTATAATAGCTATAAACTTTTTTTTTTTATTGAAAGGAGAAATAATTCCAACTAATGAAACTCTTGAAATGATCTGTATCTCATCAATATTTTTTTCAGTATGTTTTTGGATCATATTTTCAGAACTGTTCAACTTTGGTTTGATAACAAACTAAGGCTTCTAGTGTCCCATGTTCAGAAGGTAAATGGGGGAGATCTTGAAAATAGAGTTTATTTACTCGAATAGGTGAACAGGTGCTGTTAGTCGTAGGGGGGTTCTGGGAACCTGCTTCACTCTCAACACCAGCTGCAAAGTTGATGTATGATTTGAACTTGTACTGGTGATTCTTTTCATAACAGCCTAGTGTAAACTAAATGAGTCTTGAAGGACAGCTATATGGCGTGCCTATACGACATGCCTCTACTCCTCCATCACATTTTAGTCGCTAGTCAGATCTCCTATTACAGCTGACCTATGTGCAGTTCTCTGAAGCACAGGTCTGCCCTTACGTAGACTGCTACAGTCAATTTAGAGTTTATTTTTTTGTCTTTAGAATGGTGCCTGGACTTAGGAACGGATCACTTAATTGAACCCAACTATACTAGGGCACCTGAATGAGAGAGTGTATTAACCTTGTGTATTGATGGGTACATGCACATCTGGTCTAGCAGTAATGGACTGCATAAACAGTTTGGCGTTTCAGCTGACCTACAGCTGAAAAAAATTATTTAGAAATGTGTAGCAACTTGCTGTATTAGCCGGGGAAGCTTAGTCCATAAGGAATTGAATTGTAGGTGTGTAATTTTACCTTGAAGGTACCATTATTTCATTATGTGTAGCTTGCTGGACTTTACTGTTTTGCAGATCATGACGATGCCTTGTTATGACTGGACATACTGAAACATGGTGCAATCAGGCCAATAAAGTGTTGAAACGACTCAGGGTTAAAGAATGCTGTGTGCTTGCCCTGCAAAAGGGAAAATTGGTTCCGTCTGCTCAAATTAAATGTTGATTTAGACCTCATTTTCTGAAAGGTAAACCATGCTTTGGTTACCTGCTTGGTAAATGCTTTTGGTTTTATTATATGGATTTAGAAATAAATTGGAGAGAACTTCAGGCCTGTCTTGTCTTCCTTCCTCGGGAAAAGGTTCCATTCAATTGAGCAATGTATTCCAGCCGTAAGTGTATACAATACAGCCCCTTTTGCCACGCTCAGCACTTTGTATACCTGATTGAGGGCTATTAAACTCAAATTTGATGCACTGGCAGAGTTAGTTGAGTCTTGTTTAACGTAATTAAAATTCTGTGGTCAACTTTTTTCCCCCCGCTGCATTCCGCAGCCAAAAAAGCCAATGCATGCTTCGTGAATGGCCTTTGTAGACAATCTGTTTGTCTCTACTGAACTGCTTTTGTTTTTAATAGATGTCTTCTGTATGGTCATTTCTGAATGTCTCTTCAGTGTGAGTTAAACTGCTAATACAAGTACCTAGAGTGATCTGGAGGTCTGTTCAATCTCAAGGAGCCTTAAGGTTCAAACAGGGGTCTACTGAAGAGCAAATCAGTTAATGGTTAAGACAAAATGTAATGAGCCAAATAAAGAAACCACAGTTCACATAGCTGACATCATCCTATAATATCTCCCAGACAACACTGTGCTTTATAATGTGTTTGATGCATTTTTTTTTTTATTCTGTAGACACAAAGATTTCAATTGACTTGAGTCCTCCAGAGGCCAAATTCTCAAAGGTATTTGAGTATTTAAAGGTACGCATAGAAATTTCTTGGGATTAAAAAATAATGCCTGAGCACTTCATTCCTGTTTGTGATATTAGGGACATCTATTTGCACTCCTAGATACTGAAATACTTTAGAAGTCCAACAGGCAAGAAGGTCTTTCATTTTCTGTGAGGTGTGTCAGGCACCCTTTTGCCTGCTACACAAAACATCAGTGTGGAAAGAGGTGAGACAAGAGTGGAAGCTGAAGCGCTGCTGTTACTGAGCTTGTTTACCACAGTGAGCAATGCATTTGACACGTCTGGTGCTTGTTTATGGTGATACAATGTACGGGATGAAAATCTGTGACTGATCTTTAAAACATGACTGAATGCTTGATCTCTGACGTTCTTAGTGTTTATGTTGACAGCCAGCGTATAGAGAGAGGTCGTAGACATTCCCTTCTAGCACAGCCTCCTCTCAGATACCGAATCACTTATGAGGCTTTTACCAGCTCTTTTCTTGGAAGGCAGAGATGGCAGTCAGCTGCCTTTTTTGCAGAAGTACCCTATTCCCTCAAATGGTGGAGAGGTAATTTTCTATCAGTGTGCTCCCTGCTCTTTATTTGTAGGCTGGATTGCACCCTTTGAAGAGAAGATGTTCTGAAAAGGCTGTAGGAAGGAAAAGATATGGGAGGGTTTCTTTTCCACTAGCCTGAATCATTTAAAAAAAAAAAAAAAAAAAAAATCTGTGTTAAGGTATAAAACCCCCATCTGTTTGTCCAGCTTCTTCCTCGGTGTTTCCCAGGCTGGGTGTTAGTGTTTGCACTCGCAGTGGCTGGTTTTCAAACAGGCGCTGAAGAAGTTCTGCTGTACAGAATTGTACATCAGCCTGGGAGAAACCCATGGCTTGAGAACAGTCCTGCCTGTATTCAGGTGGCCACAGATCCCCTTAATTTATGTAAGGCAAGGATCCTGTCAACTGTAGTACTCTAGGTAGTCAAAACTTGGATCAGCTTTTATCTCAGCTTTATTGCGGTTTATCATGATGTAGCCTGTCATTTAACTTCCATCATCATTGTAAGCGGAATGTGATTTTTATGCTGGTTACCTAGGCTGATCCTGCATCATTGTGATGGTAATGATTACCTCCATGTCTAGGGAGCACAAAATAAAGTCTTACAGCGGTGATGAGTTATATTGTATAGAGCTATCTGGAAAATAGTTTAGCTACCTACCCTAAATGTTGTAACAGTATTAATACATTTAGAACTGAATTCATATTGATAGCTATTGTTTAGCAATCCATTTTGTTACAATCTTTTTATGACATGGGTCAGATTTTTTATCTTTAGGGCATTTTTAGAGCCCTATAAACTTTTTTTCTTACTTAAGTAATTAATAGCCATGTTAGTAATTAACATGTGAGATTTCCGGGTATAATAGAGCCCCTGTCAGAAAGTACAGGGTCTTAAGGAGACAGGAAAAATCATTCAGTGGGAGCCTCTCTTCAGACTTGTCTTGCTTCTCTAGAAATGAGGATTTTAATGCTGGTTTGAAATTGTGCTTGGTGTTGAAGAGAAAGTGCATTTAGGGAAATACGGCTTTGCATATGGGAAATTGGAAAATGTTATTGTCAGTGATTTCACATAGTAAATCTAAATGCTCTGGGGAAAAAAAAACCAGATGACCTGTCAGTTTGGTATTCCTGTAGCAAATCTGAAGGGAAAGCTCAAGTCGCCAACACAACTGTGGAGCTTACCAAAGCCCAAAGGGTGATTAAAGCATTTCAGCAGTATTTTACTCTTAGTCCCACCATGCTTAGGTATGTCTTCCAGCTAGCTACACTGATCACACTCTGCAGGGGTAGGGGAGAGAATCTAGGGAGAAGCAGAAGGATATATCAGGATATTTAATCAACTTAGGTGACTTGTTTAGGACTGCTTTAATAATAATAATAAAGTTAATAAAGTCAGTCTTTTTGTCCTCCTAATGAGTAATATAATACTAAATTTGAAGGACCAGCTCCTACTTTGGTCAACGCAGAGCATTTATAGTTTTGCGTTTAAATTCATCAATCAGGATTGAGATTCTGTAGCAACCACTAAGTCCTGTCCAGCAAGAGCAAAGTTGCTCCTTCTTTGAAAATGTGACTCTCTTGCTGTGAATATACGTGCCGTACATGGCTGCTTTTCTGTTGCCTTGCTGGCTGTGCCCAAATTGCTAAACTTGGTCTCTTCCTTACCTCGTAATCGTTACAGACAGTCAAGTCTCTCTTCATCTGTGGGTGAAGATAAAAAGAACAAGGTGTCGATGGACGTAGAAACTGTCTTCTCAAGACTAGCTCATGTCCACAGCCATTACTAGCTGAGATAAAATGCTGTTGTAGAAGCAGCACGCCAACATTACTCTACTAAGACAGGTATTACAGAGCTCGGTCATTGGGATGTGTATATCTCATTCTTAAAATGGAAATTCTGGCAAGTACAGCTTAGACTCACGGGTAGATGCGATGGCGTGTGGACCTCAGCATATGTATTGAGAGTTCCCACCCAGTGAATGTGTTGATGTGTTGAATCTGTTGGAGGAAAATGTTCAGGGATGTAGTTTTAAATAATTATTAGTAGTATTCTGTTTACTTAAGCAGCTCAGCATGGGCAATTTCAAATTTAGGCCAGAGCCAGATAGTGAGAATCTCGAGCTTTGTGAAGCCTGGCTTTTGCCTATTCCCTGTATGGCTGCAGAGTATTGCAGGGGAAGCTATATGGAAATGTCTGCTCTTTCCTTCGTTAACTATTTTCAAACTATAGCAGCTGTGAAATGAGAAGGATAGGTAGGATTCTGGCTGGTTGAATGGCCCTTGATTACTTCCCGTAATAGTGCTGAAAGCTGTATGATTCCAGGTCCAGCTCTGAGATTAGGGAAACGCAAAGATAACATTTGATGATCAGGTCCCTGTTTTCGGCATCAGCCTCATATGGAAAATAATAACATTAAACCTGAAGGCCTCCTCCTGAGAAGAACATACTAAATATAGGAACTTACCCCATGATACACTTTGTAAGGCCTTCGTTAGCTAGAAAACCCCAGTGTGTCCTAAACGTGACAAGCAGAAACGTGAGACTACTGTACAGCCTGTGCATACGGAACTGAACTTAGGTGAATTCCTGAATATGTGGTTCTGTATATACCTTCACCTAAGTTATGCCAGCATGCTGCTTTTCCAATTTTTTTCCCCTTTGGAACTTTTCTTGATGTTTTCCTAACTATTCAGCAGTCAGAAGCAATAATAATAACGGTGACTAACCATGGAAAAGGACACAAGAATAATGGTGCTACAACTCCAATTAGAATACCCTGAAGGTCAAAGTTTGGCTTGCAATTATAGCGATGCCCTCATTGTAAAAGGCTGCCTTTTTTCTTATGGGAAGGATGTAAATTTGAGCTCATTTCTTATTTGAGCTCATTTCTCTTTCACATTTCCTTTCCCTGGGAAGGGAGGCGGAATCAGAATTCAGAAATGAATTTTTAAGAGGTATTAGTTGGTAACATCTCAGTCTCTGAAAGGAGGCATATGGTGATTTCTTGTTAAAATGGGAAGGAATGGAAGGATATACAGTCCAGTTAGGAAACTGAGAGGGAGACCTTGTACTTTTGGTTGATAGAGCCTTAGAAGCTTTTTACAGATGCTATAGTAGAGCTCAGATATAAGCGTGTGTAAGAAAGGGAGTGGCGACTGTTTAATACTAAGACCTTGAATGTCCCTTTTGCTATTCATGCAGGCACTGATATTATTTACATCTCTATAACCATGCTTTAGAGCTGTGCCAAGATTTTTAAGTCTCCCCCCTCCAGCTAATTGATTATCTGATGTGGGCTGCTCTGACTTGGCAGTATCATATATACACAGAATGAAGTACAGGGGCAGCTGGCATGCTCATTTCTAATTTCAATGTTTGGCAGCTTCCGAAATCGGCACGGGGCATACTGAAACACTTGGCACTTCACCCAAAAGTAATGAAGTCTTTCACTTAACCCAGTGTGAGGGTAAACAGGATGTTAGCCAGAGTTGCTTTGGTGTCAGATAGCAGATTAAGGATAAAACACTCAATAATTTATGGACTGAACTAAAAGTTCCTCTTTTACCATGCCATTTTTGTTTACATTATTAATAATCCATTTATATATTTTCTTTGTAATTAAGTTGTAAATTATTATCTGTATAGGACTATAAACCAATAATTGAAGTATTTCTTTAATACAAAGCTAATCTCTTCTTCCACTTGACAGATTGAGGAGATGGTAAACAGTTTCCCTGGTAGTGCACATGCTGTGGCTTCAGCATTCTTGCCTAACCTTGTGTTTCTCAACTTTTGCTTCTGTAGACCCTTGCCAAATTTATTTTACATGAAATGCCAATATGAGACTAAATTCTGAGAGAAAGAATTATGAAACGTATGGATGCACGTAATGGCACAGAGCAGAACATGGGTTTATCAACTAATGCAGTATTTACCAGTACTAATAAAGTGATTAATAAAGTACTGGCAGAGATGATACTGGAAATTGCTCTGTAATGTAATTGTGTTGTTGAAGACAGAGGTATAACTGGTCTAATGTGGACTTCTAAGCATTTGGTAAGGACCTGACATGATACTAATTTAGCTGTAGAAGATGGGGTTAGTTCTGGAAGTGTATGTAACTAAGCACCCAGGGAGACAACAAAATTTTACAAGGATATGTAGTGTAAACAGGATTCTACAATTCTGTCCTCAAGACAATTTTATTTGATACTTTCATGACTATACTTAGCACAGAAATGCAGAATTCTACCTATAATGATAATTTCTTTTTTTCCTCCTTAATTCAAAGACAATGAGAAAACCGTGTATAGAAGAATTGAATGACCTTGAGGACTAGAATAATAAAATGGAGATAAAACAGTCTAGTTCAAAGTGAAAAGTCATGCACTTGGGAGTAACAGTCATCATAATTTCCACTGTAAGATGGGGGGCCAGCAGGTAGAATTCCTGGAAAAGGAGAAAGACTTGAGTTCTATTCAGTCAGTGAAGGACTGAACCTTCAATGTGGCATATCTGCATTTAAAAAACCCAAACAAACAACCCTCTCCCCCCAAAGAAATAACAACAAATATCAGGAGAGACTACTAATGCCGTTGTGCAGGGTATTGCTAAAGCCTTATCTGGAGTACTGCATCACTGTGTTCAAAAAGGTGAGCTCATACTGGAGCAGGGGCATACGAATCACTGTAGGGAAGAGAGGTTGTCTTATGAGAGTCTAAAGAAGCTGGCTTCTTTGGCCTTGCAAAGTGAAGATGAAGAAAAATGCTTCCTGCCTATAAATGAATTGAACAGGGTTAATCATCAGGGAAGAAAAAGCTTAAATAAGCTGAGGGATAATGTTGGCACAGGAACAAAGAGGTGTACGCTGCCTACAACTGAAATGAAGCAGGAAACCAGGAATCTGTCTGTTGAAAGGATGAGTTTCTGCAAGTTCCTTCAGTAGAAATAGGAATAGGAAAAATAGACTAGCTGGACTAGGTAGTTAGATCAGCTTATGACAAGGTTCCTTGGAGCCTTGAGAAATTGTATTTGCTTGTCAAAAAGGCATACTGAGCCAGAGGGGTTCTTCTCAGTCTTATATTTTTACTGTGGAAATTCACGTCTCTGTGATCAAGCACAGCTTGATTTCTATGATCAATCTAAATGGATAAATCCCAGTCCTTCCGTGTCTAGGATAATCTCTGATAAACAAAGCAAACAAACAGAGACCGCTCAGGTTTCCATCTGTTTCCAATGCCAAATGCTTTCTTCAGGTCTGGCCTTTGTACAGCATCTACTTTTATGTGGCCTGCAGCCAGATCTCCTTAATCCGTGATTTTGTGATCTTGCAAAGTTAGCTTGGTCATTATACAGCTAGGAGGTTTCCCGGAAAAACCTAGTTTTTGGTAGGGTATGTTGGCACTTCAGCAGGTGGCACTCTTCACTTTAGGTCTTGCCCTAAAACCTGTTTTTCCTCGTGAATGAGGAGGTTGCAATTTTGCTTGTGGCCTTAGCTAACTTCTGTTTTGGCAAATGTTGTTCCATCTCCCTGAATTCCTCCGACTGTGTTGTTTCCATGCTGTGAATTTTACTTCACTGAAATATTTGGAGTAAAATCACCCTAACACTGGAGTTAGATCAGAAAAGGACCCAAAAAGTGGGACATAATCTGCTTCCTCTTCCATAAATGTTAATCTTGTAATAACCCAATGATTTCCATTAAATTGTTCCAGATGGATTTGCATAGAGCTGAACCGTAGTCATCGTTACTCCTTGATCATATTTTGTATGCTGTCCAGGCTACCATGGTTGGTGCCACAGTATCCAACCCATGGTACACCTAAATTTTCATGTTGATCGTCTGTAAAGGAGCCAGCCCCGTTTATCTGACATTCCCCTTAGGCACAAGGTCTTGGTCTAATGTAACTTCACAGGAAGGAGAGTTTGCAGTTGAGCTGCCTTTAGAGCTCCCTAAACACAGTGCCTCAGCTACACCGCATCCTAAAGCTCTAATGTCTGGACCATGGTTTTTCAGTTCACCTTTTCAGGAAATGTAGTAACTGGAAAATATGACTTTCAGAAAATGCCAGAGAAAGTCAACAGACTTTGGCTTAAATCTGTACAACTCTTGCCCTACCAAGAGGAAATTGAGATGTACCTCAGTTTCCTCACTGCCTCTTTCTTGGGGTTTGGTCTTAAACAAAGTTCTTGATCCCTTTGCTCAATTCTCACTTACCCAAATAATTATATTTATCTGTCTTAATCATTGGTGATCTCCCTCTGTAGTTGGTCCTCTATTAAAAGGGCTTTCCCCTAAAAAAGGAGAGGGGGAAAAAAAAAAAGAAAAGAAAAAATGCTGCTTCTTTTGACTCTCTTTTTGCCTTTTGACTTTCATGTCTTAACTGTGTTACCTTCTCTTATGTTTTGATGATATTCTAAATCTTGCTGCCTGCCAATATATATAATAAAATAAGATTTTTAGTTTGGGGGGGATTTAGTCCCTCTTCTGCCTGTTTTCAGTCCAGTACAGTCAATAAGGTAGACTGTTTCTTCTGTTTGTCTAATCTGTTCTTCTGGTTACGGTAATGGTATAGGATCTCCTCAAGCCTTGCATTGCCTGTTCAATTCTGAGGCATACAGTAACTAATGTACTAAGCTGGTGTTGACGAAATAGCCGTGTTTCCCAAAACGATCAATCTTTATTTTCTCTTCTACGCTGCTGTTTGGTGGGTTTTGTGTGTTGCCAAGCAGTTTTCATAAAGGTGATCGCGTGAACTGAGCTGCGTTTTATGAAAGACAAGACACTATGCTGCTGACAGCTGCTGTTACAGTAGTATTTCCATTACTCTGTAACCTCTCAAAAGCAGTATTTAGCTTGCTTAGAAGTTCGTACTTCTGTCCACTGTAAGAGGAGAGTAGAAAGAGAATATATGACTTGAAACACTTGTACCTGCTGACGTGGTTCTAACTAAAGATTTTTGGAGGTCTGTGCCTTGACGAACATCTGTCATTGTGTGAGACTTTGTAAAGCCTTTGTGTTCTTTCTTACCGGCTTTGCCTGCATCTAACCAGTTATACTGTCACTTTTTTCATCTCCATATTATTCATTGTATGCTAGTGAGGATTAGGCTGATGACATGAGAGGTCAAGATTCTCTAATCTTTCCCCCTTCCCCCCCCAAGCTTTGACTTTCTTTTTTAGAAAAGTTTCTCTGATATCTCAGCACTCTCGCTATTGATAAAAGCAACACAAAATGTGTTGCTTGACTGGGGCAACGTGGGTACAAACGTTGTTGTGGCAATGGAAGTTTCTCCTTGGTGTGCCTTTTACTGTAACGCGGTGACAGCGGAGTTTAGGCTGTAGCCTTGTAGCCGTCAACTTCTATACAGAGATTTTCTATTGCGGCTCTCTTGTGACTGATAGCTTTTGTGGTGTGCACTGAAAACACTCTGACCTTTAGCAATTCCCCTTCTATCAGAACAAAGGAGATGTCTGTTAATTCCAGCCTGCATAAATTCTGCATTTGCTTTTAAACTGTTTCTGTATATAAGTGCAGATTAAAAACCTTTAGAACACATTTTTAAGAACGAATAAAGAAAGAATTGAGTTTCTAGGACAAGAATACCTGCAGAACAGCAGAAGAATAACCAAGTCATCTTTCATCTGCATTTTTTAACCCTTCTGTGGTAGTGTTCATGTAATAATGTGGTTACGTGAGAAACTCCTTCTTTACTGCTGTCATAACATTTTGACTCTAGGCACTCTGATTTGTGGATCGAAAAGATGTGCTTGCTGGAAAAGTGTACTTGTGCACTGCCCCTTCCGAATGTTTGGCCAGATCCTTTTGCAGTAAGCAGACGACTCCCCAAAAGTACAATGTCAGGTCTGTGGCCATCTTAATTTCATCTTTCGATGACAGTTTTACAAATCTTGCATTTCAAAATCCCCCTTAGACCTTAGAGAAGTTGCTTCTGTCTTTACTGGAAGTTTTGATCAAGCAGATCTGGATGGGACACTAGTCTGGTTTGCTTTAAAATGACAGATTAGTGAAGGATTGAATGAAGTAAATCCTTTTTGAAAGGAGTGGTTTTGGTTTTGGGTGTTTCTTACGCTTATTAAAATGGTTAGGCTTGCTGGCAGGGGAAAAAAAGCCTGTGATTTTGTATCTCGTCTGTGGTGTAACCTTCTTGGAACACTGTATTGCAGCTTGCGTTTTCTTCAAACCCTGCAGAATCTCACAGGAATCTCTTGCTGGACTGTGCTTTTCAGTAGATTTACATGTGATCAGGTAGGTTTGAGGGTTTTAAAACCTATTTTTCTTGCAGAACTAAAGGTCTTTTCGTAATTGCAATTCACTTGGAAGGGAAGTTAAAATTAAGTCATTTTGTTTCTCACTTGTTTTCTAGATTGAAATGTATTTGGTTACAGTCTAAGTTTTCAGACTGAATTTTGCTTTCATTTAGGGTTATAGATATCTGCAGTAGCTTGAGTTGTTTCCGAATCGGCTTTAACTGGACATGAATAAGTTCTGGCTGCAAATTAGAAGAAAATCCCTCACTGTTACATCAAAGGTCTGGAACAGTCTTCTAATTAGAGAGTGCTTGGGTCAAAACCCCCAAAGTATTTTGAAATGCAGTTTGTTAGGTACTGTATGATAACAGTATAGCACTGAACTTGATGACCTGGGAGGGCTCTCATGTTCTTGTCTTCTGAAGTGTATCCTGTTGTCACTGAAAGCAGAACTTGATCTAGTTATTAAAGTCAACTGTTAACTGGAAAGGACGGAGTAATTCTGTTTCCCCAAGATCACGTTGTGTTTCTGAGGTGTGGGGTGCTATGCTGGCTTGTTTACTTAAGAGCCCTGCTGGGTGGTTGGTAAGTGACAAGGAGACTGTGCATGCCTTCACAGCTGGAATAAAATAACGGCAAGCCAACTTAGAAAGGAAGTAGAACTCAACATATGAAAAGAGGAAATATTCTTTTGAGAAGCCTGAATACTTCCAAGTAGCAGAATGTTCCTGCATTAATCTCATACAGAAACAAAATGTTATTGGAGATAATAACTAAATATTGCTGAATATAGCTACATGTATAGCAGTAATAAATATGCTGTTCCCTGGAGGATTTTAAACATGCAGGGAAGAAGTCTGACAGCAGTGCTTTACAGTTTCTCAGATCCAGAGATGGGAAACAGTAGAAGTTTCCTTTGCCAAGGGCTCTCTGTCTGCATTACATCCATACAGGCTTCTTAGTTCCCTAGAGGTGAAGTGGCTCTTGGGGCACCTTCTACATCATGTGATTTGGGGAGAAACAGTGCTTTCCCAAAATTTCCTCACAAGACTGGTTGGGTTTCCTTAACTGATTTAGCTGTCTTGAAATTATGTCCTGGAATATTGGCCAGAAACATGTCTTCTGTAGGTATGAAGTTGCATGCATCTCTTGCAGCTGTCTGTTTTCAAACATGGATCTGTTCCTGCACAACTGAAGATTTTTATTTTTTTTAACTGCATTAGAAATAGTTTCTACAAGTAACTTATATGTGCGGATACATATATAGTTGTGTTGACGTACTCATTTATTCTACTTTTAGACTCATACGAACTTCATAGTTAATATGTTTAATCTTTAAATTGTATGTGAATAATGAATATAAATGTCCTAGGCAATAATTACCTGTCAGTGATTTGTCAGCTATTAGATTTGTAGCACAAAGCATGAATGTTTGCTAAATAGGGGGGTGAATAATCAGGTGGTATTTAATGAAGGAATTAGATGAATGATTTATCATGTTAACAACACAGAAATAGCCTGGCCATTTTTATGTTTTAGTAACTTGTTGATATTTTGAGTAGCAGCTCATCTACTGGATGAAGAAATCAGATCTAGTATCAAAATCTGTCTTCAAACTTTGGCAATGAAGTGTAGGCTTTGAAAGGTGATTTAGATTCATCAGATTTGTGCCTAAACTGTCCTTGGTTTAGTATTAAAAATAAAAACCTCACCGTTTTATTAATCTCTAGTGTTTATACTGTTATTTTGGGCATGCTTAGATATACGGTTCAGTGGAAGGAATGTGCTGTACAGAACAGATCATTTCACCTGTGGGTTCCCCTCTTTGTTCTTTAACCCGTTTCTGTGCTTTCTATGGGAGAGCCGTCCAATAGTACTGTTTTATACAGACGCTTTACAATAGAAGGTATATGCAGCGACTTCCACTTTTGTGCAAGTGGAATGCTCTGGGGTAATAAGTAACAACAGTTGTATGAAGGGGTCCCCTGTAACTCCCCGAAGGAAGAGCTTGACTTGCTGGAGTTATCTGTTGTATTTTCCTAGATGGCACTTCAGTCAGTTACTTACAGTATGTAAATGTGGGTGTGTATATATCCTTCCAGACGATATGTACTTACTGTGCATATGGTATCTATCCGGCACATAATTTTGGGTAAATCAAATTTCTTTCTTCAGAGTAAACTTTTGGGTGACAGCCAAGCTGTACAGTCATCTTTATGTTGCCATTTTAACCTCATTAAGGGGAAAGGGAAAGCTGCCTGGCTCTGCTTGCTGTCAGTTTTCCTCTACTACCGTGTAAGCATACCAGGGTCTCTAAGTCCAGCTTCCTGTCTTGTCGATCCGGCATAATATTTCTACAATGTATGTACAAGATGTGTTCTGTTTACAGTACACATGAATATATCTCCCTGCGTGTGCTTCACTGCCAGGGTAGTACCCTCATCTGGATTTGACTGGGTGATTCTCATGTGCCATCGGCTTTGAGTGGGAGTGAGTCTACACCAAGAAGGAAGAGGAATCAGGGCTACAAAGATGGGCGCTAGCCCTCCTGCCCCCCAAACTTAATAATAAAGAGAATATGGACAGAAGCCAAGTATATTATGCACCAAATCCACTTCCTCTGCAGAATACAGTTAAATGAAAAACACATGGAGTAGCTTGTTGAGTTGATTTTGTTCTGTGCTCCATCCTGGTAATGGATTTGTTTTCAGAATTGAGTGTTCTGCATGTTTCTTGGTGGATGCTAGTAGGCTTGGAAATATCACAGCATGTGGGACCCAGTAAAACATGAATTTCATTTGTTTTCCTTGGCTTCTGTGTGTCATGATGTGTTCAAGATGATAGGGTCTGGAAAACTGTAAATTTTCGTTAGGTCTCAAGTATGAATCCTGAGCCTTGTCTTCATGTTGCAGAGGAAGGCTGGTAGGAGGAGGAAGGCTGTTGTTCAGCTGGGCTCCTGAGGGTTTACTGTGCAGCCTACGTTTTGTTTACGTTACAGGTATGCTGACAAAGCTGCTGGCTCTAATATTGGACTTAATAGTTTTGTTTGCCTTTGCAGCTGCATCTCACTGTCCTTTCCCTCTGTCTGCCTGCAGTTCTTCACAGAATTACATACCGCAGCAGCAAATCCCACTCCAGTACCGCTGCTGAGGCCAGGATTCTGGTGTATTTCTGTATTGTCCTTGGAGTTTGCCAGGCAGGTTGGAACGATGGAGATAAGTGAATGGGCATCTGTGTGCTCTCATTGATTTGTGACCATTTAAGGAGCTGTGAGCTGAAATGAGCCATATGGCTATTTGTTTTTCCTTCAGCCTTGTTCTTGAAAAGGTAGGGTTGGGGAGGGTGAAGACAGGGTTCCCCTACCTTATCTGGCTAAGATACATGGTTCAGAAAAGCAAAAAAATATAGTCAAAATTAAATTTTAAGAGCTTGGAAGGTGAGCTTTTCATAAGGAATGTGAAAAAAAACCCAACCCTGAAATACTATGACTTTACTTCTTCAAAGATACATTAAAGATTCAAACACTAGTTGCTTAATATGAGTATTTTAAGAACAGCTGCAATTGTAAGGGACTGTGGTCCTGTTGTACTAGCTACCGTGGAAGCAAAACTATACCCTGCCCAGTGCAGAGTGCTGCCCTGTGGGACCTTGATTGTGCAAGGCATGGCACCTGTGGGGAATTCTTTGTAAGGCAAGGTCTTAAAAAGATAGGCTAAAGTCAGCGAGATGACAAAAATTGCTAGAGAGAGGGGAGCTCTGGCTTTCTCATTACTGAAATATGTATTGACTTCTCCCAAATTTTATTTGGCCAAAGGACAGTTCATGGGGGAAGTCTCTGTCACTTTTCTATTTAGTGGCATTTTATTTACCAAAATAAGTACTTTTAAGTAGGGTCAAAATGTTGGTCCATCAGCCTCTCATGTAACACATTTGATCCTAATCAAATATGAATGTTTTGTGGTCTAGTCAGCAGGTCAGATTAAAGCACAGATTTTCCCATCTACCTACGTGGACCTCGGTGCAAAGCTGACTAAGGTCACAAGTGAAAGCAAGTTTGCAAGTCCCTGTCCTTAACTGGCAGCTGCAAGTCACCACTTCTGTTGAAATACAGCTCCCTGTTCTAGAGTGTATAGGATTTCCCAACATCTCAAATAGATAGGAGTTTGATATTATAGGAAAAGGCAGTGGTGTTGCCAGAGAAATTACCCTATGAGTAGCTTTCACTTGATCAGCTTTTAGCTTCTATCTATTGCTATAATTCCTGGAACTTTGCGTTAAGGTATTTGTTGAGCTCATCCTGATAGATTGGCTGTTTTGTGTCTGGGATAGTGTTTTTATGTTGGTTATAAAGGAAAAACAGATTCAGAGTTTGGGCACTGGAGGAACATCAGAGTCTGCTTGCTGGGCTGTGAGTACTTGGCCTCTTCAGAACAGCTGCTTAAGTTCATTTCACTTCTCTCTATTTCTTGTGGGTGATAAGTAAAATCTCTCTGGGGGAGAGAGGCAGAGAGAGAATGAAGAGACATTGGGGTTCATAGCCTCAGCTGTTGAAGCTCATCACCCAAATCAGATAACTAGGATTCTCTTCTGAGTTTCCCCCAGGGTATTCTTCCTGACAGCCTACAAGGTCATACATATAATTGGGTATTGCGGTGAACTTCGGTCTAAATCTGCTCTGGTCATGTGAATAGTAATCTGAAAAGTGACTTCTGTTCAGCCTGATAAGTCTATCGACGTACAGTGAGACCGAGCTTTTCAACACTCCTTCGGTTTTCATTGCCAGAAGTTGTTACGCTACTACAAAATACATGCCGGGTAGTTGACAACTGGGTTTCCTGTGTGATGGCTGCTGTCTCTGCAGATAGTTAAATAAGCCCAGTGCCACAGATTTGCAGCTGTATGTCGCAGACAGAATGGTTTGACTGGCTGATTATAATGGTAGATGGTAGGGCAATGATGGTAGGGCAACGACAGGAGTCCTCCTTGTTCCTTGGTACAAGCGACAGTGGTTCTGTCCTTGTGTACCACAAGGAGTTTACCTGCCCTCAACATTGTCACCTTCTCCTACACACCTCTGTGGGCACAACCTGCATTCTTCATTGCCTTGCTTCACAGGTTTTACTAAAGCGGGCTGAAGATGGGCTATACAAAAACCCTGTAAGGCAGGGGGTCTGCAGTCCCCTAATGCCTTCTAGATTTAATTTTCTATCCTGCTATAATGGTTTATCTGCAGTCACCACTTATAGATTATTGTGATGCAAAGATGTCAGTAAATTTTAATGGCTTCTCAGCCAGCATTACTTGGAAAAACCCCAGTGGTGAAGTGGGATGACAGCAATTTGACCAAGTGTGGATCTGGCCACTATGCTCATTCTGGCGTTGAGCTGGAAGCTGTATGAAGTACGTTCTTTCCAGATTGCAAAGTGTGGCATTTCTCCATATCGTTAAGTCTAGTAGGTCTAGCGGGTAGAGCTCTGTTTACAATAGCTGGAAATTTATGTGGAGAGGATAAGTTCAAAAGGTCTGCAAACATCAGAGTAGAACTTGAGTAATGGCCCCTTGCGGTTTTCCTGTGTAATGGCACTATGTTTTTACAGGCCTTTAAACTATGGGAATAAACAGAAGTCAGGCTTGTGTTTAGATAACTTTTAAAAATTTCTCTCAAGCAATAATTTTGAGTTTGTTCAGCAAAAATCAGTAATTGTTCAGAAGCTGAGGTTTTGCAGAAGACATGAATGAGATACGCTGTAGAAATCTAGAAAAAGGTAATTTCAAAATTTAATAGCAATAAAGTGTGCCTTATTTCTTAAACTTACATAAGCATTTATCTAATTTTTCTTGACTTTGCTACCAGCTTTTTGTTCTACAAGGAGCCTCTCTTAAAATGGCTGGGGGTTAATATAATACTTTGTTATCAAACTTCAGTCATTACCTGCTTTGACACCTAATTCAGCAGCTTGCCCCAGTTTGGATGGGTGCTTAATCACACTTCTACATGTAAGCCCATAATAAATCCCACTGCTATTACTGGGGGTTTTACCACTTGTGAGCATTACCTTGGATTATTTTGAGTTATGAAGTTCTCCGACTTCTGGATTGTTTTTCAGAGATCAAGTATTGCCTCTTCAGACTGCAACATTACTGTTTTGGCATGGGGAATTTTGTAAAGGCACAAGATAACGAGGACAAGATCAATATTCTGAAGGAGGAAGGTTTTTTTTTTTTTCCTTGTAGTACTGTAGTGTTTCCTGAAATGAATCTGCTTACCTGGCTGCTAAACAAATGAAATGTGCTACGACTTACTTTTGGCACAGGCACAACATGGTTAGGGGCACTAGCCACACTCTGACACATGAGTTGGCATTCTGGCACCTTTTGGCTGTTTTTGCAGCTGCAATGAGACCCAAACTTTATCCCAGAAGGGGCAGTTATGCCCGCTGGATTTGCAAGGGAGCCCTGTTGTTGAGTGTTCACAGGGAGATTGCAGTTTCCCTCCTCCACGTAGCACCAAAGTAGGAGTAACAGGCAGGAGGGCAAGCCGTGACAACGGTAGCATGTGTTGTGCCTGTTTAAGGTTTGTAAACTCTGGCTTTAGTATCATAGGGGAGCTGATGGAACACAACCCTTCCAAAAGTTCAGAGCCCTAAATGGCTATTGCGCTTCCCCTGTTGCTACCTCGGTAAGGTAGTCAACCTTAAGCTCTCAAAATACTTGCTCCCAAGAGTATACAGATTTCAGTATTATAGGAGGGCAGAAATTTGCCTTTTAGCTTGGGGGTTAGGAGTGACTAACATCTCATTCTGGTTTTAAAAACAACAACAAAAAAACCCCCAAACCCATGTCCAGCACTGCCTTTGTGCAGTTTGACTACTATTCATACAGCTCAATGTCTTTAACAGATGCTTGCTTGCAACAGGACCAGACAATGTAGAAATGTCTCTCTCATACTTGGAGATGACACTGTAAGCATGTGCCTAGTTGAAGCCTGTGGCGAAAGAGGTCTCTTTACCCAGAAATCATACCCAGAAGTATCCCTGTTCTCTTTTCTCATTGTTTTGGGAAGTCATCTTCTACTGAATGTGGAATCTGTATTTGACATAGGGAAGTACGGCCCTGAAGTTGCTATATCCTGATCCTACTGAGCTTTCCAATTTTTTTCCCAAAGCTATTACATTGAAGCCTGTTCAGTCTGTGCTTTAAGTAGCCATGGCTGGTTCTAGTTATAAAAATACCAGTATTGCACTTGTATTCTAGACACTCGGGGCCTGTGCAGGAGAATTATTGTCTGCTCAGCCCTGTAACACCCCATTAGAATGGAGATGTGGTCCCCAGACTACATGCCAGTACACCCATTTTATTCCAGTGCCAAAAAACAAGAGGGAAAAAAACCTAGGCTGTCTTATTGAGAAACTTCTGGAAGCACCACCTGACTTGCACAGAAGAACTATGTCAACAGGCATTCTGGACCTCTTAGTGCAATTTCCAAATAAACCCAGACATTCCTAAACTAATAAAATGCATTATCTGCTCAATATTTAGTTCACTGTGATCCTACAAGCAATATTCCTTGAAGTCTTACCTCTGGAACCGAGCCAATTGCTTGGTCACAGGACCCCAAAAGCCAAGAAAACCACAGCCTGCCCATTCTGGGGTGTGTTTGAAAAGGGTGGGACAGTGAAAACGTCGTATCCTGGCTGCTGCGGAGATGACTTGCTTGATCCTTCCAGTTTTGCCATGGTTTGGTTATGGTCTGTCTGGAAGAGGTCATTACAGGTCACCTCTAGAACAGTTTGATTAGTTTGCTACCTTTAGTCGTAGAAAGCTAATTTCCTCTACCCAGAAACACCTGAAGAACCAGTTTCAGCAGTGTCTTTGCCTGCTGAAAAACACATGTGGAACAACAGTCTCATATGTAGTCTGTACCCTGCACCATTTTAAAGGAAGGTGTCATCATTGGAGCAAAATCCAGGCAGCGAACATAGCACTGTACACTGATGTTGATGCAGAGTTTGTCGGGGTCAAACCCTTCGTTTCTCTCTCTTCTTGTTCCTCTGATGACATAATGGTGAGGGCACAGCAAGGTTGGCAGCTGCGAAAATAGAGGTCTTGTATAGGGCCTCCCACATATCTGTTAGAGATGAGGTCACTAGCCAGGTGAACGCTGAAGTGGGAATAGGGCGCAAAGAAGCAAATGGAGAGGTGGGAAAACCTGGCCTCACCGGTAAGTTGGGAAATGAGAACTCAGACCTCCGGGGAAGGGCCCACAAAGTCCTTGCCCAGCGTTTTACAGGAATGTGAGAATGCTGGTGGTGTTGGGCTTTCTTGGCATCTTGTTATCGGCAGCCTTCATCTGTTGTCCCTTAGTACAACAAACAGCTGGCTCAGTATTTAGCCTAAAATGCTTAATTTATGAGCACTCGCTAATTAGCCAGAAAGTCTGACAGCTTTTTTATTTGCTTTTAAATAGCTTATGCATTTCCTAATCTCCGCAATAGAACCGTCATGCTGAAATAGCCAGACACACAAATTGAGTCAGAAAATGAACGGGAGCCTATTTTGCCTTTCTTACATAAAAAGGATGTGCTTTTAATGTAGAACATGGCCAAGCCCATGTAAGTATAGAAAGAGCAGGGAGGGGTAGAGCCTTTGAAATTAACTCAGAACTACTGGTAGACTCCCCAAAGATGGTGGATGGAGCAGAGGCTAGCACCGAATGTGCAAGATAAAATTCTGAATTCTTGAAGTACCTGTAACAGCCACAATCCAACATTTTGCCTAAACCCATGCCCCGCCAGCGATACTTGCACCTTAGCTAAGGAGGTGCAAGAGGTGGAAGAAGAGGAGGAGAAATATGTCTAATCTTTAGGATTTATTTTTTATTTTCAGGTTTTCAGCAGATGTGACACCTAAATGTATTGCAGCTCAAGTCTTATGTAATAGAGTATCAGAGAGTGGTATTAAAAGGGGAAAAAAGTTCTAATATGAAGGTGTTTTATGGAAGTTTGAATCGGGATTTAGTTTCTGAAGTCCAAAGGAGATGTAGCAAATGTTTGGGATCGTGACAACATATCAGAGGTCTCGGATGACCATGGTATAACCAGGATGAGACCAGCATGCATAGTTTAACCGTACAGGGCTTTGAAACCCGTAGCACTGGCTGGAGCTGTCCAAACAGTTGTTGTGTCAGGTGCAGCTGGGGCCAGTCACGGCAGGTTGCGTGGAAAGCAGTCTATGACGTGGTGGAGGATGTGTTTTTGCCAGTTTGGCGGAATTCCAAAATCAGCTGCCCAGCCTAGGGTACAGATGGTGACTGTCGCCTTTGGTGGTCGTAGCGTAGCGAATGCTAACTTGCAGTGAACGGAAAGTGCTAACAAGGTATGAGGAAATGACAAGAACATGCTTGTATGAGGGTGGCAGAACGTGTTCTTGGGTTGTCAAACACAACATTTTCTCTTGTAAATGAAATATATCTGTAAAGGAAGCAATAAGTTAATCATGCTGCAACATATTTAAAAAAAAAAATATCCAAAGGCTTGTCAAAACTAAGACAGAAAGATTCCTGGAACAAAGGCCAGTTCATAATTTGTTGAGCTCTGAACACACAGCCAGTTGTCAAAGCATAATATAGTGGAAGAGAGAAACAAAAAACCCCCAAAACCTTTATGGCGGTGTGTGTGTGGTTTTTCTTCTTTTAATAGAATGTTAATTCAACGACCATTCTTGCTACTGCAACTGGGCTTTTATTACACTACCTATTCTAGCACTGTGCCAATCTTCTATGGCATGCGGAAAGATTGGAGTAGTTACAAAACTCCTAACAGTTGCCTGTCCATGTCTATTAAAGTATCTAAAAAAAATTCCAAGGCTTGCTATGCCTGAGTTATGGTAATTCATGGAAATACGTCAGACTGATTCTATTCCAACAAGTAGTACTGAGATGCTCGAAGTGTGTCTTCATCCCCAGCTTAATGTTGAACCAAGGATTTGCTTCAACTCCGAAGCATCTAAATAACAGTGGTCTGCTCTTCAGAGTTGCTGAGTATTTACAGTGTTTTTGAATTTAGCAATTCTTCTGTTGGTGTTCTGAAGAGTCAGGCTGGTTTTATTCAAGTCTGGCAAGGTTTCTGTATTTAAAAATTGCTACAAGTTCAGTATATTAAATATTTTAAAACAAAACCAAGAAAAACCCAAACTCACCCTGTGGTTAAAAACTCTTTTTAAACTGAAACAAATGTGATTTCATGACTGGATTTTCAACAGTATACGGGATCACGAGCCTTCAACTCCTGCCGTGAAGGATGGATTTGTCAAAAATACTCCCGTGTAGGAAGGCAGTTAATGGCAGGATTTTCCAAGTTAGAGTAGTCTAACTAGTTTGAAGAGCTTGCAGTAATGGCATAGTGTGGTACGGTGTGACCTATCACAAAAGCCAGTGTCCTAGATATTTTTTTTTCTTTGCTTGTTTTGAAGCGCCTCTGATTCACTTCTGCCTTCCTGGGTGGATGGTGTTGGGGATACACTTCCACAAGCAAGCTAAAAAGGAGAAAAGGATAAGTATTGTCTTTGAAAAATTTCAGGACCTAAAACTTTTTGTCTGCATCAGCAAGACTGATGACACTAGCTATAATGTGTTAAGTACATTTCATATATTCTTGATTATGAGGCTTCATGTATTTCTGTGAATGCTTAGCTTTCTTTCAAAGATAAAGGGCACCGCTGACTAAGTTTAAGTTGGCTTTGTGGAATCTCGCTTCTTCTTCCTTTTGCATTATTTATAAAGTTAGCTCTGATGACGATTTTGCACTCAACAGTGTTTGTAGTAGATGCATGTCGATTCTGCTGGCACCATAATTAAACAACGAATTGTATTATCTGGCACACCAAGCTCTGAAGTTTTAAATTATTCAAAAATGTTTCTGTTGTGAGCTGGCACATTCTCATTAGCATGGAACTGGTTAGCCGGGCTGAATCAGTCACGCAGGGAAAATTTGTGAACTGCCAGGCTTGTCACCTCCTGTTAACTCAGAAGAGAAACTTGGCCTGAAACAAGTCTCGACTGGCGAACGTGTGGACAGTATTGATAGCAGATGGTACCCACTCCATTAGCCCTGAAGAAACTCTGCTACACGTTGATGGGTTAGGCTGAAGAGCGAGGACATGGTTAGAAGAAGGTTTTGTTACTCGTTCGAATACGAAGAGATAAAAAGGAGAACTTGCTGCCTTGCATTGCTGAAGAATAACAGTCCAAACTTCAATGATGTAGGCACCTGTCGCTGATTGACTGAATACAGTGCTACAGTGGAGAAAAGTCATGAGCACAACTGTGCTCCGTGTGCCTGATTCCTCCTTAAAATCATTTTCTGGAGTTGAAGAGAATATTTAACCTTTTTTAGGAGGAGATTACTTAATGTTTTTATTGCTTTAAACTTGAAAGACATCCCTTTTATTCTCGTAACTTCTGCCTAAAGCAAGCATTTTCCTGTTTGTTTTTGGCAAGGAAAGGAGAGCTCAGTAGCCAAGCCTAACTTTCATTTGCATGAAAATTAGCGGCATCGCAACTAGGAAACAAACAGCAAGGCTCCTTTGCTTTGGTGCTGGCATTCATGATGCATAATGATATCGATACATTCGGTATATAGGATGAAATTTTGGTCGTCTTGAAGTCAAGAGGGTTTTGACAGTGATTTAAGGGCAGGGGGGGAAAATCAGGATTTCATCCCAGCGATAACTGTCCCCAAGACCTCCAGAATTTTCCACTAAAATGAGTCATAAGGAAGACGAGAGAATGGTGTATGTGTAGTATGTGTAATACTGTAGGATAGAATTATGCTTTTGCATGGTATTTTGGTCTGCTTTGAAGGAAATGGTGAAGACCAGAATTTTTTTTAATACCCCATCCTTTTTTTCTACTTCAGATTTCATTTGGTAAAGCTACACCTGCAAATAGCTCTGAGACTTAATGTAAGTTTGATGGCTGACTCAGTCAGAGCTTGATGTTTTATCAGCAAATTCAAGCATGAAATTTAATCTTTGTTTTCCTTCAGCAAATAATATTTCTGTGTTGCAGAGTTGTGGCAGCTGCCCACAAATGAATCTTTGGTCTATCGTCTAGACTTAGCTTAAGCAGTATCAGAGGCTATAGAAATATTTTTCAGGACCCTGATCAGGATCACAGGAGAGAGAGGAAGCTATGTCAAATAAGCCAAGAAGTTTTTTATGGGTGGTCTAAATAGGTAGGAGCCAGGTCACTGGTTCAAAGGTGATAGAAAGCCCACGAAAGGCAAAATGAAAGGACTAAAGTAAGGCAGTGGTTTGGCTGTGTATCCATGAAAGGGGTTGGCTTTGCAATTTGCAAAGGATGAAAACTAGGCTTGAATTTCTCACCGGTGAAACTTGCTTCTGTTGCTTACATTTCATTGGTTATAATACTGTAATTAAACAAAACGGTACCAAAGAAACCGCCAATTTAGTAGTCACGTACTTCTCTCTTACATTTGGTATAGCCCAACAATATCCTAGGCTTTGACTAGTTTCTTGGGCCAATGAGGAACTGTATACATACTACTATTAAAAAAAAAAAAGAAAGAGTTAATATGCAGATTATTTTGCTGATGACTATTACCTTAGATGCTGCTTTTGCTGTACCCGGAGTAGAGAATACTCATCACTTCTCAGTGCAAGTGGTTGCTAGAGAGTATTTCAAATGGCAATCTTCCTGAGTTGAAAAAAAGAATAAAATTCCATAATGGTGATTTGGCAGTCTGAGGTAACCTCAAATCTGAGCTGCCAAACCAAAGTGGGATTTTACTAGGAAGGGGTAAATTCAAAGCAAAAAATCGGCACAAAGCTTGTATCAGGTGTCCACAGCAGAAAATGTGGTATTGCTGATCATAACTGGATTGAAAGTAGAAAACTATTGCTATCCTGAAAGGCAGTGCTCAAAAATAGGATAGCATCGGTATTGGTTCAGTCAGTCCAGCTTGATATAATGGTGCGTGTATTGAAAGCTATGGATTTGTGTTACATGGCACTGTTAAATAGCTGACTTATGTGGTCTGTCTGTCTCATAGCGGTTTTTATACAGAACCCCTGAGCAACTGATCACCTATTACGGCTCCATTGCCATGAAATTAAATTAATGCTGCCAGATGAACAAGCAAACAACTTCAGAAAAAAATCTCATACGGCCTTGGGTTTTTTATCCTCCCACTTTTTGTCCTACTTCTAAGGTCTAGGAGGAGAACCACTAGGTCAAGGAAGCGAACCACTGTTCAGCTAGTGGGTGGAGTGAGTAGTGTTCTTCATGTGTTCCAGGGGAGCATTTCTTAATGTTTTTCCAGAACATCTCAGTAACTTCATGTGCGGTAAACACTGATAGCTGTTCTGCAACTCCTTAAAATGCTTCTGTAGCAGAAGAGCATAACTCTACTGGACACTGCATGAACTGTATGCTCTTTGGAAGACTTTATTTTACACATATGGATTTTGAAAAGATGTGATAGCACACACTCACCTATAATGATGAGTGACCAGTTCTTTGGTTCCTGAGGGCTAAAAAGCCATGTTCAGGATTGATTCCAAGGGGTTTTAAATAAAATCCTTTAAGATGTTATGAGTTCGATGGTTTCATTTATCTTATTGTACATACGGTTACTGGTAGTATCTAGTGCTGCTTCTTTCAGAGAAACATGAAATTTATAAAATAGGTTTGTGAGTCCTCGTACGGAATAAGGATTAGGCTAAAAATCAATGTTGTGGTTGAGCTACAAGTACTTAGCAAAGGAGGTATGTTATCATTATGAAAATGTCATGGATGGCTAAATCTTTATTGGATATGTGAGTACATAATTCAGAAGGCCCCTCTGACCCTTAGTTTGGTTGTAGACCCTTTTGTTATATTATGCATAAATATATTAGAGATATGGAGAGAATAAAGAAGAGAGAACACTTTTTGCTACATAAAATAACATGACTTTTTCATTTAAGCATCAATCATTCTCAGTGCATTAACTACATTTTATCAGATTGTTTGACCTTTGCTGTCAAGGGAGTAAATGTAATTTTACTTCTCTGTAATGAAAATAACATCAGGAAATATATGCAAGAATGCTTGTTTAATTTCCTCCTCCCTGCATTCTTTCTCTGGAAAATTATGAACTGTTGTCTCAGTCCTATGAAACATATTTTGCTTGGTCTTGACTTTAAAATATGAACACATTTCTTTTTACTTCAGAATAAAACAAATTAAGTTGGTATTAAATGAGGTAATCAAATTTGTATCTTTCACTATTCAGTGACTGGAGTTAAACTATTGCTTAGTTTTACACGTTTAGTATTTATAGATTTAGATAAATGCATGTGTCTGTATATGCATTTTATCTTTAACATATTAATATGAACAAGATAAGCTAATACTAAGTAATGGCAAGTTTAAATTAAGCGATGATTCTGTGTTCTAGCACTAAGTTTCTGTTCCTGCATAGGAATATATCTGAAAGAATTGGAGAGCAATCTGAGAGAATATGAGCTCACCCATCTTGACTTGGGGCAATTGAGAGAATCCTAAATAAAGATATAATTAAGATGAAAGGGGAGAATCCTAAAGCCATAGGAGTTTCAGGCTGTTTGGAGAAGTGAGGTGGGAAATCTGGAAAAGGAGATACTTTTGGAAGAGAAAATATTAAAAATAGCTAGTGATAATGAGAAGCAAACATGTTATGAAGTCCTGATATTGTATAGTCCATCAAGAGTGGGAACAATTAAAATGAACCACCCCAACCCTCCTCCCAAAACACCCTCTTGGAGAGTGGCTCTTGCAGTACCAGGCAATTACCAGGGAAAGCAAAGTGTCCGTTGACTAAACGTATTGCAGATGTATACTGGGCAATTTCTGGTGCTAGCCAGTAAATGAGCAGAAGTGCAAGAAGAACAATTTAGATGTTGAGAGAAAGTTTTACTCTGAAGTAAAAAGAACATGTTGTAAATACGACATGTTCGACATGGTGATTTAGTATTAGTTGGCAAATACATGATGTAGAGAAGACTAACAGCTGCTTAATGGACAAATGTAAGATATCCAACAGAGTGTATGACTAAGAACAACATAAGAAAATGGAAAATGTAGGATGAACAATTAATATTCTGTCAAATGCATCAAGTTGATTGCATAATCTCAAGGAAAATCATAGAAGTTGTATTACTAATTGTGGTGGGCTAGCCTTGCACAGCAGCTGAATGCCCACCTAGGCACTCTCTCCCTCACTCCTCAGTGGGACAGGGGAAAAATAGGAAAAAAAGAGAAAACTTGTGGGTCAAGATAAAGGCAGGGAGATGGCTTATAAATTACTGTTGCGGGCAAAACAGGACTTGACATGAGGAAAATTAACTTGCTGCCAAATAAAATTGATTTGGGTAGTAAGAAACAAATAAATCTTAACCTTCCCCTCCTGCCCCCTGATTCAACTTCACTCCTTTCCTCCACACTCCTCTACATGCCCCAGGTGGCACAGGTGGGATGTGGGAGTCAGTACATAGCAGTTCCTCTCTCCTGCTCCTTTCCTCACGCTTTTCCTCTTCTCCAGCACAGGTCCTTTCCACGGGCCACCATTCCTTCAGAAAATACCCATCTGCTCTGGCATGGGGTCCTCCATGGGCTGCAGTGTGGATATCTGCTCCGATGCCTGGAGCACCTCCTTCTCCTTTTATTTTGGCCTTGGTGTTGCCCCTGCCATCTTCAGTCTTTTTTTTTTTTTTTTTTTTTTTAATCCTCCTCTGCCTGCCTGGCATTTTCTGCCCTTTCTCAGAGGTGCCACCAGCTTGGCAGGGGGGCTCAGCTGTGCCCTGTGGTGGGTCCATTGGTGTTTGCTAGACCCAGCTGTGTCTGGCATGGGGCAGCCCCTGGCCTCTTCTCACAGAGGCCACCTCTGCAGCCTCCCACTGCCAGCCCCCTGGCCACCTGTGCTCGATTCTACGTAATTCACTTAGAAATTACCTTCTGAAAAACTGGAAAGAAATATGCAGTAGGGAATGAAGTTGTTTGTCTTTGGTACTTTTTTTGGTATTGTTCATGTACACCCATTTTGTGGATAAGTTGTAGAGGGGGAAGGACGAGTGTTTTGTGTCAGAGTGAAGAGAGTTTTTGTTATTGTAGATATAATATAAAATAAATGGGTTTGGCATTGTATTACTCTTAGCTTTACTGTTTTACAAGTGACAGAAGGACTCATAACTCAGGACAAGTGTTTCACCCTAAGCAAGTTATGTGGTCTTATAGTCCCCCATGCATGAACTGACAAGAGTGAAAACACTGACTTGCAGGCACTCACCATTTTATTCTGCTTGTTTATTTTGTAGTATTTCCTCAAGACTGTTTCTAACACTCCAGATGCTCTGCACAAAACTTTAAGAAATATTAATAGCATTTTGAGGATCATTCAGCTTCTGTTTAAGCTGCACTTGTAGACAAGTCTTCAGTGCAAAACGATTGCTCAGGTGGCAGAAGGTCCTGCTTGACTAACCTGATCTCCTTCTATGACCAGGTGACCCACTTAGTGGATGTGGGAAAGGCTGTGGATGTTGTCTACCTGGATTTTAGTAAAGCCTTTGACACTGTTTCCCATAGCATTCTCCTGGAGAAACTGGCTGCTCATGGCTCGGATGGGCGCACTCTTCACTGGGTAAAAAACTGGCTGGATGGCCGAGCCCAGAGAGTTGTGGTGAATGGAGTTAAATCCAGTTGGTGGCCGGTCACAAGTGGTGTTCCCCAGGGCTCAGGTTGGGGGCCAGTTCTGTGTAATACCTTTATCAATGATCTGGATGAGGGGATCGAGTGCACCCTCGGTAAGTTTGCAGATGACACCAAGTTGGGCAGGAGTGTTGATCTGCTGGAGGGTAGGAAGGCTCTGCAGAGGGATCTGGACAGGCTGGATCGATGGGCTGAACGGGATTGATGGCATGAACTGTACGAGGTTGAACAAGGCTAAGTGCCAGGTCCTGCACTTGGGTCACAACAACCCCATGCAACGCTACAGGCTTGGGGACGAGTGGCTGGAAAGCTGCCCCGCAGAAAATGATCTGTAGGTACTGAGCATGAGGCAACGTGTAGCTGGTCTGGTTTTGGAAGTGTTTATTTTTTTCCTCATCTCCTCTTACTCCAGTAGGGTAAACAACCTTCAGAGACCAGGAACCTGCTAGGTAGGAACATCCCCAGGCAGGGTGGTGAACTTTACGCTGCTCATTCTTGCTTCTTTGTGTCAATAAACTAAAAGGTTACAACATAGTATGATCTCGGCCACATCACACTGTAGCCCTGCCTGTCCTCTGTCTACGTTTGTACATGTCTTCATGGAAGAAGAGACTGAGAAGAATTATGTGGTGGTAGAGCTATGAAAAGCTCTATTAACAAGAGCTTCAGAGATTATTTAATTGTATATAATTTGTTGTGGTTTAATTCACAATGGGTGAATCACATTTGTAGTTCTAGATGAGTGCCTGTTAAGCCTTTATATGGTATCATGGCATTATATATACATCATAGATGTTACAAAAGCTCCTAGCATTTCATGGATGTTTTGTGGAGACTGTAAACATTGTAATGGGACCATTTCTTGTGTCTGACTATAGTCTCTAAATGGATTCAAGAAAAGGGCAAAGAAGTCTAGACTTACTTCTCTGACCTAAAGATTCCTCAGGTCTCAACAGTCTTGGTCTTTCCATACAGATTCAAATTCTGAGCGGTTTATGGTCTGTGAGCAGCGGTCTGCATCTCAAGAAGCTACAGTTTGTAACCATGCCCCTCTTCTGCTGTGGTGGCAGATACGTCAGGCAGAGAAAACATTGCTGTTTTTGTAATCCTGCAGAAGCAGTTACTGTGGACTCTGTTAAATGACGATGTAGCTGAGGGCAATGTTCTACCAGGAGAGTACCTGTGCGAGGCTGGGGCTTTGTGCTCCTTGTGTTTGGGATTCATTTAGACCTAAAGGTTTTTTCTTGCAGAGGTAGAACAGGTTCAGTAAATTGCGTCTTTGATGTTTGTTTCTGCCTCGATGGGCTTCCTAGTAGCTGGTATACAGTACGTACTCCTTGGTCAACATAGGGTTGGTAGCTCCAAGAGCCATGTAGTGAGCTACTTATAAGTCTGTGCAGTCTGTTGTCAGATGTACTTTGAGAAGGGGTTACTGGATGGGAAAGATGACTGTACCAATTTCCCCTCCCCTTTCCCCTACAGTTTTTGCTCTGATTAGGTAGGCACTTCTGTCCCTGCTGTGGTACACACAACCCAAATAAATTCAAGAGGACAAATCTATTGGTAAAATAGAGCTTAATAATTTGAAAGCCAGAAACAGAAAGACTAACAGAGTTACATTGACCATACTTGTGACACTCTAATTTTACTGATTTTAGAGTCAAAACCAAGGCATGAAAATAGTGCTATCATTCAGGGAGAAAGGTTTGTGTGGGGGGGAAGGAACTGAAGAAGTGCATTGCAACTAGATTGGCAAAAAGAAGCTAATGAGTTACAGCTGTATTTAAAAGAAAATCTTTCAGGTTTTGAAAATTAGCTAGTGATGGATGGATGGAGGCTGTGACAATTGATATGGCAGTGGTGCCAAGTGAAACACATTTGTTACCAACAGGGAATAAAATATATGCTACTGAAACCCTTCAACACAACTTGGAACGTAATATAAATAAAGTATACTTTAAAATTATGCCAACAGTCATTCCCAAGAAAGAATTTCACTCTCTTGACTCTTTTTTTCCCCCTCCCTTCTGCATCAATTTGTGCATACATACATGTTTCTTTATTATGTTTTAATAAAGAATTATGGTCAAATCTAATAACTCTTACATCCAGGCTGAGGAGGCACTGCGTTCAGGGATATGCATTAGATACTCATTGAGCATTCAGACACACCAGCTCTCTCAAAGTGTTAAAATGCCACCATCCAGTTGGTTGTGGATTATCATTAATAGTCCTAATAATTTTTTGGTACTGTTGAAGTGCCTAGGAGCTCTAGTCATCATAGGCTAGCAGCGCTCTGTCAGGCATGGTGTGAACGTGGCACAAGAAGATGGTAGTTGTCCTAGAAAGCTCACAATATAAGCTTAAACTCTGTTGTGGTTTTTTTGTTAGACTTTGCTTTTTTTAAAAAAGGGACATCTTTTGTTGTATTTTGCGGAAGTCTTCTCCTCCTCCCCCTCTCCCCCAGTCAGAACAGGATTAAAAGAGACTAAATAATCTAGTGCTGTCAGATCTTGTATTTCATCACTGTTGCACCTAAATTTGAATTTAACTCCTGGTTGGTGCACTGTGATTTGAAAAGATGGATATAGCAGGCTGAAACCAATTAAGGAACATGCTCAATCTCCAGGGCTTTGGGGAGAGAGGGGAATAGGAGACAAGAAGGAAGAGAAAGTCTTTTTTTTTTTTCTCCCATACTACTTGCTTGTTCTTTTCATAGCCAAAATATACCTAATGGAAGTAGTAAAATAACTTAAATCTGACTTCAGCTCTTTAATAATAGATTGGATTTTCAAAGTGCTATGAGACACGCAGTTTGTGTCCAGTATTTCTAGTGAGAATGTAAAAATCAGGACCAAAACAATAGCAATGATTATGGCAGTTTCAGAAGCTTTTAAAATCTTATTCCACAATTGGATTCTGTGTGCCCAGCAGCTGTGACTTCTGTCTGTTGGTAAACATATGTTGAATTTGAATGGATCGATAAAGCTCACGATTAAGTGCTGCACGTCTCTATCATCCAGCGAGTAAAGTTTCATGTAGAATGCTGTCAACAATATCTGTCTACTGAAGGCTATTAAAATGGTACCGACATAGTTTCTCAAACAAATCCCTTAGTAATATGAAAGGGTCTTACGCCCAGCAGACATTTAGAATAAATCACTATTAGATAGATTGAAACTTTTCAAGAGGTATGATTGAGCCTAGTCTGCAATAAAGCTTTATATTACTTCAGCTTTATTTTTACTTTGAAGAGGCTTATTTTCTGATTAGGGCTTTGGATTGCTCATTTACGTCTGTGAAAGGAGTACATAGGATACTGATTGCTATAATAATGATTTCATTTTTTCTGGAATTTACTTAGCAAGAAAATACAAGGTAATACCCTTTTTTAAACAAAAGAAACATGTCAAATGACCGTGTGAATGTAGAACTGGGTATTGTGTTGGCTCCAGATCATGGGAATGCTGCAGGCTTAACACATTCAGCATTATTCGATCTCTCTAATGGAAGTGTGTTTGAAACAATTGCATACAAAATTAAAAATGAGATCTCAGTTATTGGAGGGGATACAGAGAACGATGGTGAGTGCCCCTAGTGTAATTAAACAAGTGTCTCTTTCTTAAGGTTTATACGATCTGACGGAGCTGTAAGAATTTGGATGGACATGACTGAGGACAGAGGTATCTACGAACTTGGGGACGTTCCATTTGAGATGTTACTTCTATTACTCTAAAAGTAAAAATGTAAAGGGTGGGAGGGTGCTTTCAGCCAGATGCCAGCTTAGATGGTTGCAAGCTCTTAATAGTGTCTGCGTGTCAGTAGCTTTACATCTAAAACTTGGTGGGGGATTGGACAGAAGGAGGCGATACAGGGAAGTACAGATTTATAGCCATATTCTGCCAGCATTCAGCCTTCATGGTAATAGTTAAATTTATCTGCTGCCATATTGATATAACTGAGCCGATTCTCAAAATGAACAATAGATGCTTCACCTGGAAAAGTTAGAGGGGAAAGAATCAAAAACCTCATACAATTCAATGTTTTAAGAAAAATGAAGACTCGGTTATGATGCTAGGGAAAGCAGAGTAAGATGTGTTTTCAACTGCCACCTTAGTCCTTCTGCTGTGGCCTTTTTGTGGAGGGGAGAGCATTTTAGAAGCTTTCAGCACTTTGGAACAGGGAGCAGGAACTCAATCCACTAAAAAATAAAAAGCCAGGTAATTGAAAGAATAGTACTGAGTAATGACTCATAGCGGTTGAAACCAATTCTGGCATTCTTTTTCGCTCAAAGCTTGTTTTTATAGAGCAGTTTTAATCCTGTATATAAGCCAATTCATATAGACAGGTTTGGAACCACAGATGCAGAAGAGAAGCAGAAAATGTCAGGAGTTTAAACTTTTATAAAGGTTGACAAGACAGAGAAGAGAGAGCAGATGATAAGGGCAACAATCTTGAAAGGGAACCTTTTAAGCAAAGATCTCCTGAAGATAGTCCAGAGATATACAAAGCTGAAAAAAAAATCATATAATGAGTAAATCTTTCTAAAAGGAAAGAAATGGCTATTTTTACCTGCATGTAAGAGCAAGTAAACATTTGCACTTCAATATTTTCATGTTCAGTTTTAGACATTATGCATAGAGACACTCCAATTGTATTAGCATTTCAAGGGTTCAGATTTCTAAATGCCATTTTCCTTTCCAAAGCAAGGAAGTATAGACAAGGATTTCCTTTGTTATTTACTGCTTTTAATTAGAAGACTGTAAGATATATCTCCTTACATTACCTGTAAGTACCACTCAAGATTAAATAAAACTAAAAAAAGAAAATGGATAAGCTACTTTATATGGTATATATCATTGTCAGCCTCTGTTCCAACCAGGTCTGAGTGGTCAGTTGACCTTTACTTTTGTAGACTGCTTAGCATTTTTCTGAGAGAACTTAATCACTGACCTCAGAGGAAATGAAATGCCGAACTCTTGGACTGACTGCAGTATTTCATGATTCCCTGTTCTCACTTTTGCAGTGTATGGATTCTCCATTATACTCTCCAGGTAACTTTTTAAAAATTAATCATAAGTTGTGGAATTGCAAACTCAGAACTGTTATCTCCATGGATATAGGGAGAAGGGTATTAGTGGTGGCCTCTCTGACTGTAAAAAAAAGTAAATAAAATAAAGTAAAATTATTCGTGACTGTTAGGTAAGCAAATAGCTGGTGCCCAATCATAGTAATTTCTCCAGCAGTTCTGGAGGTTTTCTACTCAGTACTTCTGGAATTCTAACTCTTTTTTTTTTTTTTTTATTATTTTTTTTGGTTCTCCAGAGAGACATTCCTTCCGATGAGCTGCTAACAATGGAAAGGTCCATATGGTCAATATGGTCATTAGGTTGGCTTTGAGACTCTTGTTATAGGATATGCTTTCTGACAACAGTTACAGTGTTCGATAAATGGCAGAGCCCCTGACCTTGTCCTAGGCTGTGCAACCTCTTCGTGTGCAATCATCCTGTGACCTAGAGCTCCCTTAAGGCTAACAGATGCTCTGCTCACCCTCTATACTGAAAAAGATGCTTGAGAAGTGATTGTGAACAAAAGTTTATCAGGCCTGATTCTGAAGTCAGTTGCACTGAAGATATGAAGATACAGCCCCTCATGCAAATTTAGTGCCCAGCAATCTCAGAACTGAGTGTCCCCCTGTTCACCAACACACGTGACATGAATTCTACAGTTAATTGCAGTTACCTGTCGATTTTATGCTGACTTTTGGTGGCTAGGAAAGGTCAGTGCTTTATTAGGGTATTCAGGGCTTTATCTCTTAAGTTTGCACTCCCTTTGCAGATTGGAGAGGTTATGAAAGTGAATAGGGCGGTCTTGCCACCAACATTTCACTTAATGGCAAACATTAGCAATGCCCTGTCAAGAAGTTACTGACAGCTCTCTTGCATTGTGAACTAGTGAGCAGCAATATATATAACTTCGCCTGCGTTGTGTTAGAATAGAGTTTCGTAATTCGTAATGCTGAATTGTTCAATTTTTGGCATGGCAAATGTTTTTGGGCTGACAGAACAGATTGCTAATGTGCTCAAAACAATAAGAGACGATTGTCCTGCTCAAGAAGAACTTGAAAAAGCATGCTTCATTTTCTAACAATTTTGTCTTGTTAATTACCTCTTCTTCTGAAACATCTTCCTTGGAAATCAAGTTTTAGCAAGTTATACCGGGATGCTACAAGCGAAGCTCACTAGCTGGGACCCAAAGTTCAGTGTAACAGGGAGTTATGAAAATCATCTTTGCTTTGCTGGTGGAATATATTTTAATTCTGTACACTTTTATTCCGAGAAGCTTAATTTGAATTCCTACAGTACAAATCAAAAAAGGCTCCATGTAATTCCCAGTTACAGCAAAGAGGATTCAAAGTTGAAAAGATATCTGATATCTGCAGGTAATAAAGCTGTTTGGGGCCTGAGGGTTTTTTGTTTGAGCAATTACTCATTTGGCCTAGCCTGGGAAAACCATTAATCATAATGACCATTTTAAAGTGTTCTCTTTCCTTTGCGGGCTGGACCGCAGAGGTCATCACCTAGTCATTCAGGTCAACGGAAAGGTCACATGTCGCCTCTGGCTTGACTACTGGCCCAGTGTGTAAGTTGACATTGGGTTAACAAACGGCCGCTCTTCTCCTAATTCTAGGAAACGTGGCAAGCTTGTGCCACTGGCCAAGGTTCCGACTTAAAGGAACATACAGGTGGTGGCTGGGTCCGCGATTAAAAGCTGAAACAACAACGTAAGCCAAATGAGTTTCACTCTCACCTGAACGAACCTAGAGTTTCCTAAATGATGTACTGTTTGGCAGTTGCTTCGTCTTTGGTGTAAATATGGTACAGAGAGAAAATTCCCATAACAATTCAGATTGCATAGACTTTTGTTTTTTAGTTTTGAGACTGTGACCCCTTGAAGATTTAAGTATAATCATTTAAAAACTTTGCTGAATCATGCCATTAACAATACTTGGTCTTACACATACACGCGTACTATCTATATAATCAAATGTGGTGTGTTCATCTCATATCTTTATAGCAATGTTTGATTTCAGTAATAGACCTTAAAAGAGGATATTAGTCATACAGTATTGGTGAATATGCAAAGAGCAAATAATACAGTATAAGTATTATTTTAAAGAAAAAAAATCTAAATACTGTTTGTTTATGAACTTGTATTTGAGATGCATAACTTCATGTTGGTTTTGTTTAAGCTCCTGACTGATAGAAACATATGGTGGGAGGAGAAAGAAGCTCAAGATTTTGAGTCATCTTCCCAAAGTTGATTAGATGATCTCTTAGTTTCCTGTATCATACGCGTGCCTATCATCCTGTTCTGGGAAGGTAGCTTTCCAACAAATATTCATAGTTTGTAGGGTCAAATCCTGAGCAAAGTCATGTGGGAGCTTGAAACAGCAGTGTTAGAAAAGCGTTGTAAAACGCTACCTTATTGCCTTGTGGGAAGTGTGGTGTGGTGGCCGTGTAGAGGAGGAGGGAGGCGTTTAACATGTAAGTAGAAGGGCTGTCAATGTGTGGGTGGACAGCACAAATTCTGCCACCGATTGCCACCCTCCCAGGCACACGGTCAGTCCCAGACACGACTCGCTTAGGACCTGAAGTGAGAGCTGCCTGCCCGCACCGTATGCTGCTGATACTCATCCTGCAACTCCACTGCTCTGTGCGGTTTCATTTTTATTTGTCCTTTTAATTCCCTTTACAGCAGTTGGCTGATAGTTGAGACTGAATTGCAGTTTAACATATTATACTCATTGGGGAGCTAATACAGTGTCTTGTCACCTGCAAATTGCCTTAGCGTGATGCAAGTTGTCATTTCAAATGTGAATTTTCCTATCAGAAAGGAGCTGTGTGGATTAAGCTTTCTTTCATTACCTTGAGAAACTTATAAAGCCTTTTTTTCTGTAGTCTACTTTGCCAGCCTCTGCAAGGCAGAAATACATTTTGCAGGAAAATAGGCTGCAGACAATGTGTGATATTGGGTGCTCTGAAGCATAAAAATAGATTTGCCAAGATGTATGTATGCATATGTATATTTGCGTGTCTATATATGTTTATGTGCTTTTAAATCAATCAGCGTATTTTTGTCTTTTAATAACCTTGCGAGCTTGCTTTTGAGTTATAATCTACCTCTTTTTTTCTGATATAACCATTTAAAGCTACTCTCATAATTCAGTGAGGTTACTAGCTGGCCTGACTGGCTTTCACTTCACATCTGTTTGTGGCTCTGACAGGAACAAATTAGTACTATTTTTACTCCAGTGAAGCCAGCACAAGTCAGAAGGGCAGTGTAATGAGTGTGTGAAAGTGATTTGTGCGTAGTCTTGTGATGCAATTTTTATGCAGATAGGTTAGACCCAGGCTCCTCTCCAATATCTAGCAATTTTTAATCTGTGCTTTACAGAAAAGCTAATGATTTTGCACGATGAATACAAGTTTCTCCCACTACAGAAGAAATAAATTCCGGAAAGGTTGGGGATTATCCTAAAGAGGCAATGATCTGACTCAAGATATAGAGCAGGCTTTGGAGTTGTGTTCAAATGGGACAGAATATACATCGATACTGGGATTTTTTTTCGATCCAAGTATAAACCTTGTGATTTAGGGCAGTCATTAGCATTCGTGTGATGCTGTAAATAGAAAGGATGTTTAAAGAATCAAGGGGGATGAGCCTTCCTTTTTTTCACAGACTTATTAATGGCTAACTGAAAACTTTCCCTCTGAGCAATCCCATAACTTCCTTTTGTTAGGTGTGTATCTCAGTCAAAATTCCCAATCTACTTAGATCTGAGTTGCTGCTATTCTGGTGTTTTCCATAAGAAGACATGAAGTAGTGCTGGTAGTACTTTTCCATCCCCAAAATACTCAAATTTAACTGAGTCTTTTCTGTGCATAATATATTGTGCATTATGTAGCATATAAAAGAAATTTTTATAACAGGTGAATTTGCCTTACTCCTCAAACACTGGGGTGCATGAGTTGCTGTCTGCATGTTGAAGGTCTGTGGTTTGTTTTTTTTCTTTAGGCTTTATTTTGCAATCTTTAGTTTTGTAGCTTTCCCTCCTAACAGTCTGCTGCTTATAGCTTCTTTTCCGCCGCTGTTTTTCTTGTAGATTCTTCTCTCGTAGATTGTTCTCCGGCATACCTGACCACATTCGTTGTGAGTCAGCTTCTGTCTGTCTGTTCTGAAGTTTCCCACTTGTAACACTTGCACCTATTCAGAAACATTTTACTTGCAAAGACCCCAAGTTCAGCAAACCTCCAATTGTACAGTCTAAGATTCTGTCTGTAGTTTTCTTACTCCTGAATAGGTTCTGTGTTTACAGAAGTGTTTTCACTTCTACATTCTTACAGACTCAAAATCAGACTTGAAGTCTCTTGTCTTTCCCTTTGTTCTGGCAGTGGAACTTCCTAAATTAGAGCGCAACCAGAACGTTTTGCATAAGGCTTAGGTTATATCTAGGCTGCACAAAAGATGGCTAAGCTAGCTTAAAATCTAGCAAGGTGAATACAGTGAGCTGTGCTGTGCCTCTATGCCACTTCAGTCATGAATAAAAAGGGCTACAAAGATGATTAGGGGACTGGAACATCTTTCTTATGAGAAAAGGCTGAGGGACTTGGGTCTTTTCAGTCTGGAGACGAGAAGGCTCAGGGGGGATCCTATCAATGCTTATAAATACTGAAGGGGTGGGTGCCAGGAGGATGGGGCCAGTCTTTTTTCAGTGGTGCCCAGTGGCAGGACGAGAGGTAATGGGCACAAACTTGGTCATAGGAAATTCCATCCAAACATGAGGAGGAACTTCTTTCCTTTGAGGGTGGCAGAGCACTGGAACAGGCTGCCCAGAGAGGTTGTGAAGTCTCCTTCTCTGGAGATATTCAAAACTCACTTGGACGTATTCCTGTGCAACCTGCTCTGGGTGACCCTGCTCTGGCGGGGGGTTGGACTAGGTGATCTCCAGAGGTCCCTTCCAACCCCCGTCATTCTGTGATTCTGTGAAATAAATATACCCTCGCTATTTAGTTCTTCACCACTAGTGCAAAGCTGCTTGTATTTCCCCCTCTTCTTTTCTGGTTTTCCTCTTCTCCCTCCTTCTCCAGTAAACAGAGGCATCCTACACGGTGCAGCTGCCGTGTTTCTTTTACTGCAGAAACAGTGAGAACAGTACTGGCACTCCAGGACTTGTTAAATGTTACCATCTCTTCCAGTCTCTGTTATGTCTCTCGAGCTGTTTCTCTGCTCTCCAGGTCAACTTGTTCCTAGCTCTTAAGAGTAGTAGTCTTTTTTGGTACTGCGTATTGAATGGTAACCATCTACTAACACTTATTATCAGATCCCATGTCCTCCAACTTGCTGAACGTACCTCAACTGCTTAAATACCTTCTTCTGTAGTGTAACTCATATGCTGCAAAGAAATTGTAAACCCCATTCTGTTTTAGGCACAGACTACTTAAGACTTGTACATTCTTATTACACGTACGGTGAGAGACAGCTAGGAAGTCAAGCTAGTAGCTGTTGACCAATACTCTCTTACAATATAATGCAATCGAGTGTGTGTGCAATTAAATCCACAATTTAAAAAGAATGAAGTTCCCAGGTATGCCTGCATGTCATTGAAATGAGGGCCGTTTGTTAAAATGGAGATCTTTGCGATTAAAACACAATTAAAAAGTGCAAGTTCAGTTTTTTAAGTATGGCTTCGTAATTGGATATACAGTCTTCCACTCCTGGGTCACCAGTTCAAATCTATCCCAGGTCAGTAGTCACTGAATCCTGGTACCATCTAACAGCTGGTGGGTTATGTGAAATGAGTAGCCTGTCTTACTTCAGTTTGTAGCGAACAGGTGTCCACACTGCAAAAAAGCTACTCCTACAATTGTTAGCTTAGCTGGCAGTCTTTGTACGGGAGTAAAGATCTGGGTTGCTGTAGAATTAAACTGCCCTGCAGCACTTAAAAAGGATTTCCCCAAATAGACACTGAAGTTTATTTGTGGGCAAAATGATAAGGTTTGTAATTCTTATATCCTCTTCTTAAATGGCAAATAAGGGGAGGTAGAATGCTTAATATGGTGGCCAAGATGGCTGTGTCAGAAACTCTAAATTACCTTTTTACAAAGGAAACAGTAAGATGACAGCCTAATCCAAGTATCTAAAGATCAGACAGCACCCGTTATCAGCATATGGATTTTTTTTATGGTATACAACATTGCAATTAAAACTTTAAGAAGCCAATGAATTAAAAAAAAAAATAATCAAAGAAGTTCCTTGAAATTGTCTCCTGTTCCATGTTGTAGTTCTCATGTGATACCGTCTCCCATATCACTTTTCACAATCCCAGTCTTCCATGAGAGCAATGCTACGGTATTTGAGCGTACTGAAAAGCAATTACAGAATATTAAAACCCAATATTTTCAACAGATACGCGCCCTGCCTACAGGTGAGAGAGTCTTTGACAGACGACAATCTGAAAAATTAAAAATGAAAATCCTTAGTCATAGAGATGGATCATGAAATAGTTTTGTCTTAGCCACCTCCCCTCCCTGCCCCCCGACTCAGTAATGTGATATATGACCTATGAATTTTTTGGGAAGCTTCTTTTCCCATAGAGCTCCCATTACAGTAAGGAGCCTCTTCTCTTTCCGCCCCTATCATTTTGTCCCACTGCAACAAATGTGAGATTTGGTGCTTGTGGGAGAGCACGCGGCGCCGCTCGAAGGGATGACAGGACCTGCGCGCTCCCGGGCAGCCTGCCCCGGCTGAGCAAGCCAACGTGCCTCTCGAGCCCGGGCCGTCGCAGGGTTCCAGCAGGCATCGCCTGACTCTGCCCTGCCCCGAACACACAGCCGCGGTGATTCACGCACCCGGGCTGGTGCGCTGGGGAAAAGGAAAAATGTCATGAGGACATGCAGTAAAAGGTGGCCTCACAAGGGCACAATGTTACACGGTTTTTCTTCAGCCTAACAGGTGGCTTGTCAACATAACTGTAATTTTATATAGAGGTATTCAAAAGCTTTAGAGACATAGACTATGGCATTTCAATTATGTCCATGCCTTTGATACTGGCGCTACAGTGTTGGGAATGGTATGGCACTATTTAAACTCAGTGTATGTCAGTGTTGGCTACATGGTTGTGTGCCTGGTGCCAGCTCTACACTTTCTTGTGTCAATGACTGCTCATGCTGTGCATGTAGAAGGCAGCTGGAGTAGTAAAGCTTGGGTTTCGCAGATTTGTTGATAATATGGATGAACGCTGTGTTACAAACATCACAGTAAAAAAGCCTCTTGCTAATGCATGACGTTCCGTCAGCTGAATGTATGAGTTTAATAAGTAGAGAGATAATCGCCCATGGTTTAAAGTGTCGCCTTTGTTAATGGTTCTGGTCCATGCAGACTACATGAGTGTGTGTTCTATTTTTGTTGTCTCTCAAGAGGAGCTATATTACATTCTCTGCAACCTTTAGGAAGAAACAAGGACACTTTTTTGATTTGAAGAGTGGCTTAAGGAGTATTTTAAGCCCATGGGATAAAACACACTGACTAACTTGAAATCTTTAAGATTTCTTCAAATTTGTAAAGAATATTCTCTTTTTTTAGTTTTGTATTCTGACATATGGTTTCTTTCTTATCTTATTTAGGTTGAGTAGCTCTACTGACTTTATTGATTTGTATCAGTATACGTGGAGGAGGAGCATGGTCGCAGATATGTACTTTTACTTCTGCCACTTTTTCATTCCTCTGATAACACCAAGAGTCCTTGATGTGTTCAAAGTCTGCTTATTTCTTTGTAAAAGGAATTGATTAGCAATGAGCCTGATGTTGCTTCCTTTAAGCTGAATAGAGTTTTTCACTGGTGATGACAGAGGCACTTGATACAGGCGACACTGCTGTGCCTCTCTTGCGAACACAAAACTATGAGATTTATAGTCATTATGAGATTTATATTCATTATGCTCTCTACCCATCAGCCTGAAATAAAATCATGTTCGTTTCTAATTTCCTCCAGTAGGTGAAAATAGAAGAGAAACAAACTCTGACAACTACTCATCAAGATTTCTATGGCAAAAATAGTTACTTGTCTGTTTTAGCCTGATAATTTTCATTTAAATCTGAACTGTGAATTGCCTTGTTTGGGTGAAGGTCCCCCAATGACATTGATTTCGCTTACATTTTTGTCTGCTCTCTAAAAGATCTTGTATGGCTCTTTACCCTTAAAATCACATTGCAGAGGAGATAACCTTCTATCATAACATCTAACTGTAATAACGTTAGATTGTCGATTTATAGTCACTGCAATAATAAGTAATCAATTCTAATGCTTAGTTTTTATTTCATTTGGTCTCGAACTTTGCTTAGTGGGTTGCTGATGGTCTACTGCGTACTTCGTAGCTGCAGCTCCCCTTTTCACTTGCAGCTGCTTCTTTTGATGCGTTGGCAGCTCTAAGAAAAAGAAAGAGGAGTGATTGCTTAGATCTTCCCTAGGGTTGCTTGCAGCCCTAAGAGCAGGGAAGTGGCATGAGAAACACCACCACTTTGAAATGGAATAAAACCCAAACGCCTACTTATTGTCAAGTCTGGAGTTTCAGAGAGGAGGAAAAGACTGGGCTTTCTCTGGATATACTAAAAGCAGAACAGATGCAGGAAAAAGCAGCATGAGGGTACATGAATATAGTCAGAAAAGTCATCAACCCCACTGATTAGGATACCAGGAACAACATGATGTTTCTTCCTGTCTGTTTAAAGCACCCTATTAAGGAGCAGGAGTGCCAAAAGGGAAGATAAATGAGCACTTCAAGCCTGTGCAGCGGAGCAGTGCTCAGCGCTTTCTGCTTCCCCTCTCTGTTATGCAGCTGCTCGGCAGGGCAAAGAGGAGGATGCTGAAGTTGCACCCCTGACAGTGGATATTCTTTTCCCGCAGTGTGGAGTGGCCTGAGTGCCCAAAGACAAGAACCAGAACTGCTGAGCAGGAGAACTGAGAGCCACAGGCTAAAAGGCAGATATTGGGGTTGATCCTTATGATATATATGCCAGGGTGGTGGTAAGTTCTAGGTAACCCATTTCCTTTCACATGGGGGTGTTGGAGACCTTGTCTAGCGTTTGCAGTCCAATGAGTAGGATTGCTCATTGTTATGCCAGTTGAACTTTTTTTTGTCAGAAGTCTGAGGCCAACCTTTCCCACCATAGCCACTAGATTCTGTACCTTTAACTCAGCAGAAATCAATGTTAATGTAAGAGGCTGAACAATATGTCAGTTGACTAATTCGGGTGTCACAGGAGCAGAATCATAATTTCCCAATGTGGTGCGTATAATAGCAGCCCTTTAAGTGGAAGAGATACGATTGTCATAGATGGTCACATCTGGAATTACTGCTGATGTTCAAGAATAAAAAACTAGAGAAATACCAGCGTTTCAGGTAAGGGTGGGGAATGTATGGTCTATTGTAGCTTATGTTTGCTGACTGATCAAACTGATACTTTTCTCCATAAAAGAGAAAATTGTGTCTGGATGTTCATCTTGTGCTAGCCAGAGGTATAATATTTGAAGGCTGCTTCAGCTTTAATGAGAGCAAAAATCTGCCATAGTGAAGAGCTGTGAACTTCAGAATAAAAAAACCCTGAATTGTTGACATTCTGGTACAGCAGCTTTTGGAGAAAAAGATGCTGGTCAACACCTAAGGACAGACTGAAGTTTACAGATTCACGATTTATCTGGGAACTGAGAGAAGGTTTACTTCTTTGAATACTACTGTAGTGTGTGCCAATCCTATAGGAAATTATTTGCTATTATTAGAGCAATCAGGAAAGGTTGAAAAAGGAACAAATGCAATCCGTTGAGAGTCGTCAGAGTTCATCAGAATTTCAATGGTTGCCTAAGATTGTGATAGGTTTGTTTTCAGACCTAGCCTTTCACTGAACTGTTTGACAATGCTTAAATAATTTGTTCACCTAACAAGGCAAACAGTGCTTTAAAGGAGGCATTTTATATGTTTTATTGACAGTTTAGATGTTTTTGTTGTAAAGACAAGAGGAGATATAGGCAGGGCTTTTTTGTTTGCCTGAAGTGTTCCTAAACAAAGGCTAATGATGCAGAGAGTTACCTACCTAATCTCAGACCCTTAAGAAAATCCTGTATGGACTGGTTTTCTCTAAAGCTAGATTTCTGAAGATGCCTTCCAAAAGAATGGCTCAGTGTGCTTACAGTAGTTAGCAATGCATTTTTATTCAATCAAAAGTGCCTCCCTTTATGCGTCAAATCTAACGTACCAAGGATTATCACAAAAGAGCTTGATTTCCTATGTTACCATAGCAGAATAATACACAGCGAGCTAAGAAGTAACTCTGTACTGCCACTGGTTCTCTGCTCAACAGGTATTGAGAAGGACCTGTGTAACACTTCCATAATGGTTAAAAAAATAGTAAAATTGACTACGTATGTGTGCCATTCAACTGCCCCCGACCTCCAACAGCCCTTTAATGTTATGCGTCTTCTTAGTGAAGGTAGGAAAGGGAGTTTACTCTTATTTGTCTATTTTATGTGTTGGGTTCGGTATCCATGCCTGAAAAATTAAAACTGGAAAAAACCCCAAATAGTATTAGGCACATCCTCACCTTTTCTGTGAAAACTACATATTCAGCATTTTGTATAGACTGTCTTACTTAGTACCATACCTCAAACTGTATTAATCACATAGGCTGTTCTCAGTTGGGATCATTAGTGGATTACATTGCCTTAAATCTACTGTAGAAAGTGTTTACAGTATGATCACTGGAAGCAAGCACATCCTATATAACTATTGAAGAAAAAATGTGTCTTATTGCTGTAATCCATTCAGCAGCAAAGGATACTGCTACGATTTTTTAATTTTAGTATTTTTTAAATAGTCTTTAAAATGTGGATTTTGTAATTTTTTTTTTTAATGTAAACTTTTTTCTTCTTTAAAGATCACGGTGTTAATTGGGTAGAAGCTATTTAATATTCTTAGAAGGTTCCTTGTTGAACTGTATCATTTCATGTTATTTTAAAGGTAAAGAAAATGCTAAGGAAATGACAGGTTTGGTTTTTTTTCTACCTGAGTGAAAACAATGACTCACAATTGCTTGTGCAATTGGTTAATACACACTACCATATATTGAATATTACATGGGTGAAAAATTGCAGTGTGGAGGGACAGAACAGAGGATGGTTGTCATCACAGCTCTTAGCATCTGATGGATTTGGCTTTTAATGCATTTTCTACAGATCCATGTGTTTAAGGACTCATTGAGAACAGGGAGAACCTGGGTGGGTCACTAACTCCCACTCCATCCCAGGAGGCCACTGAAATTTAATTTATTTTGTGATATTGGTGGCCTAGCTACTCAAATTTGCAGGCTGCGTGACTATATAATTTTCACAGAGTTCTTGTTCTTGCTCTTATCTGAAAAGCCAGGAAGTTTTGATATTAGATTTATCAGTGTTAGCCTTTAACAAAGAGGATTTTGTAAACAAACCTGTCCTTAAATCCCTGTGGCAAACATGAATGAATGCTTGAAGTGGGGATTTGACTGGAAGGCCATGAAGATGTTTTTTGACTGCTAAACTGCATCTAGTAATCCGTGCAGGTTTTTGAAAGACGTCATCTGTGCAGTGCTTGCACCTGGTAGTCATGTTAATAGTAGTAAGAATATTATTGGAAATAATTCAAAAAGGTGAACTGAAAATATTTTGGAAAAAAAAAATAGGGCTAGGAACGATTATACTAACTTCTCAAAGATGCTTCTCGCTGTGTGTCTGCAGTGTAATGTGTATTAGCTCTTGCTTCAAGAGCTGTCCCCGTACCATATTCTGGTAATGTCGTATCAAACTTCTCTCATTGCAACAGTTTTTCCTTGCCTGTCAGGACTCAGCTAAAAGGGTGTATAACTGAAATTCTATCCACTTTTTTTGTCTTTTACTTGTTTACAATATAGTGTTTACAGTTACATGGACACCGTGCAAAATTCTGTCTTGTCTTTTGTAGGCCAACTTCATGCATCTGTCTGATTTGGTTACTGGTGTGGCATTGCTGGCAAAGAGGCCATTTCAGAAAATTGAGTTGAACCGATGCGTACGTCTAAAGCTATCTGCGAAGCTGTGATACTTCACGTTAGAACGCAACTGTGATAAAGTACAACTTCAAGGCGCTTGGAGATGGATCGCAGATGCATGAAGATGCCTTACTGCGTTTTTCCTCAGTTGATTGCTCTTTAAATACTTAGAGGTCATGTTTCTATTTCCTAGAGGATTTGGTGTTCCCTTGGAGGAAAGGGGGCGGAAGGAGTGGGGTGGAAGGTGAGGAGTCAGTGGAAATGAAGATATGTTTTACTCTTGTCCATGTTTTAGTCCCGGGAAGCCCACTTCAAAAGCTGGGTCTTTAAAGGTCCTTGCTTTTATCTGGAACACACAAACCCCTTTAGAAAGTTTCTTTATCTTTTTGTTTCACTTGACACCTACACGCTAGGTTAGCCAGTGTGCTAAACAGCGATGTCTAAATGCTTCCTTTTATGCGTTTCTAATTGCTTTTTTTTTTTTCAGAAGGGTCAAATTAGAGCTTGCACGCGTTGAGCTGTGACAGTGACAACTGACAGGACCAGCTCAGTTCTGCCTCTTTGGGCAGACAGTTGGAAAAACGCCTTTTTAAATGTAACCCCTGTAAAATTTCTTACTCCGAAAGTGCATCTGCTAGACATGTTTGTGTTTACTTTCCCATGGGCTGTTTTCTTACCCTAAATGTAAGGGGTTTTTTTGTTCATTTGGTGAGACCATATAAGATATGTTTGGTTTTTTAATACACGGGGGGTGGGGGGGTGAGGGAGAAAGAAACAGAGAATGGAAGGGGTGGCAAGTGGATAGATAGTTCCCTGAAATTTGTAAATGGCTTCATTTGGTCTCATATGGAAGAAGAATACTTGCACCTTTTTTCCTATTTTACCTATATTACTATTATATTACCATTCTAAGCAGAATTGCTTCAGGGTATTATGAATGCATTTTGTGAACAAAACTAATAGTATGCTGTAAAACATTAGACTAGTGTATCTTAGTTGACTAGATCCAGAATTAGCACTCTAATTATTATGCAGTTCCAGGATCACTTAATGGAAACCCAGTGGAGTTAGTCTGGCTACGGAAAGGGAGAGCTCAGAGTAGAATTTAAATCTGGAATTTATATATATATATATATATATAGACAGTCTTTTTGTGCTTCAGCATATGTTTGAAAATATGTTAATAAAACTAGAATAACAGCATGAAATAGCCGGGTCCAGAAGAGCGGGCAGGGTCAATGGAATGCTTTGTTTAGATATATTCTGTTGGTCCTTGCGATAGTGTTCATGCAGGATCCAACTTTGCTACCAAATGCTGCTTTGCTTTTCTCTGCAGCAAGGGCACCTCACTTATGAATTATAGCTGTTGAAACCAGCTCTTATAATAAGCAAATTTGGTGGGGTGGTAGGGTGTTTAAAACTGATACCTAAGCCCGAATAAACTTTCTGGAGTTCTAATATTTTACTGCATTATAACCCGTTGTTTTATAGCACTGAAAGTAATTTATGACAGTTAAAATAAGTGATAAATGGGGGGTTGGAATGTGCTGCTTTTTCCCAGTAGGCTCAGGGTTAGATGTGGAGGTCAGACATGCTGTACAGGCAACCTTGCCTTTTCTTTAGAATGCCTCAGTGCTTCTGGTTTGAAACAAAGCAAAAAACCAAACGGGCCAGTTGTCTCAGAATAACTTAATTGCTTCAAGGGTCTTTTATCTTTTCCTAGGGTAAATTTGGATTAGTTTTTGCTTTTTTTTTTTTCTTTTTACTTTGAGTAAAAACTTTTGCAGCTGAACTTTTTAGGATAAGTTTTAATTTTACAGGTATTAGTGCCTTTTATTGTGAATTGCCCAGCCTGTTGCCTCTGATAGCATCATCAAAGCTGCAAACTGTGGTCTTAGGGTTTTTTTTTTTTTACATGTCATCATAGTATATCAGTTTCTGTTTGGGGATTGTAGGAATGAAAGACCGGAGAAGCCTCAGAAGTTTACCCTGTGTGCTGTCTTTCTCAGGCAGGATGGTTCTCTAAGTACACGTTGTCCAGTCTTGTTTAAATTGTTCTAGTGTTAGATTTTTCTCCATTTTCGTTAGCGATGAAAATCCATTCTGTGGCTTTTTCCTTGTTCAGCCGTATCCAGTAGTCTTTGCGGATTCAGCCCTTAATGATAGGTGTTAGGTAAGAGTCACAGACGAGACAAGCACCTAGAGCAGTTCCTCGTATTGAGGGAGGGAGGACAACTGCGTTAACCTGCGGTGGCGGATGGGTAGCTAGCCTTGCATCCTGCCCTTCCATGGTGGAACTAGTTGTTGGGTAGCTGGGGCAGGCTACGTGCTCGTGGAAGGGAAGGTCTGTACGTAGCAGAGGATTGCATCCAGTGCTACCATCACCAAGCTGCTGAAGGATTATTTCAAGCCTATTCTCAGCTTGCTCTAGCAGTAGTGGCAGAGTGAATTTTCACACCCTAATGAGGCATGTTGAATATTCCTTCAAATGTAAACATTTCTGCTTCAAAAAAATTCTTGATGGCCGCTGCATTTTTCTGGGTGACCTTTCGTTTGTGTAGGCCAAATGGGCATAAATACTGAGGCACCATCATTCTCAGTGAATAGATTCTGCAGAGAGAAGCCGTTGATAAATACCTAGATAAATACATTTGTACATGTTAGGGCATTAAAAATAATGTTTCAGGTGAAGTAGCGGTTGCAGATGACTCAGTTTTATTTGTGTTGAATTTTGAAGCAGTCGTAATTTAGTTTCTTTGTTGTGATTAAACGTTTTGAATTCTAACAACTGTGTAACTTAAAATACTGGTACTGGGAAGTACAGCAGGAGATGGAAATACTTCATTTGAGAATGAAATGATTTACTAAATTACAGAGTTGAAAACTAGTTGCTTCAATATTTTAATAGTAACATTGGTGGGATATCAATTATTTCAAAATGGTATTTGATCTGCTCTCCTATGTATTTGCTACAATTATTAATTCCTGTATTACTGAAGCTAGTGGGATTCTTTGTTCTGCTCTTAAGTGCATAATGCAAAGTTTGTGAAGTTCAAGGAGTCCCAGCTAATTTAACTTTTATCCCAGTGGAACATCGTCTCTAGGATATTACCAAAATAAACAGTGAGATGATGAATGTTCCCCTAAGTTCATTATTAAAATTATTTCTTAATTACAAGTCGTCATTATGCAGCCAGTTTTACATATATGGTAATTATGCTTTAGAGTGAGCATTTTATATATTATAAAACAAACATGCTTCAAAGCATGGGCCATTACCTCTAAATGCTAAGTGGAGAGAAGCATCATATGTGGAAGAAAATGGCTTATCTTATAAAGTATTTCCTAATTAAATACTGAATAACTTAGTACTAAGTCGTACTCAGCCCACATTTTAAAGTAATGTGGACTGAATGTGACTTAGTACTGAGTTAAGACTATTCTCCGAATAGTATTAACCACCAGCGGAATCTGGCCTTGAGTCATAGATGCTCCAATATTGTACCTGGCAATATTTATATTAGAAAACCTGCAGTTAACAGCAAAACGTCTTCTGCTTTCCATGGCTCCTAAAATAAATATCCGGAAGATCCCATCTCATCAGCTCGTCACTGTCTTTGCAGTAAACAAAGTGAATTGATGAAGATGTGGGAGCTGCATGCAGCGTCAGGAGCCAGCGACAGCTCTAGTTTTGCTGTGCAGAATGGCACACAGTGGGACTTCCCAGGCTGTGGTTTTTCTGAGCAGGTGTGACTATAACGGAGGCGGGTGCCCGCTGAGAACATCTCCCTCTTATCTGTTCATACAGTATGCCTTTGGCTTTGCTGAAATTGAAGAAAAAAAGAGATATGGTAGGACCTGGACACATGTGTTTACTGAAGTCAACAGCTGTTTACCTTGTGCTTGCGCAAATCCTTGAGCAGAGCTGTATTTACGTATTCGCTTAATGGCTTTTGCTGAATAGGAATGTGCGTTGGCAGAACAGGTTTAATGCAGGCAGCTCCTGCCAATCTGCCTCAGCCACGTTGCAGACCGACGCTTTCCAGGACTCTGAGGGCAGTTCATTCCTCACGCCAGTCGTTGGCCTCCCTGCTCAGGCTGCCAATAAACCGCCAGTTACGATGGGGGTTTTTGTGAGGCTAACAGGTGTTCTTGAGGAATTGGACCACCGAGTCGTTTGACACAGTAAGGCACAGCAAAGAGTGAATATTACTGTATATGTAAATGTACTGCTATATACTTTTAGTGTTTATACACCATATTACAAGTTTTCCTGAGAATGTTTTTAATTGATACAATAAAATGTTACAGTTGGCTATATATTCTGTGTAAAAACTAAAAGGCTGAACTAGTCTGACAGAGTCTTCCCGTTCATGAGCAATTTTCCCCATGCAACACGCCGTGGAAATAGCTTTGATACCAGGAATGCACAATAGCCATGAGAGGCCGTTGTGTAGCAACCTACTTCCTCCCGTTTCCTCTCATGAGTTTCCCTGGTGCGTACCGTCCCCAGAAATGAAGACCAAGGCATATGGGTCACCCAAAGAGGTGTTTCTGTGAGGTTTGATCAAAGGGAGGCGGTGCGTTGGTGGGCACATTCTCCCTCAGATTCCTCCATTTTGCTCAAGCATGGGATGAGGGACAGACTGGCTCATGGTTTAGGACAGGCTTTGAGAATACATGGCCTTGCCCCTTGGCGGCGTAAACCGCCAGTTCACATCTGATCAGTTCACATCTGATAGTGCGGTGTTCTGATGTTTGTTTCATTGTATAACTTCATTGCTACGGTATTTTGAATGTGCTCTTAATTGGTCTCACAGCCCTCATCGTGGCCCCAGATTATCACTCTGTGTTTGCATCAGCCAAATGAACTGCAGGCGTGAGTCAGAAAATAGTGCCTGGAGTATTCTCATCTTGCTTGCAGTAGGGTCGAGAGAGCTGGAGGAGTCCTGATTTGGGCTTCAGATACCTGTACATCTTGTGTCTAAGTCATGGTTGACCATATGAATTCTGTTGCAGGAGTGGAAGATTAAAATGTGTTTGCTTTTCTTAAAAACTTCCCTGTGTTTCTGTAGGTAAGAAAGATTTCACAGCCTGACAGAATTCCGTTCAAAAACTGAGTTAGCTGATGACTGAGTTGCTATGAACGGCTTTGGGTGCTATCTCATTAATCCATAGCTGTCTGACAGGATAATGACAAAATATTTTGAATGATTCTGGATTATGTGATAGTGAAGTCATTCAAAAGTGAGAATAATGATACCTGTTAAGAAGTTGAACAGCGTGTGGGTTAGAAAATAGCTGTTACCGAGTTCTTCCTTTGGCATTTCCAAATCTAGTAATCTGGTTCAGGGGACTTTGCCCACTGCTGTCCTCCATATGCCACTCGGCAAACACTTGTTTTTGGAACATGAGACCGTAGTCAATTACTTTTCTTAAGGAAGGAAACAGAAAAATCAGTGTCATCTTCATTTTACCTACCCTCAAAATCGGTGTAGTGATGCCTATGTCATATGGAAGTGGGATATCGCCACGGCTGATAGTGTGCTTTGAGATCTCTGGGTGTAATATGTACTGTATAATGGTATATTGTTTCTAGTGAATATTAAAATAAGCATTTATATATTTGTTTGTGACTTCAGCGTACTGCGAAGGTTGCTCCTTGGAGGTTTAGTGTGGACTTACAGAAGTTATTTCTTTTTTTAGCATTTAATTCCATTTCCCCTGCTTATTCTCTCTTGGAACTCATTTATTTCTGATGCATGCTGTTAAAATAAATTAGAAAGTAGCAAAGATATTTCTTCAAGTACATAAATTTATCTTTTTGCCAAACAAAGTCCTGTTTCATAGATTCACTCCTGGGTCTTACCCCATGTGTAAAGACTGGGTCATAATTCCTTGAGTACTATGAAAACGGGATTTTTAGTCAACTCAGAAGAACCCTTAGGAGGTACTAGTTGATTAACTGAGTTGAGGAGAAGTACCAAAGACTTTCGAAATTCAAGAAGCCTAACGTGTTTTTTTTTATTTTTAGAACCGTACTGGGGTAAGCCAATTTTCAAAGTATCCACAGCAAGATTGATCTTGAAGTACATAATTATATTATCCTGATGGTCTATGAATGAACCTTTGTTTTTCACAGCTTTTCACATTAGGCTCTCGTCTGAGATGACCAGAGGCTATATTTCATCTTTTCCACCAGAATTCGTATAGAAATGAGATTGCAACTTATATTCTGATATATGTAGAATATCATAAAATGGATGTGATTTAATGATGTTTTATCTTCTTGTAGACCAGTTAAATGCTCTTGTTCATGCTTCGCTTTTTTTTTGCTTTTTCCTCCTTTTCTGGTTTGCTGCTTGCCAGCAGACTGAATGTAGAATTTGACTGACAGAGATGCAATTTTTTTCAAGTGTTGTAGTGCTTTTTTACAAACCTTTTGTCTGGTGGCTCACAGTACATCTATTTCAGATTTCATCATATATGGCAAAGACTTACACGTTAGGTATGATTGCTAGGCAGTAGTTTGTTATCCACATGCCTCCTATACTCTGTGAGGGTCAATGAGGGAAGGAATGTTTTGACTGGACTATGCAGAAGTTCAGCAGAAGTGCTGAACTTTACGCTCAGTGTTAAAAACCGGAAAATCTGTTCACTCAGACAAGCTGCATGTACCTAGAAAATAGTAAGTTCCCATGCTGGAGAAGACTTCAATGGTGAAATCATCAAGGTCTAGGGCTATTAAGGAATCTTCTTTGACTTTAAGTCCACCCTAGCTTAGTGATGTTAAGTTTAAAAGTATATGGAGGTGTTTATTCTCTCTCATTTCTTCAGGTGCATACCTGAATCAAATTTAAAGTCTTAGACTCAAAGGCAGTCAGGTGCAAACTTCCCATGGAGATTTTTTTGCCCAGGCTGAGCAGTCGGTATCTCTATGCTGTCTGATTTAAACCTGCCTTAGATATATCAATATAAGTCACAATCACTGCTGTGTACTCAGAGTTGGATGGGTCCCTTAGGTTTGAATTTTTGTTACTATTCTCCATAGACCTTTTTAATCAGGAAACATACTGCCTACGTGGTTGTCCTACTGTATTTTTTCCTGCATAATTTATAACAAGCAATACTCTCCGTGACTATCTCCCTTAAACCCGGTTCAGCCACTCAAGCTATATGGTATAAGTCAGACTAGGTTTGATTGATTTCTCTCTGTTGCAGCCTTCCTCAAATCTTGCCTTCCACTTATGCCACAAAATAGCTGCACAGACAGCATCACAAAGGCCAAAAAGAGAGGTTTTCTGAACCGTCTAGCCCATGTTATTCACACAGTATGTATGAGGTAAGCATATCCTTGTGGTTTTAGATTTTGAAAGTTTTCCCTTGAAAAAGAGAGAGTTTAGCCAGAAACAGTTGAGCAAGAGAAAAAAAATGTTTAAATAGTCAATGTAGTGGACGTGGCAATTACAGAAGAGCATTAAGGAATTGCAATTATGTTAAAAATCACAAATTTACGAAGTTCTAAATTTTTTTTTTATTGCTTTCAAAATAATACACTTTTTTCCCCCCTGGGATCTATTGTGGCAATGCGATGTTCTGACCTCAGAGCCCTGATTCCTCAAAAGACAGTTTAATCTGTACACTATTAGATCCTTCTTTTCAATCTTCTCTTATCGAAGACTGTTGCAGGAAATACCAGATTCTCTTTAGATCAAGCTGCTGATCTGAAACGTGAATAGAAAGCCTTCAGTAAATAAATAAAAGGAAAAGGCTAAGTACCTTTCTTTAAACAAATAATCACACTGATTTTTTTTAAGAGGGCATATGTATAGCGACAAATGTATTCTAAAAAACATTTTTTAGTATCTAGCATTTATTTTATCATAAGCATATAAAAACTGCAGAGACATCCCTGCTCTAGATTGACTGTTCCTTTTTAATACTTCTCTATCTTCTTAAAAATATATTTGCAGATATATGGCAGACTTTCATAGCAACACAATATTTTCAGTTACCTAAGAAAATGCCTTTTTTTGATTGTCTCAAATTGCTTTACAGTCCATGAATTTGTGCTCACTTTAATTTGAATGCCATTTCAGTACATTGAAAAGCATAGATTTACTTTATAGTCATTGGTTATGATCTGCTAGCATGAACTGGTGTATAAACAGGTCTGTGGAATTCCCCAAACTAGTTCTTCCTTTAGGAAAACACACAGTTGGGTTTTTCATGTCATCGGTGATACGCTGTCTAGCATGACCCTGGGTAAATTGAGTGGTTCATGTCACATTACATACGTTTTCTTTATTGTACCTCTGAATTTTGCCCAGCTTTTGATTTCCTGCCAGTGACTGGAAGTTGAAATGGTGATAGACACGGATTAAAGTGTGTAACTTCTCTAATTTCTCAGTTGTGAAGCATCTCCAGCCTAATATACTTATTGACCTCAAAAGTAATTGTGGCTGTTAAATGTTTCCCAAGGTTTCGAGTTTTTCTCCATGGCACAATGCAGTGTAACACCAAGGCGTGGCAGTGTGCTGTCAAAAGGCTTGCTTACCTACTGAAAGGACTGGAGTTGTGTTAGCGTGGTGCTTAATAACTTCGTTCCTCCGCCCTGCCATAATGACAAGACTGCTGTGATACCTGAGCTAGCGCTACGTCCCATAGAGTTTCTACCTGAAGCTTCTTAAAGCTTTTTCCATTTCCATCCATCTCCTTCTACCTCCTTTGAAATTAAGGCATATAAGCTTGCTGGCCACTTTGGTCAGGAAAAGAAAAACAAACAAAAAAATCCCACTTTGAAAGGCTTGCAGGAATGCTGAAACTCTATGTGGCAGGAGACTAGTGTACTCTAAGTCCTAGTCTTAGATCTGAGCATCACTGTTACACCGCACCGTTCATCTGTACACCTGCACTTGGCCTTGTATGTACGCGTTTCAAATGAACTTCTGAAAGGTGAACCGATTTCGTTATTTTTTTGGTCAGGATTTGAATTCTCAGGATGGCATATAGCAGAATTCATCCATAGTCTTGTTTTTGAAGCTGTAAATCTCTCTGGAGTGATCTGGGCTCTGTGGCTTTCACCGGCTGAATGGAACTTTGTTTCTTCTGAGCACTCTTTTGTGTTGGTTTTGTCATTATGTGCCTCTTACTTTCTAAAAGCTTCTTGAACACAAAAGACAAATTTTGTCCGTGGGACGTTTCCATATGTCAGAAATCATTGATGAGGAGTCTTAGAGTTTGGAAAAAGTGTGTCTGTATGTTTTAAGGGAAGCAAAATGAACGAAATGAGAAAAAGAAACCCTAGGCAGAGCAAGTACATGGAGAAATCTCTGTATTTAAGGGCAACTGTTGTGTCGGGACATGGTATGCATCACTGCTGCCTCTTGACAGGTTCACCGTGGAGAGACACAAATTAAATTCTTTCACTTGCAGTTTTGAAGCTAAAAGTGTTTGACTGGTTCAGCCCCTGAATGGTGTTTAAGGAATAAAGGGAAAAAGAGCAGGAAGTTCTAATTGGCAAATTACTTCTTGTTATTTAGTTTGGCTTCCAAATTGGAAATTACGATAATGAGGAGCTTTGTGGGACTTGCCCTTGAAGAGGGCCAGGCAGCTTTTTGTTCAATTACCATTTAATGTGAAGATATTCAAGGAACATATTGTAGCATTTAAGCCATCACTTTCTATTAAACAAGTGTTCTGAAGTAATGATTTTTAAATCCCTCTCTGTGGATGGCTTTTGTGATTTTAAGATGTCTAAGTGAAGTGTAGATTGCAAACAAGGGCTAAAAGGATTTGCTTGTTATGTAATATTTAGCAAAGTGACTTTAAATATATTTCTCAAGATGTAATAAAGAATACAGGGTTGTATGCAGCGATATGAGGACTTCACATTAACGTTAATCTTAGTAACTGACAAGGTGAATATATAGATTTTATACGTAACATTCATTAATTCTATCGTGTATTGCTTTTACAGTTTCTTAACAACAAGTGTTATTGTTGACTGAAAGCAGATCATTGAGAAGGATCTGGTCCTGGAAATACATATGTAAAAAGGGCCATTAACGCATGAATTTTATCTTGCTGATCATGGCCTGAAACCTGAACTGTTTGATGTCACATACATTTGTAAACGCAAGGAAAGAATGTCTGAAAATAACAAAGAGGAGATGTAAAAACTCAGTCCTCTGAGAGGAATACAGTGTGAATTCTTAATTTTTTTAAACATGCTACTAGTAATAGGTTTGTAGATATTTAGAGTGCAAACAGAGAAAATCCGTTTATGGTTCCACAGACAATGGACTGGGATTGTATTCTGTGACCTGTTCTCATTCTCCCTCTTTTTGTGCTGTCTTAGTGCAAATGACTCAATCCTTTTCTTTGTCTTTGAAAGGTCTGTCTTAGCAGTCTTACCTACTTTTTATTCTGTAGAGCAGGCTGCACACAAGCTCCTCCTGAGCAAGGAAACGGTGTAGACAAATCAGTTACCAAGTTTCATTGAAAATCTAAAGGCAAAAAATATTCACTGATGATGCTTTGAGTCGACCACTTAAAAAATAATAGTTTTATGCTATTAAGAACCATTTCACACATGCACATATTTTCTTATGGTTCTGTAATTGACCCTTCCCATTAAGTTGCAAGCTCAGAATAAACACTCCTAACTAGCTGACTTTTCACTTATCAATGTTCACATTAATTAAAATGGTTAAGTAGAATACTGGAAGAGAGTTAATTTGTTCAGCATGTTTCCTTCTGAATTGGTTCCTTTCAACCCCAAATTTGGCCTAAAGCAAGTGCACTTAATGCCATTTTTTTAAACCTCTTAAAACAGAGGCATGTAATAGGAACACAGTTGCTGAACTCTAGCAATGGTGCTGGATGCTGTTCTCAGACTGTCTGTTATTGTTTCGGTATGAGTGGATGACCAGTGGATGATTCATAGTCTCACCCTCCTGGTCAGCACAGAGAGCTGTTTGAGAGCAAACCCACAGGCAATTTAATTCATGTTTTTCCTTTGGGTTAAGCTGGTCCTGGAACAAGAAAACCAATTCATTTAAAAAAAAAAAAAAAAAAGTTTGTTGTGTGTGTGCTGTTTAGTTACATTTGTATGTTAATGCATGTGAGCATACAACTGTATATCAATGTATATACAGATCCATATGTACATACATGGATGTGTACACATACATGGTACTAATAAAGGAAACATCAGCAGATTTCCGTAGTAAAGTACATAATTTTCTGCAATGGTAGCCAAAAATACTCTTTGGAACGCGCCCCTTAAAAAATATGGTAGTTCATATCAAAGTTTCATAGTAAGGGATAACCTGTGCCGACCTTCTGTATACTACAGGCAATACATTTTACCCAGAGACCATAATGAAAATATTATTCCTCGGGAGACTGCATGCCATAAGCAGTAAGAAAGAGAGACAAATGCCTTGGTAAGTATCTGAGCCTTCTGTATTGTCCGGGTTGTATAAAATATATCCCAGTGGCCCCAGGGAAAGCCTGTCTTCTCTACTGGAGGGGGCAATAAGGCAACAAAGCAAAGGCCCGTGCTCGTCTAACAGAGGGCAAGTCTTTTCAGATTTGAATGGTCTGGTGATCGGTAATGCCTTGAGCATGTGAACCGGTCACATACCAGTCAGGTATCTCAAAGGCGGATTCCTACTGCAATTTTTGAACAGTGGGTCGCTTCATCTCCTATCTGCTTTGAACCTGTGGCTAGTCTCTGATGGTCCATGGGAAGGCCTGCCCGAACACAGTGAACTGCAGAATAGCATTTGTTCCTGACCTCTCCAACATCTGGCTGAAGCCCTGAAGCATGAGATTCAGTCACGCTGAGTGTTGCAAAGTGTTACGAGCATTTGGAGGTCAATACAGGCGATCTTATTCTCCCCTTTTGGCCCTTGCTAGATGGAGATAAGCAGGGGGTGTCATAGACCATCAAGTATCAAAGCTAAAAAGGACAGCAGCGTCCCTGCAGTAGGGCCCTTCACAAACAGGCCATTGTTTGTTTATTTTTTTTTTTTTTCCTTCCAGGAAGTAGAGGACAAAAACGTCTTAGACATTGTCTCTTTCTTAGAAGATTCCTGGTAAGATCTCACAAAGTCTAAGATGTACGCAGATAAAAGTAAAGATGAGTTTAAGCAGACCTTGCTTTAACGTCCCCAAGAGACCTGGATAGACAGATAGACAGTGAGTGGGTAGTTGACAATTCAATTTATCTCGGCAGTTCCCTCTACCAACTCTTAGTGCGGTCTTGAGTATGAATACGTTCTACTAGTGGAGTACAGTCGTGATTAACCTGAATGACACTATCTAAGGACAGAGCATGAAAGTACTACTCGGTTCTTCCATCGGAGACGTTATTGGATCAACTTCCCAGTGATAGGGCATTTCTAAATATTTTTCTTTTTGTTGGTACATCAGTTTCTGGTTCAATGGGAAGCAGCCTACATAACAGATGCTTTACCAAGCTTTCTAAGCATAACTGGTTTAGACATCTTAGTTGGATGGTGTATGGAACAGCCTACAATCAATAAATGCATCGAAACATCTTTCCTTTGTTCTCAGATATCCTTGTGACTTTTGGGAAAGGAAAAAGATTTAGCTTATCAAAAAAAGATAAGTTTATAACTTATTTTCTTCAAAAAAGGTAGTTTGAATTACTGTGTTGCATACTGGGGGCTTTTTTTGTAGACGTGAAAGGAAGAACATGGGCCAATGACAGTTAAAATCACAGAAAACTAAAAATAAAGCATAAAAAAAGATGATTAAACGTTGGAGCTTAACACTTTTAAGAGAAATGGTACATCCCCATTTCAAGTGTCATCTTTTTATGACTGGATGCCTGCCAGGAAAATGTGGAACATGGTGCCCAGTGCAGAGGTAGATCATGCAAAGGGAGTTATCCAAAGATGAGAAATATGAAATAAATCTCTAGCTTTAGCACTCTAGAAACACAGTATGCGTAATTATTTTTATTACTAATTGTGCTGTTTATTTTCCATTGTAACTTCCTTTCAACCCAAGACACAATTGTAATATGTCTTCACCGTAAATTAGAAAGTAAGAAAGGATAGAAAATCGAGATTTTTTTAATCCTCTATTTAATAGTCACTTATATCACGTGTAAGTTTGGTTCTCGTTTCTGTTCAGGGCTGATGTGTGAGGAAGATAGAGTATTTCACGTCTCTGCTGAAACAAAGGTGAAGCAGTTAGATCATTGCCATCCCGACAGAAGATTTCATGTCTCTTTCGCATAAATATGCGATCTTGAATGCAAAATGCAGTAAGCAAATCATCACCTGTTATCGTGATGCTATCTTGGAGAGGTTCATAAAAAAGTTAGTACACTTCATTCCTTTATATCTCTTTCTCCTGTGACTGTTATAAATGAAGACGGTTAATCGTACTATCAGTAATCCTACTTCAACCCCAAAAGCAGCAACAACACAAACATTATAAAGTTAAACTGAATTTCAGAGGGGCAGTGAAGCGACAGCACGCTGTCTCACACAACAAGCCCGTTAGTAAAGTGAAAGACCTGTCGCTTGTAATTTATTGAGTGAGGCGCACCATGGTTTTGAAGCCAAGAGGATATTTTTTAATACACCTTTAATGATTCTGTGCCATCCTCCATAAAATCCTACTGTCTGAACTGCGATGTGCTACATCACCTTCTGGCAGGCAGAGAAGGCGCAAAGGAAAGAGCCTAACAGAGCCACGCGCGTTTTGTGGCTCCTGTTCTGGGTAGTGCACGTGTAGTCACAAACTGCTGAACAGCCAGATGAGAACAGCAGGAGAACTGAAATCGTGAAATAAAGGGAACACAGTGACACAATTCCTTCTTTAGGGTGAATGAGGTCAGAGCGGCGAACATATGCTATGAACTTTGCTGCTGCAGCAAGAATTGTGCTTCAGACAGCTTCAGAAGTACTTACTGTCCGCTCAAATCTCCGTCCTTCCTCTTTAGTTTTTTTTTTTTTTTAAATCTCGCACAGCTGAAAGTAAAATAACAGGCATTTAAGGGATTTTAGGACCCACTTTCAATTATTGTGGTCAAGTTAATGCTAAATCTTACTTAAAATCATGATGAAACTTCTGTCTCGCTTCTGCTTTCGTAGGGATGATGCTCCCTTGGATGATAAAAAGGGATGTCTCTGGCATATATGGAGACATTACTTAAAACTACCATTTTGAGCTGCCTAATTTCTCCCTTCTCTGGAGGTTACTCTTCCCACCATAGGAGCAGCAGGAGAGGAGCGTACGAGTCTACTTCTGCTACTCAATCGTCTGCCTTAAACTGCTGATGAGGATGGGTTTGTGCAAAGCTTGTGTCCACATCATTATTTCATGTTGAGTTGTTATTTTTTGCTTTTACTTTTTGTATTTATTATTTTCATTTTGTTATGCATATTATATTATATAATTATATTGATATTTTATTTATTCTTATTAATTTTGTTTTATTTATTTTTTATTATATTTTATTGTCTGTCTTTTTTTGATTTGCTGTGTCACTGAGAGTAAATTCCTCTTTCTTTTTGTCATACCTCTTCTTTGAGTTTATATGTCTAGTAATAACACCTGAATACAGCCATACATTATGGAAAAATCAGTTTTCTTGGTAATGAAGTGGCTGAAGTTTAGTCTGTCTTTCTACCTACGGTTGTTACACTCTGAGTATGTATGGAAAAATATACTAACCACATTCTGACAAATCAGTATCAGGAACAAAGTTTAAAAAATACCCCAGTTTTTTATCATAAGTCCTAAAAAGGTTTTGTGGCTTGGTCAGATAGCTTGGTAGAAGGAAGGAGGGAAAAGGAATCTTTTCATCTTGTAAAACAGGAAAATCCCATTGAATCACCTTCTCTGTACCTTTTTGGGAGATTATGATATGTCTGTGGAAAAGAGGAGGAGAACAGCAAAGAGAGCTTCTGCAAGAACCATAAATCATATTGGGAACATACTGTCGCTGGCTTATCCATAGTTCATGGAGGCACGCAGCAACCGAGATAGTCATGAAACTGAAGCAGAGCTATACTTGCAGGAGACGCTGAAGCCAAGAACAAAACAAAACCCAACATGGTATAGCCCCTGGAAGGGTTGGAGTACAGGCACATTCCACCTGTGTAGACAAAAAGATGTCATAGATGTAGAATGCCTCCCCGTGTTTTCACCATGTAAGTTCACTTCAGCTTCTGCTGACCTCCGTGTCACCAACATTGCCTAGTGCTTCATGAACACCAAATTCCTCCTGCTCCTTGCATTTTTCTCATGAACCGTAATTAGCTAAGGAGTAAATACCATACGATATGATAGTCCTTTGATTGCTCTCAGTCCTGAAGATCCCAACTCAGTTCTGTGTTGTATGTAATCTATAAGCATAAAGACACAATAAAATGTTAGTTCTCATGCTTTCCTACTAGCTTTTAAAACTTCTTACTCTTTTAGAGGTGTACATTGTGTCGTAGTTATTCCCTGGATTGAATTATTGTATCCTTGAAGAACACAGGATTTTTTTTCCATCATTTTGTTGCCTCTTGAGGCTGCCAGCTGATTCTCTTCCTCACTTTCAGGTTTTACACTGACTTCTCAACACAACTCGATTTTAACTTTTCAGTCGCAATCTAATGCTCTCTTGAATTTTCATTGCTTTGCAAATGAAAAAAAGTAAAGGAAATACTGAATGCCATACAGAGATACAAAAATGATATTTTACCAAACGTGATTAAGAATATTAGTTCTATGCAGTAAAATCTCATCATCATTTTTATAGCGTCCTGCATAAATAACAAAAAAGCATGTATTCTAAGGTGCCAAACAGGGCCAAGCAGGATCTCACGTTTCAGAACACGTTTACAGCATCTCTTCAGGCTCCTCAGTGTATTTTTAGCATAAGAATCAAATCAAAAGCAATTACGTTGGCTTTATTTTTTTAATGCATTATGCTATTTAGTGCCTTTTGATATCCTCTTTGGCAGTTGTTCTGAGTAGGGGGTGGGAGTTCAATGGAAGATAGAGCTATTTTGTCAAAGCGGATCTTAGTGATGCAGAAGAGTTCAAGAGTGAAATGTTTTTTCTTGCTGCTACTCTAATGACGGCATACAGAGAAACTGTAGTGTGCAGCATCCTGAAATGTCACACTGCTTTGTGTTACCTTGAGATCATTGTCTTAAACTGATATTGCCAAGAGAAAGGAAAGAAAAAGGGCTAGGGCCTTTGAATGTTAGGAATCTTGCTGTTCACATTTTATACCTCTGTTACACTGTTCTTTAGGCCAGGGAGTTTCATAGCGAGCAAAGTTTATTGTACAAATATTTCAAGGCTGGAAACAAAAAATCTTCGTTTTGTTGAGGGTTTTTTTGTGTGTGTGCATGTACAGGCAGGTTTGCATATCCACATCTTTGTGTCAGTGCTTCAAAGTGGAATTGATTTTAGGCAGAATATAGATGAGATAATGTGGTTGCCTTCTTTCTTTGACAGCTCTTTACTGGCGTGTAATTGCCCAGTAGCTTGTGTTGATCGATTTGCAGCCTGAAGTGAAAATGCCACCATAATGTGAAGGCTGTGTATGTCCTTAGGTGGTAAGGACAGTTCTTTTCTTCTGATAACAGGCCATATAATTTCATCTGGTAAATACCTATTGAGACAATGCTTTATGACTAAATGTACCACAAAAAAAAAAAAAAAAAAAAAAAAAAAAAAAATCCATCTGTCTTACCCTTTCATAGGTCATCATAATGGTTAATTCCTTTCACTTAAAAATTTATGCCTTCACCTTGTTCCCAGCTCTTGGATCTAGCCATGCATTTCTCTGCTGGAGTAAATGGCTGTCTAATCTGAGGAGTCTGTTCATGTGTAGCTACTTACAAACCATAATCAGGTCACATCTTAACCTTCTCTTTGATAAAATAAATAGATTAAGTACTTAAGCTTTTCACTCTAAGGCAGATTTCCAAGCCCTGAATAATACTATTTAGCTGTTCTCTGAACTGTTTCCAAATTGTCAGATTCACATTCTAAAACTGATACTAGTACTGACCGCTTAATTTCAGTAACGATCTAGCTAATGTTACGTGAAGTACAAGCATTACCTCACTGTATATATAAGCTAGAGTTGCTTCAACTGCAGCACCCTGCAGATGCTCCTCTTTGCTTGGTTAGTAACCACAACCATGGAGGCCTCTTCGAAGTCATAGCTGTCCCTGGTTAAGGTTCCCCCGTTGTAACACGGGCCGTCGTGCTTTGTTCTTGAAGACGTCACTTTGCATTTGGCAGCGGTCCAGACTTTTCTCAAGAAAAATTTGTCTGTATGCAGTGGTTGATTCAATCTATTTTTACCCCGTAACTGGGAGCTAAAACCACGTCATGACAGTTGAGGTACTCTCCCTGCTGAGTGATACTCGCAAAGTGATTCAGTTAACACCAGGGTGCTGGAAAGAAGGTGAGTTCTGTACGTCATCTAAGCAAGTAGGGTCCAAGAGGAACCCTGCTAATGATCAGGCTTGGGAGACAGCTGAAGCCTTTGTGGCATTTAAAGCAAACTGAAATATCAGTCTAATCTCCGCAACGGTAAGTTCTCGTTCCTAACTGAAAGGGCTTTGTAGTTGCTATGTAGCAATTCTCCATGACGTTCAGCAACAGCAAAAGAGGTTTCTAGATGCCTGATGCTGGATATTGGGAAGCTTTAGCAGTGATCTGATTCTGTTCGCACCGAGTTTGTGCTCAGCTTTAGAGAAGCTTGTTGTAGTCGATGGCAAAGGCAGATCAGCAGCTTCAGTATGGAGCTGCACGCATGATGATTTACTCTGCTGAGAAGTGCGGAGCTCCATGCCAACGGGGCTATATTGAGTCTTACACCTGCTATGGGTTCTCTTAGAGCTAGCTCCTCTATCTCTACCATGTACATTAGACCCTTAGGCTCTTTTGAAGATCCAGCCTGTGCTGTAATTTGAGAATAAGAAGTTTCTCCTGGCATTTATGCAACGTTAAGTCCTTTAAAGTCTATTTTAAAGTGTTCAATGATTATTAAAATTAATCTCTTTGGAGACTTAATATTGATGCAGGGTGGGCAAATACACATCTGTACACGTGTACACATGCAAACATTTACATGTGCACATACACACGTGCACGCAGAGCATACTTCTGCAAAACCCACCACTTTTTATAGCCATATATATGTACTAGGTTTCATGGAGCCATTATAATACTAGTAGGTCCCACAGGCAGCCTTCTGTGGAACTGTTATTGTCATAGCACTGCGGTTATACTGTATTTGATATTCTCAGTGTGGGCAGAGGTGGTAATGACATTGAAGCAAACACTTAGGGTGTTTGGTCAGCTGTGTATTAAATGTTACCTATCAGGGTACCTTATTGCTTGAAGATTTATATTCTTGCTAGTACTAACATGCAGTGGCCTGGCTTTAAAAGGAGATACGCGTAAGCAAAGCATATACATAGACCAAAAGTGGAGTATGTATGTGAAATACTTGTGTGCTTTTAATTTGTTGCAGGAGGAGACAGTTTAACAATTACAGTAGATTCACATTATTAGGTCACAACAGTGCCCAACATGAAGCTGTTGCAATGTGAAACTGAAAAAGATAAAGCTAAATTTATTGATTTGTTCAAATTTGATCATTATGCAGGATTGAGGCACGGGACTTTGTCTCCCTCTTTACAGTGCCAAAACCAGAGCTAGCAGAGTTTGTCTCATCATCTTTATTGAAGGATTTGTTTGTGTTGTAATGGAATTTCCCTAGTTTTCCCTGAACAACTGGAGTGAGGGATATGTTTTCGATTACGTAGCTAGTGTCAGGGAAATACCAGCGTCAAGAGTGTTAACAAATTTTGGATATAGATGCAGTGATCTATGCGTCACCTTAATTTGGATGGATGCCGTGATTTTTTTTTTTCCTTTATTATTATTTGTGAGTGTACTAAACCTCTTGTGTGTAACATTGAGTCTCTGAACTATGAGATGACTGCCTTTTCTAGTGTCTCTTTACTGAAAAGTGAGATGTGACCAAGTGAAACATGGACATTTTGACGATGCAGAGCTGTTTGCTGTGTTGATTAGCCACAAGTGTAGAATTTTACTAATTTACACCCTTTAACCCTAAAAAGAGTTGACGTGATTGTGGATTGGGTTCTGCGCCTTCCTTCCCTCGGAGTGAGCTGGGGAAACAAGGGTGCCAGAGGTGCTGTGAATGGTCTGTTATGAAAAGGTTGAGGTGCCCAGGTGCTGCTGGGGCTGTGGGAGGGCCAGCTGTAAGCAGTATGGTGGGGAGGTGGGGGTACATCCCTGCACCTGGGACCGGGCTCTGACCTTCCTTCTGGCTGTAGAAAGGGGGGATGGCTGCTTTTAAAAGCCCGTTTTGAACCAGACCAAACTCCACTTGGATTGGGAAGGGCTAGATGAATCTGAAGGTAATATTTCCTACAGTCTTTTGGAAGAGCATGTGTATGTGTTTTGTATGCATTTTTGGAGCTATAAAACTTCGGAGACCAGGAAGGATTTGGATTTAAAAATATGCATGTCTTGCATCTGGAGGAGTTGATCTGTCTCAGCAGAAGAGCATGGCTGTTCCCCTTTACAATGATGCTACCTTCTATCATGCGGGGTTTGTTCCCTTGGAGTGATACTAGTGAGGGGAGAACTGCTGGGGAGTTCAGAGATGTAAGTAGTGGCTGAAGCTGTTGGCTTGGCTTTATTTGCATGTTAATTTGAGTTTTGGCTGATGAACTGAGTCTTTCCTCAAGAAGATTTGGCATCTTGCACTTCTGAGGTGTGCTGGCTTAGTCTTTTTGGAGTAAAAGACTAAGATGGCCAAAGACTGTCTGTCCTCAGCCCCCACCCACCCCAAATCAGGTTGTTTGTGAGCGAGAATGATGATACTACCTTTCAAACACAGCTAAATTTGCAGAAACAGGAAAATAAAAAACAAAATGCTTCTACTTGGCAAACTAAGCTAACTGGTGTAATGAAACTGCATATAGTCAGTGAACAGCTTCTGAGTAATATGTCCTAGTAAAACATGCTTTCAAAATAATTTTTAAAGTCCTGCAAACTTAAAAATACTGAATTTTATGTGACAGCATAGGTATATGTTCAGTAAAACACATACTGGGTATGAACACTTTTTTCTGATCCTCAGCTATGTACCACATTGCTTCTGTCAGAGGTTTTCATTATAGTGTTACATCCTGAAGGACTGTGCTCCCTTCCACTGAGGATAAAGTACGTGTTAAAGAGATTATAAAGTTTACAGGAATAGATTTTTATCAGTATGTTCATTAGTCATGCAGACACATCAAAGTCTTTCCTCTAATGGATAGCTGTCTGGTTTCTCTTCCTTCTCACCGCCTAGGAGTAAGCAAGGAAAACTTAAATTTACAAACCCCTTATGGAAAAGAAAAACTATTTCCATCAACAACTGTACTTAAGCTTTCCTCGGAAAGTATGGTCATCTCTTTTTTTCCATTCTTTCTTGTTCTCAACAGGGTGCCTTTTGCTTACTTTATCCTAAATATAGTCTGAACTGTAATCACTGAACTATTTGTTCTGAGCAGTAGTAGTGGAGAGAATAATACTGCTGATTTGCACAAGGGTTTCTTACTCTTTTTTTTTTTTTATAGTTCTGATGATTTGTTACATGAACTCCATTTGAAATGTAAGCTTTTATAGGGGTCCTTTATGAACCACCTGAACCTCTGGATTTGCGCTGAATCTTGAAAACTACTGCTATTCCATGGAAAATTATTTTATTTCTCTACTCAATGGTAAACAAGTATATGTAAAACACTTGAAAAATGCCCTATTGTGCAAATGCAAATGGTAAACAATAATCCCTTACAAAAATATCTTTTCTGGAAGAAAAGGGGCATTTTGAAATGGAAAATGAGGGATGTATAAGAATAGTTCACTCACTCTGCTAGCTTTTGGTAAGGGTGTCTTGGATGATGAGGGTTTTTCTCCTAAGAACCTCTCCATTTTGGCAGTCATGCCGATCATATTGATAGCTTTTTACTGTATGGATAAAAGGGATGGGACTATTTGGGTTTTTTTTACGTGGAACCCAAGGCTGATGTCCTTGGACTACTGCATGCCAAAATAGTACTAGTAGTAGTAGTTTAAGTGATAACGCTTACTCTAAAGATTTGATACTTTGGCAATATGGAGAAGAAATAGTGAACCATCTCTTTTCCTTTTTTTCCTTCCTTCTTTTCTCTTTATGATACTGCCAACTTTTAACACACTGTTCCTGAATATTGTTTTAATTGTTATTTTTAAATAGTAAGATCTATAGAGCCAAATAAGTGTAGTAACATTGAGTAAGAATATTTGGAAAATGTTATTCAGATTTTAATTGGCAATGGGCACAAGACAAAGTCTTCATGCTTTACTGTGAAAGTTGTTCTCATGTGCTTTTAACGAATATAAAATATCTTGCATCACTCAAGGGACATCAGAGCACATGGTGTATGATCATATGGGTCTTACTGCAGAACTTTATATTCTGTAGAATTACTAAGGGCTTTTCCACACGTCCTCTCCAAGAAATCGGGGACTTAGGCAGTGTACTGCCATGGGATTAATCCCTTATCCAATCCACAAATGCTCTTCTGCTCCTATTGCCGAAGGGGGACAAGACACTGGATATGTTGTAGAGAGCTGCAGCTGAGGCTCCCTGTCATGTCTGCTTAATGGTGTTGGATGTTCTTGTAGTGCTAGCATGGTCTGGCTGGCTGTACCTACTGGCCTGCAGGGCAGGTAGGGCCACATCACACTCACCTACTTGCTCCTCGTGCTGCAGATAGCCCAGTCAGAACCATTACGTGGCACCTTGAGTTACAGCTGTGGTCTTGCCTCATCCCTTTCCCTTTCTTTTCTCCCCTATCTTTTTTTCTGAGGTGATATTGATTATTCTTAGGTAAGGCTAACGCTGAAGCTGAAAAGTGAAGTACCACTGATTTTATTTGCTGCTATATCCTCATTAGAATTGAGAGTTAGGTTTTCATACTCTCTGCTGTCCGTAGACGTATGTATGGTCAGAAGGGTGATGAACAAGATCTTCCCAGGTACACAATAGTGTTTGTGAGAGACAGGTGCTTTCATGATGTAGTGAAAGTTGAGAAATGCCGAGAAAGATAAGTATCACTTAATAAACTGACAGCAAAGGGTTGATAAGCAGCCATTTGTTTATTAATCAGAAGATTAGCAGTTAGACGAACCCTCTAAGAGCAGGCATAGAAGAGGGTAGGTTTGAATTTGAATTTGTCAATATCTGGGGTTCCGCAGTGAGGCTTAACATAAATTACATTTTCATTACAATGTGCTAGAGCCAAATGCTACTGAAATATGAAAACCACCATCAAAATCTGTTTTACTGCAGTGCTTCAATGAAACGTGGAAATCCATGCAACCTGTGAGCATCCTTCCATGGATAGAATATGGTCCTAACACTATGTATACATCTTGGGTTTAGGTATCACCAACTACTTGAGTTTCTAATTACACTGGGTGTAATCAGACCCTCTTGATGTGTGTGCATGTGGACATATAGTTTACATTTACTGGTGAAGAGGTTATGCTCTCCTTGCTGCAGGCATTTGGTTGGTGGTATGTTAATGAAAGCCTTTGTATAAATTGAGTGGAAAATGTGAGTCATAGTTTCCTTTTTTTCTGTCTATATACCCTGTACAATACTGAGGAAGGCATATTAATATTTAATATAGAGTGCTCTTTAGAATGGAGATTCCTTAGTATATAGCTTCTTCCTGTCCTTGCTGTGGTGTAAATTATTTTATCAGATTATCAGAGGGAGGATGGAGGAAGTAAATTAGTAATGAAACAGTTAAGTGATGATTCCTGAAGTATGTTATTCCCTTACCATGTTTGTATAATGCAGGAAGCCATAGTCCCCAATCCGTAACACCATATCCAATGACGCTTGTTCAAGCTCTAATTTTGCTTTAGAAAGGGTGAAGAAAAGCTCCCTGCCCTTCAGGCTTGTAAATTGCTTTATTATTTAGTCTCAGCTGACTTTTATTCTTATTTATCTGATCTTGTAGGTGTATGTTTCAGGCACATATAGATGTTAGCACTTGTACTGGTGACCTAGAGACTCTTCCTTCTTTAACAACGATGACCATTTTCTACCCTACCCCCCCTGCATCGTGTGGATTCTTACCCTACTTGACCACCTCCTCAAAAATAATCTCAGTTAGTCTGATGCTCTGCCAGGGCAAAGACAAGATTCACACACTGGATTTTTCTTATGCTCACTTGTCTGCCATAATTTTGTGCCAAATTTCTTCAATTTTGGACCTGTAAGAAAGGGACACTTATCATTCACATTTCAGAATCAGCTGAGAAGTGTTAATACATCACATACAAATCACCATGATTAAAATACCATGGTGCCCAATGAACATATGCAAGAGCAAAGAACAAAAAATATCCCTGTGGAAAAAAAAATTAAAAAAAATTACTCAAATTATTTCTGTTAAGGACTCAAGTTGGTTCTTCTTCCAGCTCTGTGCATCAGGACGAATTGTAATCTGTGCGGAAAACCATATGCAGGAGTTGAGAAGAGCCTGAAGACAGCTGTGGCTCAAACCCATTGTCTCTGATGCACAACTTCTGGCAAAACAAATCAGTCAAAACTACTGCTTTGTATGCTAATGAAAAATATTTTACAATGCATCTGAAGATAGATCGATCAGAGGCTTTTTAGGATATCCTCAGCTTGTTACTTAAAGATGAAATCATCATTACCATTGTAAGAAGCTATTTTATTTTTCCCCAAGGGAAGTGTAACCTGAGGTACCACAAATATGGGTACTTAGATGGTCTCACCTATCCAGGTGGGTTAATAAAGAAAGTAATAATGTCCAGGAAAACTTTCCATGAAGGAAGATGTTTCCTGTGTTTCCATGTTTTTGTTTCATATTTTCATTTAGAAAACTAGCATGTATCAAATCAAAAAAGAATGTGACTGATATGTTGATACTTTCATATTTCTGTGTGAATAAGTCAGCTGGTTGAAGGCCAGTGTCTACTGGACAAAGACCTCTGCGATAGAGTTTGCTGTCATAAACAGAATCTTTTTTTTGGTTATGTCAAGAGAAAGGCTGTAGCCAGAGCAAAAAACATGAGGGACTTGTTATCATCCCACTTTCTGTGCTTTGCTGGTCACATGGATAAGTGCAGCTTTCAGGGCTTTCAACTGTAATTGGCATTCTTGTGAACACTAAAGTTGTTCTAATTCTCTGTCTCACTTCCATCTTGAAACACGCTTACTGAACGGGAAATAAGAACCCAAACCAAAAAAGCATGTACGGATGCATACAGAACACAGGCGCAATAAATACATAATGTAAGTAAATGAAAGATGTGATTTGGGGGGGGTTGATGATAAAGCTTATGTATGTATAATAGTAAAAACCTAATTGTAGCTGTAACTGCTGCAACTGGAAATGCTTTTTAGACTTCAATAATTTAAAACCAGATTATAGGCTCTTTATTCCTAGCGTTGAGTAGGAAATCACTCAGTTGAGTGATTTCACTGAATGTGCTTTAAAGAAGTAGAGATTTGGAAACAGACTTGAGAAAATAGTTACAGGCATAAAATAATAATCTTCACTATGTAATATTGATGGTTTCCAAAGGAGTTTGTTTAACATCAGAACACATTTTTTTTTTTTAAAAAGTGTGTTTTGTTTTTGTATGACTAAAGAATTAAACAGAAAAACAGATAGATAATACTTAGAGGTTGGGTGTTTTGGGTTTTTTTCCTACAGAAAAGGAGAGTTCGGTAATTAGATGCTTTTTAAAAAGCAAAAAACCTGCATATCACCAAGGAGAATAAAAATTGTGATCACTGAAACTGTGAGGCTGCAGCTCTGTGTAATATCAAGGGGGAGAGATCTGTTTTGCACATTCATGGCAAATCTCTCCCCATAGCTACAAAACAATTTGCTTCTGTCATCAGGGGGTTAAAGAAGCAGTTGTCTTCCTGTTCTGTTAAAGGAACTTTTATCCACTTTTAGTTATTCAGGGAAATACATCATAGGAAAGGGATTATTCACAGTTATCCAATACTGCCATTACATTTCTTTTTTTAAAAAATGTGCCTTTTTCTTTACTCTGTTCATCCAGTGTTAAGAAAATATGGAACTTCAGATGTTGTCTTGTCAACTCATTTATTTCTCCTGTCTTGCTGAGTAGTTTTTTGTTCATAGGTAAACTTGTGAAATCATTTGACTGAAAGAAATAGGGCATTTTGTAGATTAATGTAATCATCAACCTAGAGCCAAAGTTCTTGTCACGTGTGTCTTGACTAAATGCTGTAGCCTCCAGAGTTTTGACTCATTTTAGATGTGTGGTTATCTTAATGCAGAGCCTGACTAAAGGATATTTCCGGAGAGTGCTGTCTGGCATTTTGGATATGCCTTTAGCCCCAGTAATTGAGCTATAATGATTCATCATAGAGAAGACTATTCTCCGCAACAGTGTTTGACAGTTGATATCATTGCAGGACTTCAGGAGAAGAAATTTTTAGTAGTTTACAGATTTACTACACTGGTTGCTGTTTCCATTTAAAAAAAAAAAATAGAACAAGATTCATTTTTTTCATTTATGGGGCTCCAGACTCTCAGGGGTAATTCCTTACAGGAAGGAGGAGTAATTTCCTACAGGAAGATAAGATTCAACATCAATTATACCTACCTGATAAGTTAGAGAAAGTGATTACAATGTTGTAATGAGCTGATAAATGACCTAAATAGTTTCAAGTATTTCCTTTTTTAAAAAAGTGCTGTTATTAGTTTGATACTGGAAGCAGCTGAGGCAAGGGATGTGGGAAAGGTGTGAGAGTGGATGCTGATAGCTGAATGGGGCCACCAGCTATTGGACTTGCCCAAACAGAGCTAGGAAGGAATTTTTTTTTGCCACCAATATTTTATTTTAGAAAAAATGTTTCTGGCCTAGCTGTTACCATGAGGGCTGTACAGCTTTCTGTACACATAGCCTTTGATGGAACTGAGAAAACGAGCACTCATACCTTAGGAGAGATTTTATAATTGTCATGAATAACTCTTACTTAAAAGATTCTCTATTATAAGAATTTTTATTACTGTCTATTTCCTCTCATAAGACCTGAAGTGAACTTAAGTATATTTTATTCTAATATCCTTACTTTGTGAATTTTAATAGGCAAGATTGGATTTCACCACCCTTTTATTTTTACTTAGAAATATTAAACATGCAGCTATATAGCAACCGGGAAAATAACTGCATTAAAAGCTTGAAACGAAGGCTGATTTGAGAGCGTACATAATTCTTCATTCTTCTTCGTTTTGTTTCTTACACTGACTTTAACTGGCCTGATATGTGAATTCAAGTTTTCCTGTTTTGATAGCTTGAATGTGGTTTTACTGGTGCAAGGCAATAGCAATGCTGCTCCCCACCAAAAAAAAACCCAAAACACCAACCCGAAACAACAATGAACCAAACCCAAACCAACAACAACCAGAAAAAAACCCAAACTTCAGTAGCCCTCTCTCTAACACTTTGTCTTTCCCTGTGAAAGAGATGGGAGACTGATGAACAGGGTGTCTTGAGTGCTGGGAGAGTGACACGGAAAGCCTCCTGGGCTGTCCCTAGGCATCAGGCTGAGCTCTCTTCTCTTGGACAGGTCTGCTGGCAGCGAGCAGGACGCCTGCCTTTCCGCTGGCCACCAGGCTGGTGTGGCAGTAGCCCCTTCTTCCTGGGGCTACCTTTGCAGGTGGTAGGAGGGTTTGTCTTTGAAGTCCCTAACCTGTGCTAGTAGTTTTTCCTCCCCACAAGAGGAGGAGGCAGTGGAATCCATGTTTCGCTGAAGATGAGTCTCATTTTTCGTGCTTCTCTCTTTTTGCCCACTGTTTGCCAAGCTGTCTGGACCCAATCCAGAGTTTAATGAGCTGTAATGGGAAGGAGCTTCTTAGTCTGGCTTTTCCCTTTCCTCCAGCCCTTTGAAGTGTTCACCTGGGAAACGATCTCCTCTGACAAAGTCCTTAGATCAGCAAGTGTCAACGGACAACTGTTGAGGCCAGCCTGGCCTGGAGCCCCACGGGGATCCCCTCTCTCGCTGACTTGCTTCTCTTTATCCTGACCATGGAAAGCTCCTGAGAAATTAACACCTTGTTTAAAGAAAAACATTGTCAGCACATTACTACTCAGTGGCAATCGTGTCTGAAGGTCTATGCTTTGCTGCAATCATTCAGACTGACACAGCGTCAAATAATTTGTATAATGTAACTTCTAGCTTTTGAGGTAAGAGGTTGATTATTTCCAGAATCCAGATGACAGATATCTCAGCTGTAGACTCCTTTTCACTACATTCACTTTGCAGTAGCTAAACAGTGCAAAAAAGAAATTACAATAATCGCTAAACCACCCATTCTCTCTGAAGAGAAGTGTTAGAGGAATTCTATTTGGGAAAAGTACAGGGAAGTAAAAGGTGATGGGAGATGAAGACCAAGAAATGTGGAACAAAGTTCTGTTAATGCACGCCTTTCGGGGCTATTGGTGTGGGTGGAAGGTGATGAGTGAAACAGTACCTTCCTGCAATTTAATTTGTGACAAAGCTGGTGGAAAATAATTGGGGAGCTGCAGTTTGTTGCTTATATTAGTTTTGAAGGTTTAGTTAACGGTCATACCCAGTGCTGTGACAACTTCAGATACTGAAGTAGCACATCTGACAAAAGATTGGTGCTGAATGACAGTCCTCAATGATGAGGTATGAATGTAAGGAAGGACTGGAATAAAAGATATCTGTGGTTTGAGAGATCTGTTCTTGCCAGAGAAATATTCTATGCATCTTGTAAAATTGCATTCATAGCATATTCACTGCATTTGCTTAATCTATGTCAGCTTAGCCTCCTGAAAATCTTATTTTTAAATGAATCTCTTTTGACCTATGATTTGATGTTCCAGTTAGCCTTTAACTGGATACATGAACCTTTCAGTGCCTAGTGACTGTAATATACAGGAAAACGTAAAAATAAACTGAAATCTTAAAGATAACACCCATCTGGAAGACAGCAGAAAACTGCCACATACTGCATCTGGAATGACCTGTTCCCTCAAATTTGGATGTGGAATGGACTATAAATCAAAGCTATACAGAATTTTCCACCACAACCAAACTAAACAACCTGTAACAGAAAAGCTATCTGAATTCGTTATGAGGTGTTAAAATGAAAGAAAGGGTTTATGGAACAATACTGAGGGGAAAACAAATCAAGAGTAAAGTATCAAAAAGTTGCAAAAACTTGGATGTTTGCTTCAGTCTACTTTTGCTTGCAGTGTCAGTGACTAAGCTATCATTGCTCGGTGAATGAAATGACATAAGAAAGGAAGAGGATCATGAATACAAGGTGAAAATCTCTTTTCATTAAAGATATTGCCTCATGAAGCAGTAATAGTGCATTTATCATGCTTTCTCCTTAGAAATATCATGTGGATGCTGAAAGGTGCTGACTTAAAATTTTGCAGAAACAGACTTGACTTGCATTCCCATTAGAAAGGCTGAGTTGTGGCTCTTTTTGTGAATAGGGAAAATTGCTAACAACACATGCCCAACTGGCAATTCAATTTTCAAAACATATCAGTATTTCTTTGACGGTTGTCTTTATTTTGTAGGGAAGCAACTTACTGATATAATCAACATTTGCTGTTTCTTTTTGTTGACTTCAGGTGTCAACAATTGTACCGTGAGAGTGTGGCATGGTATTTGTGATTATTCTTTATTTATGTTCTTCAAAGAATAGGCAAGGAAAGACATGCAGATGGGTTTTGCTTTTTTTGTTCTGTGTCACGGGAGCAGATTTTCATTGGCTAATGGAATAATTTTGAGCATTTTCTATTTTTGTGGTAATTTAGTAAACATTTAGTGTTCGCTTCTCATTAGAAGCTGAAAGACAATAATGAAATGTAATGTGACAGCTTAATGAGGCAGTGTCTACTTAACTTCACCTGCTAATCATTCCGTTCCCCATAAAAACATCCGTAAGTCTCAGACTTCATCTGTTTTTTGACAGCAGGCTTTATCCGTGTGTTCATTCAGTTGGTAACAATTGCCTCAAAATATCAGAGAAAGAAAAGAAGTATTATTTATGCTATGTGCTAACAAAGTTTTTTAGGAAAACCGCTTGGCAGAAGGCTTTGCTTGTTTTTTCTTTTTTAAGCTCTTCACTAACAGAGTTTGAGCATCAGAAAAGGAAGCTTTTTTGGGTGCTTCACGTGACGATTGTAACAGGAATTAATTCCTGACTTTTACTACCTTTGACGTGGACTTCTGTTGATATTGAACCTGGATTCAGGTTTTTTTTTTTTTTTTAAAAAAAGGGTAATGTAATAAAAAGTCTGTAAAATAGAATTTGTGGTTTCTAAATTACATAATTAATTTCTTTGCTCTGCAAAAGAAAAATAATCAATTCTCAAGTATGTTCAGTAATGTTATCAATCTTGGGACTCTCTGGCTATTGATAAAGCATGAGGTTTGTGTTTGGTTCCCAAACAGATACTTAATCCTTACTTGGAATGTAACACACGCTGTAGGCAGCAAACAAAATATATGTTACTCTACCTTTCTTGCACAATATGATTTCTACAATGTCTGGAGGTGATTAAGAATATGGAAAACAAGCTTTCATGAATATGACCACATCTGTCTTTCTAACCAAATTCTCCTATGGGGTTTGAAATTCCAGTGCTCTGAGCTCCTTAGAAACCCTTTCAGTAACTGAAGGATTTTTCAGGACAATATTTAATGGAATGTGTTTAAAGAAAATGTCATGTATTGTGGCAAAATAGAAGGGAAATTGTTTTTCAGTCATCAGCTACAGGAACATTTCATGCCTTCTCCCTCAATAAAATCACTGGTGATGCAGTTTTCCTTTAGGCAGATATAACCGATTGATTTTTTTTTCCTTTTCTTTCCTTTTTCTTTTCCTTTTCTTTTTCAAAGGCCTAAGATTAAATAATTTCTTAAGTCCAAGTTCTCTTCATTTGTCCAGCGTAATTGAATCTGTGACACTTAAGTCAAGTGGAAGTTTAACTTCTACCGTGGCATTAACTACACTGTGAGAGAGTGTTACAGTGATTAAATGATACGGTGGTTTCCTCCTATTTCTGCTCTCAAGTATGTGCGCAAAATAAAGTCGTCAAGTTCTGGTTTAATATAGGATTTCTATTTCCTTGTAGTCATAAGAGCTCCTGTATGGATGGATGTGCTGCAAATATAAGGAATTTATATTACATCTGTTCTGAGTGGCCAGATACCGTTGGTGTAGTAGCTGTTCATAGAGAGTAGCCCTTGTTCATCGCGAGTCTCTGCACACAGATGGCTCTGCCGTGGAAGGGTAATGTTCTGCAGTGTCACAAAATTGGCAGCCAAGTTCCAACGTGGGATTCCACTCTTCTCCATCAGTTTTCTGCTATTAATTTTATCTAGATTTCTTTTGAGGTTTCAGTGAAAATAAGGTAGCCAAATTAGTTTGTATCAGAAAAGGCAATGAGAGAATGGCCCTTTGAGGTACTGTGGATCCAGGTCTAGCATTTCTCTGAGTGGAAGAGCACATTGTCCCGCATAGAACACCTTACAGGTAGAGTGGGCAGGAGGTTAATGTACAACTCCTATGATGCTTCTGAATGCCAAGGTACTGGGATAAATTCAAGACTGAACTCATTTTTTTTGGGGCAGAGTTTAATGCTATTAACTTTAAATGGATTATTTTGAATTCATTTCCTTGTACTGGTGTATAAAGAAGAGTCATGTGAAACCACGTCTGGCAAACTTTATTACAAGGGCCAGGATGTGCCCTGTTTACGCTCTTCTTCAATGTAATTGAGACTTGAGCTTCTGAGATTGTATTATTGGCCTTTATTGGTTTTGGATATTAGTGCTTCCTAAGCGTTTAATTGTTGAAGGAAATAATACATATTTTAATAGTATAAAAGGGGATAGATTTCATGTCATTAATTTAAAAAAAAATTCTTGCAACTTCAGCACAGTTGTGGTTTTTTTTTTTTTTTTAATAAGGTGAGATGCAGAGGACTACTGGTTATGAATTTCTCACCGGGGAGAGAAAAGAAAACTCCATCAGTAGCTCGGTCAGCTTCGTGTGTATGCCGGGAAGGCTCAGGAGGAGCAGAAAGAGACAGCCAGATGTCAGCTTGGTGGGGAAGCTTCTGTCCATTTCTGTTCAGGCTGTGGGATGTTTCATGAGAGGATGATAAACATATGGGATAAATTATGGGGAAGCTATTTTGAAGCTAAAGCATAAATGAATTTGAGAGACACCTAGATTTCTTTCTAGAGAAAGGCAGTATTGAGGGATATTGTGAGAAAACAGGATGGCTGCATTAACACCATCCTGAAGTAAGGAGATACTCAGGGCCAGGTGGCTTTTTATTCCTGATGTGTCTGTGTTTTTTACGTTTTTTTCTTGAATATTTGTGTTCTGAAATATCCATCTCCAGCCTGGTGCTAGGAGAATGAAGTTAAAATATGGATATTGTAGTGTTGTTGGTTTGGTAACAACTGTATTGCTATGGACAACAGAGTAGAGAACGTTTCACTAATAGTTGGCATTTTCAAGGTCTGTTGGGATGTCATGAGCTGTGATATTAGGCTGATTCCAAGCTGAAATACGAGTTTCAAAACTGGCAAGTTAATTGAGGCTAAGGTTATTGTCCTTAGGCAACTGAAAGGAATTGCCCTTCACAAATAGAGTACCTTTCCACAATAGTCTGAGTGGTATGGGGAAGATGGTGCTGTATGGATGGCTAACAAGAAAGCGAAATATGGTGATTAATTTATGACTCAAGGAGACAGTAGGGAACATTTCAAAAAGCTGTGCTTCCGGACTCTGTGTTGTTTTGGTCCATTTCTAAGGTTACCGGTTTACATATTCCACATCTTTCTTTGACATCTTTGAGTACAAGGCTATTTTGGTCTATCCCTACTCTCTTGAATAGAATTAAAAATAAGTTGTTCTATAAATGTAATTTACTCCTGTCTGAGATCTTCCAAGACTTATGCCCTAATTGTACATTCTTATAAATGTGATGTGGTACAAGTGAGACAAAATGAAATATTCTCCTTTCCTGCTTAGGGACCATCTTTCCATGGGGCTGTATGTTTCCTGCCTTAACTTTCAATAAAATTGTAGGGTACTTAGTTTGGAATCAGGCCCTTACAGTCCTGTGCTCGCTGCAGAGACAAAAAATTGATTTAGTAGTAGTTTAGAGGAAAAGCTTCTTCGCGTCAAGTGTTATAACTCTACAGCAGATGAAATTTAAACATTTTGTACTGTGGCTCTCAGATGAATATTGTAGAAAAACAATGCTCTTTTGAACTAGCACAAGGGTAATTAAAATCTGAACAGTTCATTATTGTTCAGATATCTCCAGTTTTATTTTGTTTTCTACCAGAAGCTCCTCTTGAATTGCAGTATGTGCAGTCAGAGCCTTTGCTCACAAATGAAGTCGCCCCATAGTAGGTGATCGTATACTTGTCTGACTGTGCTTTCACAATGAGAAGTGTGAAATAAAAGCCTTAATACAAATAAATACACTTAGTATGCATTGTAAAATCAGGAAATTGATCTTTGTGCTTAAGTATAAGCATGTACCAAAAGATCTTACTGTATAATTGTTTTGAAACAGAGTGAAGAAAACTTTGTGTTCATGTGGACTACTGTATCTGGCCTCTTCTCTTGTCCATTCCTTCTTTCTATCTTGTGCCCTCCAAGGGCTTCCCACAGTTGCTTTCCTTGCATGTAATCTGGCCCTTGAGCTTTATTCTTCACTTACACAAGCCAAAATCTGGAATTCCGCTTCCATCTGGTTTAGATCAAGAACGAGAGATAGAAATAACTTCCTACAATTCAAGGGTGATTGTGCGAGATCTGAAAATAGAGCTTGGTGGTAGTGGAAAAAAGCCAGCATCTTGCTGCTTTGTGAGCCGAAGCATCTAATTGTAACTAGAGGGAGAAAGTCATTAGGTATCAGAACGTGTTTAATATTTCTTTTGTTGGTGCTAAGGCAGCAATAAAAGATGTGGTCACAGAATCACTAAGGTTGGAAAAGACCTGTAAGATCATCAAGTCCAACCATCACCCCAACCCCACCATGCCCACTAAACCATGTCCCACAGTGCCACGTCCACACGTTCCTTGAACACCTCCAGGGATGGTGACTCCACCACCTCCCTGGGCAGCCTGTTCCAGTGTTTCACCACTCTCTCAGTGGAGAAATTTTTCCTAATATCCAGCCTGAACCTCCCCTGGTGCAACTTGAGGCCATTTCCTCTTGTCCTGTCGCTAGTCACTTGGGAGAAGAGACCAACACCCACCTCTCTGCAACCTCCTTTCAGGTAGTTGTAGAGAGCAAGAAGGTCTCTTCATGTCTCACATGATGACAGGAGAATCAGGAATAGCCTTCAGTGTTTGCTGACAAAAGCAAATAGGATTTGGGTCAAAAAATGTCCCTAGGAGGAGACACTAATTATGGTGGCTGCTTGGAAAAAGAGGTCAGAAAAGCTTTGTTAACTGTTTGGATGCCATTCACGCCGGATCTGAATGTATCAGCATTTCAAGCCATTATTACCTTTCCTTCATTGATAAAGCACTCCAAACCTCCTGATGAAATAACTCGTTTACTGCAGGTGCATACAGACTGCTGGTAGCTGGCTGAGATCATTTATCCTGCCCATGGCGGCATCGTCTTTGGGGATGCTGAAAGGCACACGGTCTGATGATGGGCAGTAGGAGGGCCGGATTCCCTCTCTTTCCCCCGGAGGAGGTGGCAGCTGGGAGAAGGTTGCCACAGGTCCAGTTGGTTCTCTTCTCAAACCCACTGCAGCGTGAGCCTGTGGGAAGGTGCGTCTGTAGGAGCGAGCGGGTGGAGAGCAGGAGTGGCCCATGGCTGCCGTGCCCGCTCAGCGAGTGGGGCTGGGGTCTGCCCAGCCACCTGTTGTACTTTCCATGTTGGTGGATCAGAATCCATGGAATGGGTCAGATTTTAACACAGGATGCATCTGAACAGTCCCCGCCTCTCACCTCTGCTGTAGAAGCCTGGCACCTGAGTGGTGATATGGTTTCTGGAGGGTCTGCACCTGTATCTTCATCTAAACTTTATGTGCTTATAAACCTAATGTGCTTATTATTCCGAGTTACAAGACTAATGTGCACATGCAAGGAACTTAGAGCATTTTGTGAAGGCTGAAAATGTAAAAATCAGGCCTTCAGGAGGTAAAGGTCTAGACGCAGCCGTGCTGTGCGCACAGGAGAGCATCACGCCTAATAGCAGGCAGGCAAGTGCCACTGCAAAGGAAGGTGTAGGTCTCCGTTAGCATTTCTGCTTCTCTCAGAGCTGAAGGCGAATTAGGCACCCTCCAGGGGAACTTCCTTCCTCACCCTCCCTCTTACCTTTGTAATGGTTGAAGTACAAAATATCAGCCATATAGAGGCTTGGCCTTGGGAGAAGGCAGAGGTTGAGATTGTGCCTGGTTATTAGTGTTGCTGCAGAAGTGCTAAGGCCTTGTGAGCTCCTATTCTGGTAAGTGCCTGAGCAAGTAACAGTCCCAACCTATCCTTAATCAATTAATCCATTTTATATTTCTCCCCCCCTGTAAAATAGGCCAGGTGGCTTGATTCCCAGTCCCTTGGCTTTGATCATTAAACAATATGCCTTTTCTGACATACGAGTCTGAGTACCCTGGGATAGGCAAGCCAAGTGGATCAATGGAGCTGTGTGTTTCCTTAAAGCCTCTGTTAAGTTTTGGAATAAAACACAGCTTATTTTGAATTGAGGGGAAAAAAATATATTTCTCCTTCACAGAGATGAATGGAATTGGTTGAGCACTGGTTTTGCTTCCAAAACAACTCCTGCTGTACTACATACTTTCACCAGTTCCATATGAAACTTCCTGAATTTCTCTCTCACTATACATATGATGTAATATATAAGCATGGTATTGAAACGTGGCTGGGGTATTATCTTTACTGAAGACTAACATGACCGCCTTCATGACATTATTGTAATGCACTAGCTTTGCGTGAAAAGCTGCTTCTTGTTCCGTTATTTAATGGGTATATATACAGCAGTAAAATATTGCACCCTTCTGTCTAGACATCAAAATACTGGATTTGGACACCTCATGCTAACGCTAAAGTTTTAGAATGAGTTGGATGTTGTCCAATAAGTTGGTAATCTCCTTTTCTGTTAGGCTTACCTTTCCCAGCCGGGGAATAAGATTCTTTGAGCTAAAAGTGAAACTGCTTTCTGCTGCCTACCTTCCCCCAGAAAGGGAGAGCACGGTTGGTAAAGCAGCTGTTACATAATGCCCTGTAGACAAAATATGGGGGCGGCACATTGTTCAGTAATCTGACTTGTTCATTTGCCAAATAGCGATTTCCATGAAAAAACTTGTTGGCGTAAGGAGCTTGACGCATCATGTCACTTTATCTCTGCCTCTCCCTCCCCGTACGTATTAAATTTCTTACAAACAGGTGAAGCGATCTGCGTGAGATTAGCCTGTGTTCCAAGTTTGTTAAACAAAGAAGTGGAAACGACAGGAGTGCTTTCAAGTGATGGTGATGATGGCTGGTGTAAATTTGGGATCAAAGCTAGTCTCATACTAAAAAATGCTTAATTATTATTCGGAAAGAAAGAGAAATGGAAAAGGATACCTCTTCTGGCATGCCCAAGGTAATTAAATTAGGTTCAAGCATACTTTCTTGCACATTAGAAAGCATTTCACTGGCTTAGAGCATAGCAGGTGGTTACCCGTGTCTTCCAAGTTATGTTAAGTTATCCACTTCTAAGTTATCCACCTTTGGATATGTGGGCTTTGACAAATATATTTTGAGACAACAGCGCTGGCAAAAGCTAATACATTTCAGCAGCTAGGTCTCTTAAAATTGTGGGCATCCAAATGCCCCTTTTCTTTCCTATGGTCTTCCCCTGCGTTAAACCATCACGTTCCACTTCAGCTACTGAGTACCCCTTTCTCTGTGAACAGACAGACATACTTGATTGCTTGTGTCTTGCAAAGTGTCAGCTTTGAGTAATGTAGCAGCAGTGGGACTGCTTAAATTAAAGCAGCACGCTGTAAGTCCAGGAAGTTTTTCAGGAAGCACGTGATTTTGATGAAGGACTATAAATTAGTGTCCGAAGCAAGGAAGGCCTTTGTGTACACTCTGCTGAAGAGTGATGTAGTAGGACTGCATAGAGGAGATATTTGGAAAATTGATAGACTGTCTATCCCTCTGCGGATGTTGTTTCCTCATTGTTTCAAATGAACTTCATTTACTGCTTTAAGAATGGCATTTCTTATTTACTTAGGGTAACGTAATATCGATTTAGGAAGTTCACGTGCCAGCAGCAGCCCTGTGATCAGAAATAGCTCTGTACTGTCAAATGTTGCTGATGTTGTGGTGAATTCCTATGCAGAACTGTCAATAATACAAATAGTAATGAATACCTTACATAAAGCCTAAAAACACCTAGAAAGGAGGTGACATTGTAACTCATCAATAAGTTATTTTCTCTACGTACTGGTTAAAGTAAAATGAGAGAATTTCTGAGTGAAGTCATTAGGTCTGGAAAACAAGTGCTTGTCTTCAGGAAATAAACCAGCTGAGAGATTTCTGAAGAGAAATGTAAACCTCATTTGTACCTCGGCCTCTTACCTTACCATGCAACAGCCCCTATGCCCACCATATTTACCCATCAGCCACTCTAATCCTTTTGTTGTCGAAATCTGACACAATTTTTCGTATTTTCCTTCTAGGTGTTAAGGTCTCATCAGGCATGAGTTGATTTCCTCTTCTTAGGCAATACTATGACTTCCTTCAGCAGAGAATCATCCGCGGTTAGGATGCTGGATGCCCTTTCTCAGGCTTTAGCTGTGTGAACAGTGCTAATTTTGACGTTTCTGCCTTGGTTTGCTCAGTGCTTTGTCATGCTCAAAAACCTCTGTTTCATGGGGTGTTTCGCTTGAGCCCAGGCTCTGTTCTTAACCAGGTCAAAGGATTTTAGTATTATTAACCTTAAAGAAAGTAATACTTACAAGATTTTTCTTTTTAGAGATTATTTTGTGGGAGTAGCTTTGTTATCTTTGTATACTCGATGTAGCCTGGCTTTTCTTATGAGCCTTTACCGAAAATAAAATCGCTTCAGAAGTTCTCTCCAAGTTATGAATAGACAAAATCTGCAGAGCCTAGAATTAAAACATTATCAGATGTTTTACCATTTTACCTGGTTCTCTACATATGGCCAATACAAACCAAACTGAGTAGCATTTATTTTTTTATCCCTTCCCCCAAAGGGCTTGAATTGTAAAAAGTCCCTCAAGAGTTTTAAGTTAGTTCTTGGTTTTATCTAGTTTGTTCACCTGACCCGACAGATGATCCACCAAATTATTTCTGTTTATTTTTTTGTGAACTGAACTAATACTTCGAAGCTGACTTTCCCTTGTGGCTTACTGCGAATGAAGTATCACAATATGTATTCTGAGTAAGAATTAATATTCCTGTCTGACTAATCTCTGAGCTCTCAAAACTTTTCAAACAGATGGCATGAGATGTGTTGCTAAAGCCCATGCATTAGTGCTGTGATGTAAATTATTTAATTGAACTCTGACAACCTGCTAACCAAACAGTGAACCTTACATCATGCACTAGGTACATATATGGATTAAGATAAACTCTTCTGTAAGTAGTAAGAAATGAAAAAGGTTTCCCATACATGTAGAAGGAAAATTGTAAAAACATACTGCTAAAATAGTTTAGAAACCAGGCAATCAATCGGTATTAGAGTACCATGTAAAGATCATGGAAGTGTGGCATATTGAACGTAAGTGGCCCAACCTTGTGTGACCTGCTTAGTGGATGAGGGAAAGGCTGTGGATGTTGTCTACCTGTCTAGCTTTTGACACCATTTCTCACAGCATTCTCCTGGAGAAACTGGCTGCTCGTGGCTTGGACGGGCACACTCTTCGCTGGGTAAAAAACTGGCTGGATGGCCGAGCCCAGAGAGTTGTGGTGAATGGAGTTAAATCCAGTTGGTGGCCGGTCACAAGTGGTGTTCCCCAGGGCTCAGTTTTGGGGCCAGTTCTGTGTAATACCTTTATCAATGATCTGGATGAGGGGATCGAGTGCACCCTCAGCAAGTTTGCAGATGACACCAAGTTGAGTGGGAGTGTTGATCAGCTGGAGGGTCGGAAGGCTCTGCAGAGGGGTCTGGACAGGCTGGATCGATGGGCCCACGCCAACTTGCATGAGGTTGAACAAGGCCAAGTGCCGGGTCCTGCACTTGGGTCACAACAACCCCATGCAACGCTACACGGTTGGGGACGAGTGGCTGGAAAGCTCCCCTGCAGAAAAGGACCTGGGGGTGTTGATCGACAGCCGGCTGAAGATGAGCCAGCAGTGTGCCCAGGTGGCCAAGAAGGCCAACGGCATCCTGGCCTGTATCAGAAATGGTGTGGCCAGCAGGAGTAGGGAGGGGATCGTGCCCCTGCACTCGGCTCTGGTGAGGCTGCACCTCAAATACTGTGTTCGGTTTTGGGCCCCTCACTACAAGAAGGACATTGAGGTGCTGGAGCGTGTCCAGAGAAGGGCGACGAAGGTGGTGAGGGGTCTGGAGCACAAGTCCTGTGAGGAGCGGCTGAGGGAACTGGGGTTGTTCAGTCTGGAGAAGAGGAGGCTGAGGGGAGACCTTATCGCTCTCTACAACTACCTGAAAGGGGGTTGTGGTGAGGTGGGTGTTGGTCTCTTCTCCCAAGTGACAGTGACAGGACAAGAGGAAATGGCCTCAAGTTGTGCCAGGGGAGGTTTAGACTGGATATTAGGAAAAATTTCTTCACGGAAAGGGTTGTCAGGCATTGGAACAGACTGCCTGGAGAAGCGGTTGAGTCACCATCCCTGGAGGTATTTAAAAGACATGTAGATGTGGCACGTAGGGACATGGTTTAGTGGTGGACTTGGCAGTGTTAGCTTTATGGTTGGACTTGATGATCTTAAAGGTCTTTTCCAGCCTAAATGGTTCTATGATCTCAATAAGGACCTCTTTTTTCTAAAGATCTTTTAATGAGGTATGGTATTGTCTGTCACCTGTGTAATCTGATTGGTTTATATTTATGTATTAAACTGTTATCAGTACACTAAGAATATATTCCTGTAAGGGGGGGGGGGGGGGGGGATAGCTGATTTAGCTTGTTACATAACTGAACCTGCAATAACTACAATGAACTATTCAGAAAAAGTTGTGAATATAACTTACAGGGTGCCTCTGTGTATGCCAAGCTACAGTTTTCATGCACTGAGCGAACGGTTGCTGAACATATAGACTTGAGCTTGTTAACTGAACAGTTTGGTTGAAGTAGCTCTTTCTTTACTTATTGACAGGTAAGGTAATAAAATCTGAGAACATGATACATGAATCCCATTACGAAGTATAAATAAAAAGAGAATTGGAGCTAGACTTTTTATAGCCTTTGGATAATTTCTTGCAAAACCAGAAAAGCTTTTAATTCATATTACTCAGTGAAGTCTAATGTTGCAAACATCTATCCTTTATTGGAGTATGGTATTGGATGCTGCAGACTGCCTTTACACAGAGCCATAATTTGTTCTGAAAATTTCTCTTTCTATAGCTACAGTGCTTTGACTCTAGACACGCTGTCGTGCCGCCTTTTCTTCCAGCAATGCAACCTAATAACGTTTTCAGCTCAGTACTCAACTTCAGCTATGCTAGCAGATAACTAGAAGCCTGCAGTTGATAAAGGAGGAGAAGAGTAATAGCAATCACAGTGTTGACACAAAATAAATGAAGGGCACCATTTTCTAGAAAATGGAGTCAAGTAATAGCAAGAGGATTAGAAAACAGTGGGACATCCAGCCTGCAGAGCTACCCTGGGGTTTTTTCTCTCAAAACTACTTGGAGAGATGAGTACTTGCTTCCAACCACATTCACGAGGTTTTTTTATGAATGCCTAAAATGTCATTATGGAGGAAATTAAGCTGCAAACATAAATAGTCTATGAAATAAAAATAAAATAATAAAATGCAGGTTCAAAAAGAAACTTGCCAGAATCACTCAGATACAAGTCAGGCTATATATAAAACTGTATGAATTTTTCTTTAAGGTTAGAAAGAACTTATCTCTTCCGTTATACTTTACTGAAGGATATTTATATCTCATAAAGTATTTAAAAGAAAAACAGATGATGAACAAATACAAGAAAATATTATTTATTTTAATTAATCCGTAATGTATTCCTATGCTGTAGGATGAAAGAGGATAAAATTTAGGTTCTACCAGACTTTTTGACCATGCAGCTTTGTTCTATCAGAATAGTGTTAGATACAGATATTTCAAAGTGTAAGATATGTATATGCTCCTTAGCCTTTTTATTGAAACTCCTCTTTAGCTAGTGGGTCAACAAGCCTGTTACAGAGATTCTAAGAATTGGGTATTAAAATGCAAATACTTAATTTTTAAAATTATTTTTAATTACTCAGTGTTTCTCTGTAACGTCACTTCCAAGAACTGGTGAATCCGTTTCCAGCATTATAATTGGCACCTTGGAGAATTTAACATACACAGCACTGAAGTTAAACTGGGTTTCATGGAGAAATGAGTCTGATGCCTTAGTACGTCTCCAGGTCAAGAATATGGCTACAAGTGGATGCTGTCACTGAACAACTAGGAAGGTCTGTTGTCCTTGGTCCAAAAAGTGACCTGAAATACAGAGTGCGTTTTGTTGCTTAGCGTTCATCACCTTCTTCCCAAGTTTTTTTTGGTGTTTTTTTCTTTAATTTAGCCTCTGCTGCTCTATCACTATAAGTAAATCATTCCTTACAGAGGAAGAGGAGAGAGGAAGGATGTTGACTGAGGCTGGAATCAGTTCCTGTTAAATGAAATGTAGAGTACCGTCTCTGGAGAAATTTCTTATGTTATTGTGAAGCTTCTAGAACTCATCGTGGTTCCCAAAATAGCTCTACTGTGAGACTGCAAGGTATCTGTTTGTTTTGTGGGCTAGGTGCCAGGTTGTTTCCACATGGAAACTCACTCGAAGAATAACTTCAGAGGCTTTCTTAGCCCTCACAGGACATTCTGTGTAAGAGTGCGATCTGCTCACTTTTGACTGACAGTGAATTTGTTTGCAGAATTTAGTGGAAATAATTTCCTTTTCATAAAAGGAAGTGACCACATGTTCTTCATAAAGGACAAGCCCATCCAAGTACAGGCTGAGCCATCACTTTCCACGACTTGGCTTGCCATCTTTTTCCCAATAATGACATTTCAGGAGCTCTGCCCACTCCGTGCTGGGGAGACTTGTTCGTACAGATGCTTGACTGCACCTCATCAAAGCTTTGGTTTGGCTCTTTGGCTGGGAGGTTGTAGGTAGCCTGTCTGCCGAGTCATCTTCAAGTTGTATAAAAACAAGATTGCGTTTGCTGGTTGGGTTGATTGGCAGTGATCTGTGGGACTGTCGGAGCATCAGGAAGGATGGATGTCACTCACCAGCAAAGAGCGGAGTGGCACTTAGGTTTTACTTGGGGGGGAAAAAAAAAAAGTCTAATCTGGCCTTGGTCATAGTTCTGAGGAAATACGTCTGTGTAATAGATGGAAAGTTGTGTATTATGCAGGTTTTTTAATTAGACTGTAATATAATGCTGATTTCAATTATTTTGCATTTTTCAGTACTAGTCATCTCTGATGTGTCTTTAGAGGCTGACCCTTTTTTAATACAAATTATCTCTGTAATGACTACAGTGCACTCAGGAAAGAGTAAAATTGCCTATTCTAAGCACCTTTTCTCTGAATTAATGGTTCCTTGTTCTGGTAGCAGTGCACTTTGTCAGCTTGTTATTTTTTTAATCAGATGGGAAAATCTTCTTAGTACTGAAGAAATGTTTGAAATAAACAGAAAAGTCTGAAAAGGGTGTGGAAATTTGTTTCTCAGGAGGGCATAGCCTGTATCGCCAGGGGACCGCTGTGCGGTGGATCCCTTGCTGACTGTGGAACCATTTCTGAAAGCTTCCCTCCTGGGAACTGACGGTCAGCTGTAGCAAAGCGTTGAATGGGAAACCTTTTTGAAGTGAGGAGGCAGCAAAGGTTCTGCAATAAGGCCTGTTTAATTGCCCCAAAGCAAATAAGGAGAAGATTAGGCACTTTGTGAGGCTCCTACACATCCCCGTTTGCAACAGAAGTACCTTTTGCGCAGTTGCCTCTGTCCATGCTGTACACATGAAAGTATCTGCGTTGGGTGCAGCTGTAGAAAGATCCATGCAGTTATGGTTGTCAAAGCTCAAAAAGTTCCACCTGGAGTTTGTAGACCCTGCTTCAGCTGTGACACAGCCAGTGAATAATGTGGCGGGAACCAAGTTCACCTCTCCATAGGTGTTTGTGTTGAACTATAATGATGTATAATTAAACTTATTCCATGCAATCATAAAATCCTTTCATTCCAGCAAGTTTTTTGAACCCCCTACCCTGAGGGAAAATCAGAATCTATAGATACCATTAGTATTAAGAGCTTTTGATCCCCTTTGCTTTTTGTCTGGAATGGGGAAAAATATTCAGGTCCACACTATGGGACTCTGCACTGAAACTTTCCTAATGCAATGTTATTCATTATACAAAGATCTCTGAAAACAATTTGGATAGCTGGATTGTCTTATCACTAAAAAAAAGAAAAATCCTTAGAACTCAGGATATAGTGATATGTAAGATGAGATTTGCATCATAAAATGAAAAAATCTGTTTTCATAAAATGTACTACTTTGTTCTATGGTTTTAATTATCTCTAGGTATGGCAGTTTGAGGTTTTTGTGTTTCTATCCTAGAATAAGCCACCTTCTTATCAACTAGTTTGCCAAATACACTTATGTTTCTATAATACTCCAAATGTGTGCCTAATCTCTTCTTCATATTTGACTCCCAAAGTGTACAGAGACTGACAAACGAGGTGTTTTTGAAGTACAGGAATGTAACTGATATCCAAATTTCCTCTTTATATGCTGTTGACATCCAGGTGAAGGGTCTATTTCAGTACGTAATAATCCGAGACATTAGGTTCTTCAGTCTATTTTGGGCACCTAAATAAATACCATGGCTTTCAGTACCATTGGGGGTTCATTAGTTTTCAGTGATTCTGCTAGCAAGCGTCCAGGTTTGGGGCTCATTTCTGATCTAAGATACTCAACAGCAGAATGTTGTCCTTGGAAAATCTTTTACTCCACTTGTACGTGCAAGCCCAGCAGCAGACTATTCAAGATAAGTGTTGAAATGCGGCAGCCTGTTTCAGATTGGAACTAATTCAATGGCATCAGTTTCTAAAGAAAGAAATTGGTTAAATGGCTGGTTTAGCTAAAGAATTGCCATTTGTTACAAAAGGTGAATGGAGTACTCTGCTACACGTTATACGTAGGCTGTGAAAATTTGACATAGTTGACCCTAAAATAATTTGTTGACCTCAGAAGCGACAGTAGCTGCTTTTGAAAGCTCTTCATGTCTTTCTCAGCCTCTTATAAACAGACACTGCAATTGGCTGATTTTTTTTTTCCTTTATCAAAATATTAAGAAATGAGGAAATGAGTCTACACGCTGGTCAGTGCAGTTACAGAAGGTATTGATACTCAATTCTTTTGGCTAATGGGTTTTGTTTATCCTTATAAACGATTCTTCAAGAAACACTCCCACAAGCGTCATCTTTCATGAGCTCGGGAAGTCCTGTTCTCTGTCTGTCTGTGTCCTTCTGCCTTCATCACTCAGTACCTCATACTCAACCCAAAATAATTCCTTCGCTCATTAGAGTGCTGTTATTTTTATAAGCTCAGATGATGTTGGTTGAGAAAATAAACTTTCAAGTGTAATTTCAATCTAGTATATTCTTCTGGACATTCAAACTGAGGTGTTAGTATTTGAAATGAGAGTGACAAGGGAAGTATTTCTTCGTAACGCTTAGGAATAAATTACCATTGCAGTAACACTTGCAGCAAACTAGAGATGAAGGAAAGTGTTCATTTACATTTCAGTACTTGAAAGGCCTATATTTTAGTGGTTGCCTCATATGCCAGCAATGTACCTTTTAATTTAGTTTAAGTAAACAACATGAGTGGGGTTTTTTCACCACTAGTTTTCACTAATTTGTGATAAGCGTAGTTAAGTTTGGATGATGGATGTGTTCCTTGCTGGGCTAATCGACACAGAAAATCACTAGCAAAACTAAAAAGTAATTATGTGGGGGCAGAATATGGAAGGGAAATAAAGCAAATCTGTTAGTTAGGAAGCCGTTTGAAGATTAAAGCCCCAGATTAAACATTCATGAATAAATTATCAAAGGCTTTATCAAATGGCTAAACCTTGGAAAAAGCTTGACAACACTCCTATGTCTCTTTCCTTGTCTGTCTCGAATGCTTGCTTTATATAAAGGCAAAAAGACGTCCTTGTTCAAGAGAAATCATTTAGTTTAAAAACATTTTGACTTTCTCCACAAGTGATTTCTGTCATTTAAAGGTAATTTCTGGTTGGTTGTAAGAGCGAATGCCTGGCTTGTTTTCAGATGTGAGGCACAGGGCTTTGGATTTTCTTTTAAGGCTTTTTGTTATTAACCTTTCCGAAAGACAATGTGATGTTTGCGCGTTATATTGTAAACTTCATCTGCTTGGGTTTTTTATGAGGTCATTGAAATACTATTTTTTTTTTTCTTCCTATTTTTCTCCTGGTACCTTAATTCTTCAAAGAACTTTCCTGAAGCAGTTACGGGTGTTCGTATTACTATAGTTAGTAATGCACTGAGTTGCTACTAACACTCAGAAGTCATTATGGGAGGTCGGGTGAGGTGGCCGCTGGAAGAGAACCACGTCCCATGTTGAGATATAATCTAAAATGTATTTATTTGGCAAGACAGATAACCGTGGGTCAATAGCGATTCCTGTTGTACAAACATGTGTGTATCACACAGAAATCAGAGCTCAGTCCTACAGTTCAGGCCTGTCCAGTGCCGGGGGAATGGGATACTCAGCCAGGCGACATGCAAGGTGTGCGGATGGCAGCTTGGCTACTACGTGTAGCAGTTGTTCTCATCAGGTTGCAGCTTCTACAAGGTGTCCAACATCCACATGTCGCATTCCTCCCCCCTGGCCCGTCTGCCTGCCCTGGGACTATTGTCTTAACTATTTATTACTCTCTACGTTAAATCGTTGGCATAGTCATATATCCCCAGGCCAATCTCTCTGACTTTCTCCTTCCTTGAGGGTAATTAGTGGTTGCTGCTGTGGTTTCTATCGCCCTTTGGCCTCCCGCCTGTATGTGTTGTAAGAAACGTTACCTTTGTTATCCAGCACATGCTGGATTAATCTAGTCAGTTTGAGCTGGGCAGATTTAGTCAAGTCTCATTTATCTCGGCAGTGCCTTGGGTCGGTTAAACCTGCTGTTGTGTACTATGAAAACGAGAATTCTGGGCAGAATATTAACCGGACAGGCTAACGGCAGCCCCACAGTAAGGCGGTGTTTGCGGCCACCTATTTGGTGATACAGGAAGCCCTGTAGTTATAAATATGGTAATAAATGGAGCGCTCTGCACTGCCCATCTGTGGTTCTGATCTCCTCTCTGTCCTCACGTGGAAGGGAGCCACAGGGCTCATGTAACTGAATGATTAGAAATTGGATTTTCAGAGGCACTTCGTAGAAGCCTTTTTTCTTCTCAAATATCTTTGCCTGAAATACAGTACTTCCCCAGTGGTTGAGTTCTGGCAAGGTGAAAGGGTGCCTGAAACGATACTCTTTTACTGCGAGGCTAATGCTGAAAAGCTGGGTTTGTGTTTGCCAGTGACTTGGATAAATTTGGAGGGTTGTTTTAATGTGTTTAAGTTGTTCTTTGTAGGTAGGCAGCAACTCTAAATTGACTGAAGAACCTACAGAACATCGGAGAAGAGCAGTAGCTGTTGATTCAGTGCCACTTGTCTGAAATCCTTTCTAGAAAGCAAAATATCATCTTTCAGAGCTGACTACCACTGTATTGCCAGCGTATAAGGTCAGTTTCTCAGGGAACTTGTTGTTCATAGAGCAGAGACTTCATTAGTTCTAAGTGTACAATAATGATCTGAACACCATGGTATGCATATCCTTTTCCTAACCCAATATAAACTTGTAATATATAATTCCAGTATAAATCTGGAACTATATGATTCTATGCTAAAGAAGCATTTGTACATATTTCTACTGATTCTCAGGTTTTTGAGTCCTATGATGATTTAGGAAACAGGTGTAGAGTTGTCAGACCTTTCTGCAGCACGTACTGCTGCTTTAGGTACCAGAAACCCTGCAGATCATATGCAAGAAAACATAGTTTTAAAATTGGTGGAAACTTCCCTAGTATAAAGATGACTTTAGAAAGAGCCAGAATTGCTGATTCAGATTCAGAGGGGAAACTCTCAAAGTCGTGATTATAGATTTTTTTATATTATTTTATTTTTTTTCTTCTGTACAGTGATGTGGTAAGGGAAGAAAGAAAATTCAACTCTATTGATTTTAGTGGGGCTCAGCATCCAGCTCCTGTAATCCTTCTCTGTAGGCGTGTATAAATGTTTCCCTTTACTTCGAGATGCTGAGGAGGCAATGTACAGAAAAGGGCCTCGAGGTCTTAACCACACATCCTCCGCACGACAAATGAGCAGCGCTTATGTTGTTTCCATTTAAGCCTGGGCTCCTGTCCTACACCTGTACAAACGATAGCTTGGGAGGTGGATCCGGAGCAGCGCACCGGCTCAGCGCGTGGCAGTGGATCAGGCCAGTGTTAGTGAGACAACATGTCTGGGTGCTTTGCAGCACTTTGTCTGCCCTCGTGCTTCAATTTAGAGATATCGGTTCGAGTTATTTTCAGTGTTGAAAAGCGAGGAAGGTTTTGAGTAGTCCTGAGGGGCCGCATTGACTCCATGTATGTGACTCTCACACAATGAAAGGTTTCATAGAATTTAAGAATAATACCCGCAGCGTGAATTACTAATGCTACTGCTGAGTGGCTGGGATCCAGCCATGATTCCTGCATTTCTTGAATGTTGCTACTACATCAGCTTCTCGGGACATTTTGTCCCAACGCCGGGAGGTTGACAGACAGGTCCACGTTTGGCCGGCGGCATTACTCACACTCTGATGCTGTCAGTGATGAAACTGTATAGCATGGATTCAAAGGGGACTATAGGTGACAGCAGGTGTTCCATTACTCACTGTCTGATAACCCTTTTCTTACCTCAACCCCTGCTGCCCAACACAATGCAACTTGTTCCGCCGCTGGACCTGTCATTGAGTCTTAGAGAATGCTCTGTAGGTGCCTGAGAAATTCTGGTGGGACTTTTAACTAGCTCCTTACAAGGTCTGTGAAGATATTGTGATTCTCTCTACAGTCTGTTATGCTAAAACTGGATTCCCAAGCACGGAGCAGCAGGTGATGAAGAACTAGTAATAGTTTGCTCTTTTACAGTATGTTGACCAACGATCTCAAGCTGCTTTGCACACATCGTGTTTTTCAGCATCATCCAGAGTTTGGGGTGGTTGTACCTAGTTCATTCAGAGAAACACTGAGGCTCAGAGAGATTTTCCGACCTGCCCAGAATAACATAGCACAAATGAATTGTGGATGTGGAAACGTCTCCTTCCAGCGTATTCTGGCCTCAGCCTGTGCTAAAAGCCCGTTTCACGGATGGTCCACAATGAAGACTTTGTGAAGGCAGCCCACTTACCAATTTTTAGGGCTTGGTGCTGCACTCTGCAGGCCTTTGCAAAGGCAGAGGAAGCAGTGTCTTGTCTCATTGTGAACCTCCTTCAGGTGATTTTAATGCCTGATAATGTATCCTTGTGAGAGCAGAGTCTGTAGTGGGAGGTTATCCTTTTATGGCTTTTGAGAATATTCCAACTTCTTATGTGCTTACCTTTGAAATAAGTGTTTCAAAGATGTTTGTAGTTAGTTATATTTGTGAAAGCCTATATATTTATTTCTTAAAAAATTATTTATATAAAGTAATTTCGGTTGATTTTTTTTTATGTGTATGACTGCACCTATTTTTTTTCTACAAGAATTGGTGTTTCTATCTTCATCAGGGCAAATTTGCATGTACAGCAGCTAATGTATAATGTACATCTGGTATGGTCTCAATATTTATGAAGTGTCCCATAGTGAATCATATTTAAGCAGTAGTATTTTGGTTGTGATGGGTGGGGGTGGGAGGCAGAGGGTGGATTCTCTTTTGCTCTTTATCCAGCACGGATTTGTAGAGAACTCTGTATTGGTTGTTTTTCCTGTTTTGTGAACCAGACAAGGGGCTGTACATTTCAACCAGATACTTCATATTCACAGTCTGTAATATTCCGTACAACAGAAGAAAACCCCTTTATTCAAAGACTGTAAGTTCAAATATGTAAATGGGCAGTTAAATTTTATTCATGGTACCAAAGGTATTGTATTTTATTAGTGTTGAATTAACAAGAGTAAGCCTTGGGAAAACATCTTGGATCACACTGCATTCTGTGGTGGCTGAGTAACAAGAAGACATTTGGAAGCCAAAGGCTTCTCTTCAGTTGTGAATACAACTGGAAACTATTGCTGAGAATGAATTTTGTCTGTTGTTTCAAAGTTTAAAGCTCTCTTTCCCTTGTCAATGTAACATGTGATCCTTGATCTAATAAATGGGGTGGGATCCTATTGAGGGGCCTGTTAAACTTACTGTGCCAGTCTACTTGCATGCTACTGTTGCTGTTTTGTCGAGAGGGTTGGCTGTTCATATCTTGATTTTCTCAAATACGCTGCTCTGTAATAGTCTGAAAATGCGTTGAGCACCTGTTCAGGATAAAGTGCTGGCAGGGTACACAATAGAAATTGCTATATAATGTTACCTGTGAAAAAGGCTGTGGAAACACATTGCAGTGCTTTGAAATTGGCACAGTCCTATGCCATTCCAGCTTGCTTCCAAGAAAAAAATACCACTGACTCCAGCAAGAGAACGTGCCCAGATATGAAATCCGTCACCTTAAACAATGAGAAGCTGACATAGCGTTGTAATTGTATCAGCGTGGGCATCATGCCCAACTGCAGATGTCTTCAGAGTTCATTGCGGTAGATGGGAATAAAATCCCAGTCTGCAAATTTGCACGTGGCTATTGCAGAATTGGCATAAACTCCTGAAGAAGATAGCTTACTATTCAGAAAGCATTTAGGCCTCCTGTAGTGATAATGTTAAGTCACTGAAGTGAAAACATGCCCTAGCGATATGGACTGATACAAACTATTGCTCTCGAGTACGTGATGTTTATACGTGGCCTTTTAAAGATCTCGCAGTGCTTGGTAAATGATTCCTCTTATTAGCAGTACTGAGTTTTGAGAAGTCTTGACCTTGAAATAATTGAAACATGTCTTTAAAGAGACTGTCATT